>NC_133754.1:105283372-105887691 GCF_036562045.2 Rhinolophus sinicus | reverse complement strand
TAACCTTAAACCTAAAACTTAACCCTAATCCTGACACTTACGCTAACCAAACCCTAACCCAAACCCTAACATTTACCTTAACACTAATCCTAACCCCAACCCTAACCCTAACCATAACTCTAACCCTAAACTCTACCCTAAACCTAACCCTCACCCTAAACCATAAACCCTAACCCTAACCTAACAATAACCCTAACCCTAACCTAACCCTAACCCTATCCCTAACCTTAACCCTAACCTAACCCTAAACCAAACACTAACCCTAAACCTAACCCTAACCCTAACCCTATGCCTACCCTAACGTAACCCAAACCCAAACACTAACACTAACCCTAACCCTAAACCTAACCCTAACCCTAAACCTAACCCTAACTCTAACCCCAACCCTAACCCAAACCCTAACCCTAACCCTAACCCTAAACCCTAACCCTAAACCTTACACTAAACCTCACCCTAACGCTAACCATAATCCTAACCCTAACCCTAACCTAACCCTAACCCTATCCCTAGCCTTAACCATAACCCTAACCCTAAATCCTAACTCTAACAATAACCCTAACCCTAACCCTAACCCTAACACTAAACCCTAATCCCTATCCCTAACCTAACACTAACCTGACCCTAAACCTTACCTAACACTGACCCTAAACGTAACCCTAACCTTATCGTAACCCTAACTCAAACACTAACCCTAACCCTACACCTAACCCTTACACTAACCCTAACATAACCCAAACCCTAAACTTACCCCGAAACCTAAACCTAAACCTAACCTAACCTGAACCCTAACCGTAACCCTAAACCTAACCCTAACCCTAACCCTAACCATAACACTAACCCTAAACCCTAACCCTAACTCTAACCCTAAACCTAACCTAACCCTATCTCTAAACTTAACCTTAAACCTCCCCTAAACCTACCTCTAATACTAACCTAGCCCTAACCAAAATCCTAACCCAAACTCTACCCCTAACCCTAACCCTAACCTAAACCTAACTCTAACCCTAACTGTAACCCTAACCCTAACCCTATTCCTAACCCTAAATTTACCCTAAACCTAACACTAACACTAACCCTACACCTAACCCTAACCCTAACCCCAACCCTCATCCTAAACCCAAACCCCAACCCCAAACCTAACTTTAAAGTAACCCAAACCCTAAACCTAAACCCTAACCCTAACCCTAACCCTAAACTTAACCTAACCCTAAACCTAAACCTAACCCCGAACTCTATCCCTAAACTCTAACCGTAACCTTAAACCTAACCCTAAACCATAAACTCTAACCCTAACCTAACAATAACCCTAACCCTAACACTAACCTAACATTAACCCTAACCCTAACCTAACACTAATCATAACCCTAACCCTAACCCTAACCTAACCCTAACCCAAACCCTAAACCTAACACTAACTCTAAGCTTAATCCTAATCCTAATCCTAACCTAACCATATCCCAAACGCTAACCCTAACCCTAAACTTAACCCTAACACTAAATCTAACCCTAACCCTAACCCCAACCCTAACCCCAAACCTAACCCTAACCCTAAACCCTAACCCTAAACCTAACACTAACCCTAACCTTAACTCTAATCCCAACCCTAAACCTAACCTAACACTAACCCTAACCCTAGCCCTAAACCTAGCCTAACCCTAACCCTAAAACTAAACCTAACCCTAACCTTAACCCTAACCATAACCCTAACCCTAACGTTACCCTAACCGATACAATAACCCTAACGCTAAAACTAACCCTAACCATAACCCTAACCTAACCCTAACTATAAAACTAACCCTAACCCTAACCCTAACCCTAAAATCTAACACTAACCCTAACCCTAAACCTAAACCATAAAGCCGAACACTAACCTAACAATAACCCTAACACAAACCTAAACCTAATCCTAACCCTAACCCTAACCTTAATCCTAACCCTAACCCTAACATAATCCTAACCCAAACCCTAACCCTAACCCTAACCCTAAACTTATCCCAAAACCCTAACCTAATCCTAACCCTAACGCTAACCTAAACCTAAACCTAACCCTAACCCTAACCCAAACCCTAACCCTAACCCTAATATTTACCTTAACACTAACCCCATCCCAACCCCAACCCCAACTAACCCCAACACCAAACCCCACCCTATCCCATCCCCAACCCCAACACACCCTAACCTAAACCCAACCCCAACCCCAAACCCAACCCCAACCCTAACCCTAACAACCTAACACCAACCCACCCCAACCCTACCCCAACCCTAACCTAACCCCAACCCCAAACCCACCGTAATCCCATCCCCAACCCCAACATCACCCTTCCTAATCACAACCCCAACCCCAGCCCAACCTACCCCAAAACCAACCCCAACCCTAATCCCAACCCTAAACCCAACCCCACCCTAACCCCAACGTAACCCCAACCCAAACAACAACCCTAACGCCAACCCCAACAGTAACCCCAACCCCAACCCCAACCCCAAACCAACCCCAACCCCAACCCCAAAACCAACCCCAACCCCAATCATAACCCCAAACCCAACCCCAAACCCAACCCCAAACCATAAACCCCAACACCAACCCAACCACAACCCCAACCCCAAACCCCAAACCCAACCCTAAACCCAACACCAAAGCCAACCCTTAACCCCCCAAATCTAACCCCAACCCAAACCCAACCCCAAACCCCACCCCAAAGCCAACCCCACCCCAAACCATAAACCCCAACACCAACCCAACAACAACCCCAACCCCAACCCAACACCAACCCCAACCCCAACCCCAACCCCAAACCCCAAACCCAACCCAAACCCCAAACCCACTTAATCCCAAGCCCAACCCTAACCCAACCATCCCCAACCCCAAACCCAAACCCAACCCCAACACCAAATCTAACCCCAACCCCAACCCCAACCCCAACCCCAAACCCAACCCCAACCCCAAACCCCAAACCCAAACCTACCCCAACCCCAACCTTAACTCTAATCCCAACCCCAAACCCAACCTAACCCCAACCCCAACCCCAGCCCTTAATCTAGCCCAACCCCAACCCCAAAACCAAACCCAACCCCAACCCTAACCCCAACCATAACCCCAACCCTAACGTTACCCCAACCCAAACAACAGCCCCAACGCCAACACCAACCATAACCCCAACCCCAACCCCAACCCAACCCCAACCATAAAACCAACCCCAACCCCAACCCCAACCCCAAACCCAACCCCAACCCAAACACCAACTCTAAACCATAAACCCCAACCCCAACCCAACAACAACCCCAACACAAACCCAAACCTAATCCCAACCCCAACCGTAACCTTAATCCCAAACCCCAACCCCAACGTAATCCCAACCCAAACCCCAAACCCAACCCCAACCCCAAACCATCCCAAAACCCCAACCTAATCCCAACCCCAACGCCAACCCAAACCCAAACCCAACCCCAACCCCAACCCAAACCCCAACCCTAACAACCCAACCAACCCCCCAACCAACCCCAACCCTAACCTAAAAACCCCAACAACCCCACCCAACCCCAACCCCAACAACCAACCCCAACCCCAACAACCCCAACCCCCAACCCCAACCCAACCCTCACCCCAACCCCAACGTAACCCTAACCCAAACAATAACCCTAACGCTAACCCTAACAGTAACCCTAACCCTAACCCTAACCGAAACCTAACCCTAACCCTAACCCTAAAACTAACCCTAACCCTAATCATAACCCTAAACTCTAACCCTAAACCTAACCCTAAACCATAAACCCTAACACTAACCTAACCATAACCCTAACCCTAAACCCTATACCTAAACCTAAACCTAACCCTAAACCTAACCCTAAACCTCACTCTAAACATAACCCTAACCCTAAACTCTAACCCTAAACTCTACCCTAAACCTAACCCTCACCCTAAACCATAAACCCTAACACTAACCTAACAATAACCCTAACCCTAACCTAACACTATCCATAACCCTAACCCTAACCCTAACCTAACGCTAACCCATACCCTAAACATAACACTAACCCTAAGCTTAATCCTAAGCCTAACCCTAACTTAACCGTATCCCAAACCCTAACCCTAAACCTAACCCTAACACTAAATCTAACCCTAACCCTAACCCCAACCCTAACCCTAAACCTAATCCTAACCCTAAACCCTAAACCTAAACTTACCCTAACCCTAACCTTAACCCTAATCCTAACCCTAAACCTAACCTAACCCTAACCCTAACCCTAGCCCTAAACCTAGGCTAACCCTAACCCTAAAACTAACCCTAACCCTAACCCTAACCCTAACCCTAACCCTAACCCTAACGTTACCCTAACTGAAACAATAACCCTAACGCTAACCCTAACCCTAACCCTAACCCTAACCCTAACCTAACCCTAACCATTAAACTAACCCTAACCCTAACCCTAACCCTAAACTCTAACCCTAAACCTAACCCTAAACCATAAACCCGAACCCTAACCTAACAATAACCCTAACACAAACCTAAACCTAATCCTAACCCTAACCCTAACCTTAATCCTAACCCTAACCCTAACGTAATCCTAAGCCAAACCTAACCCTAACCCTAACCCTAATCTTATCCCAAAACCCTATCCTAATCCTAACCCTAATGCTAACCTAACCATAAACCTAACCCTAACCCTAAACCAAACCAACCCCACCCCAACCCCAACCCCAAACCCAACCCTAACTCTAACCCAAACCCAACTCCAACCCCAACCCCAAACCCCACCCCATCCCATCCCCAACCCCAACATTACCCTAACCCCAACCCCAACCCCAGTCCCAAACCCAACCCCAAACCCAACCCCAACCCCAACATTACCTTAACACCAACCCCACGCCTAACCCCACCCCAACCCCAACCCAACCCCAACCCCAAACCCTACCCTAATCCTATCCCTAACCCTAACATTTACCCTATTCCTAATCCTAACCCTAACCCTAGCCTAACCATAACCCTAAAACTAACCCTAACCCTAACCCTAACCCTAAACCTAACCCTAACCCTAACCCTAACGTAACCCTAACCCAAACAATAACCCTAACCCTAACCCTAACACTAACCCTAACCCTAACCCTAACAGAAACCTAACCCTAACCCTAAAACTAACCCTAACCCTAACCATAATCCTAAACTCTAACCCTAAACCTAACCCTAAACCATATACCCTAACACTAACCTAACAATAACCCTAACACAAACCTAACCCTAACCCTAACCTTAACCCTAACCCTGACCCTAACCTTAACCCTAACCCTGACCCTAACCTTAACCCTAATCTAACCTTAACCCAAACCCTAATCCTAACCCTAAACCTAACCTTAATCCTAACCCTAACCCTAACCTAATCCTAACCCAAACCCTAACCCTAACCTTAACAACAAAACCCTAAACTTAATCCTAACCCTAACCCTAACCTAACCCTAACCCTATCCCTAACCCTAAACCCAATCCTTACCCTAACCCTAACCCTAACCAAATCCTATCCCTAACCATAACACTAACCTTAACCCTAACATTGACCCTGACCCTAAACATATCCCTCACCTTCACCCTCAACCTCACACTCACTCTCACCCTCACCCTTACTCTAAACCTAACCCTAACCCTAACATTGACCCTAAACCTAAATATAAACCTAACCCTAACCATAACCCTAACACTAATTTTGACCCTAACCCTAACACTAAACCTAATCGTAAAACTAAATGTAAACTTAACATTGACTCTAACCCTAAAACTAACCCTATCCCTACCCTGTACTTCACTCTGACCCTGACCCTGACCCTGAACCTGACCGTGATTCTAAACCTAAACCTAACCCTAACCCTATGTCTTTCCCTTACCTTAAACCAAACCCTAAACCAAACCTATACTTAGCCATAACCCGAAAACTGACCCTAACCCTAAACCTAACCCTAAACCTAACCCTAACCCTACCCCTAACATTGACTCTAACCCTAACCCTAAACCTAACACTAACCATAAACATAACTCTAACTGTAAACCTAATCTTTACCCTGAACCTGACTGTGACACTAACCGTAACACTAACACAATCCCTAAACACTAACTCTTACACTAACCCTAACCCTAACCATACCACTGAACCTAACATTGACCCTAACACTTAACCTAACCCAACCCTAGCCTAACCCTAACATTGACCCTAACATAAACCTCACCTAAATTTATACCTAACCCTAAACATAACCCTAACCCTAACACTCACACTCATCCTCACCCTCACCCTAACGCTCAACTTCACATTCACCCTCACCCTCACCCTAATCAGCACAAACTCACCCTGAGCCTCACCCTAACCCTAACCCTAACCCTAACCTTAACCCTAACCCTAAACATAAGCATAACCCTAACTCTAAACCTGAAACTAACGCTGACCATGAAACTGACCCTGACCCTAAACGTAACCCTAACACAAACCCTAACCCTAACGCTTACCCTAACCATAACCATAACACTAACACTAACATTGACATTAACACTAACCCTAACCCTAACCATAAATCTAAACTAACCCTAACAAAACCCTGAACCTAACCTAACCCTATACTTAACCTTAACCCTAACACTGACCCTAACCCTAAACATAACCCTAACCCTAACCCTAACCCTAAAGCTAACACTAAACTTAACCTTAAACCTAACACTAACCCTAACCCTAACTTTGACCATAAAACTAACCCTGACCTGACCCTGACCCTAACCCTAACCCTAACCCTTACACTAAACCTAAACCTAACCCTAACCATAAACCTAACCATAACCCTACACCTAACCCTAACCCTAACCCTAACCCTAACCCTTACCCTAAACCTAACCCTAAACTTAACTCTATCATTTACTCTAACCCTAACCCTAAACCTAACCCTAACCATAAACCTAACGCTAACCCTAAGCCTAACCCTTAACCTGAAACTGACCCTGACCCTAACCATAAATCTAATCCAAACCCTAAACCCTAACCCTTACCCTAACCCTAACCCTAACCTTACCCCTGACCCTAACATTGACCCTAAACCTAAAGCTAACCCTAACCCTAACATTGACCCTAACCTAACCATAACCCAACGTTAAACTTAACCCTAACCTTTACCCTAAAACTAACCCTCACCCTCATCCTCACCCTCATCCTAACCGCAAACATCACGCTCATCCGCACCCTCACACTAACCCTAACCTAACCCTCACACTCACGCACACCCTCACCCTCAGCCTCACCCTCACCCTAATCCTAGCCCTAACCCTAACCCTAAACCTAACCCTAACCCTAAACCTAACCCTAACCATAAGCCTTTCCCTAACCTTAACCCAAACCCTAAACCAATCCTATATATAGCCATAACCCTAACCCTAACCCTAACCCAAACATTGACCCTAAACTAAACCTAACCTTTAACCTAACCATAAACCTAACCATAACCTTACCCCTAAACCTAACCCTAACATTAACCCTAACACTAAACCTCACCCTTACCCTAAATCGAAACCTAACCCTAACCCTAAACCTAACTGTAACCCTAAACCTAAACGTAACCCTAACCCTAACCCTTACCCTAAACCTAACCTTAACCCTAACCCTAACATTGACTCTAGACCTAACCCTAAACCTAACTTTAACCATAAACCTGCCTCTAACCCTAAACCTAAACCTTACCCTGAACCGGACCCTGACACTAACCGTAACCCTAATACAAACCCTAAACCCTAAATCTTACACTAACGCTACCCTAACCATACCCCTGACCCTAACATTGACCCTAACCCTTAACCAAACTCAACCCTAACCCTAATCCTAATATTGACCACAACATAACCCTAACCCAAAGTTAAACATAACCCTAACACTAAACCTACCTAACCCTCACTCTCATCCTCACCCTCACCCTAACCCTCAACCTCACGCTCATCCTCACCCTCACCCTAACCCTAACCCTAAACCTAACCCTAACACTAACCCTGACCCTGAGAGTAACCCTAAACCTAAGCCTAACCCTAACCCTAAGCGTAAAGCTAAACATAACATTGATCCTAACCCTAAACCTAACCCTAAACATTATGATAACCCTAACCCTAAAACTAAACCTAACCCTGACCTTACCCTGACTATAACGCTAACGCTAACCTTAACACTAACACTTAACCTGAACCTGATCCTAACCCTAACCCAAAACCTAACCCTAACCCTAACCCTAACCCTAACTGTAAACCTAACCCTAACATTGACGCTAACACTGACACTAACCCTAACCCTAACCTAAAGCTAACCCTAAACCTAACCCTAACCCTCCCCCTGACACTGACCCTGACACTACTCTAATCCTAACACTAAACCTAACCCTAACCCTAACATTGACCCTAACCCTAAACCTATTCCTAACTCTAAACCTAACCCTATCAATAACCCTAACATTGACCCTAAAACTAATGTAAACCAAACCATAAGCCTAACCCTAACCCTGACCCTAACCCTAACCCTAAACATAAACTTAACCCTAAACCTCACCCTCATACTCACCCTCACCCTCACCCTCACCCTCACGCTCATCCTAACCCTCACCCTAACCCTAACTCTAACCCTAACCCCTACCCAAACATTGATCATAACACTAACCATAACGCTAACCATAATGCTAACATGAACTTATCCATAACAGTAACCCAACCTAAATCCTAAACCTGACCCTAACCTAACACTAACCCTAAACCTAACCCTAACATTAACCCTAACCCTAAACAATCCTAAACCTAAACTGTAACCTTAACCCTAACCGTAACCCTAAACTAACCCTAACCTAACCCTAACCATAACCTTAACCCTATCCCTAAACCTAACCCTAACACTAACCCTAACCCTGACCCTAACATTGATCCTAACTGTAAACTTAATGCTAACCTTAACCCTAAACATAACCCTAATCCTAAACCTAAACCTAACACTAACCTTAACCCTAACACTAACCCTAATCCTAACCCTAACATTAACACTAATATTGACCCTAAACCTAACCCTAACCGTAACTCTAACCCTTAAACTAATCCTAACACTAACCTTGACCCTGAGCCTAATCCTAACCCTAAGCCTAACCCTAACCCTAAGTGTAACCCTAACCCTAACATTCACCCTAAAACTCACCCTAACCCAAAACATTATAATAACCCTAACCCTAAAACTATACCTAACCCTGACGATACGCTGACTATAACGCTAACGTTAACCTTAACCCTAACATTTAACCTGACCCTGATCCTAACACTAAACCAAAACCTAACCCTAACCCTAACCCAAACCCTAAACCTCATCCTAATATTGACCCTAAACCTTATCCTAACCCTAACCTTAACCCTCACTCTCCGCACACCCTCAACTTAACCTTCACCCTCACCCTCACACTAACCCTAACCCTAACCCTAAACCTAACACTAAACCTGACCCTGAGCCAAACCCTAACCGTAAGCCTAACCCTAACCCCAAGCATAACCCTAACCCTAACATTGAACCAAAACATTACCCTAACCCTAACCATTAAAATAACCCTAACGCTAAAACTAACCCTACCCTGACCCTGACCCTGACTATAATTCTAACGCTAACAATAACCCTACCCTTAACCTGACCCTGATCCTAACCCGAACCCAAAACCTAACCCTAACCCTAACCCTAACCCTAACCTCATCCTAACATTGACCCTAAACCTAAACCTAATCCTAACATTGACCGAAAAACAAACCCTAACACTAAATCTAACCCTAACATTGACCCTAACCCTCAACCTCACCCCAACACTAAACCTAACCTTAACCCTAATCCAATTCCTAACCCTTACCCTAATTTTGACCCTAAAGCTTATCCTAAGCCTAACCTTAAACCTAACCCTAACATTGAGCCTAACCCACCCCTAAACCTAAACCTAACCCTAACCATAATCCTAACCCTAACCCTAACCTAACCCTAACGCTAACATTGACCCTAACCCTAATCCTAAACCTGACCCAGACCCTGACCCTGACCCTAAACCGAAACCTAACCTAAACCTAACCCTTACCCTGACGCTGAACCTGACCCTAACCCTAACCCTAACCCTAAGTCTAACCCTAACCCTAACACTAACCCTAACCCTGATACTAACATTGACTTTCAACTTTACTGTAACCATAACCCTAACCGTAACCCTAACCCTAAAATAAACTCTAACCCTAACACTAACCCTAAACCTAAACCTAACCCTAAACCTAACCCTGACCCTGACCCTGAACCTGAACATGGCACAGACCCTGAACCTGACACTGAGAGTAACCGAAACCCTAACCTTAACACTAAACCTAACCCTAATCCTAAGCCTAACACTAACCCTAACCATAAACCTAAACCTATCCTTAACCTTAACCCTAATATTGACCCTAAACCTAACCCTAACCCTAACCGTAACCCAAACCTAATCCTAACATTGACCATAATCCTAAACCTAAACCTAACCCTAAAGCTAACCCTAACCCTAAGCCTAACCGTAACCCTACCCCAAACCCTAACCCTAACACTGATACAACCCTAACCCTAAACCTAAACTTCACCATAATATTGACCCTAACCCTAAATTTAAACCTAACCCTAACCTGTCCCTGTCCCTGAACCTGACCCTGACCATGACACTGCCCATGACTCTGAACATAACCCTAAACCTAACATTGACGCTAACACTGACCCTTACCCTAACCCTAACCCTAACCCTAACCTAACACTAACATTGACACTGACCTTAACTCTAAACCTAACCCTAACCCTAACCATGACCCTGACCCTGACTCTAACCCTAACCCTAACCCTAACATTAACACTAACCCTATTCCTAACATTGAACCTAAACCAAACCCTTACACTAACCCAAACCTAACACTAAAACTCACCCTCACCCTCACCCTCACCCTCACCCACACCCTCACCCTCACTCTCACCCTAACCTTAACCATAACCCTAACCCTAACCCTATCATTGACCTTATCGCTAACCATAACGCTAACATAAACCTAACCCTAACCATAAACCCACCAGAACCTAACCCTAACCCTAACCTAACCCAAACCCTAAAACTAACCCTAACATGAACCTTAACACTAACCTAAACCTAACCCGAACCCTAACCCTAACCCTAAGCCTAACATTGACCCTAACCCTAACACTAACCCTGATCCTGACACTGACTTGACCCTAACCCTAAAACTAACCCTAAAATTGAACCTAACCCTAAGCCTAACCTAAACCTAACCCTAACCCTAACATTGACCCTAAACATAACCCTAACCCTAACGCTAAACCTAACCATAAATCTAACCCTAAAATTGTCCCTAACCCTAACACTAACCCTATACCTAACCCTCACCCTCACCCTCACCCTCACACTCATTCTCACCCTAACTCTCAACCTCACCTTCACCTTTACCCTCATCCTAACACAAACCCCTAACCTAACCCTAACCCTAATATTAACCCTAATCCTAATCCTAACCCTAAACCTAACACTTACCCTAACCCTAAACCTAACTTTAGAAATAAACCTAAACCTAAACCTAACAGTAACTTTAAACCTAACAGTAACCCTTACCATAAACATAACACTAACCCAAATATTGACCCTAACCTTAACCCTAAACCGAAATCTGACCCTAAACCTAAAGTTGACCCTAAACCTAAACCTAACCCGAACCCTAACATTGATTCTAACCGTAAACCTAACACTGATACTCAAACTTACACTGACCCTGACCATGAACTTGACCCAGACCCTGACCCTGACCCTAACCCTAACACTAAACCTTAGCCTAACCTAACATTGACGCTTACACTGACCCTAAACCTAACCATAACCCTAACATTGACCCTAACCCTAACCCTAAACCTAAACCTGACCCTGACCCTGACCCTGAAACTAACACTAACAACAACCCTAACGCTAACCCTAAACCTGACCCTGAACCTGACCCTGACACTCACACTTAATCTCACTCTGACCCTGACCATGACCCTGACCCTGAAACTTACCCTGACCCTAAACCTGACCATGACCCTAACCCTAACACTAACGTTAACGCTAACCCTAACACTATCCCTACACCTAATATTAACCCTAACCTTAAACCCAACCCTAAAATTGATATTAAACCTAAACATAATCCTAACCCTAACCCTAACCTTACCCTTCACATAACCCTAACCCTAACCCTAACCCTAACCCTAAGCCTAATCATAACCCTAACCCTAACTCTAACCCTAACCCTATCCGTAAACCTAAACCTAACTCTAAACCTAACATTGACCCAAACGCTAACATTAACACTAACCCTAACCCTAAAATTAAACTTAAGCCTAAAGCTAACCTTAAACCTAACTTTACCATTACTCTTAACCATACCCTAACACTAAACCTAACCCTAACTCTAAACCTAACATTGAACCTAACGCTAACACTAACCATAACAATAAACCTAACATTGAACCTAACACTAACCCTAACCCTAACACTTACCCTACCCCTAAACATAACCCTAACACTAAACCTAACATTGACCCTAATAATAACCCTTACCCTAACCCAAACATAAACCTAAACCTAACCCTAACCATATACCTAAAGGTAAACCTAACCCTTACCCTTATATTGACCCTAAACATAACCCTAAACGTAACCTTACCGTTAACCTAACCCAAAACCTAACCTCACCCTAAACCTAACCCTAAAACTAACATTGACCCTAATCCTAACCCTAACCCTAACCCTAATACTCACCCTAAACTTAACCCTAAACCTAACACTAACCCTAACCCTAACTCTAACATTGACCCTAATCCTAACCCTATCCCTAACCCTAACCCTAACCCTAACCCTAATATTGACCCTAACCCTAACACTAACGCTAACCCACACCCTAACCCTAACATTGACCCTAATCCTAACCCTATCCCTAACCCTAACCCTAACCCTAACCCTTATATTGACCCTAACGCTAACCCTAACGCTAACACAGACCCTAACCCTAACATTGACCCTAACCCTAACCCTAAACCTGACCCTGACACTGACCCTGAAACTAACCCTAACGCTAACCATAACCCTAAACCTAAACCTGACCCTGAACCAGACCCTCACCCTGAACCTGAAACTGACCCTGACCCTGTCCCTGACCCTGAATCTGAACCTAACACTGACCCTGACCGTGACCCTGACCCTAAACCTAACGCTAACCCTAACCCTAACTCTAACCATAGCATTGACCCTAACCCTAACACTAACACTCACACTCAACATCATCCTCACCATCATCCTCACCCTCACCCTCACCTTCACCCTTACCCTAAACCTAACACTGACATTGACCCTAACCCTAACACAAACCCTAAACTTGATCCTGAAGTTGACACTGACCCTGCCCCTGCTCCTGCCCCTGGCCTTGACCCTGACCGTGAACCTGAAGCTGATTGTGACCCTGAACCTGACCTTGAATCTGACCCTGACCCTGAACATGACCTTGAAACTGACCCTCTGCCTGACTAACCCTAACCCTAACCCTAACCCTAATCCTAAACTTAAACCTAACATTGAACCTAACACTAACCCTAACCCTAACAATAACATTGACCCTATCCCTAACCCTAAAACTAACTCTAAACCTACCCCTGAACTGACGATGACCTTGACCCTTAACCTGATCCTGAACCTACCCCTAACACTAAACCTAACCCTAACATTAACCCTAAACCTGACCTACCCCTACCCCTAACATTGACCCTAAACATAAACCTAACCCTAAACCTAACTCTTAACCTAACCCTAACCCTAACATTGACCCTAACCTTAATCCTAACCCTAACACTAACGCTCACATTGACCCTAACCATAACGCTAACCTTAAACCTAAACCTAAACATCACACTAACATTAAAATTGACCGTAACCCTAACCCTAACCATAACTCTAACCCTGACCATCACCTTGAGCCTTACCCTGACCCTTGCCCTGGCCCTGACCCTGACCTTGACTCTAACCCTAACCCTAACCTGAACCCTTACCCTAACATTGACCCTAACTCTAAACCTAACCATAACCCTAACCCTAACCGTAACCCTAACATTGACCCTAAACCTAAACCTAACCCTACCCTAACCCTTACCCTAAACCTGAATCTAAACCTAGGACTAACCTTAAGCCAAACCCTAAACCTAATCTTAACATTGACCCTTACCCTAACCCTAAAGCTAACCCTAAGCCTTACCCTGACCCTGACCCTGACTCTGACCCTGAACCTGATCCTGACCGTAACTCTAACCCTAACATTGACCCTAACATTTGTCCTAACACTAACCCTAACCCTAACATTGACTCAAACCCTAACCCTAAACATAACCCTAACCCTAAACCTAACCCTAAACCTAACCCTAACCTTAACCCTAACCCTAACCCTAAACCTAACCCTAACACTAACCCTAACTCTAACACTAACCGTAACCCTAATATTGACACTAAGCATAATCTTAAACCTAAACCTAACCCTGACACTGACCCTGACCATGACCCTGACCCTGACCCTGAACCTGACCCTAACCCTAACTTTAACCAAACCCTAACATTGACGCTAACACTGACCCTAGCCCTAACCGTAACCCTAACTTAACACTAATATTGGCCCTATCCCTAACCCTAACCCTAATCCTAATCCTAACCCTACCCTGACCCTTACCATGAACCTGACCCGAACCCTGACACTGACCCTAACCCTAACCCTGACCCTGCCCCTTACCCTAACCCTGACCCTATCCCTAAAGTTAACCTTAACCCTAACCCTAACTCTAACCCTGACCCTGACCCTGATTCTAACCCTAACCCTAACCCTAAAGCTAACCTTATTTCTAACATTGACCCTAAACCTAACCCTAACCCTAACCCTAACACTAACCATAAAACTCACCCTCACCCTCACCCTAACCCTAACCGTAACCCTATCATTGACCCTAACGCTAACCATAACGTTAACATGAACCTAACCCTAACACTAACCCCACCTGAACCCTAACCCTAACCCAAACCTAACCCGAACCCTAACCCTAACACTAACCCTAACTTTGACCCTAAACCTAACCCTAACCCTGACCCTGACTCTGTCCCTGACCCTAATCCTAACACTAAAATTGAACCTAACCCTAAGCCTAATCCTAAACCTAACCCTAACCCTAATATTGACCCTAAAACTAACCCTAATCCTAACCCTAAACCTAACCCTAACCCTAACCCTAACATTGACCCTAACCCTAACCCTAACCCTGACCCTAATCCTAACTATAGCCCTAACCATAAACCTAACCCTAAACCTAACCCTGACCCTAACATTGACCCTAAAACATAACCCTCACACTCACCCTCACCCTCACCCTCAACCTCACCCTAACCCTAACTCTAACCCTAACCCTAACATTGACCGTAACACAAACCCTAACGCTAACGATAACGCTAATATAAATCTAACCCTAACCCTAACCCCACCAGAAACCTAACCCTAACACTAACCTAACCCTAACACTAAACCTAAACCTAACCCTAACATTGAACCTAAACCTAACCCTCACCCTCCAATCACCCTCAGCCTAACACGAACCATAACACTAACGATAAACCTAACATTGACCCTAACCCTAATCCTAACCGTAACCCTAACTCTTACCCTAAACCTAACCCTAACCATAAAGCTAACCTAACCCTAACCTTGACACTAATATTGATCCTAACCCTAACCTAAACCCTAACATTGACCCTAAACCAAACCCTCAAAATCACACTCACCGTCACCCTCAACCTCACAGTAACCCTAACCCTAACATTGACCGTAACACTACACTAACACTGACCCTAACCTTACCATAAACCTAACCCTTACTCTAACCCTAACCCTAACCCTAAACTTAGCACTAACATTGACCCAAACCGTAACCCTAACACTGACCTTATCCCTAACACTTACCCTAACACTGAACCTAACCGTAAGCCTATTCCTAACCCAACCCTAACCCTAACATTGACCCTAACACTAACCCTAAACCAAACACTGACCCTGACACTGACCCTGACCCTGAACCTGAACCTGACACTGAGCCTGACCCTAACCCTAACCGTAAAACTAACACTGACATTAACCCTAACCCTAACCCTAACCCTAACACTAACCCTAACTCTAACCCTAACCCTAACATTGAACCTAATCCTAAACCTAACCCTGATCCTGACCCTGACCCTGACCTTAACCTAAACCTAACCCTAACCCTAAACCTAATATTGACCCTAAACTTAATCCTAACCCTAATCCTAACCTTAATAATGACCGTAAACTTTACCCTAACCCTAACCCTAAACCTAGCCCTAAACTTAATCCTAACCTTAATATTGACCCTAAGACTAATTCTAACCATAACACTACATTGACTCTAACACTGACACTAAACCTAAAGCTAACCCTTACCCTAAACCTAACCCTAACATTTACCCTAACCCTAAACCTAACCCTAACACTAACCCTAACCATAACCCTAACCCTAACACTAACATTGACCCTAACCCTAACCCTAACCATAAGCCTAATCCTAACCCTAAACTTAACCCTAAAACTAACCCTTACACTAACCCTAACATTGACTCTAACCCTAACTCTAACCCTAAACCTAACACTACCATTGACCTAACCCTAAACCTAACCCTTCCCATAACCCTAAACCTAACATTGACCCAAACCCTAACCCAAACCTAACACTAAACCTTACCCTAACCCTAACCCTAAAGCTAACCCTAACCTTAATATTGAACCTAAAACTCACCATAACCCTAACACTAATGTTGAACCTGAACCTTACCCTGATTCTGACACTGACCCTGACCCTGACAATAACCATGAACCTAACCCTAACCCTAACCCTAACTTTGACGCTAACACTGAAACTAACCCTAACCATAACCCTAACCCTAAACTTAACATTGACCCTAACCCTAACCCTAACCCTAGCATTTACCCTAAACTAACCCAAACCCTAACCCTAACCCTAACGTTGACCCTAACCCTAACGATAACCGTAACTCTAAAACTAAACGTGAACCTAATCCTAACCCTAACCCTAACCTTAATCCTAACATTGACCCTAAGCCTAAACCTCAACTTCAACCTCACCCTCTAACAAACCCTAACCGTAACCCTAACGATAACATTGTCCGTAACACTAATCCTAACGCTAACCATAAAGCTAACATAAAACTAACGCTAACCCTAACCCCAACCGAACCCTAACACTAACACTAACCTAACCCTAACCCTAACCCTAATACTAACACTAACCCTAAACCTAAACTTAACCCTAACCTTAACCCTAACCCTAATCCTAACATTGACCCTAAAACTAACCCTCACCTTCACTAACACCCTACCCTCACCCTCACCCTATCCCTAACGCTAACCCTAACCCTAACAATGACCCTAAACCTAAACCTAACCCTAAAACATACCCTTACCCTAAACCTAACCATAACCCTAAAGCTAAACCTAATCCTATCCCTAACCCTAATCCTAACATTGACCCGAACCCTAATCCTAACCCTAACCCTAAAACTAGCACTAACTCTAACATTGACACAAACCCTAAACCTAACCCTAACATTAACCCTAACCCTAACATTGACTCGAACCCTAACACTAACCCTGACCCTGACCCTGACCCTGATCCTAACCCTAACCCTAACCCTAACCCTAAAACTAACATTGACCCTAACCCTAACTCTAAACTTAACACTAACCCTAACATTGACCCTAAACCTAAACCTAACACTAACCCTAACCCTAACATTGACACTAAACCGAACCCTAAGCCTAATGATACCGCTAACCCTAACTTTGACCCTAACCCTAATCCTAAACCTAACACAAAACCTAACCCTAAGTTTAATATTGAACATAAACCTAAACACTAACCCTAACCCTAACACTAACCTGACTCTGACCCTGACCCTGAAACTTGCACTTACCCTAACCTTAAACCTAACCCTATAACTAACCCTAAGCCTAACATTGACGCTAACACTGACCGTAACACTAACCATAACCCTAACCCTTAACTTGACACTAATATTGACCATAATCCTGAGCCTAACCCTGACCCTGAACCTGACCCTCATCTGACCCTGACCCTAACCATAACCCTAAACCTAACATTGACCCTACACCTAACTCTAATCCTAACCCTAACCCTAACACTAACATTGACCTTAACCCTAACCCTAACCCTAAACCTAAACCTAATTCGAACCCTAACTCTAACTCTTACCCTAACCCTAACAGTAACCCTAACCCTAACATTGACTTAACACTAACGCTAACGCTAACCATAACGCTAAAACAAACCTAACCCTAACCCTAACCACACCCGAACACTAACCCTAAACCTAACCTAACCCTCACCCTAAACCTAACCCTAACGTTAAACTTAACCCTAAAACAAACCTAACCCTAAACCCTTTCAGTAACCGTAAACCTAAACTAACACTAAACTAACCCTAACCATAACCCTAGCTCTATCACTAACCCTAACCCTAAACCTAACCCTAACAGCCACCCTAACCCTAACATTATCCCTAACCCTACACCTAACCCCCTAAACCTAAACCTAACCCTATCTCTAACATTGACCCTAACCCTAATCCTACCATAACCCTAACATTGACGCTAACACTGACCCTAACCCTAACCCTAACCTAACCCTAATATTGACCCTAAACCTAAACCTAACCCTACCCCTGAAAGTGACCCTGACCCTGACCCTGGCCATGACAGTGACTCTGACCCTGACAATGACCATGACCCTGACCCTAACCCTAAACTTAACCCTAACCCTAACCCTTACACTAACCCTAACCCGAACCCGAACATGACCCTAAACCTAAACCTAAACCTAAACCTAACCCTAACACTAAGCCTAACCCTAAACCTAACCCTATCCCTAACCCTAACATTGTCCGTAACCCTAACCCTTACCCTAACCCTATATCTAAGCTTAACCCTAACCCTAAACCTAACTCTAAATTTGACTGTAACCCTAACCCTGATTTTAACCCTGTCCCTTACCCTAACCCTGACCCTAACCCTAAGCCTAACCATAACACTAACCCTAACATTGACCCTAAACCTAACCCTAAACCTAAACCTAAACCTAACGCTGAACCTGACCCAGACACTGACCCTTACCCTAACCCTCAACATAACCCTAAATTTGACTCTAACCCTAACCCTAAACCTGACCCTAACCCTAACCCTTACCCTAACATGGACCGTAACCCTAACCCTAAACCTAACCCTAACATTGACCCTAACCCTAACCCTGATCTTGACCCTGACACCGACCCTAAACCTAAACCCAACCCTATACCTAAACTTAACCCTAAACATAACCCTGACCCTGACCCTGTCCATGAACCTGACAATGACCCTGACCATAACCATAAACATAAACCTAACCCTAACATTAACCCTAACCATAACCCTAAACCTAACTCTAACCGTAATATTAATCCTAACCCTAACCCTAACCCTAACACTAAACCTAACTCTAACCATAACCTTAACATTGAGCCTAATCCTAACCCTAACCCTGATCCTGACCCTGACCCTCACCCTAAACCTAAACCTAACCCTAACCCTAATCCTAACCCTAACCCTAACATTGACCCTAAACTTAATCCTAATCCTAATCCTATCCCTAATACTGACCCTAAACTTTCCCCTAACCCTAACAATAAACCTAACTTTAATATTGACCCTAACACTAACACTAAAGATAACCCTAACCATAACCCTACATTGATTCTAACACTGACCCTAAACCTAACCCTAAAACTAACCCTAAACCTAACCCTAAAATTTACCCTAACCCTAACCCTGACACTAAACCTAACTGTAAGCCTATCCCTAACCCAAACCCTAAGCCTAACCCTTACCCTAACCCGAACCCGAACCCTAACCCTAACATTGACCCTAACCTTAAGCCTAACCCGAACCATAACCCTTACACTAAACCTGACGCTAACCATAACGCAAACATAAACTTAACCCTACCCCTACCACCACCCAAAACCTAACCCTAAACCTAACCTTACACTAACCTTAACCCTAACCATAACCCAACCCTGACACTCAACCCTAACCCTAAACCTAACCGAAACCCTAAACTAACCCAAACCTAACCCTAACCCTAATCCTAAAATTGACCCAAACCATAACCCTAACCCTAACCCTAATGCTAATATTGACCTTAATCCTTACCCTTACCCTATCCCTAACCCTAAACCTGACCATGAACCTGACCCTGACCCTAAACCTAACACTTACCTAAACCTAACCATAATCCTACAATGAACTCTAACCCGAACCCTAACCCTATCCCTAACCCTAACACTAACCCTAACTCTACACTAAGTTTAACACTAACCCAAACACTAAACATATACCTAAACGTAACTCTAAAACCCAAAACTAACACTAAACTTAACCCAACCCTGAATCCTAACCCTGACAATAATCCTAACCAAAACCCTAACCTAACACACATCCTCACCGTAAACCCTAACCTTAACCCTAAATCTATCCTAACCCTAACCCAAACTCTAACCCTAACCCTAACCCTAACCCTAACCCTAACCCTAACCCTAACCCGAAACCTAAACCTAACGGTAACACAAACGGTAATTTTAACCCTAACCCTAACTGTAAAACTAACATTTACGCTAACATAACGCTAACTCTAATCCTAACCCTAATCCCTAAACCTACCCTAAACCTAATCTGAAACATAACAACACTAAACCTAACCCTAACCTAACACTAACCCTAACCCTAACCCTAACGCTAACCCTAACCCTAACCAAACCCTAACCCTAACATAACCCTAACACTAACATTAAACTTAACCCTAACCCTAACCCTAACGCTAACATAACCCTAACCCTAACCCTAACCTAACCCTAACCCTTACCCAAACACGGACCCTAAACTAACCCTAACCCTAATCCTAATCTTAACCCTAACGCTCACCCGTACCCTAACCCTAAACCTAACATTAACCCTAACCCTAACTCTAACCCTAACCGTAACGCTTATATAACCCTAACACTAAACCTAACCCTAACCCTAATCCAAACCGTAACATAAACCTAAACCTAACCCTAAGTTAACACTAACCATAAACCTAACCATATCCCTAAACGTAAACCTAACACTAATCTGAACACTAACCTAACCGTAACCCTTACCCTAACCCAAAATTAAACCCTAACACTAACCCGAACTCTAACTATAAACCTAACCCAAAACCCTAACCCTAACACTAACACAAGCCCTAACCCTATCCGAACCCTAACCATAACCTAATCCTAAGCCTAACCCTACCCTAACCATAACCAAAACCTAACACTTACCCAAACCCTAACTCTAATCCTAACCCTTAACTAACGCTAACCCTAACATTAACCCTAACCCTAACCCTAACCTTAAACCTAACCCTAACCCTAGCTCTAACCCTAACCGTAACCCTAACTCTATCCCTAAGGCTAACCCTAACATTAACCCTAACCCTAACCCTCAACCTTAACCCGACCCTAAACCTAACCCTAACCCTAAGCCTAACCTAACCCTACCCTAACCATATCTCTAACCCTAAACCAAAGCTAAGCCTAACCCTAATCCTAACTCTAACCCTAAATTCAACGTAACCCTAACACTAACCTTAAACCTAACTTAGCCCTAACCCTAACCCAAACCCTAAACCTAACACTACACTTACCCAACCCCTGACCCTAAACCTAACCTAATCCTAACCCTAATCGTAACCCTAACCCTAACCCTAATCCTAACCCAAAACTAACCCTGAACCTAAAACTAACCAAAAACAAAACACAAACTCTAACCCTAACCCTAACCGTAAACCTAACGCTAAACCCTAACCCTAAACCTAACCCTAAACCAACACTAACCCTAACCATATCCCTAACCCTAAACCTAACCCTAACCTAACCCTTACCCTCACCCTAAAACCTAACACTAACCCTACCCCTAACCCTTACCCTAACCTAACCCTAACCCTAAACCATAACCCTAAACCCTAAACGTAAACCTAACCCTAACCCTAACCCTAAACCCTAACCCTAACCCTAAATCTAACCCTACCCTGACCCTGACCCTAAAACCTAACCCTAACCCTAACCATAAACTAACCCTAAATCTAACCCTAACCCAAACCCTAACCCTAACTCTAGCCGTGACCCTAACACTGACCTGACCATAAATGTATACGTGCCTGCAAGCTGAACCCGAATCCTGTCTTATCCCTCAACCTCACCCTAACCACCTCTGTAATATTGCCCCACCCTCACTCAAACCATCAGCACTATCATTGACCCTACCTTAAATATATACATGGGTGTAGGCAGAACCCGAACCCTGTCCCGTCCCTAACCCACACCATAACCACCTCCCTCACCTTGTCTTCACCCTCGCTCTAACCGTGGCCCTAATTTGACCCAAACCTTAATGTATACCTGGCTATAGGCAGGGGCCGAACCCTGTCCAATTCCTCACCCGAACCCTAACCACTTCCCTAACCTTGTCCTCACCCTTGAGCCAACAGTAACCCTAACACTAACGTGAACCTTAATGTGTACCTGGCTGTAGGCAGTAGCCAAACCCTGGTCATTCCACTACCCTCACTGTAACCAACATACCAAACTTGTCCCTACCCTCAAGGCTACCAACGTCCTAACACTCTTTCGACCCTACATGTATACCTGGCTGTAGGCAGTGCCCGAAACCTATAACATCCCTCACCCTCACCCTAACTACCACCCCAAACTTTTCCCATCCCTCGCGCTAACCCAGGTCCTAACACTGGTTGGACCCAAACTCGAAACTCGGGTGAAGCCTCAGCCGGAACCATGTGCTCACCCTAATGCCCACCTCAACGTTGTGCCAACCCTCGGGCAAACTGAGACCCTAAAAATGACCCGTCCATTAATACTCTCCGGGCTGTATGCACAAGCCGAACCCCTTTCCATGCCTCATCCTCACCCTGAACACCACCCAAAGCTTTTCCCATCCTTGGTGCTAACCGAGGTCCAAACGCTGGTGGGAACCTAACTCGACAGCTGGGTATAGCCTCAGGCCTAACCATGTCCCAACACTCACGCTCATCCTCATGCGCCACCACAGCGTGGTGCCAAATGTAGCACTAACTGAGACCCTAAAACTCACCCGACCATAAATGTATAAGTGTCTCGAGGCAGAACACGAATCCTGTCCCATCCCTCAACCTCACCCTAACCTCCTCCCTAATATGGTCCCACCCTCGCTCAAACCGTGGGCACTATCATTCAACCTACCCTAAATATCTACATGGGTGTAGGCAGAAACCAAACCCGGTCCCATCCCTCACACGCAATCTAACCACTTCCATAACCTTGTCCTCACCCTTGCGCTAACCGCGGCCCTAACACTTACCCGAACCAAAATGCACACCTGGCTGTAGTCCGAAGTGGAACCCTGTTCCATCGCTCACCCGCACCCTAACCACTACCCACTTCCCTAACATTGTACCCACTATCGCGTTAACCATGGCACTAACAGTGACCCGACATTAAATATGTACATTGCTGTGTTCAGAACACCATCACCCTAACTACCAACCCAAACCTGTCTCCACACTCATGCTAAGGACCTAGCACTGACCTGAACCATAATGTATACCTGCTGTTGGCAGAAACTGAACCCTGTCCCATCACTCACCTGCACGTAAACACTTCCCTACTCTTGACCCCACCCTCATGCTAACCGTGGCCCTAACACTGACCTGAACGTTAATGTATACCAGGTGGTAAGCAGAACCCGAAACCTGTCCCATCCCTCAAACTCACCCTAACCACCTACCTAAACTTATCACCACCCTGACTCAAACCATGGGCACTAGCACTGTCCCTACACTCTAAATATCGACATGGGAGTAGAGAGAATACGAACCCGGTCCCATCCCACACCCTCACCCTAACCACCACACAAACCTTGTCCCTACCCTCGGGGTAACTGTGGCCCTAACAATGTTCTGACCCTAAATGTATATGTGGCTGTAGGCAGATCCTGAATCCTGTCCGAATCCTCACCCTAACCACCAACCCAAACTTGTACCAACCCTCGCGCTAAACGTGGCTCTGACACTGGTCGCACCTTAAATCTAAACCTGACTGAATCCTTACGCCCACACCTGTACCAACTCTCACCCGCACCCTAAAAGTTGTCCCTACCCTAACTCTAACTGTGACCCAAATACGGGATCTAACTTAACACTAAAACTGGCAGTAGCCAGAGCCCAAACCATGAACCAACGCTCACCCTCACAGTTACCCCATCCCAAACTTCTCCCAACACTTGAACTAACCGTGGCCCTGAAGGCTGAGCAAATTTCGCCCACACCCCCACCCACTCCAGGACCCCCACGCAGCACTTGGACACTCAACCTCAGCCATACTATGACCCCAGGGGCAGGAATCTCCCCGTACTGGGTGGCACCTGAAGGCTGAACAAACCTTGAAACACCCACACCCACTACTCGTTCCCCGCAAAGGCCTTGGGCACTCACCCTCAGCTAGGCGCTTACCTCAGGTGCAAGACTGCCACAGCACTGGCCAGCACCTGAAGGCTACACAAACCTCATCCACACCCCCACCCGCTCCTGGTCCAGCGCGCAGGCCTTGGGCACTCACCGTCAGCCAGGCGGTTGCCAGATGCACGAGGCTGCCATACCACTGGCCAGCAAATGACGGCTGCACAAACCTCGACCCCACTCCCACCCAGTCCTAGTCTCCCGCAAAGGACTGGGGTATTCACCCTAAGCAAAGGGGGATGCTCCAGGCCAACGGCTCCACCGCAATGGCCAGCAACTGAAGGCTGGTTCCAACTCTAAACCTAACCCTAACCCGATCCTGGTTCCAAATCTAACCCTAATCCTACCCTATCCTGGTCCCAACACTAACCCTAACCCTAACACAAACCCTATCCTGGTTCCAACCCTAACCCTAACCCAATCCTGGTACCAAACTTAACCCTAACACTAACCCTACCCTGGTTCCAACCCTAACCCTGACACTAACTCTAACACTATCCTGCTTCCAACCCTAACCCAAACACTAACCCTAACCTGGTTCCATCCTAACCCTAACCCTAACCCTATCCTTGTTCCAACCCTGAACCTAAACCTAACCCTAATCCTAACCCTAACCCTATCCTCGTTCCAATCCTAACCCTAACCCTGACACTATCCTTGTTCCAACCCTAAACCTAAAGCTAACCCTATCGTGGTTCCAACCCTAACCCTAACTTTATTCCTATCATTTACCAACCATAACCTTAACCCTATCCTGGTTTCAACATTAACCATAACCCTATCCTGGTTTGGAACTTAACCCTAATCCTAACCCTATCTTGGTTCCAAACTTAACCCAAAACAGAACCTTATCCTGGTCCCAACCCTAAATCTAACTCTATCCTGCTTCCAACCCTAACCCTAACCTTAAATCTATCCTAGTTCCAACACTAACCCTAACATTAACCCTATCCTGCTTCCAACCCTAACCCTCAGCCTAACCCTGTACTGGTTCCAAAATTAACCTTAACCCTAACCCTATCCTGGTTCCAACCATAACAATAACCCTATTCAGGTTCCAAAATTAACCTTAACCCTAAACATATCCTGGTTCCAACCCTAACCCTAACCCAAACCCCATGCTCGTTCCAACCATAACCCTAACCATAAGGCTATCCTGTTTCCAATTCTAACCCTAACCATAACCTTAACCCTATCCTGGTTCAAACCCTAACCCTAACCCTATCCTGGTTCTAACCCTAACCCTAACCGTATCCTGCTTCCAACCCTAACCAAACTGTAACCCTATCCTTTGGGTTCCAACCCTAACCCAAACCATAACCCTATCCTTCCAATGTTAACCCGAACCTCAACCCTAACCCTATCCTGGTTCCAAACCTAACCCTAACCCTAACCTTAACACTTTCCTGGTTCCAACCCTAACCTTAACTCTAACCCTAAACCTATCTTGTTGCAACCCTAACCCTAGCCCTAACCCTATCCAGGTTCCAACCTTAAACCTAACAATAACCATATCCTGGTTCCAACCCTAACCTTAACCCTAACCATAACTTGGTTCCAACCCTAACCCTAAAGCTAACCTTATCATGGTTACAATCCTAACCCTAACCTTAACCCTATCATGTACCAACGATAACTTTAACCATATCCTGGTTTCAACACTAAACATAACCCTATCCTGGTTCCAAACTTAACCCTAACCCTAACCCTATCTTGGTTCCAAACCTAACCCAAAACAGAACCCTAACCTGGTTCCAACCCTAACACTAACCCTAACCCTAAACTTATCCTGGTTCCAACCCTAACCCTAAACCTAAACCTATCCAGGTTCCAAACCTCACCCAAACCCTATCCTGGTTCCAACACTAACCCTAACCCTATCCTTGTTCCAACGCTAACCGTAAACCTATCCTGGTTCCAACCCTAACCCTAACCCTAAACCTATCCTGCTTCCAACCCTAACCCTAACCCTAACCCTAACCTGGATCCAAACCTAACCCTAACCCAAACCCTATCCTGGTTCCAACCATAACCCTAACCCTAAACTGGTTCGACCCTAAGGCTAACCCTATTGGTTCGAACACTAACCTTAACCCTAACCCTATCCTTGTTCCAACCCTAACCCTAAACCTAACCCTATCCTGTTTCGAACCCTAACCCTAACCATAAACCTCCCTTGGTTCCAACCCTAACACTGACCGGATCCTGGTTCCTACCCTAACCCTAAACATAACCCTACCCTGGTTCCAACACTAACCCTAACCCTAAATCTATCCTGGTTCCAACCATAACCTTAACCATAACTCGTTCCCAGTCTCCCTCACAGGACTTGGGCACACTCCCTCAGCCAGGGGGTTGCCCAAGGCACAAGGCTTCCACACCACTGATCAAGGCCTGAAGGCTGCACAAACGTCGTCCCCACCCCCACCTGCTCCTGGTCCCCAGTGCTGGAGTTGGGCATTCATCCAAAGCATGGCCGAGGATCCAGGTCCTCGGCTCTGCCAGCACTGGTGAAAATCTGAAGCCTGCACAAACCTCATCCTACACCAACCCGCACCTGGTCTCCACACAAGACTTGGGAACTCACCCTCAACCAGGCTGTTGTCTCTCGCAGCACTGGCCAGAACCTGAAGGGTGCACAAACCTCGTCCCCACCTCCACCTGCTACTGGTCCCCCTAGCAAGACTTGGGCACTCACACTCAAATAAGCCACTGCCCAGGCCCAATGCTCCCAGAGCACTGGCCAGCACCTGAACGCTGCACAAACTTATTCACCACACCCACCTGCTGCTGTTCCCCCTCGCAGGCCTTCGGCACTAACCCTCAGCCAGGCAGGTGCCAGAGGCACAAGGCTGCCACAGCACTGGCCAGAAAATAAAGGCTGCACAAATCGCGAACAGACCCCAACCACTCCTTGTCCCCCTTGCAGACCTTTTGCACTCACACTCAGCCACGCAGTTGTCTCAGTCGCAAGGGTTCCACACAACTGGCCAGCACCTGAAGGCTGTCCCAACATTCACACTCATCCTAATGCTCACTTGAGCGTTGTGCCAACAGTCACGCTAAACGAGAACCTAACACTGACCCGACCATAAATGTATACGTGTCTCGGGGCAGAACCCGAATCTTGTCCCCTAACCACGTCCCTAATACTGTCCCACCCTCGCTCAAACTGTGGGCACTATCATTGACCCTACCCTAAATATCTACATGGGGGTAGGCAGAAACTGAACCCCATCCCATCCCTCACCCGCAATCTAACCACTTCCCTAACCTTGTACCACGCTCGCACTAACCGTGGCCCTAACACTTACCGAACCAAAATGCACACCTGGCTGTAGGCAGAAGCCGAACCTTGTCCCATCCCTCACCTGCACCCTAAACAATTCCCTAACCTTGTCCCCACCCTCGTGCTAACCGCGGTACTAACACTCTTCCAGCCTTAAATATTTACATTGCTGTATTCAGAACCCAAACTCAGTCCCATCACTCACCCTTACTCTAACCACCACCCCAACCTTGTACCCACACTCGCATTAACTTGGCACCTACACAGACCCGGCCCTATTTGTATCCCAGGATGTAGAGGAGAATCCGAACCCTGTCCCGTCCCTCAACATCACACTAACTACCACCTCACACCTGTCTCCACACTCGCGCTAACCGTGGCCCTAACACTGACCTGAACCTTAATGTGTACCTGGCTGCAGGCTGAAGCCGAATGCTGGCACATCCGTTACCCTCACCCGAGCCACCATAACAACCTTGTCACTGACCTCGTGGTAACTGTGGCCCTAACACTGGTCAGACCCTATCTCTAATCTTGACTGAAGCCTTAGCCCGCACCCTGTCCCAACACTCACACACACCCTATTGCCCACCCCAACGTTGTGCCAACCCTTGTGCTAACCAGGACCCTAAAACTGACCCGATCATTAATGTATACCTGGCTGTAGGCAGACACCTAAACCTGTCCCATTCTGCACCCTAACCACCTCCCTCACCTTCTCCCCACCCTCTCTCAAACCGTGGGCACTAACCCTATACCCTAAATATCTACATGGTTGTAGGTAGAAGCCGAACACTGTCCCATCACTCACCCGCACCCTAACAACTTCCATAACCTTGTCCCCACCCTCGCGATAACAGTGGCACTAATACTGACCCGACCTTAAATATTTACATTGCTGTAATCAAAACCCGAACTCAGTCCCATCCCTCACCCTCACCCTGAATGACACCCCAAACCCGGTCTCCACCCTCGTGCTAACCGTGGCCCTAACACTGACCCAAAATTTAACGTGTACCTGGCTACAGGCAGAACGCGAACCCTGATCCATCACTCACCCTCACATTAACCACAACCCAAACTTTTCCTATCCCTTGCTCTAACCGAGGTGCTAACACTGGTCGGACCATAACTCGAAACCTGCATGAATCCTCAGCCCGAATCATGTCCCAACACTCAATCTCACCTTAATGCCCACCACAGCATTGTGCCAACCCTAGCGTTAACTGAGACCCTAACTCTGCCTGACCATTAATGTATATGTGGCTGTAGGCAGAACCTGACCCTGTCCCATCCCTCACCATGACCCTAAGTACCACCTGAAACCTGTCTCTACCCTTGCGCTAACTGGGGCCCTAACACTAACCCGAACCTTAATGTATACCTGGCTGTGGGCAGAAGCGGAACCCGGTCCCATCCCTCAGCATTACCGTAACCACTTCCCTAACCTTGTCTCCACCCTCACGCTTACCGTGGCCCTAACACTGACCCACCCTTAATGTATACCTGGCTGTAGGCAGAAACCGAACCCTGGCCCATCCATCACCCTCACCCCAACTACCATAACAACCTTGTCCCTACCCTTGGGATCGACACTAAATGTATATGTGGCTGTAAGCAGATCTCAAAACCTGCTGAATCCGCACCCTCACCCTATCCACCAACCCAAACTTGGACCAACCTTCGCGCTAAATATGGCTCTGACACTGGTCGTACCTTAAATCTAAACCTGCCTGAATCCTTACCTCAACACCTGTACCAACTCTAACCCGCACCCTAAACGTTGTCCCTACCCTAACTCTAACCATGACCGTAATACTGGCTCTAACCTAGCTCTAAAACTGGCAGGAGCCAGACCCTGAACAATGTCCCAACACTCACCCTCACAGTTATCATCCCAAACGTATCCCAACACTTGAACTAACCGTGGCCCTGAAGGTTGAGCAAACATCGTCCACAACCCCAGCCGCTCCTGGTATCCCGCGCAGGCCTTGGGCACTCACCCTCAGCCAGGCAGTTGCCAGAGGCACAAGGCTACCAAACCACTGGCCAGCAAATGAAGGCTGCACAAAACTAGTCCCCACTAGCACCCAGTCCTAGTCTCCCACAAAGGACTGGGGCATTCACCATAAGCAAATGGGGATTCTCCAGGCCCATGGATCCGCCAGCACTGCCCAGTAACTAAAGGCTGGTTCCAACCCTAACCCTAACCCTAACCAGACCCTGGTTCCAACCCTAACCCTAAACCTAACCCTATCCTTGTCCGAACCCTAACCCAAACCCTAACCCTTACCTTATCCTGGTTCCAACCCTAACCCTAACCCTATTTTGGTTCCAACCCAAACCCTAACACTATCCTTGTTCCAACCCTAACCCTATCCAGGTTCCAACACTAACCCTAACCGTAACCCTATCCTCATTCCAACCATAACCCTAATGCTAACCCTATCCTGGTTCCAACCCTAAGCCTAACCCTAACACTAACCCTATCTTGATTCCAAACCTAACCCTAACCTTAACCCTATCCTGGTTTCAATCTTAACCCTAACACTAAGTCTAACCCTATCCTGGTTCCAAACCTAGCCATAACCTTAACCCTAACCCTATCCTTGTTCCAACCCTAACCATAACCCTATCCTGGTTCCGACCCTAAATCTAACTCTATCCTTGTTCCAATCCTAACCCTAACCCTATCCTGGGTCCAACCATAACACTAACCCTAACTCTCTCCTGGTCTCCCTCGCAGGCCTTGGGCATACATCCTAAAAAAGAGAAAACCACCAGGCCCATGGCTCTGCAAGCACTGGCCAGCACCAGAAGGCTGCACAAACCTCATCCCCACAACCACCTGCTCCTCTTCCCCCTAGGAGCATTGGGCACTACCCCTCAGCCAGGCCATTGCCCCAGGCCCAAGGCTCCCACAGCACTGGCCAGCACCTGAAGGGTGCAGAAACTTAGTCCCCTCCCCCACCCGTTCCTTGTCCCCCTTGCAGGCCTTGGGCACTCACCCACAGTAAGGCGATTGCCCTAGGACCAGGGCTCTCCCAGCACTGGCTGGCACCTGAAGGCTGCACAAACCTTGTCCCCACCCCCACCTGCTCCTGGTCCCCTAACAGGACTTAGGCATTCACTCTCAGCCAGGCGGTTGTCTCAGTCGAATACTCCAACAGCACTGGCCAGCACCTGAAGGTGCAGAAACTTAGTCCGCTCCCCCATCCGTTTCTGGTCCCCTTATAGTCCTTGGGCACTCACCCACACTAAGGCAGTTGCCCCAGGCCCAGGGTTCTCCCAGCACTGGCCTGCACCTAAGGCTGCACAAATCTCGTCCCCACCCCCATCAGCTCCTTGTCCCCTGCCGAGTACTTGGGCACTCACCCTCAGCCAGGCAGTTGCCAGAGGCACAAGGCTGCCATAGCACTGACCAGCAAATGAAGGCTGAACAAACCTCGTCCCCACCCCCACCGGCTCCTGGTCCCCTGTACAGGACTTGGGCATTCACCCTAAAAAAGGCCCAGGCCCCAGGCCCACGGCTCTGCCAGCACTGGACAGCACCAGAAAGCTAAACAAACCTCGTCCCAACCCCCACCGACTCCTGGTCCCCCTCTCAGGCCTTGGGCTCTCACCCTCAGCCAGGCGGTTGCCCCACGTGCAAGGTTTCCACACCAATGGCCAGCACCTGAAGGATGAACAAACCTTGTCCCCACCCTACCTGCTCATTGACTTCCATGCATGCCTTGCTCACTCACCCTCAGATAGGCGGTTGCCCCAGGCCCAGGGCTCTCCCAGCACTGGCTGGCACCTGAAGGCTGCACAAACCTCATCCCCACCCTCACCCACTCTTGGTCCCCCTCGCAGGACTTGGGAACTCACGCTCAGCCAGGCGGTTGCCCCAGGTGAAAGGCTTCCACACCAATGGCCAGCACCTGAAGGCTGCACAAACCTCATCCCCACCCCCATCAGATACTTGTTCCCTGCCATGGCCTTGGGCACTCACCCTCAGCCAGGCGGTTGCCAGAGGCACAAGACTGCCACAGCACTGGCCAGCAAATAAAGGCTGCACAAACCTCGTCCTGACCCCAACCGCTCCTTGTCCCCCTTGCAGGCCTTAGGCACTCACACTCAGTTAAGCAGTTGCCCCAGGGCCCGGGCTCTCCCAGCACTGGCTGGCACCTGAAGGCTGCACAAACCTCGTCCCCATCCCCACGGGCGACTGGTCCCCCATGCAGGACTTGGGCATTCACCCTAAGAAAGGCAGAGGTCCCAAGCCCATGGCTCCGCCAGCACTGGCCAGCACCAGAAGGCTGAACAAACCTTGTCCCCAGCCCCACCCACTCCTGGTCACCCTCACAGAACTTGGGCACTAACCTTCAGCCAGGACTTTGCCCCAGGCACATGGCTCTCCGAGCACTGGCCTGCACCTGAAGGCTTCACAAACTTCATCCCCACCACCACCCAATCCTTATCTCCCATGCAGAACTTGGGCAGTCACCGTCAGCCATGCGGTTCCCCAGGGCCAGGGCTCTCCCAGCGCTGGCTGGAACCTGAATGCTGCACAAACCTCGTCCCCACCCCCACCGGCTCTTGGTGCCCTGTGCAGGACTTGGCATTCATCCTTAAAAAGGCAGAAGCCCCAGGTCCATGGATCTGCCAGTACTGGCCAGCACCAGAAGGCTGAACAAACTTCATCCCCACCCACCTGCTCCTGGTCCCCCAAGTAGGACTTGGGCATTCACCCTAAGAAAGTCACAGGCCCCAGGTCCATGGCTTCACCAGAACTGGCCAGGACTAGAAGTCTGAACAAACCTAGTCCCCACCCCACCCATTCCTTGTCCCCCTCGAAGGCCTTGGGCACTCACCCTCAGCCAAAGGGTTGCCCCAGGCCCAGGGCTCTCCCAACACTGGCTGGCACCTGAATGCTGAACAAACCTTGTCCCCACCCCTACCTGCTCCGGGTCCCCCTCGCAGGCCTTGGGCACTCACCTTCAGCTACGTGGTTGCCCCAGGTGAAAGGCTTCCACACCAATGGCCAGTAGGAGAAGGCTACACAAACCTCATCTCTAGCCCCATCAGCTCCTTGTCCCCTGCTGATGGCTTGGGCACTCACCCTCAGCCAGGCAATTACAGCAGGTCCCAGGCTCTCCCAGCACTGGCTTGCAGCTGAAATTTGAACAAACCTCGTCTCTACCCTCACCTGTTCCTGGTCCCCACGCACCCTTGGGCACTCACCCAGAGCCAATTGGTTGCCCTAGGCCCAGGACTCTCCCAGCACTGGCTGGCACCAGAAGGCTGCACAAAGCTCATCCCCACCCCCACCGGCACCTGGTCCCCCATGCAGGACTTGGGCATTCATCCTAAAAATGCAGAAGCCCCAGGCCCACAGCTCCACCAGCATTGGCCAGCACCAGAAAGCTGAACAAACCTCGTCCCCACACCCATCTGCTCCTGGTCACTCTTGCAGTCCTTGGGCACTCACTCTAAGCCAGGCGGTTGCCCCAGATGAAAGGCTTCCACACCCAAGGCCAGAAACTGGAGGCTGCACAAACCTCATCCCCAGCCCCATCAGATCCTTTCCCCTGCTGAGGCCTTGGGCAGTCACCCTCAACCAAGCTGTTGCCCTACGCGCAGGGCTCTCTAAGCACTTGCCCGCAACTGAAGGCTGCACAAATCTCGTCCCCACCCCTACCCACTCCTGGTCCTCCTCACAGGCCTTGGGCACTCAACCTCAGCAAGGCAGTGGCCCCAGGCGCAGGGCTCTCCCAGCACTTGCCTGCACATGAAGGCTGCACAAATCTCGTCCCCACACCCACCCACTCCTTGTCTCCCATGCAGAACTTGGGCACTCACCCTCAGCCAGGCGGTTGCCAGGGGCACAAGTCTGCCACAGCACTGGCCAGCAAATGAAGGCTGCACAAACGTCGTCCCAACCACCACCCGCTCCTGTACCCCTGTGCAGCACTTGGGCATTCACCGTAAGCAAGGAAGACGCCCCAGACCCATGGCTCCACCGGCACTGGCTGGCACCTGAAGGCTGCACAAACCTCGAACCAACCTCACCCGCTCCTGGTCCTCCTAGCAGGCCTTGGGTACTCACCCTCATCCAGGCAGTTGCCTCAGGCCCAAGGCTCTCCCAGCACTGGCTGGCACCTGACGGCTACACAAACCTCATCCCCACCCCCAAACACTCCTGGTCTCCGTCGCAGGCCTTCGGCATTCACCCTGAGCCAGGCTTTTGCATCCCAACGCTTTCTCCACCTTCTTGCTAACCATGGCGCTAACACTGAGCAGACCTTAATGTATACCTGGCTGTAGACAGAAACCGAACCCTGTCCCATCCCTCACCCTCAACCTAACTACCATCCCAACCCTGTCACCACCCTCTTGCTAACCGTGGCCCTAACACTGACCCAAACTTTAATATATACCTGGCTGTGGGCAGAAGCCGAACCCGGTACCATCCCTCAGCATTACTGTAACCACTTTCCTAACTTTGTCCCCACCCTCACGCTAACTGTTGTCCTAACACTGACCCGACCTTAATGTATACCGGGCTGTAGGCAGAACCCGAACCCTGTGCCATCCCTCACCTGCATCCTAAATGTCGCGTCCAGCGCAACACGGGCAGTGAGGGTGTGAGAAGGGGCGGTTTGGGTTAAGTTCTTAAGAAAGAAACAAACAGAGACTTAATGCAGTTAAATCTCTCAGAAGGCCAGGGTTCTCTCAGTATCAGAGGGCTGGAGCCCTGAATAAGGCCGACTGAAGGTTTTTATTGATAGGTATACAAATACGAGATAGTAACATTGTTTCTTACACGGTCTGTAAGACTCATATATCATAGCAGAAAAACGTTTATTCTAATCAACCTTTGTCTGTCAACAGCCGAAGGTAGGTCCCATGATGTCTTACCTAAAGTATGTACCTTCTCAGGGTCAAGTCTCTCATATTGTAACAGCTCCGTTGAGATAAGTGAGACAGCTGATCTTTGTTGTCCTCATGACTTCTCTCACAAACAGGTGCCAGGGAAAAGGCAGAGCCGGCAACAGCTTTTCCCAGGCAGGGGGAAGGGGAGGCAAGGCTCTTTCCCATATTCTTCTAAGGCAGCTCATTGGGGGCCCCCACTCTGTTCTGCCTGCCTTAGGTTGTATCTCACGTGAGATATCTTACCAGTCTTTGGCTGCAAACCATTTTTGGGGGACCAGACAGAGAGACATAAGGTGTAAACACAAGGATGGAACAGAGTCCCAGAAAGGCACAGACTCACAGAATCTTCTTTACTTTAGGAAAGACGGGGGGAGAGTTGGCTAGGCTGTTGTGTGACTACACCTAACCACTTCCCTAACTTCTCCCCACCCTCGTGCTAACCGTGGCCCTAACACTGACCGGAACCTTAGTGTGCACCTGATACAGGCAGAAGCTGGACCCTGGCCCATCCATCACCCTCACCCTAACCACCATACCAAACTTGTCCCTACTCTCGCAGAAACCAAGGCCCTAACACTCTTCTGACCCTAAATGTATACCTGGCTGTAGGCAGAACCCGAAAACTGTTCCATCCCTCACCCTAACCACCATACCAAACTTGTCCCTACTCTCGCAGAAACCAAGGCCCTAACACTCTTCTGACCCTAAATGTATACCTGGCTGTAGGCAGAACCCGAAAACTGTTCCATCCCTCACCCTCACCCTAACCACCTCCCCAAACTTCTCCCATCCATCACGCTAACCGAGTTCCTAACACTCCTCACACCCAAACTCGAAACCTGGGTGAATCCTCAGCCAGAACCATGTCCCAACACTCACAATCACCTTAATTCCCACCTCAACGTTGTGCCAACCCTCGCACTAACCGAGACCCTAACACTGACATGACCATTAATGTATACCGGGCTGTAGGCAGAACCTGAAACCTGTCCCATCCCTCAAACTCACCCTAACCACTTACCTAAACTTGTACCCACCCTCACTCAAACCATGGGCACTAACACTGTCCCTACACCCTAAATACAGACATAGGTGTAGACAGAACCCGAACCCGGTCCCATCCCTCACCCTCACCCTAACCACCATACCAACCTTGTCCCTACCCTCGGGGTAACCGTGGCTGTTCTGACCCTAAATGTATATGTGGCTGTAGGCAGATCCCGAATCCTGTCTGAATCCTCACCCTCACCCTAACCACCAACCCAAACTTGTACCAACCCTCGCGCTAAACGTGGCTCTGACACTGGTCGCACCTTAAATCTAAACCTGACTGAATCCTTACCCCAACACCTGTACAAACTCTGACCCGCACCCTGAATGTTGTCCCTACCCTAACTCTAACCGTGACCCTAATACTGGCTCGACCTTAACTCTAAAACTGGCAGTAGCCAGAGCCTGAACCTGTCCCAAGGCTCACCCTCGCAGGTACCCCATCCCAAACTTATCCCAACACTTGAACTAACCGTGGCCCTGAAGGCTGCACAAACCTCGTCCGCACCCCCACCTGCTCCTGGTCCCCAGTGCAGAAGTTGGGCATTCACCATAAGCAAAGCGGAGGACCCAGGTCCTCGGCTCCGCCAGCACTGGCCAAAATCTGAAGCCGGCACAAACCTCATCCTTACACCGACCCGCCTCTGGTCCTCCACGCAAGCCTTGGGAACTCACCCTCAGCCAGGCGGTTGTCCCAGGCCCAGGGCTCTCACAGCACTGGCTGACACCTGAAGGTTGCACAAACCTCATCTCCACACCCACCTGAACTTTGTCTCCTGCCCAGGGTTTGGGCACTCCCACTAATCCAGGCAGTTGCCCTAGGCACAAGGCTGCCACAGCATGGCCAGCACCTGAAGGCTGCACAAACATCATAACCAAAGCTGATCGCCCCTAGTCCCCCTCGCAAGCCTTGGGAACTCACCCTCAGACAGGCGGTGACCCAGTCCCTCTGCTGTAACAGCACTGGCCACCTCCTGAAGGCTGCAGAAACCGCATCCCGACCCGCACCCTCTCCTGGACCACAGCGCAGAACTTGGGCTCTCACCCTCAGACAGGCAGTTGATCTAGGCCCAAGGCTTCCACACCAATGGACATCACCTGAAGGCTGCACAAACCTTGTCCTCACCCCACCCGCTCCTGGTGACTGGTGCAGGCCTTGGGGACTCACCCTCAGCCAGACGGTTGCCCCAGGAACAAGGCTTCCAGACCACTAGCCAGGGGCTGAAGGCTGCACAAACCTCGTCCCCACCCCCACCCGCTCCTGGTACCCCTCGCAGGCCTTAGGCGCTCACCCTCAGCCAGGCCTTTGCCTGGGCCCAAGGCTCCTTCAGCACTGGCCAGCACCTGAAGGCTGCACAAACCTCGTCCCCACCTCCACCGGATCATGGTCCCCCGTGCGGGACTTGGGCATTCACCCTAAGAAAGGCAGACGCAACCACTAAACTATTGTCTGTGTCTATGAGTTTCTGTTTCTCATTTGTTTGTCTTGTTCTTTTGTTGTTTTTGGTTTATATACCACATATCAGTGAAATCACATGGTTCTCTGCTTTTTCTGTCTGACTTGTTTTGCCAGAGGGTAACGGGGGCGGGGGGTGGGGGGTGAGAGATGAGGGTAAGGGGGATCGAATATATGGTGATGGAAGGAGAACTGACTCTGGGTGAGGAACACACAATGGGATTTATAGATGATGTAATACAGAATTGTACACCTGAAATCTATGTAATTTTACTAACAATTGTCACCCCAATAAATTTAATAAAATTAAATTAAAAAAAAAAAAAGAAAGGCAGATGCCCCAGGCCCATGGCTCCGCCAGGACTGGCCGACACCCGAAGGCTGCACAAAACTCGTCCCCACCTCACCCAATCCTGGAACCCCTAGCAAGCCTTGGGCAATCGCCCTCAGCCAGGCCATTGCTCCAGGCCAAGGGCTCCCACAGCACTGGCCAGCTTCTGAATGCTGCATAAACCTCATCCCCACTACCACCGGCTCGTGGTCCCCAGTGCAGGATTTGGGCATTAACCCTAAGAAAGGAAGAGGCCCCAGGCCCACGGCTCCGCCAGCACTGACCAGCACCAGAAGGCTGAAAAAACTTTGTCCCCACCTGACCCGATCCTGGTCCCCCTCGCAGGCCTTGGGCACTCACTCTCAGCCAGGCTGTTGTCTCAGTCGCAAGGCTTCCACAAAACTGGCCAGCACATGAAGGCTGCACAAACCTCGTCCCCACCCCCTCCCTCTCCTGGTCCCCCTCGCAGGCCTTGGGCACTCATCCTCAGCCAGATATTGGCCTCAGTTCCACAGCTGCCCCAGCAATGGCCAGCACTTGAAGGCTGCACAAACCTCGTCCCCACCCCCACCCGCTCCTGGTCTCCCTAGCAGGCCTTGGGCATTAACCCTTAAACAGGCGGTTACCCCAGGCCCAAGGCTTCCACACCACTGGCCGGCACCTGAAGGCTGCACAAACCTCGTCCCCACCCCCACCCCTTCCTTGTCCCCAGCACAGGACTTGGGCCTTCACCGTAAGCAAGGCGGAGGCCCCAGGCCCTCAGCTCCTCCAGCACTGGCCAGCAACTGAAGGTCGCACAAACCTCGTCCCCACCCCAACCCGCTCCTGGTCTCTCTCTCAGGCCTTGGGCACTCACTCTCAGCCAGGCAGTGGCCCCAGGGTACTGGGAACAGCCATGAATGGTCACTAATGCCATCTTGGTGGGACCACACACCCCCGCCCCCGCAGTGCTGAGGCGCAAGACCCCAGTGTGGACCCGGCACTCAGAACCAGTTCCTGTCGGGAGCCTCATGGTGCTGAGGGGCCAGGCAGGGGAGGGGCAGCTGCACGTCCACTCTGATTTGCTCAATTACAAGCCTTTTACAGAAGCACAGAAATAACGAGCTCAATTTTAAAGACCTCATTTCCTGCACGAGGCTGGACAGCAGGGCACCTGCACATCTCAGCTGGACCAGGCTCGGTGGCCCTTCCTGCAGCCTCCTCCCCTCCCGTGAACGTGAAGTCCTTGCTACCTGGTCTGGCTTCAGTTCAGCTGGGACGTCCTGTGGTGTCTGGTGGCTCCCCCTGGGCGTCGCCCACAGCAGTTCCCTGGGACACTCTGGGGTAACAGGAGATGACAGCTGCTGACCAGCAGGAGGCTCACTGTCCACTGCCCCTCTCTCAGCCTTGCTCCAGCCAGGCTCTGCAGGCCCCTGGTGGGGTGGCTGGGCTGGAATCAGCCCATCTCTGTCCAAGCTGGTCACCACCTGAAGCAGCATTCTCTCTCTCTGATAAAGGACAAACAGCGAACCCCGTAAACAAAGAAGGACAGTGAGGGTGGGACAGAGTGAATGGTTTCTCATGGTTCTGCAGATGAGTGGTCAGCTGGGGTCTGAACCCAGGTTTGGGTCACTGTCCACCATGCTGTTCCCCATTGCACAGACCTCCCGCCTCTTGGCTGGAACACTGCCAGTGACAAGGAGCTCGTCACCTCGCCCTCAGCCACCGCAACAGGGACAAACAGAGTGTCTGATTTGTGGGCGAACTGTCCCTCCAGGAGCTCAGCTGTGGTGCTCCTCACACCGTGGGGGCTGGCCCTGCATGTGTGGCCAGAGGGGTGGGGTGATGGTCCAGGGCTAGCATGCTGCCCAGCCAGAGGTCAAGGGTACTGTGGATGGACAGACACTTTGGAACAGCTGCCTCCCTGTACACCCCCCACGCCACGCCACCCCCTCCAACGTGTCCTGGTGGATTTGGAAGGCCCATCACCAGGGTGCGTGATGTGGGGAGGACCCATCGTCCCGGGCTGTGGCCACCCGGTCTCGGGAGTGTTCAGGTAGCACCGTCATGCCTCAGACTCTCCTGACACGTGTCCTTTTCTCTTCCGATTCTTTTCTGGCTCCACCTTAGATTACTTCTCTCTTGGTCTACATTTTAATCCCCTTGGGACAGAGACCCAGTGTCCCCACTTGGATATTAACCCCAATCCCTTCATCATGTTCAGTACTGGTGGGTCCCACTGTGTGAGTCCTGGAGGGCACGGCACGTCTGTTCATATTCATGCAGTGACCTGAGCCACACCCACGGTGGGCCTTGCGAGGCTGGGTCCCAGAGTTCACATCAGAGGTGGGTCAGGCCTGGTGAGTCCTGTCAGCTCCAGAATCCCATGCTTTCGGTCTGCTCAAGGGGGTGATGGCACTGCCTCATGAGGCTTGCGGGGGGGGGGGGGCAGGTTATCTTGTATTAATGGATAGAAAGTATATGGAGCAAAGAGTCATAGTGAGTACTCAAAAGATGGTACCAAATAAGTGTTATCGATTTGGGTTCTTGAACAAAGCCTCGACGTGGGCAGGTCCTTGCTCTGTGTTCTGTGCCAGTGTGCCCACCACGCACGCTGTCTGTGAGCCTCAGGGTGCTTCAGAGGTGAGCCAGCGGCTGGCACAGGAGGAGAAGGAAGCCCGGGACAAGCCGACTGCAGCCCTGCCTTCCTCCCCTGGAGGCTGTCAGCGGGCAGGCCCATGGGGGCAGGAGCAGCCTGGTGAGGGCACCACTGGCAGCTCCAGCTGTGCACATAGCAGGCAGGACAACACACCTGTCCTCAGGCTGTGGGAAACATGACATCTTAGGAAGGTCGTCTCTACTGCGTGATCTCACTGGCATAGGGACCCTCTGCTCCCAACAGGCCACAGGTGACATGGCCCTCCTAGGATATGTGATAGGCGTTTATGCACTTGTTTGCCTGTACGGAGATGGGTGTGTATAGAAACTGTGTGTGTGAGCATAAGTGCAGAGTGTGCAAGCACAGAAACATTCCTTTGGGCCTACTGTGAATCCAAGTACGTGACGTTCTGGAAAAGGCAAAATGCGTGGACAGTACAAGATCTGGGGTTGTAGGGTGGGAGGGGGAGGGGTGAACGCAGGAGAACAGAACATTTTTAGTGCTGTGAAAACTTTCCACCGAAGTATCGTATACTGACAGGAAAGTGCTCAGTGGATTTTCATTCTCATTTCAGTAAACATCCTCACATAACCATGTCTGGGTGCTGACACGTGGCTTGCAAAGGTTACAGGGTGTTCCATTATTTCTGTGGTCAGTACCATGCTGCTGGATACTCAGTCTGTAAAGCTATTCCAAATAACAGTAACATTCCTAAAAACACACTCAGGAGTGTTCAGGAGGAAGATGCCATCTTAGTGGATATCAAATTCCTTCTCCTGATTTTGTTTCTCTTGTCTAAACAGAGGGTCGGTTGTTGGGCTGTTCTCATTCTGAAAGTACACACGTTCCAGATGTGGAAGAGAGCCCTCCTGCCTGCCTTTCAGGGAACGTGTACTTATGGAGGCGCCTGGCTCCAGCAAACAGGCATTCTCCTCCCTCTGACTCAGACACAAGATCTTCCAGGCCCAGAGAGGACCTGCCCCTCATGGGCACTGACCTCGGGAGATTAAATGTCACCTGGTGCATAGGGTTGTGGCATCCCTGAAGTCAAACATTTTGGCTAACACGAGTTAGGCACATCCAGGCACTCAGGTATGTGCGCATGACCAGGTGACAACCATGCAACTCAGCCAGACACCCAGGGAGCCTAAGGAGCCAGACCACATCCAGACAACCAGAGTGTGGGCACAGCTTTGCACACTGGTGCACCCACCAGGCACGGGTTCATTGCTACCTGTTCTCTTCTGCACTCTGTTCTGAAAAGTTCTGCTGCAGGATGGCTGGAACACAGAAAACGGATATGCAGCCCACGGCCCCAGTGGGACCAGGGACTTCCTGGGTCTCTTGTCCATGTGCTTGGCAGCCACGACTCAGCTGGTGCCCTTGTCACTCTCCCAGGAGAGAAGCCACAGGCAGTCCTTGAAATCTACACACTAGCTCCTCACAGTTTGCGTGGGGGTGACACTGGCAACCAGGCCTTCTAACACGGTCTTATTAAAGTAGGTGATGTAGGATCTGCTGGCAGTTTCTGAGTGTGGGCCGGGATCGTGTCTCATGAAGCCGAAGAATGGAAACATGGACCAGGGAGAGGCAAAAAATTGTAAAAATAGGATAGTTTATTAGAGGCCGGAGAAGAGGTTGCAGCTACCTTGCAGGAGGGGGTCCCGAATGGGGGATGCCCCATGACTGAGGCAAAAGCTCTTACTTTTATACCTTCCCTTGCCTGCTTGGGGAAGAGGAGCTGTTTGGAGAAGGGAACTGTTTGAAGAAGGGAACTGGCACCCTCTAACTGAAATTCGTCTACCAGGTTGGTTTTGCTTGACCATGCTAAAGGAATTAGCAAAGGAACCCACTCTTATCTATCAGATCTGCTCTGTTTGTCAGGCCAAAATGAATTTTGTGATTTACCTCAAGGCCTTGTTACATTATGTCCTGGAGCAAAGGAGTGATTTCAAAACCTGAAGTTTTAGGATATGGCTGTGTTTTCTTTATCTTACCAGGGACCTACCTATGTTCCTAACAATCATACTCACTAACCTGTCTCAATCCCCCCCCTCTGAAGATGAAACCCTAACTGCTTTTAGGGGACAGGGGCGACGACCGCTCTGGCTGCTTCAGGCTGAGGAGGACGTAGAGAGAGACCAGCAACTAGGGCTTGCCCAGAGGTCTATCTAAGGGTCCCCGGTAGATGAGCAGATCCAGATGAGGAGTTTGTTGCTTTGGAGGCCGCGAAGCCAGCTAGTGAGTGGTCCACAAGCAGAGATACACCGTAGGCAGCAGCAAGAGGTAATTCCTATAATAATGAATAACAGAAATATGAGAAAGGCTTCTTGAAGTCCTGTTAAGCTAGGAAGCCAGGAAGTAAGAAAGGATAAATCTAAACCAAAGAATCCTGTTTCTTAGTTTAATATTGGAAATCTTTAACTGTGAATTATTAGAGAGACTGAAACAGCACAACCCTTTAAACTTTTTATATTCTTGACTGTGTTTGAGAAGTAAATAATATATGGCAGCTTTGTTTGAGAACTGTTATTCTGACCTGTCCTAACATATGTCTCATGGCATGGATAGCCTGTGAGTTGGCGTTTTAAGGTTTTTGTTATTGAGTAAGCTATTTGACTATCTAGCCTTTTGTATGTCCTTTTCTATAAAAGAACTCTCATCAGTGAAGAGCGTCCAACCTGGGTTGTCTAGGGGTATTGTTTTATTTATTTATTTTTTTTTTTGTACATCTGTTTTAGCAGTACAGGCTTGTATTAAAACTTATTGGCAGTTAATTCTTCCTCTGTCTCTGGGAGGAAGGTGGCAAGATTAAGGGTGGTGCAGGTCCTTATTTGAATCACAGGACCTTTTAAGAAGGCCTGATGCTGTAGGAGGCGCCTATCAGTGAGCCTGTGACTCTTATTAGCATTTAAAAAGCCCTTGATACCCAAAGCAATATACAGATTCAATGCAATCCCCATCAAAATCCCAATGGAATATTTTAAAGAAATAGAACAAAAAATCATCAGATTTGTTTGGAACCACAAAAGACCCCAAATAGCCAAAGCAATCTTAAGAAAAAAGAACAATAATGGAGGTGTCACACTTCCTGACTTTGGCTTGTACTACAGGGCTACAATAATCAAAACAGCATGGTATTGGCAGAAAAACAGACACATAGACCAATGGAATAGAATTGAGAACCCAGAAATAAAACCATAAAAATATGGACAGATAATTTTTGACAAAGAAGCTAAAAACATACAATGGAGCAAAGACAGCCTCTTCAATAAATGGTGCTGGGAGAATTGGATAGCCACATGCAAAAGAATGAAACTGGACTGCTATTTGTCACCATGTACCAAAGTTAATTCAAAATGGATCAAAGACTTAAGCATAAGACCTGACACAATAAACTGCATAGAAGAAAACATAGGTACTAAACTTATGGACCTTGGGTTCAAAGAGCATTTTATGAAATTGACTCCAAAGGCAATGGAAGTAAAAGCTAAAATAAACGAATGGGACTATATGAAACTTAAAAGCTTCTGCACAGCAAAAGAAACCATTGACAAAATAAAGAGGCCACCAACTGAATGGGAGAAGATTTTTGCAAACAGTGCCTCCGATAAGGGGCTAGTATCCAGTATATACAAGGAACTCATGCAACTCAACAACAAAAAAACAAACAACCCAATTGAAAAATGGGCAGAGGACTTGAAGAGACATTTCTCCAAAGAAGACATACAAATGGCAAATAGACATATGAAAAAATGCTCAACATCACTAATCATCAGAGAAATGCAAATCAAAACCACAATGAGATATCATCTCACCCCAGTCAGAATGGCTATCATCAACAAGACAAATAGTAACAAATGTTGGAGAGGCTGTGGAGAAAAAGGAACCCTCATACACTGTTGGTGGGAATGCAGACTGGTGCAGCCGCTAAGGAAGGCAGTGTGGAGGTTCCTCAAAGAATTACGAATAGAATTGCCATATGACCCAGCAATCCCTCTCCTGGGTATCTACCCAAAAAATCTGAAAACATTTAGAGATAAAGACACGTGTGCTCCAATGTTCATTGCAGCTTTGTTTACGGTGGCCAAGACATGGAAACAACCAAAATGTCCTTCGATAGATGAATGGATAAAGAAGTTGTGGTATATATACACAATGGAATACTATTCAGCGGTAAGAAAAGATGATATAGGAACATTTGTGACAACATGGATAGATCTTGAGAGAGTAATGCTGAGTGAAATAAGTCAGACAGAAAAAGCAGAGAACCATGTGATTTCACTGATATGTGGTATATAAACCAAAAACAACAAAAGAACAAGACAAACAAATGAGAAACTGAAACTCATAGACACAGATAATAGTTTAGTGGTTGCCAGAGGGTAAGGGGGGCGGGGGATGGGGGGTGGGAGATGAGGGTAAGGGGGATCGAATATATGGTGATGGAAGGAGAACTGACTCTGGGTGATGAACACACAATGGGATTTATAGATGATGTAATACAGAATTGTACACCTGAAATCTATGTAATTTTACTAACAATTGTCACCCCAATAAATTTAATAAAGTGAAATTAAAAAAAAAAAAAAAAGCCCTTGAATGTGGTGTGGGGCAAAAACGATAACAGTTAAGTCCTGTCCCATTGCGAGCTTGGTGGCTTTGGGAACTAGGATGGCAGCTGCAGCTATAGCCTGGAGGCAAGCTGGTCAGCCGCCATGTTAAGATGTCTAGTTTTTTACTTAAATAGTTTTAGAGTGCTCTTTAAGTTTATTTTACTTTTTTTTTTTAAGGTATAGACCAATGACAAGAAACAGGCTGAGCAAAATGAGCCCAAATCTGGGGGCTGATTTTATCTTTACAACCAAAGCAGTTTTCAGAGGAAAAAGGTCCAGAGTGAGCATTTGACACAGAATAAATGGCTTCTATATCAATTAGGAAATTAATAGGCTTACCACGTCAGGGTCACCCCCCGTTTTACCCGCTGTGATGAGAACAGCTTGGGAACCACTGGGAACTTCAGGCCCAACAGTGATGACAGCCATTTTGGGGGGAGGGAGCTGGTCCTTGCTCCCTTCAGAACAAGGGGTACTCCCTCCTGTAGCCCTTTAGTGTGTACAGGGGGCGCAGCTGTTTTGGAGGATTAGGAATCCAGTGACCTGGGCTTGTATATCCAGAGTAAGCTCTTTTATTTGGAGCTTTCTCTGGGGCTTTGGAGTGTCCTGAGGTGGCTTCAGCCCTGGGTTGTCTATAACTGTGGCCAAAAGTCTGGCCTGTCTCTGGTCTTATGCTCTGGTCTCACTGTTCCTTTATTCCTCGTTTTTCTGCCTTGGCTGTTAAAGACATTTAAACAAATTCCTGGCCTTTTTTAGGATCTGAGCCTCTTAATCAGGGATGTAACAGTGGGTCAGAACCATTAGAATTCCCTGCCAGTTAGGGAACAACATTAGGCTAAGTTTCCTTATGTTGGCCGATGGCTGACACCGAAGAAAGCACATGAACTTTAGCAGTTTTACAATATAAAAGTTTACTTAACTGTTAGCAAAACTAAGTTTTTAGATTTAATTTTTGAGTAACCAAGGATGTGATTGAGAAAATATAAAACAGAAAATTATTCTGGTGACATATATACTGACAACCGAAAGCAAGCAATTAGCACTTCTACTGGCAAACCCAGAAATATATTTGACAACCTTTAAGAGCATAGGTTTTAGTAATAAAGTATAAGATATATTTATTAACAGATCTTAATTTCTCTCTTAACATTCGTGTGACAAGAAGTTAGAAATAGATGAACTTGTGATGTACCTAATAATTAACACCTCAGTATTTTGTTATTTTGAAATACCTAGATATTTAATTTAAGCTTTTTTTTTTTTTTTTGACAAATTCTGTGAGAGATATCATGACTTTAGTATTCTGGGACTCCAATCTAAAGGCTGTTTCCCTTCTAATGAATCTCACTGTGGGTGGTGGCTGTAGGACTTAGAGCAGCAGAGTAAGGGCACTGGCTTGAGGTTTGGTTTTTTAAAGTGTCACTTTTTTCCTTCAATTACCTCAGGCTTAGGCATTTCTGTTTATAGGTGGATTAGGAGATGGGTGTTTGTTGAAGGGTCGTCCTCAGGAGAGGAGGATCCCGCTGGAGTTCTCTTAGAGGAGTCTCTTCAGGAGGGGTCTCCCTAGGGAGAGTCTCCTTAAAAGGAGTCCCCCTCTGAGGAGTCCCCTTAAAAAGGGACTCATTGGGGGAAGGGCGGCAAGAGATCACAGCCCAAACAACCGGGTCAACTTTACATTTTTTATGGAGAGCTGGGTTGTCCCTCAGGGCAAAAAAGCCTGAACAAATGGAACTTCTGACCACTTGCCCTCCTTTCTGCAAAACAGGTCTAGTTGCATGATAGTATTATAATTAATACTTCCCTCAGAAGGCCAAGTCTCCCCATCTTCCAATGAGTATTTAGGCCAAACCTCTGAACAAAAGAAAATCAGGTGCTGTTTCTTCAAAGTCTGAGGGTCAAATTTGTCCCAATATTTCAAGATGCAGTTCAGGGGGGTGTAGGCGCGTGAGGGCTGATTGCCCATCTGAAAGGGAGGAAGAAGAGAAAGGCGTCCCTTCGCAATTCATCTCCCACAATCTGCTCTGAGGCGTCCCCCAGACGCGTGGGCCACGGACACCAGGCGAACGGTTCCGAGGCAAGTGGGGAGACATGGTGCGCCAGGATTATTTGTGCGCTTACCTCCGGGTGGGCGCCTACCCTGGCACCCCTGAATGTTCGGTGTTGGTTTACAGGCCAATAAAGGCTGTGGCCTATGATGGGATGCTTTAAAGTAGCGGGGTGTGTACCACGACTCTGGGCATCACAGAAATTGATTGCACGATTAATATAACAGTGGCCTTCTAAATAAAGGTGTTTAAGGACAGAATACATTCTCAAGGCTTGTAGCTTGGGTATGGAGCCTGTGCAGAAAGGCCAGGGGGACGTTTTGATTCCCAGTGGGTAAGAGAGTGCAAAAAGAGAAAACGGAAGCCCCAAAAGGCTTCAGATAAAGTTTCTTCCTTAAGGTAAAGTGAGTCTGGAATATGTTGGTCCTCCTTAAAAACTTTGCCTGGAGGTGGCTGAGGTGGCCTGGCGGGTGGTGCGCTTTTGTGGCCTTTCCCCCTCTGGGTTGTTGCTGCAGCCCTGCTGAGCTGGGGGCAGAGACAGGCAGCAGAAAAGCTGCTTGCAGTCCCCAGTGTACAGTGAGATCACGGAAGAGCAGGGAATGATTTGAGAGGGAATGTTAAATGGCAGTAAATCTTATCCTGGGTGACAAGAGATGTCCTATAGAGACAGAGGTTCATGTTCTTACCTTAAGATGTCTTGAGGTCGGCAGGTAGTGCTGAGGAGGTCTCGCAGGGAAGAGACCCTAGACCAGCGTCTCAAAAGTTGAAGTGAGACAGTGACAGGATGAAAGGACAGCAGAGACAAAGGAGTCATCTTGCTGGCACTCTTACGGGCAGTCAGGCTGGGAGAGAACCTAAGGAACCTTTGGAAATTTGCCGTAGAGTGGCCACGGCCAAAATTCCCTCAGTTGTCCGCAAAGGCCCACAGTCCTGGCCGAGCGGCAGTATTCAGTCTCCTCCTGGAAAGAGAGATGAGAAAGCCGTGGGGAGGCAAAGCGGGCCTCTGTACAGCTCCCTTACGGGCAGTCGGGCTGAGGGAAGACTCATGGAGCCTTTGGGACACATCGCAGAGTCGCCACGATCAGAGTTCCGCAAATGCTGCCAAGGGCATTCACCTCAACCACGCGCCGTCTTTGGGCTTTACTCCACCCGACAGAGAAAGCAAGAGAGAAGGCAGTTAGACTGTGGCTGACATTCCTCCAGCTCAGTGCCGGAGGAGATCCACCAGAGCCCTCTTGCAAGACCTGCCCTCCGAGTCTTCAGAGTAGCAGCCGCGCTTTTCGCATTTAAATGACTGATGGAGACATACCGTTTGCCTGATAGAGTAAAGGAGACAAAAAAATGATGAAGGCCCATAGTGTGGGCAAGTAGAAAGGCACAGATAAGATTTACCTCTCCTTCAATCCCGAGCAAGCCCCCAAATGATGGGGGTGATGTTGGATCTGCTAGCAGTTTTGGGATCATGTCTCGTGAAGGCAAAGAATGGAAACACAGACCAGGGAGAGGCAAAAAGTTTTAAAAAGAGGATAGTTTATTAGAGGCCAGAGAAGAGGTTGCAGCTCCCGAGTGGCAGGGGGTCCCGAATGGGGGTTGCCCCATGACTGAGGCAAAAGCTCTTACTTTTATACCTTCCCTTGCCTGCTTGGGGAAGAGGAGCTGTTGGAGAAGGGAACTGTTTGAAGAAGGGAACTGGCACCTTCTAATGAAATTCGTCTACCAGGTTGGTTTTGCTTGACCATGCTAAAGGAATTAGCAAAGGAACCCATTCTTATCTAGCAGATCTGCTCCATTTGTCAGGCCAAAATGAATTTTATGATTTACCTCAAGGCCTTGTTACATTATGTCCTGGAGCAAAGGAGTGATTTCAAAATCTGAAGTTTTAGGATATGGCTGTGTTTTCTTTATCTTACCAGGGACCTACCTATCTACATAACAATCATACTCAGTAACCTGTGTCACTATCTGACCTAACAGTGTCTCCTCACAGGCAACATTTGTTCATTCTGGAAACAGGGCATGATGTTGGCTAATTCAGCCTCATCAGCGTTCATAAGATCAGATTAGACCTGATCATATTACATTAGATGACATCAAATCAAATTAGGCATTTTTGAAACTCTGAGTTGACATTGAAGGTTGTCCCCACAAATAGATTTTCAGAAAATGAGCCACAGCTACGGAGCAGCTACTCAAAGCCTGATGGCTTATAGCCGAGACCCTTGTGTAAACCCCCCTCCCATGGCTCGTGTCACATCTCTTGCCACGTGGTTATCGACCCCGGGCTGGCCTCACATCCATGACCTGCAGGTGTTTTCAGCACACACAGATGGGCCCCTGGCATGGAGCTGGAATGAAGAGCTCGGCATCTGAACCCAGACATGATCTCTAAGGGGATCCCGCCTGCAGAGCACAGCGCCTTAGGTGTGTGTCACAGGAGTGGGAGCTGTCCGCGGTACTGAAGAGACCCCAGGCGTCCCCCTACCCTACCTCCTCCTGCCACAGAGGCCTGGAAAGTCCAATACAGGCACACCTCGTTTTGCTGAGCTGCACAGACATCATGTCTTTACAAACTGAAGGTTTGTGGCACTCCTGTGCCAGCTTTACAACAGGCTCAGGTGACGATTCACATTTTTTAGCAATAAAGTATTATTTAATGAAGGTTGTACAGTTTTTGACATACTGCTATCGCACACTTAGAAGACTACAGTATAGTATAAATATAACTTAATGCACTGGGAAACCAAAAAATTCATGTGACTCGCTTTATTCAGTGTATTGCAGTGGTCTGAAGCCAAACTGCAATATCTCTGAGGCATCACAACGCAATAATCCTTCACACACACGAGAAAGGCTATAATAAAAAATAAATAAATAAAAATAACAAACCTCAGCAACATTGTAGAGAAACCAGAACGCTTAAACATCTCTTGTGGAAATGTCAAACGATGCAGCCTATCTATATAACAGTTCAGCATTTCTTCAAAAAGGAAAAAAAAATTACCACATGGCTCAACAACTACTCCTAGATACATATTCCAAGGAACTGAAAATAGGTATTCAAATGGAAACTTGTACACAAATATCCATAGCAGCATCTTCACAATAGCCCAAAGGTAGAAACAATTCAAATGTGCATCAATGAAAGGAGAAAGACAATGTGATAAATCCATAAACTGCAATATTATTTGTCCAGATAAAGGAACACATTAAATGGTACAGCCACTGTGGAAAATGGTATGGCTGTTCCTCAAAACTTAAAGATAGAATTAATGTATGATCCAGCATTTCCACTTCAGGGTATATGCCCAAAATATTTGAAATTAGGGACACAAACAGATTATGTGTACACCCGTATTCGTAGTGGATTCACACTAGCCAAAAGGTGGAAGCCACCCAAGTGTTTATAGATGAATGAATGGACAAAATGTGCTATATACAAGGGGATTATTATTCAGTCTTAATATCTAAGGAAATTCTGGCGGGGGTTACCACATGGCTGAATGTGGTCCCTTGTTGTCCCTGAAGCAGCAGCTCCTCCAGGATACACCAAGTTCCCTCACAACAGACGCCACCACAGGATGCGAGAGACATCAGGATGGCTCTCGCCCCAGCTCTCGCGTGAGACTCGGGACCCTGACTCTCATGAAGACTGGCTGCCCTCTGTCTCACGAGGCTGGCCCCTGGCTCTCATGCCAGAGTCATACCCCGTGCTCACTTAGTTCTCTGAAAAAGTGGTACCACAGGAAGTGATCACTTCAATTGGGCCCGGAGGAAACGTGCGTGGGAAACTGGTTTGGAGAAAGTACTCACATGTGTAGATACAGACCTCTAAATGGACCATTGCCCCACATAGCCAGACACCAGGGCCTGAGCAGGACCCCCTACCAGGGACCCTGGACCCTAATCTCCAACCCTGACCCTGACTTCTAACCCCCTGCCTCCAACCCTACAGCTGTAAAGCCCTGAACCCTTAACATGTAACATCCTTGAACATGAACTATTACTATGAAAAACACCATGAGATCAAATGCTTTGAAGAGAAAAGGATGCCATCAAGAGACAGAGTAGATGTTAGATGAATGAGGCTGCTGCTGGTGTAACCCAGTATGTTACAGTGTTAGGAAGTTCTTACAGTGCTGTTCTCTAGACAGTAACAGAAAAACCCCACTGCTCAGCAGGAACCTTGAATGAGTTGTCATTTTGATCTAGGTTCTCCAAAGGCCCAGAGAAAACGAGTGACGTTTCTTCTGGTCTGGATATTCTCTGAGCTGAGAGCTCACACTGGTGTCTGCTCTGTGAAATACACAAGCAGTTGTGTCAGTTTTATGCTGTTGGACAGTGGTCGAAACTGCAGAATCCTGAAACTAAAAGCATTAAAATTCAGATGCCCTTTCTCTACCTTTTGACTTAAAGCTGTAGATGAGCCATGTTTTATATTAAGTGTGTAACTAAAATGTTATGAAAAACTTTCCCCTTTCTTAAGAGTATCTCAGTTATCACTGAGAGGTGAAACCACCATTTCAATGCCCACACTAAGTACACATCAGTTGCCAAGAAAACATAGTAAAAGCAGACATTGTGTTCACAGATATTAACATTAAAAGTTTAACATTTTCCAAGTCCAAAAAGAATAAACGACCCATGCTCCCTGCTCCCTGCTTGGGGTTCATCAGTGACAGTTTCCATGGGAGTCACAGAAAGACCACAGAGCATTTTACAATGCACATGCATTGGGTCCTATTCGCCCCTTGTGCACTGAGTTGTGTGTGGGATACTGGCAGCAGTGTCTGGAACTTATTTACTATAATGAAAGGACGAGGCAGTGTTACTGCATATGGGGCCCGGGTCTGCAGACATCCCATCACCCACTCCTCCCACTGCATGCCTCTGTTGTAAGGGTGAGACTCAGGGAATCAATACCACAGGTAGACCTAGCTACTTTGCAGTGTGACTCACAGCACAGGTCGCTATCTAGCCACCTGTAATTAAACCTAGTTACTGATCCATCCTGATACTCAGCTGTTTTCTCTTTGTTTCTCCCCTCAATGATTAACTGTTTGTTTCCTTTCTCAAGTAAACCCATACCTCATTAACTAACATCCTAACCTGGGAAAGAGCAATTTCTTAATCATCAGGCACCCGGATACTGGAATGCAATTTACAACTTCTTGCAGTTTTTTACTGGTGATGCATTCGAGTCCCAGGCCGCTATGGCTAAGTCCTAGCTTGGAGTCCAGACATAACATCGTCTTCAAACAGACCAGACCCCAGGAAGGATGTCAGCCCTCAAACCTGCCTGACCGACTCCTCCTTTCCTACGTAAGAAAAAACTAACCTGAAGTTAGGTGCAGCTGTCCACCCTCAGACACTGGACTCTGCCCCGGCAACTCCCGCTCATCGCAACCAACCCCCCCTCCCGTGTTTCTCTCCTTCCTACCAGAGGCAACTGTCATTGTTGGACACTGCCCTGGGCATTCTCTCTCTGCCCTAACTGTCATAAAAACTTCCTTTGTGGAGTCTGTGAATGCTTTCACCTTTTGTAAATTCCACGCCACGACACCTATCTGTCCACATGGCTAACTTTGGAAATATGTGTATTTTTACAACGTGTACATTCTCAGTTCTCCTGTCTTATTTAGGTTGTACGTGTCATTACATCTGATATTCATGGAACTACAGTGCGATGAAAAAGATTTCTGTAACAATATCCCCTGAAAAAATTACCTTGCTGAGGGATGGTGGGCTGTGCCCCCTGCAACTAGCAACGGCAACTGGACCTGGAGCTGAGCTGCGCCTGTTAAGTCCTGGAATCGTCCACCCAGAGGACACACAGGATAATGCAAGTCACACAGCGAGGTTTATTTCCAGCTAGCTGGGGTCCCAGTCTCTGCCCGACGCAGCGGGTTTTAACAAGGACCCTAAACCCTTAAAGCTAAGGGTTTTTATAGCGTTCTTAAGGCACTCAGTAATTTTCCATAGTCTTAGGGAGTACAAGATAAACTACAGGACTTACATAGTTCCAAAGAGTATAAGATAAGCTACAGGACTTCTGGTCTCTGTGCTGCAACTGCCCACATCCTGGAATTTACAATTAGGTTGTTTTAAGCTAAGGGCTGTGAACCCTGACCTTAAGGTTACGTTCTCATGCTAACAGTCTCTTACACACCCTCCACAACTAAGACTGAAAGAACAACAACTTGAAGCTGAACAGCACCCTCCACAACTGAGATTGAAAGGACAACTTGACTGGGAAAAAAAGGCCTGAAATCTATGTAATTTTACTAACAATTGCCACCCCAATAAATTTAATTTAAAAAAAATAGAGGAAGAAAAAAAGAAAGAAAGAAAAAAAGGCCTGGAAGTACACTGTTCCCCAATAAAGACCTGTTCCCCTTCCTCAATAAAATCTTAAAAAAAAAAATTACCTTGCTGAGTGGGATGACTTATATCTCGCATTAGTGGGTGTTCATTCAATTTATAGGTCCTTTCAAGCAAGTACACGTTTACTAAAGTAAGGTGCATAAAGGCCCATCTAGCATAAAAATAAGGATAAAGTTGAAATCAATACATTGACCATGAACCCGATCATTTATTCCTGTCAAGTATTATGAACAGTATATAATTGCGGCTGTTGTACCTTTAAACGACTGACATACGTGAATTCCCCATGCGTGTAGGTTAAAATTTGATTGTATCTTATTAATCTGTTTCTTAATTTGATGATTAGCTCAGCTAGAAGAAGTTGTTATTATAGGCAGAGAGAACAGTGCCTCAGGGAGAAACGGGATGGAAAGGAAGGAAGATGCGAGGTGAAACAAAGAAAAGAGAGATGAGATCACTCCTAAGAAATGCAACAGCTACAGCTAATTGTAATGGGTTATAACACTATTAGCATTGCAGGCTGGGAAAAATCTCCACCCCTGTGTCCTGGTGACAGTTTCCACAAGGAAATCCCTCTTCCTGATGGGAGGGAGTTGTCAGCAGAGACCCACCCTGGGAGCGCCCCGGAAATGCCCTGGGCTCACCTGTGACTCCACCTAAATTTTTCTTTGTTCCAGCACAGTCGCTCTCCTCCTGAGCCTGTGCACTCCTGAATTTTGGGAATATATTTTCTTTTTAAGAATAAATCCTCAGCCTGCTTGCCTTTGTTCACAATGAGTTGTTCCTACATCCCGGAATGCTTTCCTGTGATACCTCTGACCTACTCTCCGATAACACACTTACTAGAGCAAAAGAAATAATTTTTAAGCCCCCACAGTATCAGGGGAGACTGCGGGGAGAATTACTGGCCAGGGTGTCGGGTCCAGTGCAACACGGGCAGTGAGGGTGCGAGAAGGGGTGGTTTGGGTTAAGTTTTTAAGAAAGAAAGAAACAGAGACTTAATGCAGTTAAATCTCTCCCCGAAGGCCAGGGGTCTCTCAGTCTCAGAGGACTGGAGCCCAGATTTGAGCCGACTGGAGGTTTTTATTGATAAGTATACAAGGGGGTAGCAGTGTTTTTGGCATGGTTTGTGAGACTCATCACGTTATAGAAACAACCCAAACCAATTATGTTGATCTTCAAACAGCCGAAGCAGAAAGTCCTTGAGGTGAGGTGTGCAACTCTTTTAAGGGACATATATCACATGTTGAAATTGTTTCACAGACCTGAGCAGAGAGAGTTTAATCATCACTCTCAAGACTTTTCTCCCAATTAGGTGAGAGGGAAAAGGCAGAGCCGGCAACAGCTTTTCCCAGGCAGGGGGAAGGGGAGGCAAGGTTCCTTCCTATATTCTTCTAAGGCAGCTCACTGGGGGTTCCCACTCGGTTCCGCCTGGCTTAGGTTGTATCTCCCATGAGATATCTTACCCGTCTTTGGCTGCAAACCATCTTTTGGGGACCAGACTGAGAGACATAAGGTGTAAACACAAGGATGGAACAGAGTCCCAGGAAGGCACAGTCTCACAGACTCTTCTTTCCTTAAGGAAAGACACGGGGGGACAGTTGGCTAGGCTGTTGTGTGACTACACCAGGGCACTGCTAGCTCCTGGCAGCCGCTGCAGCTGGCAAGGATGTCTGCCAGCTGAGGTAAGCGGTGTTTTTGTTCACCCTGTGAGCCTTTCTGGTGTATTTCTGCAGGGCTTGGGAGAATTTAGAGATGCTGTGTGTCCTTTTCCCCTCCTCTACATGTAGACTGGCAGGAAAATATATTTGTGAATCTAGCTTCTCGGGAATAGCGACTCACAGGTTTTGTTTACTAAATCTTCCCTCCCAGTGGTGGTCATTTTTTGTGTCTCTATGTCTCTTGTGTCATTTGTCCTGACAAGTAAATACCACAATGACAGAAAGCCTTTGGCTTCCTTCGTTAAGCTGTAAAAAGACTTTTTGGTTTGAGTAGCTATTAAAATCCTACCATCAATGGCCAGAGTATGGATCCTTTGAATTGGAAAAACCTCTAAATTGGAAAATGTGTTAGAGAAGTCTCATAACAAAGCTGTTTTTTTGGAACCTAAAGAAAGACCACATATTTAATACAAACAGATATAAGGAAATTTAACTATTCTTAAGCTTTTAATTAGTTCTTCAGCTTCTTGGGTCTTAATAGATGCTAATATCAACATTTGATTTAAAAAAGGCAGAAGAGAAAATCAAGAGATGTGCAAATGTTAAAAATCTTTATGGAGATTTAAGATTTTGAGAACTGGTATGTTGAAACCGGCTTTAAAGGATTTAATAACCAATCAGAAACTTGAGAAAAATGGAAGCTGATTTTTCAGTCTGATAGAAGTGAGAAAGTCTCACCATCACCCTGGGGCCCTCTGCAGAGTAGATCTGAAATGTAAACACAGCCCACAACTGCCCCAGGCCCGCTGAGGTAAATAAAATAAAAATTTCAAGAGGGGCAGTTTTAACAATACAAGCCTCCCTCATCCAGCCTGGCTCCCCTTTTCCTGCTCCTTTAAAGACTGTGAAGCACAAACAAAACCCTGAGCACAATCCCCTTAGCAGTAGACAGGAAGACTCCATGCAAGAGCCTCACAAAACTTTACCTGCCACATGTGTTTAGCTTTTTCTGAATTACCTGTAAATCTCCCATTTTTACATCTAATGCCTAAGAGCCCACTGTCACCCTTGTCTAAAATGTCATATTTACCTGATTTCTCCTTGCTGTCTTTGGAAATTAACTTTTTGTGTGAATTCTAGGTGCTCATGTGTTACAATTCTTGGTCTCTGTCAGCAGTTGGGCAGAAGTTAGAAGGGGTGCGAGGCCTTTGTCTGCTTTCTAAATTTAGATCAGCAGAAAAAAATATCTGTGCAGCAACTTCTTGCACCTAGAGACTCTAGGGTTTTCTTTATTCTTTCGTCCCAGAGATGTTCTTTGTTTCCTGTGTCTGTGTCTAGCGTGTCTTTTGCCCTAAGAAAGAACTCCCACGGGGACAGAACACAGGCACAGGCTCCCCTAAGCCTGTCCTTGGAGCCGGCCCCGCAGGCTGCGGAGTTCAGCGCTTCTCCTCAGACCAGCATCTGCGGAGACAAACTTTACCGTGGGTCCCTCTCTAAAAATCTCTTCAGGTTTTTCTTTCCTTCTTGTTCTGTGTCCCAGGAGCTTGGCTTTGTGACCTAGGAAGCTAATCCTCTCCGGTCCCCACCATCGGCCAGGTGCACTTACTCCATTGGGCCTGGTGGCCAGTGGGATAAGCTGGGGTTCCCAGTGCGCCTCTGCCTGGCTGTGCCAGCTCCCAGGGGAGTGTGTGCTGAGGGGCCTCTGCCCATAAGGGGCATCTGTTCCCCCTGCCTTCCTCACCCGTTAGTGCTGGACAGATCCCGGTCCATTAGCACTTGCTGGGGCCACAGATTAGTGGGTTTGGGGCTGGAGGTGCCTCACATTTTGTGGGAGACCTGAGACACCCTGTCCACCCCACCATCCCTACTGCCTGTGTGACGAAGGTCTGTGCTTTATCTGACTGTCTTTGGGGGTGACCCTTTGGCTGTGGGAGGGCTGCTTCCTCTGCACTCTGTGTGGAGGGGCCTCTGGCTTCCTGGCCTGAGCTGTAAAGAGGCTGGTTGGTGGTGTGTCACTATTTAGACCTCACTGTCCATGTACAGACAATGGGTCCTTGGAATGGGGAAAAGCTTCTAAAATGTGTTATAGAGCTCTTGTGACAACCAGCTGTTTTCTTGGTAAAACATCTTATTATGTTCTCTATAGTTATTAGTTATTATTAATTCTGTTAATTTGTGATCTCTGTCTGAAATGGTGTTTGATTGTGGTCAGATGTTTTCTAATTCTGGATGGTGTTACCAATTTGTGATATTTGATTGGCTTTAACAAATTAAATGCTTATATAAACTAAGATATAAAATACAAACTAACCCAAATGCTTTTCAGGATCAGATGATCTAGTGAAATATTTGATATTAAAACTGGTTTTAGCGTGGTTTGATTATACAGTCATGTCGTTTATTACGTGTTCCCCTGCCTCAGTGACTTCATCACAAGGAATCTCAGTTACCGATTATTCTCGGTGCCTAATAATCGTGGCTGGCTCATATCTGGCGTTCGATGACTATTTCTCAAGTGTCGAAGAAATCGATGAAGAAATCAACATTCATCCAGTGAATATGTCATGGCGAGGTGTCATAAATTTACGGATAAGCAATAAGTAAGCACAGTGATCTTTCAGCAAAAAGGAAGGTGAGATGGTAGTTATTGGACAATAAAGACACATTTCTTGGCACATGGCCGATGGTGGGTGTGACATTTTGTGCCAGTGTGGTGGGTGGGACACATTTCCAGCCGGTGCAGAGAGTGGGACTTATTTCGCACCTGGGTGATGGGTGGGATTTATTTCGCGCCCGGGTGCTGCAGATTTTCCTCAATAAAATGACCAAGATTCTACCCAACGCTGCAAGGACTGTTTGGATTACTCTGTTTGTCCAGAACCCCATGTGTGCAAGCTTACTGGCCCATGTTGGCCCATTTGGGCCTCAGTTCTGGGCTCAGAACTGTGTTAGTTAGAATCAGTCTTCATTTTAACTATCTGTGAAATGGAGTTAGTAATGGTCTCTGCCGCATCTGGAAAACGGGAGCAGTGGGTGAGATGAGGCCTGTGAAGGGCCTGGAACTATTTCTCAGTGAGCTTAGTCCCAGCAGCCCGGATTCTCACGAGCAAGGAAACGCTCTTTTCTGCTGCCATCTGGTGTGAGTTTTAAGAATAATACCTGTTTGAATGTCACCTGGAAAAGTTATTGTTTGCTGCCATCTTGTGTGCATCTAGGGAATAACACCGGAGTGGAGGTCAGGAAAGGCTCTTCATTTCAGTTTTCTGAGCCAAGGTGTCAAACCCAGGGCTGTGCCCCAGGTGCAGTCATCTGTGGCCTGGAAGCTGCCTGCAGGAATGTAGAGTCCTAGAGGTGAAACCTGGCACTGGGCTTTGCATACCTGAATTAACTACTTTCCCTTATCTAGCTCTTGCCTGGTTCTTACCTATGCTGCCTTATGCCACCCTCCTCTCCTGGTTCCTGACCTTCCCCAGAGCCGTTTTTTAACTCTAAGCCAGTGTGCTTAGAGAGCCTCTGTAAGTCACCACAACTGGGGGTAGTGGGTACAAACCAAAGATTTATTTTCATGTAAGAGAGGCAGCCCAGGAGGACCACTCCAAAGGAACCCAGGTCTGAGACCCGAAAGCCTGAGTATGGAAAGGCCACAGGGAGGCCTGCAGGGACAAGAGACTGTAGCCTGCAGGGAGAGCAGGGGAGGCAGGCTGTGGTGGGATCCCAGGCTCTGGCCTGGGTGCTGGGGCTGAAGGGGCCTTGGGGCTTCCACTCCAGGTGCAGCATTTGCAGGAGGACTGAACACCAGGCTCCTCCAGCAGCTTTGCTGGAAGAGCCTCCCCCCAGCACAGTTGTGGTAACTGGACCTATCTGGTGGTTTGGGGTAGGGTCTCTCAGCTTTTCCCTGGCATAAGGTGTCTTGTCCAAGGCTGAGGTCACTCGGGTCCACAGGACTGGCCTGGTGTGGGAACTTCAGTCCTGGGGGGCCTAAAGGCTTATACGGAAGACCTGGGAACACAGTGCAGAGTCAGCCAAGGACACCCCAAGAGATCCCAAACCCATAGGCCACGCACACAGTCAGCAACCAGGAGCTGGCAGCAGCTCAGCACCCCACACCTCACACCCCACATTCTCCATCTATTTCTGTCCTTGTCTGACCTCCAGTCTCTGTCAACACCCGTCTTTGTCTGACTAGGAACCTTCCTTCATCTCTAGCTCAGGATGTCTTATCTACCCACGTTCCCTTTCTATCTCTCTGCCTCTCCTGCATCTTGGGTCACTGACTCCCTCCTGTGTGTGGGGTTCCCATATGTATATATGAAATCTGTTTATATTCTCTTCTAATCTGCCTCAAGTCTGTTTGATTATTAGAGCAGTCAGAAGAACCTGGAGGGTAGAGGAATGATTCTTCCTCCCCCACGTAAGCAAGTAATCGGCTATTTAATAAAAGGTGAAATTTTGGAGTATATATTTTCAGGACTGAATGATTAGATCAATGAAATATGGAACAATCTACCAATGTAACTGCTGGATGTGACACTTTTATTAGTTTCAAAGGCGGGAATGAATAGGACCAAAAATTTTGCCTTGGGCAAACTGACTTTGATCTGGTAGTTAGGAAACAAAAGACTCAGAAACAGCCTTTGACCCTCCCCTTTCCTCCCAAGGAGATTCATACAGAAAGACCTACTTTAGGAAGGGAGCCTTGGCATAAACTCCTTAGCATGAGGCGGGAAGACGCCCAGTGGAGCTTGCTGACCATCCTTCCCCAATGTCCCTTTATGTTCTGGGTTGTGTAACAATGTACCCTCCCCCACCACCCGTGAATCTGCCACTCTTCCTAAATTACCTGCAAAGCACCCAATCTTACTTACCACACTGTCTTTGGAATTTTCACGTGTAAGTGAATTCCCCATTAGAATATGTTAAAATTCTATTTTATCTATTAATCTGCTTCTGTTAATTTGATGATTAGTTCAGCTATAAGAAATTGTTACCTCCCTAACTCATTTTATGAGGCCAACATTACCCTGATACCAAAACCTGGTAAGGACAACACAAAAAAAGAAAACTACAGACCAATATCTCTGATGAATACAGATGCAAAAATCCTAAATAAAATTCTAGCAAATCGAATACAACAATGCATTAAAAAGATTATTCATGACGACCAAGTGGGGTTCATCCCCGAGGCACAAGGATGGTTCAACATCCGCAAATCCATCAATGTGATACATCACATAAACAAAATAAAGGGCAAAAATCATATGATTATATCAATTGATGCAGAAAAAGCATTTGACAAGATACAACATCAATTTATGATTAAAACACTTAATAAAATAGGTGTAGAAGGAAAATAGCTTAACATAATAAAGGCCATATATGACAAGCCCTCTGCTAATCTCATAATTAATGGCGAAAAACTGAAGCCCTTTGCTCTACGTTCAGGAACACCACAGGGCTGTCCCCTATCACCTCTGCTTTTCAACATAGTGTTGGAAGTCCTTGCCAGAACAATCAGGCAAGAGAAAGAAATAAAAGGCATCCAAATTGGGAATGAAGAAGTTAAATTATCACTCTTTGCAGATGACATGATGCTATATATAGAAAACCCTAAAGACTCCACCAAAAAGCTATTAGAAATAATCAACGAATACAGTAAAGTTGCTGGCTACAAAATCAACGTACAAAAGTCCATTGCCTTCCTATATACTAATAATGAAATCTCAGAAAAAGAAATACAAAAAACAATTCCTTTTGCCATTGCAGCAAAAAAAATAAAATACCTGGGAATAAACTTAACCAAGGACGTGAAAGACCTACATGCTGAAAACTATAAGACATTTTTGAAAGAAATTGAAGAAGACACAAAGAAATGGAAAGACATTCCATGCTCATGGATTGGAAGAATCAACATAGTTAAAATGGCCATATTACCCAAAGCAATATACAGATTTAATGCAATCCCCATCAAAATCCCAATGGCATATTTTAAAGAAATAGAACAAAAAATCATCAGATTTGTTTGGAACCACAAGACCCCGAATAGCCAAAGCAATCTTAAGAAAAAAGAACAGACTTCCGGAAAAATGGCAGCATGAGGTGAGCCTCTGTAAAACTCCCCTGGAATTTACAACGAATCAAACAACAAAAACTCCACAAAGGACTCCCTGCACAGCAGACAGGCAAGACGAAGAGGCCCACTACCGACTGAAATCACCTACAGGTGGGAGATTCGCGCGAGTGGAGTGAGGAGGAAAGGGAGAAGTGCGCGGAGACGGAGCCGCGCGGGTGCAGGACGCAGACCTAGCTCTGTGCACCGAGCTCCCTGCTTCCCGAAACTACCACAGCTGCGGGAGAAGTAAGAGCTCGGACAGCTAGGGCTCCGCCAGGGCTCCACAGGGCTGAGGGGACAGCATATAACACGGCTGAATCCAACGCTCACGGCAGAGACCTCGGAGAAAAGACTGAGGGAAAAAGGCTGAAAACGGTGGTTTAAGCCCTCACTGACGAACAGAGAATGGAGCCTTAGGCACGGAGACTAGCCGCCCCCTCCCACCCCTCCCAGAGCTCGCCCCGCCCCCACCTGCCCGGTGCTAGAAGCGAAACAGTAGCAGTGTCAGATCAAAACAACAGAAAATCTGCTGTTTTGAGAACTGTGGGCCACAGACACAAATTCACAGCCCAACTAGTTCCAGCAAAGGGGAGGGAGCCGTGGAAACAGGACTGGCTGCGGTGGTGGTTGCCGCCATTGCTCTGGGCCACCTCTCACAACTTACCACGCCCCTGGCCCCACCTATCTGGGTGGATCCCTGCAGGAGTAAACAGAACTGCTGAAACATACGGGCTCCGAATCAGGAGCTGGAAGAGCTTTGGAACATCAAAAGCTCTTCGCATACCCACCGGGACACTGCGCCCTGTGACCTAGACAAACTATTAACAGAGGAGAAGCCCGTCTCCCAGGGAACCCTCCCCCCCCATTGTGTGAGAAGCAGGAATAGTGCAGAGAAAACAGCACTACTGTGTGGGAGAAGAAAAATAAATTGCAGTTGGAGAAATAATAAAACATTCTACCAACAAGTACTGGCAAACAAAAGAAAGACCGCTTTCTATCAACCTGTTGCAGAAGTCACTCCTGTAGATGTCTAGGAAGAGAAATAGTAAACCAGTAATCGTCATGAATAACCAAGGCAACAAGATAGCTCAGAAAGAAAGTGAAAAGTCTCCAGAGAAGGCACTTAAAGATACAGAAATGTGTGACTTAAGTGACAGAGAATTCAAGATTGCAGTTCTGAAAAAACTCAACGAGATACAAGAAAACACAGATAGGCAGTTAAATGAACTCAGAAACTCAATCAAAGAACAGCATGAGCATTTTACGAAAGAGATTGAAATTTTAAAAAAGAACCAAAGAGAATTTCTGGAGATTAAGAACTCAATAGAAGAAATTAAGAATGAAATAACCAGCTTAGGTAGTAGAGTTGACCAGATGGAGGAAAGAATCAGTGACATCGAAGATAGAAACCTGGAAATGACACCGATAGAAGAAGAAAGAGACTTGAGACTTAAAAGAAACGAAAGGACTCTACAAGAACTTTCTGACTCCATCAGAAAGAGCAATATAAGAATAATGGGCATACCAGAAGGAGAAGAAAGAGAGAAGGGAACAGAGAATATATTCAAACAAATTGTTGATGAGAACTTCCCAAGTTTGTGGACAGAACTGGACCCTCGAATCCAAGAAGCAAATAGAACACCTAGTTACCTCAATCCCAACAGGCCTTCTCCAAGGCACATTGTATTGAAGCTGTCTAAAATCAACGACAAAGAAAGAATCCTCAAGGCAGCCAGGGAAAAGAAGACAGTAACTTACAAAGGAAAGCCCATTAGATTATCATCAGATTTTTCAGCAGAAACTCTACAAGCCAGGAGGGAGTGGAACCAAATATTCAAACTATTGAAAGAGAGAAATCATGAGCCAAGAATAATATATCCAGCAAAGATATCCTTTAAATATGAAGGAGGAATAAAGAACTTTCCAGACATACAGAAGCTGAGGGAATTTTCTAATACACGACCTGCACTACAAGAAATACTAAAGGAGGCCATTCGACCACCATCAACAGGGACAATTTGTGGCAACCAAAACTCAAAAAGGGGGAGAATAAAGGTCTGAACTGGAATATGGGAATGGAGAAAGTAAGCGTGCTGAAGAAAATGGAATACTCTAAATATCAAACTTTCTTTTACATAAACTTAAGGGTAACCACTCAAAATAAATCCAGAATTGAAATATATACTGAAATAAAAGAAGAAACAGAGGGAAACATCATAGAATACCACCACACAGAAATAATAGACAACAACAAAAAGGCAAAGAAACAATGGAGACACAGCCTTACCAGAAAACTAAAGATAGAATGACAGGAAATCCTCACATATCAATAGTCACCCTAAATGTAAATGGACTGAACTCACCAATAAAAAGGCACAGAGTAGCAGATTGCATCAAAAAACTAAACCCAACCATATGCTGTCTCCAAGAGACACATCTCAGCTACAAGGACAAGCATAGACTCAAAGTGAAAGGGTGGAAATTGACACTCCAAGCAAATGGTACCCAGAGAAAATCAGGTGTTACCATAATGATATCAGATGAAACAGACTTCAAGGTGAAAAAGATAACAAGAGATAAAGATGGACATTTCATAATGGTGAAGGGGACTGTACAACAAGAAGACATAACAGTCATCAATATTTATGCCCCCAATCAGGGAGCACCGAAATACACCAAGCAACTATAAAAGAACTAAAGGGAGAAATTGAACAAAACACAATTATACTAGGGGACTTAAATACATCATCGACAGCTATGGATAGATCATCCAAACAGAAAATAAATAACGAAATAATAGCCCTAAATGACACATTAGATGAAATGGACATAATTGACATTTATAGAGCACTTCATCCTAAAACATCAGACTATACATTATTTTCTAGTGTACACGGAACATTCTCAAGGATAGACCATATATTGGGACATAAAATCAGTCTCAACAAATTTAAGAAGATTGAAATCATACCATGCATATTCTCTGATCACAAGGCTTTGAAATTGGATATCAACTGTAAAAAGAAAGCGGGAAAGAAACACAAATACATGGAGATTAAACAGCATACTTTTAAAGAAGGACTGGGTCAAAGAAGAAATTAGAGGAGAGCTCAAAAGATACATAGAAACAAATGACAATGAAAATACATCCCACCAAAATTTTGAGGATGCAGCGAAAGCAGTTTCAAGAGGGAAATTTATATCATTACAGGCCTATCTCAAGAAACAAGAAAAATCCCAAATAAATAACCTCATGTTACACTTTAAAGAACTAAAAAAAGAAGAACAAGTGAAACACAAGGTCAGCAGAAGAAAGGAAATAACAAAAATCTGAGCAAAACTAAATGAAATAGAGAACCAAAAGACAATAGAAAAAATTAATGTGACAAAGAGCTGGTTCTTTGAAAAGATTAACAAAATTGACAAACCCTTGGCTAGACTCACTAGATAAAAAGAGAGAAGACACTAATTAACAAAATCAACAATGAAAAAGGGGAAGTTACCGCGGATGCCACAGAAATACAAAGAATCATCCAAGAATACTATGAAGGACTATATGCCACCAAATTCAATAACCTAGAAGAAATAGACAAGTTCTTAGAAACATATAGCCTTCCAAGGCTGAACCATGAAGAACGGGAAAACCTAAACAGATCGATCACCAGTAACGAAATTGAATCAGTCATCCAAACCCTTCCCGAAAGCAAAAGTCCAGGACCAGATGGCTTCACTAGTGAATTCTACCATACCTTCAAAGAGGATGTAATACCAATCCTGCTCAAAGTCTTCCAAAAAATTGAAACAGAGACAGTACTCACTAACTCATTTTATGAGGTCAACATTTCCCTGATACCAAAACCTGGTAAGGACAGCACAAAAAAAGAAAATTACAGACCAATGTCTCTGATGAATACAGATGAAAAATCCTAAACAAAATTCTAGCAAATCGAATAGAACAATGCATTAAACACATTATTCCTCACGACCAAGTGGGGTTCTTCCCCGGGGCACAAGGATGGTTCAACATCCGCAAACCCGTCAATGTGATACATCACATAAACAAAATAAAGGACAAAAATCATATGATTATATCAATTGATGCAGAAAAAGCATTTGACAAGATACAACATCCATTTATGATTAAAACACTTAATAAAATAGGTATAGAAGGAAAATACCCTAACATAATAAAGGCCATATATGACAAACCCTCAGCTAATCTCATAATTAACGGTGAAAAACTGAAGCCCTTTGCTCTACGTTCAGGAAAATGACAGGGCTGTCCCATACCACCTCCGCTTTTCAACATAGTATTGGAAGTCCTTGCCAGAACAATCAGGCAAGAGAAAGAAATAAAAGGCATCCAAGTTGGGAATGAAGAAGTTAAATTGCCACTCTTTGCAGATGACATGATGCTATGTATAGAAAACCCTAAAGACTCCACCAAAAAGCTATTAGAAACAATCAACGAATACAGTAAAGTTGCTGGCTACAAAATCAACGCACAAAAGTCCATTGCCTTCCTATATACTAACAATGAAATCTCAGAAAAAGAAATACAAAAAACAATTCCTTTTGCCATTGCAGCAAAAAGAATAAAATACCTAGGCATAAACTTAACCAAGAATGTGAAAGACCTATATGCTGAAAACTATAAGACATTTTTGAAAGAAATTGAAGAAGACACAAAGAAATGGAAAGACATTCCGTGCTCATGGATTGGAAGAATCAACATAGTTAAAATGGGCATATTACCCAAAGCAATATACAGATTCAATGCAATCCCCATCAAAATCCCAATGGCATATTTTAAAGAAATAGAACAAAAAATCATCAGATTTGTTTGGAACCACAAAAGACCCCGAATCGCCAAAGCAATCTTAAGAAAAAAGAACAATAATGGAGGTATCACACTTCCTGACTTTGGCTTGTACTACAGGGCTACAAAATCAAAACAGCATGGTATTGGCAGAAAAACAGACACATAAACCAATGGAATAGAATTGAGAACCCAGAAATAAAACCACATAAATATGGACAGATAATTTTTGACAAAGAAGCTAAAAACATACAATGGAGCAAAGACAGCCTCTTCAATAAATGGTGCTGGGAGAATTGGATAGCCACGTGCAAAAGAACGAAACTGGACTGCTATCTGTCACCATGTACAAAAGTTAATTCAAAATGGATCAAAGACTTAAGCATAAGACCTGACACAATAAAATGCATAGAAGAAAACATAGGTACTAAACTTATGGACCTTGGGTTCAAAGAGCATTTTATGAAATTGACTCCAAAGGCAATGGAAGTAAAAGCTAAAATAAACGAATGGGACTATATGAAACTTAAAAGCTTCTGCACAGCAAAAGAAACCATTGACAAAATAAAGAGGCCACCAACTGAATGGGAGAAGATTTTTGCAAACAGTGCCTCCGATAAGGGGCTAGTATCCAGAATATACAAGGAACTCATGCAACTCAACAACAAAAAAACAAACAACCCAATTGATAAATGGGCAGAGGACTTGAAGAGACATTTCTCCTAAGAGGACATACAAATGGCAAATAGACATATGAAAAAATGCTCAACATCACTAATCATCAGAGAAATGCAAATCAAAACCACAATGAGATATCACCTCACCCCAGTCAGAATAGCTATCATCAACAAGACAAATAGTATCAAATGTTGGAGAGGCTGTGGAGAAAATGGAACCCTCATACACTGTTGGTGGGAATGCAGACTGGTGCAGCGGTTATGGAAGGCATTGTGGAGGTTCCTCAAAAAATTACGAATAGAATTGCCATGTGACCCAGCAATCCCTCTCCTGGGTATCTACCCCCAAAATTTGAAAACATTCAGAGATAAAGCACATGTGCTCCAATGTTCATTGCAGCTTTGTTTACGGTGGCCAAGACATGGAAACAACCAAAATGTCCTTTGATAGATGAATGGATAAAGAAGCTGTGGTATATATACACCATGGAATACTATTTGGCAGTAAGAAAAGATGATATAGGAACATTTGTGACAACAAGGATGGATCTTGAGAGAGTAATGCTGAGAGAAATAAGTCAGACAGAAAAAGCAGAGAACCATGTGATTTCACTGATATGTGGTATATAAACCAAAAACAACAAAAGAACAAGAGAAACAAATGAGAAATAGAAACTCATAGACACAGACAATAGTTTAGTGGTTGCCAGAGGGTAAGGGGGGTGGGGGTGTGGGAGATGAGGGTAAGGGGGATCGAATATATGGTGATGGAAGAAGAACTGAGTCTGGGTGATGAACACACAATGGGATTTATAGATGATGTAATACAGAATTGTACACCTGAAATCTATGTAATTTTACTAACAATTGTCACCCCAATAAATTTAATGAAATAAAATTAAAAAAAAAAAAAGTTAGGGGATAGAAAGCTGGCCTGAAAGTAGCAGTCTAAACTATAACACCATCTTACAATTGGACCTCTTATGTCGAAAACTAGAAAAATGACAAAAGTGCCGTATTTCCAGGTCCTTATGTCCCTCAGAGATGACTCAGTCCTCTGTCACTCCTGTAAGATAGACCCTTCAGTTCTACCCTATTAACTCATCCACACAGTGGGTCTGGTCTTGGGGACAGCCCAGCAGATGTCCTCCAACCCCCTCTCCCTAAGGAACCAGAGAAGATGGCACCTCCTACCTGCCCTTCCTCAGACCCACAAGGGCCTTCACCTCCATGTCCAGGGTCCCCTTGTTCCCCAAAGATCTTCCCCCTGCAGGAGGTAAGCAGAGGCCTAATAGGCAGCTCTAGGAGAGTGCAGGTCTCCTTCTCCATGCAGGTCCTCCTCCAAATAAAGAAAGACCTACGGAGCTACTCCAACAACCATAAAAAATATTTCAACAGGTTTCAGAGGCTCTCTCTTACTTTGGACCTCACCTGGAGAGATGTTCATGTCATCATAGGGAAACACTCTCTAAAACAAAAAGGGAGACAATTATAAAGGCTGCCACCTGCTATGCGGATGGTCTCTATCTGACTGACCCTAATTTTCCAATAAAGGCCATGGCTATACGTAATGCTGACCCCACTGGGTCTATAACACCCCAGAAGGCACTTAACAACAAAACCATCTAGGTCTTTGTTTAACTGAGGGCATGAGACAAAGTAAGATTAAGCCAACTAATTAACACAAGCTAGCTACTATTGACCAGAGCCTCTCTGAGAACTCCACGGTTTTTCCTAAGTGACTCAGGGAAGCTCTCACTAAATATACAAATACAGATCTTGATTCTCTTGAAGTTAATGCTCAAAGACCAGCTCATTAGTCAGTCTGCCCCAGACATCGGGAGGAAGGTACAGAAACCAGCACCAGGACCCAGCACTCAGCTGGGAGAACTCCGTTAGCCTCCTGGGTCTTTTATGGCCAGGACCAAGAGGAGGAGGAAAAGGCCAGGGAGAGAGAACAGGAGAAAGAAAAGCTCAGGAATAAGAAACAGGCTCAGTTAGTGGCTGCTTTACAAGTCCAACAGCCAACTCGGGGTTGTCGAAGGAAGGAAACCTCAAGAGAGGGCTTCAAATGTGGAAAGATTGGACACTGGCAACACAAATGCCCAGAGGAGAGAAAGCCATGGACATCATGCCCCAACTGCAAGAAGTTCGGCCACTGGGGAAAAGACTGCCCGGAGGGCTGCAGGGCCCCCTGGTTAGATCACCAAAGCATCAAGGCCTTGAACTGAAAAGGCCCAAAGATCCCCGGCTCACAGAATTGCCACCGAGGGGACAGAGCCTAGGGCGACCTTGAACATGACTGGTAGGACCATAAATCTCCTACTTGATACTGGAGATGCCTATTCCATTCTGAACTTTCTCCGGTGTTCTCTCTCTTTCTCAAATCCTGCCAAATAGTCAGGGTAGAGGGACAGCCCACGACCTGGGGGTTCACCACTCCTCTATGCTGTTCATGGCAAGAGGCTCTATTTTCTCACTCATTCTTAGTTATGCCAGAATGCTCCAGCCCCCTTCTGGGCAGGGATGCTCTCCGCAAAGTGAGAGCACATCTAATGTTTGGAGTCCTCTCCCTCATATACTTATATTACTCTCTGAAAAGGAAAACTCTATCCCTAAAAACACCAAATGGTTAGACCTAGTAAACCCAGAAGTTTGAGCAACAGAAATCCTGAGATGAGTCAAAAATCCTACTCCAGTTAAAATTCTACTTAAAAATCTCTCACATTACCCCCACCAGAGACAATATTCACTGAAACCCAAAGCAAAAGATGGCCTATGGCCCCTTATTAACAGATTTCTCAAGTACAGTTTGTGAAAAAACACTCTCCTATTCCTGCAACACTCCACTCTTTGTTATATATAATAAAAAATATTGGGGAAATATAGATTAGTCCAAGATTTAAGGATCATTGATGAGGCAGTAATTCCCTCCACCCTGCAGTTCCAAACCCATATACTATCCTCAAGTAGATACCCTCAGACACAAAATGGTTTCAGCCTTAGATTTAATGGATGACTTTTTTGTATAACCCTTGACCTTTCCTCTCAACTTCTATTTGTCTTTGAATGGGATGGGGGTGGACATCAGCAGCAGCTCACTTGTACTGTCCTTCCACAAGGGTTTCAGGACAGCCCACCCCTCTTTGGTCAAGCTTTAGCTAGGGACCTAGCCTGCCTGTCCCTGGAGCAGGGAATGCTTATTTGCTATGTAGATGATTTACTCATTTGCTCCCCCAACCAAGAACTAGCACAACTGCACACACTTAACAGATGAACTAGGCTTTAAGATCTCTGCACCAAAGGTCCAGCCAGTCAGTTAACAGGTCCAATACCTAAAACTAATCCTTACCCCAGGAGAACAAAAGTTATCCCCTGACAGGGCCAGGGCAATTACTCAGCTGTCCTATGACAAAAAGACAGTCCAGAACATTACTCGCACTTTCAGGTTACTGTAGACTCTGGCTAACGAGATGTGGGCTCAGGGTTTGAACTCTATATGAAGCCCTCAAAGAGAGTGAGGAAAATGTCCCTTCCTTGTTTGGGGGCCAGAACAACAACAAACCTTTCGGCAATTGAAGAGAGATCTTGCTCGGGCCCTGCCCTGAGGGCTGCCTCAGGTAACAAAACCCTATGGGCTATACACCATGGAAAATCAAGGTATAGATCTAGGGGTATTAACTTCAAAGATGGGCCACACTCAGCCCCCAGTCAGATATTGAAAAGATCAGACCTGGTAGCACAGAGCTCACCAGGTTGCCTGCAGATGGTGGTGGCTGCTGCCCTTCTAGCGGAAGAGGCCTCCAAAATCACTCTAGGATAGGCCTTGGAGGTATTTACCGCCCACCAAAGGGCTACCTGAGTAGCCCTCAAGTTCCCCTCATTGGATGACAGACAGCAGGATATTAAAAGATCAGGTCTTGCTGGTAGAAAATCCTGACATTACTGTCCAAAGGTGCACCACTCTGCCACCTTACTACCTTGCCCAGACGAGAGCACCCCAATACACTCCTGTGAGGAAATCATCCACCTGGCTTATGTCAGCAGGAGAGATGTAAAGGACCAGCCATGAGAAAACTCAGATAAGACTTGGTTTACTGATGGTAGCAGCTTTGTAAGGGAAGGAATCAGGCATACAGGATATGCCACAGTCACCCCATTTGAAGCCATAGAAACCAAAGCATTACCCTCTACTCCTGGAATTTCAGCTCAATTAGCTGAATGAATCACCCTAACTAGGGCTTTACATTTAGGAAGAGACAAAAGGATTAATATCTATACACTCTAAATTTGCTTTCTTAGTACTCCATGTTGCCATCTGGAAAGAAGGGATGCCTCACTGCCAAAGACACTCCTATAAAATACAAACATCAGATGTTATCCCTCCCAGAGACTGTCACTTGCCTAAGGAGGTGGCAGTAATCCACTGTCAGGGGATATCAACAGGGACAGGATGAAATAGCTCAGGGAAATCATCGGGCAGATCAGGCAGCCAATGCCACCATTGTCTCTAAGGAAAAACTAATGGGGGCCTCATTCCTTCTTTACTGGGCCCCACTCTTCCTCCATCATATACCTCAGAAGAGAAGAACTGAGCCATTCAGAAGGGAGACCCTCTGAATCCTCAGGGATGATATGAGTTGAATCAAAGGCTACACCTTCCATGGTCCCTTCAGTGGAAAGTCATTAATGGACGTCATGATTCCTGTCATATTAGGTGGGATAATATGCACCAAATCTGCAGGAAAATGTTCACTGGAAAAGGCATAGATAAGATAGTTAACCAGCTATGCCATGCCTGTGTGCTTTGTATTTACAACCCCCTGGGGAATTAGCCTGCCACGCTTACACAGCCCAGTCAGCATCAGGGAGGCTATCCGGGGAGGACTGGCAATTAGATTTCACTCCATTGTCTCCATGCAAAGGATTAAAATACCTCTTGGTATTTATTGACACCTTCACCAGATGGAGAGAGGCATTTCCCACCCAGACAGAGAGGGCCCAAGAGGTTTCCAAGCAACTGCTAAAGGAAATCCTTCCTAGATTTTGTCTATCCCATCCTTACAAAGTGACAATGGGCCTTCTTTTACTTCACATATTACCCAAAAGTTAGCCAAGGCCCTTGGGATAAGATAATTTTTACATTTGTCAGAGACCTCAGAGCTTCAGCAAAGTAGAAAGAGCAAACCAAACCCTTAAGAATATCCTAAGGAAACTCTGTCAAGAGACCTCTGGACCATGGCCTGACCTCCTACCAATAGCTCTGTTGAGGGATCGAATATGTCCGCAGGCTTCCCTACAGCGCAGCCCTTATGAGGCTCTATATAGGAGGGCCTTCCTCTTAGATTCAGCGGCTACAAACCTCCTTCAATATGTCACCTTTCTAGGGGCTATGGACAAAAGACTCTGTCCTCACCTGGAGGGCAGAACCCACCATCACCAACCTGGTACCTGACTGGCAGCCAGGTCTTATCAGTTCTTGAAAAGATAGCGCCCCACATCCCAGCTGAGCCCTACTTGGAAGGGCCCCTTCACAGTATTGCTTTCTACCTCTACAGCTGTCAAGGGGCCAGGACTCTCTGGCTGGATCCATCATTCCTTGACAAAACCCTGCAAAGGTGATGAAGGAGAAGACTTGCCAACTGGATCCCAGTCCTCCTGCGAGCCTCTAGAAGACCTCAAGTTACTATTCAATAAAGTGCCAGTAAGTATTGATGATTAACCCCCGATTATTAAACATATTAATTATTCTCTACTGTTTAATTTTCCTCTTAGCTCTTATTCTTCTCTTGACCTGTGCCCTTCCCAGTCTCCACTAAAAATTGTTTCTTATACAGTCTAAATCTTCAACATGATATTAGGTCTCTTAGTTGTGTTATATTCCCTGCCTCTTCTGGGGGAATGGGAGACTAACACGCTTGTAAACTTTCCCAACAATATTGCAAAGGGTAATGGCCTCTCTGACTGCTGGACATGTCATAGACATCCCCTCAGCCACTATCATATATCTGTTTTGGGCTACCAGCCTTAACCTCAGCCTCACCTTTAAGCAGGGGTCCCCAAGTGATTTCCCATCAATCTCACCCCTACATGTCAGAGTAGACCTAACTGCCAGAAATGTTATCTCCATATACCTCACCACCTTATTTAACCAGAGCACTAAAACCAGAGTTAAAATACTTAACTGTACTTCCTAGGCAAGTCCATGTGAAAAAAAAAATTATAGAAAGGGCAGTTACTATTGTACCAACAACTCTTTTTTTTTACCCCAAAACACTTGACACCCCCAGTAAGCCCCTACACTCTAAATACTATCTTTTGATGCCCAGTCAACCACCCCTCAGTCAAGGAACTACGCCAGGGCCACTGGAACTGATGTGCATGTTGACAAGGGTTTGAAAGGGAATTTTGATGACTCTACTTACCTCCTAAGACAGGGAAGACAACCGAGGGGCCTGAGGACCGGGAGCTCGGGGAGGCCTCTCATCTCCTCAGTGCCTCATAGAACCCCTTGGGGTCCAAGTCTAGCTCATGGTTTGACTCCTGTTCTCCACACTGAGCTTGTGCTCCCTCGGGATACTTACTCCTCTGTGGTCCTCCCAACTACACACTGCCCAGCGAGGGGTCTCCCAGTGGGTTCTATCACCTACCTCTCATAGCTTTAGCCTACCCTTGTATTGAAACTCTCAGTTTAAATGTCAATGTACCTTACAGTCAGGGTCCATAAAGTATATCAATCAATATTCACTACATCATTCACTCCCGAGCCAAAGGGCCATAGGACTTATTCCGGCTGCTATTGAGGTACCATTGCTCTAGCAGCCCCCTGGGGTGGATTTATCTGTCATGAGGATACTTTATGAAATCTAACAGACTGATGGCTACCCTATCATGAACCACAGAGGATGATGCCCTTCAACACCTACAACACTCCCTTGATTTACTTGCGAATGCTGACTTCTACATCTGGTTAGCCCTTGACTATCTGATAGCTGAACAAGTGGGTGTATGTGTAGTTATTAACAAGACTTGCTACAGCTGTATAAATACCACCAGTCAAGTAGAGAAAGATATGTATATAAATATATACAGAATGGCTTCATAATTTTGCAAAGGGAAGTCCAATAGCTGAATGCATCTGGCAGGAAGTAAAAGACATTCTAACTTCCATAACTTGGTTTCTACCCTTACTAGGACTTTTAGTTTGTATACTGCTTCTAGTACTATTCAGCCCATGTCTTTTTAATCTACTTGTCCAGTTTGTCTTCTCCAGGTTATAGCAGTTCCCCTTAAAAATGACGGTTCTCTAAAAATTCCAATCCGTTCCTCTGGAAATAGAAGCCCCAAATTTATGTCAGTCTTCTCTCAACTCTGTCAGCATTTGCCTCTCATTTGCCAAAAATGTGGGGACAACACCTCCTTCTTCCTGACAGAGAGCAAGAAGATGAGACGCTGACTATGACATCGCCTCCTCTCAGCAGGAAGTAGATACAGAAGACACACTGTCCCTATCCTGAAAGATTTCAGGTTCTCAAACTCTTGAGTGAGGAATGATAGGGTGGGTAGAACAATACAAATGAGCAGGAGAAGGAGGGAACTGCCCTAGTTAGGAGGCTGCTTGAACTTGGGTCACAGACATTTGCCTCTGCAGGATATTGAAAACAAAGGCAGGCATAAATACCTTGATCAGAAGGATATTGAGAACAAGACACCATTACAATTTAGCACCTGATTAGCAGGCTTTCCTAAGAAATTATTAGAAGATAGCAGGCTCACACATACCCATAAATATAAAGAAGATATGTAATCAAAAGAGACAAAAATGCCAGAGAGGGAGGGGAAACCTCCCCCTTAACAGAATGTATATCCTGCTTCCCAGGACAATACATTATAGTTTTGCCCCCTTTTTAATGGGCTTCTCAAACAAATCACAAAAAAACATAGATAGGTTCACTCTTACACACAGAAAAACAAACCTTGGGAACAAAAAGGGAGAATACCACATGTCAGCAGAGTGGTAAATAACAGAAAGTGGGGGAGTCAATTATAACCATAGAGATAAAAATCTCACACAAAGTAAGGAGAGGCTGCTTCTCTCTGTTGGGTCAGCCTGTTCCATGGCTTGGAGGGTGCTCACTTTTACTAATAAACTACTTGCTGTCTTCTGCTGCACAAACTGTTTCTTGACTGAATTGTTTCCTTCAAGACAAGAAGCTAGGAAAACATCATTCTTGGTAACAATATTAATAAATATGATTCTTCATAATGAAATGTATCAACATGTAGAAGATGTACATAAGTCAGTGAACCCATAATTTCCAAATAAGCAATGCATGGCATTACAAAATTATGCATGATACAATGATTAACAATGAAATCAGACGAATGATTTTAATGCAATAGAGTAAAAAAGTATATTTGTGTAAAAATTAGTAAATAAATAAATAAAGCAATAAATTATTACATTCAGTAATAATCTCAGACAAGATTTTGATAGGGAGGACCTGTAAAAGGAGTTCACACTGCTACATTGATGGTGAAGCCCTACGATAAGAACTGCTTAGTTATAAGAGCTCTTCAAACTCGTTTTATGATGTTTATTGCAGCTTTATTTATGGTGGCCAAGGCATAGAAACAACCAAAGTGTCCTTTGATAGATGAATGGATAAAGAAGATGTGGTATACTATTCTGCTATAAGAAAAGATGAAATAGTGCCATTTGCAACAATGAGGATGGATCTTGAGATTATTATGCTAAGTGAATTAAGTCACACAGAAAAAGTCGAGACCCATATGATTTCACTGATATGTGGGATATAAACCTTGAAAACAACAAAGGAACAAGACAAACAAATGAAGAAACAAAAACTCATAGATGCAGACAATAGTTTAGTGGTTACCAGAGGATAAGGGAAGATGTAGGTGGTAGATGAGGGTAAAAGGGATCAAATATACGGTGATGGAAGAACTGACTCTGAGTGGTGAACACACAATGTGAAATATAGATGATGTATTACAGAATTGTACACCTGAAACCTATGTAACTTTACTAACCTCACCCCCATAAAGTTTAATTACAAAAAGAAAACTTCCTCTGCTCTCTGCTGTGAACTCCCAGCATGGTTCCCCTGTTCATGAATGCAGGTTCTCTGTTACAAAATATCTCTTTTCCCCAAAACACTTTTTGTTGGAGAAATATCTAGTGAACATTTTGTTTAAGGTCAATACCTGTAAAATTTTTTTATTTGCAGAAAATTTAAATCCTAATGTGTTTTATTTATTTTTGCTTTGGTATTTTATTTATTTTTTATTAGTTTCAGGTGTAGAAAACAATGTAACAGTTAGACATTTATCATTTATATCCCTCACAAAGTGATAACCCCCCTCCCCCTATCTACCACCCCTCTGACATCACATACAGCCATTACATTTCCACTGTCACTATTCCTTATGCTGTACTCTACTCCATATATATATATATATATATATATATATATATATATATATATGTTAAATTATAGTTGACATTCATTATTGTTCAGCTTCAGCTTCAGGTGTACAGCACAGTTATCAGGCACCTACACCATCCCTGAGGTGGTCTCTCTAATAAGACAAGTGCCCATCTGACACCTTACAAAATCTTCACAACCTTCTTGATTATATTCCCTAAACTAACTTTCATATCCCCGTGGCCATCTTGTGGTTACCAATTGTGCTTTCTAATCCCCTCACCTTCTCCCTCATCCCTAACCCCCCTCCCATCTAGCAACCCTCAGTTTTTCCTCTGTGTCTCTGAGACTGTTTCTGATTAGTTTGCTCATTTATTCTATTCTTTAGATTCCACATATGAGATCATATGAATAACTAAAATTTTAGATTGCACACTGCAACTCAGTTATCCCTTGTTCAGCTTGTCCTCTTTAAGAGGAAAATCCATGATTTTCTGGTAAGTATATTAAAATACCCTGCCCTCTTCCAAATACATACCCTTGTGTAGCCAGATTTCCTTTACATACTTCTAAAATAACAACACCTACAGATTTATTGCTGAGGCAAATATGAGATTTCAACTATTTTTCTGTTAGGCCACACACTTAAAATGTTTTCCCATTACACACAAAAAAGTGTAAAAATGCTACTCCTTGCTAATTATCTAAGAAAACTATTTTTTATAAAACTGTCATATATGTTCATATGTTATTACAAATTTTTGAGTCATTGGAGTGTATTTTAGGACTTTTTCCATGTCCGGAAAGCAGGGACCTTAGAACCTCTCATATCTGTGCTTGTGCTGTCAATTGTTTTAATTCTCCATATCATTGAAAGAACTGGGGCAGGAGAGGCTGAGTGTCCTGGCTTCAGCAAGGCTCCTCCTATCACCTGCAACACTCTGCTCCAAACTCACCTCATGAAGCAGGAACTCGCACAGAGGATTCTGGGAGTTGTGGTTCTTTCTGCTGCACTGGTTGGTGAGGGAGTTGAGTCAGTGGAGACAGTTGGTTGGCAGCCAGAGAAGGGGACAGCCTCCTGTGGCTCCTGCCTCCAGTGAGACTATAGTGGTATGACTCCCCTACCTATGGCTCCGTGGGTGTTCCTTTTTGGCCTCACCATGTCCTGTGTTCTTATGTGGGGAGCAGGACCAGAGATCCCGCAGGCTACCCCGCACAACAAATGGTGGAGTGAACACTGTCTCCACCACGGGAAAGGTGAATGTTGCAGTTTTCAGCCTGACCGGTGGCCGCGATACTGGCTCCTGATGGTTTAGCCCATTTCTTTTCTAAGGTAGTTTGATTCATGTAGTGGCAGCAGCAGCTGCCACCACACTACTTGTGCTTTCGAGGCAGCACACTGTTTTGAGGAAATTTGCTTAAGGCTGATAGTACAGGTGATTGCAATAATGATGCTTTGGGCTGAAGCACAAGTCAATTCTAATTGGACTTGCTCTATGACAGGACAGCAGGAGAGTCTGCTTAACAGTTGCTGTCTCTTTGAGCACTGAGAAAATGTATGTCTTTTGGGCACACATTTGCATTTGCTCTAAGGATGGTGAGTTCCAGACGCTATGGCTTTTGGGTCTGCGTCTGGATCTGTACTGAGAAAACGTGCTTTGTGGAATTGGCACCAGCCACTGCCAATTTTATTTTTTTTTCATTAAATTTATTGGGGTGACAATTGTTAGTAAAATTACATAGATTTCAGGTGTACAATTCTGTATTACATCATCTATAAATCCCATTGTGTGTTCATCACCCAGAGTCAGTTCTTCCATCACCATATATTCGATCCCCCTTACCCTCATCTCCCACCCCCCACCCCCCGCCCCCCTTACCCTCTGGCAACCACTAAACTATTGTCTGTGTCTATGAGTTTCTGTTTCTCATTTGTTTGTCTTGTTCTTTTGTTGTTTTTGGTTTATATACCACATATCAGTGAAATCACATGGTTCTCCGCTTTTTCTGTCTGACTTGTTTCGCTCAGCATTACTCTCTCAAGATCCATCCATGTTGTCACAAATGTTCCTATATCATCTTTTCTTACTGCCGAATTTTGACCTACAGAAATGTAAGATAAAACATTTGTGTTGTTTTAAACCATTAAGTATGTGGTAATTTGTAATAGCAGCTTAGAAAATTAACACTGTATGAGTACTTAGGATGTGATGTTGTTTAGCAGACGAATGGACAAAGGATGCTAGCTATACACTTCATTCTAAAACTTATAGCTTCCCTCCCCACCCCAATTTAACATTTCATCTATCTAGGATTCTGTCATGACGGATGTCATGCGGTGTCTCTGGTCCCGCTCCCCACATAAGAATGAAGGATATGGTGAGGCCAAAGAGGAACACCCACGGAGCCATAGATAGAGGAGTCATACCCCTATATTCTCGCTGGCAGCCGGGCGAGATACGCGAAGTAGGATCCACACAATCTGCAATCTGCCGTCCACTTCTCTGTCTGCCAACCAATCAACCAACCAACCAACATAGTCGCGGCAGTTATATCAGTGGCTAATTGACTAACTGGTTACAGCTGATGGCCAACCAGTCACAGCTGACGACCGTTTACTACCCGAGCCAGCACCTATCCATGTGAGGTCGAGAGCCTGGAAACTGCTCTCTGGGACTCTGTCCCCACAATTCAGTTTAAATATATTGTGAGACAGCAATCTTTTTTTTCAAAAATCAACCAAGTGAGACTGTCAATTCCAGAAAAACAAATGACAGTATATATATATATATATATATATATATATATATATATATATATATATATATATTGCAATATAACAATGAGCATTTTAACAAGAAAATAGAAGTTTGGAAAATGTGTATTGGCAACTGTGAACTTCACAGCTTCCCCATACTTAAGATTAATGGTGATATTAATAATATGATTCTACATTATGAAACGTATCAACATTCAGAAGATGTGCATAAGTCAGTGAACCTATTTCTTCCCAATAACCAATGAATGACATTACAGAATCATGCATTATAAACATTTAAAGTTCAACACAAACCAATTTGTTTTAATGTAATAGTCTAAAAAAGTTTAGCTCTGTAAACTAAATTAATAAGTCAAATAAAAATCTTCAGCCAAGACTGGAATGGGGAGGGCCTGTAAGGGGAGCTCTCACTGCTACATGAACGAAAGCCTTACAGGAAGAGCTCCTTGGTTATAACAGCCCTCCAAACTAACTTCTGTAATAGAATTTTTTCTGCTTTTTACTTTATCAGCATGGCTTGAGGTTCTGCCTTGCAAATTATTTTGTCTTTGAAACTTTTTTTTAGTTGGAGGAATATCTAGTGGACTTATTTTTTAAGGTAAATTCCTGTATGATGTTAGATTGTACACTGCAGCTCAGTTGACCCTTGTTCAGTTTATGCACCCTAAGAGGAATATCCACCATTATCTGATCAGTATATAAAAATACACTCTCATTTTCCAATTACAAACCTATTTGTATAGCCAGATTTTTTATAAACTTCCACAAAAACAACATCTGCAGATTGAATGCAGAGGCAAATATGAGAATCCAGCTATTTTCTATTAAGCCAGACTTTTAAGATTCCCCTGCAACCCACAAAAAAAGTGTAAAAATGCTACTCCTTGCTAATTTTCTGGGAAAATTAATTTTTATTAAACTGTCATTTATACTAATGTTATTATAAATTTTTGAATCATTAAAGTGTATTTTAGGACTTTAACCATTTCTGAGAAGCAAAGACCTTAGTACCTCTTATGCCTTTGTGCTGTTGCTGACGATTATTTTAATTCTCTATATCATTGAACGCCTACAGTGCCATGAACATTAGGACTAGGGCAGAAGACGCTGAGTGTCCTGGCTTCAACAGCCCCCTCCTACTGCTTGCAATCCTCTGCCCCAAACCCACTTTATGAAGCAGGAACTCCTGCAGAAGATTCTGGGAGTTGTGGTTCTTTCTGCCTTGAGGTTGAACTGATGCAAATCTTCGGCATTGCCACCTGCCACCATTAGCTTAGCCAGGCCTTGAAGAACCAGCCTGTTTTCACAGCCAGTGTCCCTTTCCAGTCATGATGACCCTAATTTGGAGTGGTCTTTACTCATCTTACCCAAGGGCTGTCACGCAGCCCGGGGGGCAAGCACCTCCAAATCAAGAGGGAGGGACTTCCGGAAAAATGGCGGAGTGAGGTGAGCCTCTGTAAAGCTCCCCTGGAAATTACAACAAATCGAACAACAAAAACTCCACAAAGGACTCCCTGCACAGCAGACAGGCAACACGAAGAGGCCCACTAACGACTGAAATCACCTACAGGTGGGAGATTCGCGCGAGTGGAGGGAGGAGGAAAGGGAGAAGCGCGCGCGCGGAGACGGAGCCGCGCGGGCGCAGGACGCAGACCTAGCTAGGTGCGCCGAGCTCGCTGCTTCCCGGAACTACCGCAGCTGCGGGAGATCGGACTGCCAGGGCTCCGCCAGGGCTCCACAGGGCTGAGGGGACAGCATATAACACGGCTGAACCCAACGCTCACGGCAGAGACCTCGGAGAAAAGACTGAGGGAAAAAGGCTGAAAACGGTGGTTTAAGCCCGCACTGCCGAGCAGAGACCGGAGCCTTAGGCACTGAGACTAGCCGCCCCCTCTCTCCCCTTCCAGAGCTCGCCCCGCCCCCACCTGCCCGGTGCTAGGAGCGAAACAGTAGCAGTGTCAGATCAAAACAACAGAAAATTTGCTGTTTTGAGAACTGTAGGCCACAAACACAAATTCACAGCCCAACTAGTTCCACCAAAGGGGAGAGAGCTGTGGAAGCAGGACCGGCTGTGGTGGTGGTCGCCGCCATTGCTCTGGGCCACCTCTCACAACTCACCCCGCCCCTGACCCCACCTATCTGGGCAGATCCCTGCAGGAGTAAACAGAACTGCTGAAATATACGGGCTCTGAATCAGGAGCTGAAAGAGCTTTGGAACATCAAAAGCTCTTCGCATACCCACCGGGACACTGCGCCCTGTGACCTAGACGAACTATTAACAGAGGAGAAGCCCGTCTCCCAGGGAATCACCCCATTGTGTGAGAAGTTGGAATAGTGCAGAGAAAACATAGCACTACTGTGTGGGAGAAGAAAAATAAGTTGCAGTTGGAGAAACAATAAAACATTCTACCAACAAGTACTGGCAAACAAAAGAAAGACCGCTTTCTATCAACCTGTTGCAGAAGTCACTCCTGTAGATGTCTAGGAAGAGAAATAGTAAACCAGTAATCGCCATGAATAACCAAGGCAACAAGATAGCTCAGAAAGAAAGTGAAAAATCTCCAGAGAAGGCACTTAAAGATACAGAAATATGTGACTTAAATGACAGAGAATTCAAGATTGCAGTTCTGAAAAAACTCAACGAGATACAAGAAAACACAGATAGGCAGTTAAAGGAACTCAGAAACTCAATCAAAGAACAGCATGAGCATTTTACGAAAGAGATTGAAATTTTAAAAAAGAACCAAAGAGAATTTCTGGAGATTAAGAACTCAATAGAAGAAATTAAGAATGAAATAACCAGCTTAGGTAGTAGAGTTGACCAGATGGAGCAAAGAATCAGTGACATCGAAGATAGAAACCTGGAAATGACACAAATAGAAGAAGAAAGAGACTTGAGACTTAAAAGAAATGAAAAAACTCTACAAGAACTTTCTGACTCCATCAGAAAGAGCAATATAAGAATAATGGGCATACCAGAAGGAGAAGAAAGAGAGAAGGGAACAGAGAATATATTCAAACAAATTGTTGATGAGAACTTCCCAAGTTTGTGGACAGAACTGGACCCTCGAATCCAAGAAGCAAATAGAACACCTAGTTACCTCAATCCCAACAGACCTCCTCCAAGGCACATTGTATTGAAGCTGTCTAAAATCAACGACAAAGAAAGAATCCTCAAGGCAGCCAGGGAAAAGAAGACGGTAACTTACAAAGGAAAGCCCATTACATTATCATCAGATTTTTCAGCAGAAACTCTACAAGCCAGGAGGGAGTGGAACCAAATATTCAAACTATTGAAAGAGAGAAACCATGAGCCAAGAATAATATATCCAGCAAAGATATCCTTTAGATATGAAGGAGGAATAAAGACCTTTCCAGACATACAGAAGCTGAGGGAATTTTCTAATACACGACCTGCACTACAAGAAATACTAAAGGAGGCTATTCGACCACCATCAACAGGGACAATTTGTGGCAACCACAACTCAAAAAGGGGAGAGTAAAGGCCTGAACGGGAATATGGGAATGGAGAAAGTAAGCGTGCTGAAGAAAATGGAATACTCTAAATATCAAACTTTCTTTTACATAAACTTAAGGGTAACCACTCAAAATAAATCCAGAATTGAAATATACACTGTAATAAAAGAAGAAACAGAGGGAAACATCATAGAATACCACCACAGAAATAATACACAACAACAAAAAGGCAAAGAAACAATGGAGACACAGCCTTACCAGAAAATTAAAGATAGAATGACAGTAAATCCTCACATATCAATAATCACCCTGAATGAAAATGGCCTGAACTCATCAATAAAAAGACACAGAATAGCAGATTGGATCAAAAAAACTAAACCCAACTACATGCTGTCTCCAAGAGACACATTTCAGCTACAAGGAGAAGCATAGACTCAAAGTGAAAGGGTGGACATTGACACTCCAAGAAAATGGTACCCAGAGAAAATCAGGTGTAGCCATAATGATATCAGATGAAACAGACTTCAAGGTGAAAAAGATAACAAGAGACAAAGATGGACATTTCATAATGGTGAAGGGGACTGTACAACAAGAAGACATAACAGTCATCAATATTTATGCCCCCAATCAGGAGCACCGAAATACACCAAGCAACTACTAACAGAACTAAAGGGAGAAATTGACCAAAATACAATTATACTAGGGGACTTAAATACATCATTGACAGCTATGGATAGATCATCCAAACAGAAAATAAATAACGAAATAGTAGCCCTAAATGACACATTAGATGAAATGGACATAATTGACATTTATAGAGCACTTCATCCTAAAACATCAGACTATACATTCTTTTCTAGTGTACATGGAACATTCTCAAGGATAGACCATATATTGGGACATAAAATCAGTCTCAACAAATTTAAGAAGATTGAAATCATACCATGCATATTCTCTGATCACAAGGCTTTGAAATTGGATATCAACTGTAAAAAGAAAGCGGGGAAAAACACAAATACATGGAGATTAAACAACATACTTTTAAAGAAGGACTGGGTCAAAGAAGAAATTAGAGGAGATCAAAAGATACATAGAAACAAATGACAATGAAAATACATCCTACCAAAATTTTTGGGATGCAGCGAAAGCAGTTTTAAGAGGGAAATTTATCTCATTACAGGCCTATCTCAAGAAACAAGAAAACTCCCAAATAAATAACCTCATGTTACACCTTAAAGAACTAGAAAAAGAAGAACAAGTAAAACCCAAGGTCAGCAGAAGAAAGGAAATAACAAAAATTAGAGCAGAACTAAATGAAATAGAGAACAAAAAGACAATAGAAAAAATTAATATGACAAAGAGCTGGTTCTTTGAAAAGATTAACAAAATTGACAAACCCTTGGCTAGACTTACTAAGATAAAAAGAGAAGACACTGATTAACAAAATCAGAAACGTAAAAGGGGAAGTTATCACGGACACCACAGAAATACAAAGGATCATCCAAGAATACTATGAAGGACTATATGCCACCAAATTCAACAACCTAGAAGAAATGGACAAGTTCTTAGAAACATATAGACTTCCAGGCTGAACCATGAAGAACTGGAAAATCTAAACAGACCGATCACCAGTAACGAAATTGAATCAGTCATCCAAAACCTTCCCAAAAGCAAAAGTCCGGGACCAGATGGCTTCACTAGTGAATTCTACCAAACCTTCAAAGAGGATCTAATACCAATTCTGCACAAACTCTTCCAAAAAATTGAAGAAGAGACAGTACTCCCTAACTCATTTTATGAGGCCAACATTACCCTGATACCAAAACCTGGTAAGGACAGCACAAAAAAAGAAAACTACAGACCAATATCTCTAATGAATCCTGATGCAAAAATCCTAAATAAAATTCTAGCAAATCGAATACAACAATGCATTAAAAAGATTATTCATCACGACCAAGTGGGGTTCATCCCCAGGGCACAAGGATGGTTCAACATACACAAATCCATCAATGTGATACATCACATAAACAAAATAAAGGACAAAAATCATATGATTATATCAATTGATGCAGAAAAAGCATTTGACAAGATACAACATCCATTTATGATTAAAACACTTAATAAAATGGGTATAGAAGGAAAATACCTTAACATAATAAAGGCCATATATGACAAACCCTCTGCTAATCTCATAATTAATGGAGAAAAACTGAAGCCCTTTGCTCTACATTCAGGAACACGACAGGGATGTCCCCTATCACCTCTGCTTTTCAACATAGTGTTGGAAGTCCTTGCCAGAGCAATCAGGCAAGAGAAAGAAATAAAAGGCATCCAAATTGGGAATGAAGAAGTTAAATTATCACTCTTTGCAGATGACATGATGCTATATATAGAAAACCCTAAAGACTCCACCAAAAAGCTATTAGAAACAATCAACGAATACAGTAAAGTTGCCGGCTACAAAATCAACGCACAAAAGTCCATTGCCTTCCTATATACTAACAATGAAATCTCAGAAAAAGAAATCCAAAAAACAATTCCTTTTGCAATTGCAGCAAAAAGAATAAAATACCTAGGAATAAACTTAACCAAGGATGTGAAAGACCTATATGCTGAAAACTGTAAGACATTTTTGAAAGAAATTGAAGAAGACACAAAGAAATGGAAAGACATTCCGTGCTCATGGATTGGAAGAATCAACATAGTTAAAATGGCCATATTAGCCAAAGCAATATACAGATTCAATGCAATCCCCATCAAAATCCCAATGGCATATTTTAAAGAAATAGAACAAAAAATCATCAGATTTGTTTGGAACCACAAAAGACCCCGAATCGAAAATCTGCTCCGCACCTGTGCCTGTGAAATTCCAGCCCACACCCACGGCTACAGATACGCAGGATATCCCAGGACGGAGGAGAGCCCGGAAGCCACGAGGTGGGCGTTTTGCCCTGTGTCCCACAGCGGACCTCTCCCGCTGCAGGGGCAGCATATCCAGCATTAACTTCAGCTAATAACCTCAGTTGGTCCTTGGGCCGGACAAGGAACACAGACTCCGTGCCTGGGCACCTTCCCCCGCTCTTCTGACCCTACCCCCGCCTTTCTAGAGACTTGATCTAGCCCCTGCACTAAGGAGCAGCGGCAGATTACAGAGGCGCCTTGGAGCCCCGGCTCCGGGAAGACAGGCGGGCCCAGGGAGGAGGCTAGGAGCTGGGAATCTTCCGCCCCCAGCCACCACCTTTTCTGGCCTGCGGGAAGAGTGTTAAGACAGCGGGGCTGGGAAAGAGAAGACCCTCCTTCCATCCCCAGCCCCCACCCTTTCTAGCCAGCCTAGAGCGGGCAAACACATCCCCAGCTGCAGAGACGCAGGGGTTCCCAGGACAAGAGAGAGAACACAAAAGCCAAGTGCCGGACTCTACTTTGCGTCCCACAGCAGACCTCTCCCTCCCGCAGAGGGAGGATATCTAGCATTTGAGACTATTAAACTCCATACCTGGGCCCCTCCCCGCTCTTCCAATCCTACCCCCACCCTTCCAGAGACTTAAACTGGCTCCTGATCTGAAGAGCAGTGTCAGATTACAGAGGAGCCTTGGGGTTTGGGCTAAGGGAAGACTGGCCGCTGGCTTTGGTCCAGGGAAGAGGCTGAGAAGAGTGTGGTTTGCCCTGGACTAGGAGACAGAAGACTCATCCACCCCCAGATACCACCGTTTCTGGCCTGTGGGTGGGGTGTGACACAGCTGGGCTGGGAAAGAGAAGACCCCTCTTTCCATCCCCAGCCCCCACCCTTTCTGGCCTGCCTAGGGCGTGGCAATTACATCGGCGGAGGCACTCCCAGGGATCAGCAGTAAGTGGCATATACAGCACTCAGCTTTCAGCAGCTGAGGAATTCCCTGCCGGCCACGCACACACACAGGGAAGAGGTGCCCTAAGACTCAGGAGAGCTGGACACACAGGGCTGGTGGTGCTATTCTCGGTGTGCATATGTGCCGGCAAGGGCAGAAACTGCACTGACTTTGTAAAACCTACTGTCCAGACCCCTCAGCCCCACGCATCTAAAGCTGCAGCCTCAGAGTCACTCTGGGCATCAGGTGACCGGCTCTACCTGCACAATACGCAGGGGATTACTTGGTGGGCTTAAGCCACAACTGGCGCTGTCTTTTTTTTTTTTTTTTTCTTTTCTTTCTGTTTTGATTTGTCTTTATATTTTTGACATCTTTGCCTGTGTCGAGTGGGGATTCTGTGCTACAGCAGAGAACAACTTGGAGATTACTTGGTGGGCTTAAGCCACAACTGGCGCTGTGTTTTTTGTTTGTTTGTTTGTTTTTTGTTTGTTTGTTTGTTTTTGTTCTGTGTTGATTTGTCTTTATATTTTTGACATCTTTGCCTGTGTCGATTGGGGATTCTGTGCTACAGCAGAGAACAACTTGGAGATTACTTGGTGGGCTTAAGCCACAACTGGCGCTGTGTTTTTTGTTTGTTTGTTTGTTTTTTGTTTGTTTGTTTTTTGTTTGTTTGTTTGTTTTTGTTCTGTGTTGATTTGTCTTTATATTTTTGACATCTTTGCCTGTGTCGAGTGGGGATTCTGTGCTACAGCAGAGAGCAACTTGGAGATTACTTGGTGGGCTTAAGCCACAACTGGCGCTGTGTTTTTTGTTTGTTTGTTTGTTTGTTTTTTGTTTGTTTGTTTTTTGTTTGTTTGTTTGTTTTTTGTTCTGTGCTGATTTGTCCTTATATTTTTGACATCTTTGCCTGTGTCGAGTGGGGACTCTATGCTATAGCAGAGAACAACCTGGAGATCACTTGGTGGGCTTAAGCCACAACTGGCGCTGTGGTTTTTGTTTGTTTGTTTGTTTGTTTGCTTGTTTTGTTCTGTTTTGATTTGTCTTTATATTTTTGACATCTTTGCCTGTGTCGAGTGGGGACTCTGTGCTATAGCTGAGAACAACCTGGAGATTACTTGGTGGGCTTAAGCCACAACTGGCGCTGTTTTTTTTTTGTTCTGTTTTGATTTGTCTTTATATTTCTGACATCTTTGCCTATGTCGAGTGGGGGTTGTCGATTGTTTTTTTACATGTGAATGTATTTGACTTTTTCCTTGTTGTTATTGTTGTGCTTGGTGATTTGCTTTGTTCTGTAATTGCCCTACCAGTGCCCAGCTTAAGAGGCACAAGATTCAACATACCCAGCGGCCAACTCCAGGCCAAGCCAGAGTACTACCGGATTTGACCTACAAGTGACACACTCAGAGGGGATTCTTTACAGGCACATAGAGGCCAAAGGGCAAACCACATCTAAGGGGTCAATCCTCACGCAGCAGAATACCCTGCGTGGGCAAAGCCAAGTCTCACAACTAGTCAGCCTAGGAGTTAATTCCACCTACTCACAAGCGAAAAGCAATTAAGGATCTTCTTTAACAGGACAATATACACAACACAAGAGTCACTTTTAGAGCACATGCAGGGGAGAAGAACGAAGTAGTGCAAGTCAAATATAAAGGACATTTATTATATACTAATCCAGCAAGAACTAAGAACTCCAGGGCACCTATCTAATACATCGAAGCAAACACAGAGAGTCAGCCAGAATGAGGAAACAAAGAAACATATCCCAAATAAAAGAACAGAAGAAACCTTCAGAAATGGAACTAAATGAAGCAGAGGTAACCAAACTGTCAGAGACAGAGTTCAGAATACTGATGATAAGAATGTTTAAGGAACTTAGAGAGGACATCAATAAGGATGTAGAAATCATAACGAACAACCAGTTAGAACTAAAGAACACAGTTACCGAAATAAAGAACTCACTTGAAGGAATTAACAGCAGGTTAGATGAAGCAGAGGATCGAATCAGCGACTTAGAAGACAAGTTAGCAGAGATCACCCAAACAGAACAACAGAAAGAAAAAAGAATAAAAAACAATGAAGATGGTTTAAGAGACCTATGGGATAACATCAAGCGCAACAACATGCGCATCATAGGAATACCAGAAGGTGAAGAGAAGAAACAAGGGATTGAGAACATATTTGAAGTAATAATGTCTGAAAATTTCCCTAACCTGATGAAGGAAACCAACATACAAGTCCAGGAAGTGCAGAGAGTTCCAACCAGGATAAACCCAAACAGGTCCACTCCAAGACACATTATAGCTAAAATGGCAAAGATTAAAGACAAAGAGAGAATCCTAAAAGCAGCAAGAGAAAGACAGAGGGTTACATACAAGGGAACTCCCATAAGACTATCAAATGACTTTTCTGCAGAAACATTGAAGGCCAGGAGGGAGTGGCAGGAGATACTCAAAGTGATGGAAAACAAAGGCCTACAACCTAGGTTGCTTTACCCAGCAAGGCTATCATTTAAAATTGACGGGAAGATAAAGAGCTTCACAGAAAAGAATAAGCTAAAGGAATTCATTACCACCAAGCCAGCATTGCAAGAAATACTAAAAGGACTTCTGTAAATAGAAGAAAGACGAAAACAATTTATCCACAAATTTAAAAATGGCAATAACTATGTACTTATCAATAATCACTTTAAATGTAAATGGTTTAAATGCTCCAATCAAGAGACATAGGGTGGCTGAATGGATAAGAAAGCAAGACCCTTGTATATGCTGTATACAAGAGACTCACCTCAGATCAAAAGACACACACAGGCTAAAAGTGAAGGGTTGGAGTAAGATATTCCATGCAAATGGAAATGAGAAAAAGCTGGAGTTGCAATACTTATCTCTGACAAAATAGACTTTAAAATGAAGAAAATATTAAAAGACAAAGATGGACACTATATAATAATAAAGGGATCAATTCGACAAGAGGATATAACCCTAGTAAACATCTATGCACCCAACATAGGAGCACCTAAATATATAAAACAGATATTGACTGACATAAAGATGGAGATCAACAGTAACACTATCATAGTAGGGGACTTCAACACACCTCTGACAACAAGGGACAGGTCTTCCAGACAGAAAATCAATACGGAAACAACAGCCTTAAATGACACATTGGACCACTTGGATTTAACCGATATTTTCAGAGCATTCCACCCCAATGCTGCAGAATACACGTTCTTCTCAAGCGCACATGGAACATTCTCCAAGATAGACCATATGTTAGGCCACAAAGCAAGTCTGGATAAATTTAAGAAAATTGAAATCATACCAATTGTCTTCTCTGACCACAGTGCTATGAAATTAGAAATGAACTACAGGAAAAAGACTGGAAGACACACAAATTCATGGAGGCTGAATAATATGTTACTAAACAATGAATGGGTCAAACAGGAGATCAAGGAAGAAATCAAAAGATATCTCGAGACAAACGAAAATGAAAATACAACGACCCAAAATCTATGGGATGCAGCGAAAGCAGTCCTAAGAGGGAAGTTCATAGCACTGCAGGCCTACCTAAAGAAACAAGAAACATCACTAATCAACAGTTTATCTTCACACTTAAGGGATCTGGAAAAAGAACAACAAAATAAGCCCAAAGGAGTACAAGGAAGGAGATAATAAAGATCAGAGCGGAAATAAATGAAATAGAAACCAGAAAAACAATACAAAAGATCAATGAATCCAAGAGTTGGTTCTTAGAGAAGATAAACAAAATTGACAAACCTTTAGCCAGACTCATTAAAAAAAGAGAGGACCCAAATTAATAAAATCAGTAATGAAAGAGGAGAAGTGACAACAGACACCGCAGAGATACAATAAATCCTAAGAAATTACTATGAGCAACTGTATGCCAACAAATTTGACAACCTGGAAGAAATGGACAATTTCCTAGATGCATACAACCTCCCAAGGCTAACTCAAGAGGAGACAGAAAACCTGAATAGACTGATTACCACCAAGGAAATTGAATCAGTAATCAACAATCTCCCAACAAACAAAAGCCCTGGACCAGATGGCTTTACAGGTGAATTTTACAGAGCGTTCCAAAAGAATTGTCACCTATTCTCCTCAAACTCTTCCAAAAATCCAGAGGAGGAAGACTCCCAAACACTTTTACGAAGCCACTATCACCCTGATCCCAAAATCAGACAAAGACACCACAAAAAAGAAAACTACAGGCCGATATCGCTAATGAACATAGATGCAAAAATCCTCAACAAAATACTAGCAAACAGAATTCAGCAATATATTAAAAAGATTATACACCATGATCAAGTGGGATTCATCCCTGGTATGCAAGGGTGGTTCAAATCCGCAAATCAATTAATGTGATACACCACATTAACAAAATGAAAAATAAAAATCATATGATCATATCAATTGACGCAGAAAAAGCATTTGATAAAATTCAGCAGCCATTCATGATAAAAACCCTTAAGAAAGTGGGAATAGAGGATCATATCTCAACATAATAAAGGCCATATATGATAGACCCACAGCTAACATCATACTCAATGGGGAAAAACTAAAACCATTCCCTTAAAATCAGGAACAAGGCAAGGCTGCCCACTTTCTCCACTTCTATTCAACATAGTGCTGGAAGTTCTAGCCACAGCAATCAGACAAGAAAAAGAAATAAAAGGCATCCAAATCGGTAAGGAGGAAGTAAAACTGTCATTATATGCAGATGATATGATACTATATTTAGAGAACCCTAAAGACTCCACCAAGAAACTATTAGAGCTGATAGATGAATTTAGTAAAGTAGCAGGATACAAAATTAATATTCAGAAATCAGTTGCATTTGTATATACCAATAATAAAACATCAGAAGGAGAAATTAAAAAGCAATTCCATTTACAATTGCTCCAAAGACTATAAAATACCTGGGAATAAATTTAACCAAAGAAGTAAAAGATCTGTACTCAGAAAATTATAAGACACTGAAGAAAGAAATGAAAGAAGATACAAATAGATGGAAACACATACCATGTTCATGGATAGGAAGAATTAATATAGTTAAAATGTCCATACTGCCTAAGGCAATATATATATTCAACGCAATTCCTATCAAACTACCAACGACATTTTTCACAGAAATAGAACATATAATCCTAAAATTTATATGGGATAACAAAAGACCCCGGATATCTTCAACAATCTTGAGAAATAAGAACAAAGTGGGAGGTATAACAATACCTGACTTCAAATTATACTACAAGGCTACAGTAATCAAAACAGCATGGTACTGGCATAAAAACAGACCCATAGATCAATGGAACAGAATAGAGAGTCCAGAAATAAATCCATGCCTATATGGCCATTTAATCTATGACAATGGAAGCAAGAATGTACGGTGGGGTAAAGACAGTCTATTCAATAAATGGTGCTGGGAAACTTGGACAGACACATGCAAAAAGATGAAGCTGGATCACTCCTTACACCACATACAAAAATAAATTCAAAATCGCTTAAAGATTTAAATGTAAGATCTGAAACCATAAAATTCCTAGAAGCAAATATAGGAAGACATTTCACAGACATTACCCGGAGTAAGATTTTTACTGATATATCCCCTCGCGCGAGGGAAGTAAGAGAAAAAATAAACATGTGGGATTACATCAAACTAAAAAGCTTTTTCACAGCAAAGGAAACCATCAATAAAACAAAAAGGGATCCTACTGATTGGGAAAAGATATTTGCCAATGATATATCTGATAAGGGGTTAATATCACAAATTTATAAAAAACTCACTCAACTCAACTCCAAAAAAACAAACAACCCAATTAAAAATGGGCAGAGGACATGAAGAGACATTTTTCTAAAAAGGACACACAGATGGCAAACAGACATATGAAGAAATGTTCAACCTCACTAACCATTAGAGAAATGCAAATAAAAACCACAATGAGATACCACCTCACCCCAGTCAGGATGGCTATCATCAATAAATCAACAAACAACAAGTGCTGGCGTGGATGCGGAGAAAAGGGAACGCTGGTGCACTGTTGGTGGGAATGCAGATTGGTGCAGCCACTATGGAAAACAGTTTGGAGATATCTCAAAAATCTGAAAATGGAACTACCTTATGATCCAGCAATCCCACTCCTAGGTATCTATCCGGAGAAATCCAAAAATCCAATTCAAAAATCTTTATGCACTCCTATGTTTATTGCAGCACTATATACAATAGCCAAGACCTGGAAACAACCGAAATGCCCATCAGTAGATGACTGGATTAAGAAACTGTGGTACATTTATACAATGGAGTATTACGCAGCCATAAAGAAGAAAGAAATCTTACCATTTGCAACAACATGGATGGACCTAGAGAACATTATGTTAAGTGAAATAAGTCAGAAAGAGAAAGACAAATACCATATGATCTCACTTATATGCGGAATCTAAAGAAAAGAATAAGTGAATGAACTAATCAGAAACAGTTTTGGAAACATGGAGGGAAAAACAGAGGGTTGCTAGAGGGGCGGGGGGGTGGGGATAAGGGGAAGGTGAGAGGTTTTGGGAACGTACAGAGGGATAGTGGATGGGGGGAGGGGGGTTCACACAGTGTGAGGGATATAAATGATAAATGTCTAAGTTTTGCTTTGTCTTGTGCACCTGAAACTAATTAATAAAAAAAAAAACAAACAAAAAAAAAAAAACCCCGAATCGCCAAAACAATCTTAAGGAAAAAGAACTATAATGGAGGTATCACACTTCCGGACTTTGGCTTGTACTACAGGGCTACAAAATCAAAACAGCATGGTATTGGCAGAAAAACAGACACATAGACCAATGGAATAGAATTGAGAACCCAGAAATAAAACCACATAAATATGGACAGATAATTTTTGACAAAGAAGCTAAAAACATACAATGGAGCAAAGACAGCCTCTTCAATAAATGGTGCTGGGAGAATTGGATAGCCACGTGCAAAAGAATGAAACTGGACTGCTATTTGTCACCATGTACCAAAGTTAATTCAAAATGGATCAAAAACTTAAGCATAAGATCTGACACAATAAACTGCATAGAAGAAAACATAGGTACTAAATTATGGACCTTGGGTTCAAAGAGCATTTTATGAACTTGACTCCAAAGGCAATGGAAGTAAAAGCTAAAATAAACGAATGGGACTATATGAAACTTAAAAGCTTCTGCACAGCAAAAGAAACCATTGACAAAATAAAGAGGCCACCAACTAAATGGGAGAAGATTTTTGCAAACAGTGCCTCCGATAAGGGGTAGTATCCAGAATATACAAGGAACTCATGCAACTCAACAACAAAAAAACAAACAACCCAATTGAAAAATGGGCAGAGGACTTGAAGAGACATTTCTCCAAAGAGGACATACAAATGGCAAATAGACATATGAAAAAATGCTCAACATCACTAATCATCAGAGAAATGCAAATCAAAACCACAATGAGATATCACCTCACCCCATTCAGAATGGCTATCATCAACAAGACAAATAATAACAAATGTTGGAGAGGCTGTGGAGAAAAAGGAACCCTCATACACTGTTGGTGGGAATGCAGACTTGTACAGCCGTTATGGAAGGCAGTGTGGAGTTTCTCAAAGAATTACGAATAGAATTGCCATATGACCCAGCAATCCCTCTCCTGGGTATCTACCCAAAAAATCTGAAAACATTTAGAGATAAAGACACGTGTGCTCCAATGTTCATTGCAGCTTTGTTTACGGTGGCCAAGACATGGAAACAACCAAAATGTCCTTCGATAGATGAATGGATAAAGAAGTTGTGGTATATATACACAATGGAATACTATTCGGCGGTAAGAAAAGATGATATAGGAACATTTCTGACAACATGGATGGATCTTGAGAGAGTAATGCTGAGCGAAATAAGTCAGACAGAAAAAGCAGAGAACCATGTGATTTCACTGATATGTGGTATATAAACCAAAAACAACAAAAGACAAGACAAACAAATGAGAAACAGAAACTCATAGACACAGACAATAGTTTAGTGGTTGCCAGAGGGTAAGGGGGGCGGGGGGTGGGGGGTGGGAGATGAGGGTAAGGGGGATCGAATATATGGTGATGGAAGGAGAACTGATTCTGGGTGATGAACACACAATGGGATTTATAGATGATGTAATACAGAATTGTACACCTGAAATCTATGTAATTTTACTAACAATTGTCACCCCAATAAATTTAATAAAATAAAATTTAAAAAAAAAGAAAAAAAGAGGGAGGACAAACTGATCTGGCTGCCAAACCAAGAGGTGAAATTGAGGCAGCCAAACTTCCCCAACCCCTGCTCCCCATTCAGGGGTTGAAAGAGTAGGAGGCGCCTATTCCCTCCATTTTCAAGGTAGTGGGACAGTACAAAACATTTTGGCCTCGCCCACTCCTGCCCACCTGTGTGATGGTAGAGGGTGGAATTAAAAAACCCAGTGGCCTCCTGAGGGAAGAAGTCTCCATTGTGGGACAAGCAAACACCACACTGCTGTCACTTTGGGAACTAAGACTGAATCTGATGAGAAAATGTGCTTTAAGAAATCGGCACCAGCTACTACCACTTTTGACCTATGGAAGTATAAGATAAAACATTGATGTTGTTTAAAACAATTAAGTGTGCGGTAACTTGTTACAGCAGCATAGAGAACAAATACTGTATGAGTACTTAAAATGTAACAGGTTGTTTAACAGATTGGTTGACAAAGGATGCTAACTGTACATTTTAGTCTGAAACTTTTAGAGCTTTCTCTTCCACATATAGTCTTTCATCTATTGGATTCATATTAAATATATTGTGAGACAGAAATATTTTCCTCAAAAATCAACAAAGTGAGACTGTCAATTCCAGGAAAATTACAGTATACTTTTTCCAATATAAAAATGAACATTTTCAAAAGAAAAATCGAATTTCGGAAAACTTGAATTTGAGATTATGAAGTTCATAGTCTCCCAATACTTAAGATTAAGAGTGATAGTTATAGGATAGATAAAATGGTAGAAATGAGCAGGAAAATAAGGGAACTATGCCAGATTAGGAGGTCTTTTTCCGCTACTTCTTCTTGGGTCACAGATATCCTGCTCTGCAAGATATTGAAAACAAAGGCAGGCATCAACTCCTTGCTCAGCAGGGTATTGAGAACAAGACGGTTAGCGCCCCCATCCCCCACCCTTAGCAGGCTTTCCTAATGAATTATTAGATGATAACAAGCTCAAACATGCCCCTATATTAAGAAGATATGTCATTAGAAAATGGAAAAATGCCGGACAGAGAGGGGAGTTAGTCGGCATTTCAGAATGTGCATCTTGCTTCGCAGGGCTGTACATCACAGTTTTGCTCACTTTTAATGGTCTTCTTAAGTAAATCACGGGGAATTGACAGTTTCAAACTTACACTCTGAGAAACAGCATTGGGAACAAACAGGGAGAATAAAACACATCAGCAGAGAGAGGGGAAAATAACAGAGAGGGAGAGGGGGAGACAATTCTACCCAGAGAGGTAAAAACTATCACACAATGTAAGGACAGGCTGCTTTCTTCACTTTGGTCAACACACTTCATGTCTCGGAATGTACTCGTTTTTACTAATAAACTTCTTACTGTCCTATGCTACACAAACTCTGTCTCTTTACTGAATTCTTTCCTTCAAGAAGATAAGAATTGAGGAAAACGTCATTTCTCATAGCATCTTTTTGGTATCATGACTCAAATCCCTAAAATCAAGAGTTCTTTTTTACTTTTCTTATTTCCATAACTCCTTTCTATGGCCGAGCCACACTCTCCCTCCCAATTTGGTGGGCTCAGAATGAACCTTTAAAAGACTTTAGGGTGTCCAGTACCTTAAAGAATTGTCCTATGATAGGATAACCTGGTCACGGTCTGGGACACCAGATTTAGTTCCCGCTGGGTGGAAGACTATGATCCTCCCACCACGCAGGCACATGGTTCACAAGCATCCAAGTCAACTCCCCACAGCATTTTCCTGGTGCAGCCACTAGGCGGCCTCTCTCTGTCTCTCTGTCTCTTTGTTTCTGTCTAAGTCTCTCTCTACTCTCTCAGCATTCGGCTCTTGGCTGTCCTTCCTCCCTTAGGAAAGCTGCAAGCTACCTTCACAGTTCGCTTTCTTTTCAGAGACTGCTCCCTTCACCCTCTTTCTCCACCTTCTTCCTGAAACACTCCAGGCAGGCCTTAGCTGCATGGCTGGCGTGGGTCTCACACCTAAATGCTTCTTGAGTTTCTGCCATTAGAAATCTCCCATGATTGGATAAATTGGTCACAGATTGGGGAATAGAGGTAATAGGTACCCCACCACTCTGAGGAAAATATGCTTGCATTGAAGTACATAGTTCCACAAGCATTCATTACCACACTCCCCATGGCAATTCCCCAATGATAGGAATAATACAGCCTCCTGGGAGTTGGTACCTTCCACTTTATCTCTGCCCCTCACTTCTATGATTGGGTGTCCCCTATTTGCTTCCTGCCTTGCCTCTATAACAAAAATCAAAGCTCTCTCTCACTCTTTTTTTGGTGTCTGGTTGGTGGCTCTCTCTCTCTCTCTCTCTCTCTCTCTCTCTCTCTCTCTCTCTCTCTCTCTCTCTCATACTCTGTCCGAGTACAGCCCAAAATGAATGATAGAAATGACTTTGGGGAACTCTGTGCTCACTTAACTTCCCTTAGGCTATTATCCATCCTCCAGGATGAACCTTTCTTCTGTCCTAGCAAAAGAGTGTTCTCTACTTCCACAAACTCCTCTGGTGACTCTGGGAGCCAGGTAATTTAGACTTATGTCTCCAACTAGCCTAAAGCCCACTCTTTCTGCTCCTCCAGTTGGTTTTCATGTTGTGTTTGTGCAATTCCCACTATTTGGAATCTGGACCCCATTGACTGGCACTAGCAGAAATACCTCTGCCCAAGGTCCAACACACTCGGTCTTGGTTTCTGCTTTTTGTGCCACTGCCTATCTTGGCCTTCTCTCCAGGGCCAGTTTGACTCCTCGGAGTTCAGACCCGTGTGGTCTTGTAATTGGACTAAGACTGATATCAATAGCAAGGAGCGATCTCTCTATTACCTCCTAAAAGATCAGACTGACCAATTTGAGCAGTCCCTCCAGAGATAGGCTCTTAAGGTCATTATGAATAGAATCTTCTCCAAAATATGGACAGATAATCAAAGGTGGGAGGGCTACAAACCAGCAAGAAGATACAGGGTCCATCCAAGAGTTCAGACTAACAGCCATTTTGAAGGGGACACTTAAAGGGAAAGGGACAAAGATGAGATCCAGGGTCTCACCTCTCCAGATTACAAAGGGGAGAGTGAGAACAAAGGGCCTTTCCTTGGCAAGCATGTGGTAAAGTGTGCATAATTCTATAGCTTGGGGGAAAGAGAGGAAGCATCTGGTAAGATGCACATTATTCCATTGCTTTAGGGGGGTGGGAAAAGGCCCATCCTAGGGTCTGAGGAGAGGAAAGCTCTGCCTCAGAAGGTATACTTAACTGCACTTCCTTGGCATGTCCATGTAAAATCATGGTTTTACAGAAAGAGTAGTTACTAGTCTACCAATAACTCTTTATTTTTAATCTTTTTATTAGTTTCAGGTGTAAAACACAATGTGACAGTTAGACATTTATACCCCTCACAAAGTGATAACCTGCCTCCCCCAATCTACTACCCCTCTGACATCATATATAAAAACTGGAAATGGAACTACCTTATGATCCAGCAATTTCACTCTTAGGTATCTATTCAGAGAAATCCAAAACACTAATTTGAAAAATATTACGCACCTTTATGTTTATTGCAGCACTATTCACAATACCAATAACTCTTATATCTACGTCAAAACATTTGACATCCCCAGGAAGCCCCACTACACTCCAAATACTGTCTTCTGGTGCCCAGTCAACCACCCCTCAGTCAGGGAACTAAGCCAGGGCCACCGGAACCGATGTGCATGTTGACAAGGGTTTGAAAAGGAATTTTGGTGACTTTACTACTTATCTCCTAAGACAGGGAAGACAATGTGGGGCCTGAGGACCGGGAGCTCGGGGAAGCCTCTCATCTCCTCAGTGCCTCATAGAACCCCTTGGGGTCCAAGTCTAGCTCATGGTTTGACTCCTGTTCTCCACACTGAGCTTGTGCTCCCTCGGGATACTTACTCCTCTGTGGTCCTCCCAACTACACACTGCCCAAAAATGGGTCTCCCAGTGGGTTCTATCACCAACCTCTCATAGCTTTAGCCTACCCTTATATTGAAACTCTCAGTTTAAATGTCAATGTACCTTACAGTCAGGGTCGATAGGATATATCAGTCAATATTCACATCACTCACTCCCAAGCCAAATGGGCCATAGGACTTATTCTGGCTGGTATTGGGGTACCATTGCTCTAGCAGCCCCCTGGGGTGGATTTGCCTATCATAAGGATACTTTATAAAATCTAACAGACCGTATGGCTACCCTATCATGAACCACAGGAGATGCCCTTTAACACCTGCAACACTCAGTTGATTTACTCATGAACATTGACCTCGACAGCCGGTTAAATCTTGGCTATCTGATAGTTGAACTAGTAGGTGTATGAGGGGTTATTTCAAGACTTGCTACATGTATATAAATATCATCAGTCAAGTAGAAGAAGATATTCAAAACTATACAATCAGGAGAAATGGCTTCATAATTTTGCAAAGGTAAGTCCAACAGCTGAATCCATCTGGCAGGTGGTAAAAGACATTCTACCTTTCATCACTTTTTTTTTTTTTTTTTACCCTTACTAGGGCATTTAGTAGTTTGTATACTGCTTCTAGTACTATTCAGCCCATGTCTTTTTAAGCGACTTGTCCAGTTTTTTCTTCTTCTCCAGGTTATAGCAGTTCCACTTAAAAATGGTGGTTCTCCAAAAATTCCAACCTGTTCCTCCAGAAATAAAACCCACAAATTTATACCAGTCTCTTCTCAACACTATTGCTTGAAGCTTTTGATTCCCATTTGCCAAAAAGGCAGAGACAACACCTTCTTCCTCCTTTCAGCAGGAAGTACCCCCTCTCAGCAGGAAGGAGATACAGAAGAGACACATAGTCTCCTTTCCTAAAAGATATCAGAGTCTCAAACTCTTTTATTTTTAATTAAAGACTATTGGTGTTAAAATTATTAGTAAAGTTACATAGATTTCAGGTATACAATTCTATATTACATCATCTATAAATCCCATTGTGTATTCACCACCCTCAGTCAGTTCTCCTTCCATCACCATATATTTGATCCCTTTTACCCTCATCTACCATCCCGTGCCCCCCCTTACCCTCTGGTAGCCACCAAGCTATTGTCTGTGTCTATGAGTTTTTGTTTCTCATTTGTCTTGTTCTTTTGTTGTTTTGGTTCATATACCACATATCAGTGAAATCGTATGTTTCTCTGCTTTTTCTGTCTGACTTATTTTGCTTAGCATTATACTCTCAAGATCCATCCATGTTGTCACAAATGGTCCTATATCATCTTTTCTTACCACTGAATAGTATTCCATTGTGTATATATACCACAACTTCTTTATCCATTCATCTATCGAAGGACATTTTGGTTGTTTCCATGTCTTGGCTACCGTAAACAAAGATGCAATGCACATTGTCTTTATGTATAAATGTTTTCAGATTTTTTGGGTAGATACCCAGGATAGGGATTGCTGGGTCATATGATAATTCTATTCGTAATTTTCTGAGGAACCGCCACACAGCCTTCCATAATGGTTGCACCAATCTGCATTCCCAGCAACAGTGTATGAGGGTTCCTTTTTCTCCACAGCCTCTCCAACACTTGTTACTATTTGTCATGTCGATGATAGCCATTCTGACTGGGATGAGGTGATATCTCATTGTGTGTGTTTTTTTTATTAAATTTATTGGGGTGACAATTGTTAGTAAAATTGCAAAGATTTCAGGTGTACAATTATGTATTACATCATCTATAAATCCCATTGTGTGTTCACCACCCACAGTCAGTTCTCCTTCCATCACCATATATTTGATCCCCCTTACCCTCATCTCCCACCCCCCACCCCCCTTACCCTCTGGCAACCACTAAACTATTGTCTGTGTCTATCAGTTTCTGTTTCTCATTTGTTTGTCTTGTTCTTTTGTTGTTTTTGGTTTATATACCATATATCAGTGAAATCACATGGTTCTCTGCTTTTTCTGTCTGACTTGTTTCGCTCAGCATTACACTCTCAAGATCCTTCCATGTTGTCACAAATTTTCCTATATCATCTTTTCTTACCGCTGAATAGTATTCCATTGTGTATATATACCACAACTTCTTTATCCATTCATCTATCGAAGGATATTTTGGTTGTTTCCATGTCTTGGCTACCGTAAACAAAGCTGCAATGCACATTGTCTTTATGTATAAATGTTTTCAGATTTTTTGGGTAGATACCCAGGATAGGGATTGCTGGGTCATATGGCAATTCTATTCGTAATTTTTTGAGGAATCTCCACACTGCCTTCCATAGCGGCTGTCCAGTCTGCATTCCCACCAACAGTGTATGAGGGTTCCTTTTTCTCCACAGCCTCTCCAACACTTGTTACTATTTGTCTTGTTGATGATAGCCATTCTGACTGGGGTGAGGTGATATCTCATTGTGGTTTTGATTTGCATTTCTCTGATGATTAGTGATGTTGAGCATTTTTTCCTATGTCTATTTGCCATTTGTATGTCCTCTTAGGAGAAATGTCTCTTCAGGTCGTCTGCCCATTTTTCAATTGGGTTGTTTGGTTTTTTTTGTTGTTGAGTTGTATGAGTTCCTTGTATGTTTTGGATATTAGCCCCATATCGGAGGCACTGTTTGCAAAAATCTTCTCCCATTCACTTGGTTGCCTCTTTGTTTTGTCGATGGTTTCTTTTGCTGTGCAGAAGCTTTTAAGTTTCATATAGTACCATTCATTTATTTTAGCTTTAACTTCCCTTGCCTTTGGTGTCAAATTCATAAAATGCTCATTGAACTCAAGGTCCATAAGTTTAGTACCTATGTTTTCTTCTATGCAGTTTATTGTGTCAGGTCTTATGCTTAAGTCTTAGATCCATTTTGAATTAATTTTGGTACGTGGTGAGAGATAGCAGTCCAATTTCATTCTTTTGCCCATGGCTATCCAATTCTCCCAGCACCATGGAGGCTGTCTTTCCTCCATTGTATGTTTTTGGCTTCTTTGTCAAAAACTGTCTGTCCATATTTATGTGGTTTTACTTCTGGGTTCTCAATTCTATTCCTTTGGTCTATGTGTATGTTTTTCTGCCAATACTATGCTGTTTTGATTATTGCAGCCCTGTAGTACAAGCTAAAGTCAGGGAGTGTGATACCTCCAGTATTGTTCTTTTTTTCTTAAGATTGTTTTGGCTATTCGGGGTCTTTTGTGGTTCCAAACAAATGCGATGTTTTTTTTTTGGTTCTATTTCTATAAAAAATGCCATTAGGATTTTGATGGGGATTGCATTAAATCTGTTTATTGTGATAGACGTCATCAAAATGGCAGTGTGAGTTGCGCCTCTGTAAGCTCCCCTGGAATTTACAACTAATCGAACAACAACTCCACAAAGGACTCCCTGCACAGCAGACAGGCAAGAGGAAGAGGCCCACTACTGAATTCACCTAATGGTGGGCGAATCGCACGAGCCGGGGAGGAGGGAAGGGAGAAGTGCAGAGACGGAACTTTGCGGGCACAGGATGCAAACCTAGCTCAGTGCTTCGAGCTTACTGCATCCATGAACTACCGCAGCTGCGGGAGACGGAAGAACTCGGACTGCTAGGGCTCGCTTTATGTCCCACAGGGCTGAGGGGGCAGCATATAACATGGCTGAACCCAACGCTCCTAGCAGCGACCTCGGAGAAAAGACTGAGGGAAGAAGGCTGAGAGCGGTGGTTTGAGCCTTCACAGCCAAGCAGAGAACGGAAGCCTTAGTCACTGAGACTAGCCGCCTCTTTCTACTCTCCCAGAGCTCGCCCCCCCCACACCTGCCCAGTGCTAGAAGTCTAGCAGTAGCAGTGTCAGATCAAAAGAACAGAATATTTGCTGTTCTGAGAACTGTGGAACACAGACACAGATTCACAGCCCAACTAGTTCCGGCAAAGGTGGGGAGCTGTGGACGCAGGACTGATGTGGTGGTGGTCGCTGCCATTGCTCTGGGCCGCCTCTCACAACTCACCCTACCCCTAGCCCCACCCATCTGGGCAGATCCCTGCAGAAGTAAACAGAACTGCTGAAACATATGGGCTCTGAATCTGGTACAGGAAGAGCTTTGGAACTTCAAAAGCTCTACGCATACCCACACGGACACTGCGCCCTGTGACCCAGGTGACCTGTTAACATAGGAGAAGCCCGTCTCCCAGGGAATCCCCCCCATTGTGTGAGAAGCTGGAATAGTGCAGAGAAAATATAGCACTACTGTGTGAGAGAGATAAAAAGGCTGCAGTCGGAAAGAAAATAAAACACTCTACCAACAAATACTGGAAAACAAAAGAAAGACCTCTTCCTATCAATCTGTTTCAGAAGCCACTCCTGTAGATGTCTAGGAAGAGAAATAATAAATCAGTAATTGCCATGAATAACCAAGGCAACAAGACAGCTAAGAAAGAAAGTGAAAAGTCTCAAGAATAGGAACTTAAAGATATGGAAATATGTGATTTAAATGACAGAGAATTCAAGATTGCAGTTCTGAAAAAAAAAAAAAAAAAAAAAAAAAAAAAAAAAAGAAAAAAAAAAAAAAAACGAGATGCAAGAAAACACAGAAAGGCAGTTTAATGAACTCAGAAACACAATCAAAGGACAACATGAACATTTTACGAGAGATTGAAATGTTAAAAAAGAACCAAATAGAATTTCTGGAGATTAAGAACTCAATAGAAGAAATTAAGAATGAAATAACCAGCTTAGGTAGTAGAGGTGACCAGATGGAAGAAAGAATCAGTGATATCGAAGATAGAAACCTGGAAATTACACAGATGGAAGAAGAAAGAGACTTGAGACTTAAAAGAAACGAAAGGACTCTACAAGAACTTTCTGACAACATCAGAAAGAGCAATATAAGAATAATGGGCATACGAGAAGGAGAAGAAAGAGAGAAGGGAACGGAGAATATATTCAAACAAATTGTGGATGAGAACTTCCCAAACTTGTGGACACAACTGGATCCTCGAATCCAAGAAGCAAATAGAACTCCTAATTGCCTCAACCCCAACAGGCCTTCTCCAAGGCACATTGTATTGAAGCTGTCTAAAATCAATGACAAAGAAAGAATCCTAAAGAGAGCCAGTGAAAAGAAGACGGAAACCTACAAAGGAAAGGCCATTATATTATCATCAGATCTTTCAGCAGAAACTCTACAAGGCAGGAGGGAGTGGAACCAAATATTCAAACGATTGAAAGAGAGAAATTATGAGCCAAGAATAATATATCCAGCAAAGATATCCTTTAGATATGAAGGAGAAATAAAGACCTTTCCAGACATACAGAAGCTGAGGGAATTTTCTAATACACGACCTGCACTGCAAGAAATAATAAAGGAGGCTATTCGACCATAATAAACAGGGACAATTTGTGGCAACCAAAACCTAAAAAGGGGGAGAGTAAAGGCCTGAATCAGAATATGGGAATGGAGAAAGTAAGTGTGCTGAAGAAAATGGAATACTCCAAATATCAAAATTTCTTTTACATAAACTTAAGTCTAACCACTTAAAAAAAAAAATCCAGAACTGAAATAAGTACTGTAATAAAAGAAGAAACAGAAGGAAACATCATAGAACACCACCACACAGAAATAATAGACAACAACAAAATGGCAAAGAAACAATGGAGACACAGGCTTGCTAGAAAACTAAAGATAGAATGACAGGAAATCCTCACATACCAATAATCACCCTAAGTGTAAATGGACTGAACTCACCAATAAAAAGGCACAGAACAGCAGATTGGATCAAAAAACTAAACCCAACCATATGCTGTCTCCAAGAGACACATCTCAGCTACAAGGACAACGTAGACTCAAAGTGAAAGGGTAGAAATTGACACTCCAAGCAAATGGTACCCAGAGAAAATTTGGTGTAGTCATAATGATATCATATGAAACAGACTTCAGGGTGAAAAAGATAACAAGAGACAAAGATGGACATTTCATAGTGGTAAAGGGGACTATACAACAAGAAGACATAACAGTGATCAATATTTATGCCCCCAATCAGGGAGCAAGAAATATACCAAGCAACTACTAACAGAACTAAAGGGAGAAATTGACCAAAACACAATTATACTAGGGGACTTAAATGCATCATTGACAGCTATGGATAGATCATCCAAACAGAAAATAAATAACGAAATAGCAGCCCTAAATGACACATTAGATGAAATGGACATAATTGACATATATAGAAGACTTCATCCTAAAACATCAGACTATACATTATTTTCTAGCGTACATGGAATATTCTCAAGGATAGACCATATGTTTCGACATGAAATCAGCCTCAGCAAATTTAAGAAGTTTGAAATCATACCAAGCATATTCTCTGATTACAAGGCTTTGAAATTGGATGCCAACTGCAAAAATAAAGCACGAAAAACCACAAATACATGGATTCGTTGATTGTTTCCAATAGCTTTTTGGTGGAGATATTAGGGTTTTCTATGTATAGCATCATGTCACCTGCAAAGAATGATAATTGAACTTCTTAACTCCCAATTTCGATGCCTTTTATTTCTTTCTCTTGCCTGATTGCTCTGGCAACGACTTCCAACACTATGTTGAAAAGCAGAGGTGATAGGGGACAGCCCCATCGTGTTCCTGAACATAGAGCAAGGGGCTTCAGTTTTTCACCATTAATTATGAGATTAGCTGAGGGTTTGTCATATATGGCCTTTATTATGTTAAGGTATTTTCCTTCTATACCTATTTTATTAAGTGTTTTGATCATAAATGGATGTTGTATCTTGTCAAATGCTTTTTCTGCATCAATTGATATAATCATATGACTTTTGTCCTTTATTTTGTTTATGTGATGTACCACATTGATGGATTTGCGTATGTTGAACCATCCTTGTGCCCCGGGGATGAACCCCACTTGGTCGTGATTAATAATCTTTTTAATGCATTGTTGCATTCGGTTTGCTAGAATTTTGTTTAGGATTTTTGCACCCATACTCATCACAGATATTGGTCTTTAGTTCTCTTTCTTTGTGTTGTTCCCAGCCAAGTTTTGGTATCAGGGTAATGTTGGTGCATAAAATGAGTTAGGGAGTACTGTCTCTTGTTCAATTTTGGAAGACTTTGAGCAAGATTGGTATTAGATCCTCTTTTAAGATTTGGTAGAATTCACTAGTGAAGTCATCTGGTCCTGGACTTTTGCTTTTGGGAAGGTTTTGGATGACTGATTCAATTTCGTTACTGGTGATCAGTCTGTTTAGATTTTCCAGTTCTTCATGGTTCAGCCTTGGAAGGCTATATATTTCTAAGAACTTGTCCATTTCTTCTAGGTTGTTGAATTTGGTGGCATATAGTCCTTCATAGTATTCTTGGATGATCCTTTGTATTTCTCTGGCATCCGTGATAACTTCCCCTTTTTCATTTCTGATTTTGTTAATTAGCGTCTTCTCTCTTTTTATCCCAGTGAGCCTAGCCAAGGGTTTGTCAATTTTGTTAATCTTTTCAAAGAACCAGCTCTTTGTCACATTAATTTATTCTATTGTCTTTTTGTTTTCTATTCCTTTTTTTTTAAATTTTATTTTATTAAATTTATTGGGGTGACAATTGTTAGTAAAATTACATAGATTTCAGGTGTACAATTCTGTATTACATCATCTATAAATCCAATTGTATGTTCATCACCCAGAGTCAGTTCTCCTTCCATCACCATATATTCGATCCCCCTTACCCTCATCTCCCACCCCCCACCCCCCACCCCCCTTACCCTCTGGCAACCACTAAACTATTGTCTGTGTATATGAGTTTCTGTTTCTCATTTGTTTGTCTTGTTCTTTTGTTGTTTTTGGTTTATATACCACATATCAGTGAAATCACATGGTTCTCTGCTTTTTCTGTCTGACTTATTTCGCTCAGCATTACTCTCTCAAGATCCATCCATGTTGTCACAAATGTTCCTATATCATCTTTTCTTACCGCCGAATAGTACTCCATTGTGTATATATACCACAACTTCTTCATCCATTCATCTATCGAAGGACATTTTTGTTGTTTCCATGTCTTGGCCACCGTAAACAAAGCTGCAATGAACATTGGAGCACACGTGTTTTTATCTCTAAATGTTTTTAGATTTTTTGGGTAGATAACCAGGAGAGGGATTGCTAGGTCATATGGCAATTCTATTCGTAATTTTTTGAGGAACCTCCACACTGCCTTCCATAACGGCTGCACCAGTCTGCATTCCCACCAACAGTGTATGAGGGTTCCTTTTTCTCCACAGCCTCTCCAACATTTGTTACTATTTGTCTTGTTGATGATCGCCATTCTGACTGGGGTGAGGTGATATCTCATTGTGGTTTTTATTTGCATTTCTCTGATGATTAGTGATGTTGAGCATTTTTTCATATGTCTATTTGCCATTTGTATGTCCTCTTTGGAGAAATGTCTCTTCAAGTCCTCTGCCCATTTTTCAATTGGGTTGTTTGTTTTTTTGTTGTTGAGTTGCGTGAGTTCCTTGTATATTCTGGATACTAGCCCCTTATCGGAGGCACTGTTTGCAAAAATCTTCTCCCATTCAGTTGGTGGCCTCTTTATTTTGTCAATGGTTTCTTTTGCTGTGCAGAAGCTTTTAAGTTTCATATAGTCCCATTCGTTTATTTTAGCTTTTACTTCTATTGCCTTTGGAGTCAAGCTCATAAAATGCTCTTTGAACCCAAGGTCCATAAGTTTAGTACCTATGTTTTCTTCTATGCAGTGTATTGTGTCAGGACTTATGCTTAAGTCTTTGATCCATTTTGAATTAACTTTGGTACATGGTGACAAACAGCAGTCCAGTTTCATTCTTTTGCACGTGGCTATCCAATTCTCCCAGCACCATTTATTGAAGAGGCTGTCTTTGCTCCATTGTATGTTTTTAGCTTCTTTGTCAAAAATTATCTGTCCATATTTATGTGCTTTTATTTCTGGGTTCTCAATTCTATTCCATTGGTCAATGTGTCTGTTTTTCTGCCAATACCATGCTGTTTTGATTATTGTAGCCCTGTAGTACAAGCAGAAGTCAGGAAGTGTGATACCTCCATTATGGTTCTTTTTTTTTAAGATTGCTTTGGCTATTCGGGGTCTTTTGTGGTTCCAAACAAATCTGATGATTTTTTGTTCTATTTCTTTAAAATATTCCATTGGGATTTTGATGGGGATTGCATTGAATCTGTATACTGCTTTGGGTAATATGGCCATTTTAATTATGTTGATTCTTCCAATCCATGAGCACGGAATGTCTTTCCATTTCTTTGTGTCTTCTTCAATTTCTTTCAAAAATGTCTTATAGTTTTCAGCATATAGGTCTTTCACATCCTTGGTTAAGTTTATTCCTAGGTATTTTATTCTTTTTGCTGCAATTGCAAAAGGAATTGTTTTTTGGATTTCTTTTTCTGAGATTTCATTGTTAGTATATAGGAAGGCAATGGACTTTTGTGCGTTGATTTTGTAGCCGGCAACTTTACTGTATTTGTTGATTTTTTCTAATAGCTTTTTGGTGGAGTCTTTAGGGTTTTCTATATATAGCATCATGTCATCTGCAAAGAGTGATAATTTAACTTCTTCATTCCCAATTTGGATGCCTTTTATTTCTTTCTCTTGTCTGATTGCTCTGGCAAGGACTTCCAACACTATGTTGAAAAGCAGAGGTGATAGGGGACATCCCTGTCGTGTTCCTGAATGTAGAGCAAAGGGCTTCAGTTTTTCTCCATTAATTATGAGATTAGCCGAGGGCTTGTCATATATGGCCTTTATTATGTTAAGGTATTTTCCTTCTATACCCATTTTATTAAGTGTTTTAATCATAAATGGATGTTGTATCTTGTCAAATGTTTTTTCTGCATCAATTGATATAATCATATGATTTTTGTCCTTTATTTTGTTTATGTGATGTATCACATTGATGGATTTGCGTATGTTGAACCATCCTTGTGCCTCGGGGATGAACCCCACTTGGTCGTGATGAATAATCTTTTTAATGCATTGTTGTATTCGATTTGTTAGAATTTTATTTAGCATTTTTGCATCGGTATTCATCAGAGATATTGGTCTGTAGTTTTCTTTTTTTGTGCTGTCCTTACCAGGTTTTGGTATCAGGGTAATGTTGGCCTCATAGAATGAGTTAGGAAGTACTGTCTCTTCTTCAATTTTTTGGAAAAGTTTGTGCAGGATTGGTATTAGATCCTCTTTGAAGGTTTGGTAGAATTCACTAGTGAAGCCATCTGGTCCCGGACTTTTGCTTTGGGAAGGTTTTGGATGACTGATTCAATTTCGTTACTGGTGATCGGTCTGTTTAGATTTTCCAGTTCTTCATGGTTCAGCCTTGGAAGGCTATATGTTTCTAAGAACTTGTCCATTTCTTCTAGGTTGTTGAATTTGGTGGCATATAGTCCTTCATAGTATTCTTGGATGATCCTTTGTATTTCTGTGGTGTCCGTGATAAATTCCCCTTTTACATTTCTGATTTTGTTAATCAGTGTCTTCTCTCTTTTTATCTTAGTAAGTCTAGCCAAGGGTTTGTCAATTTTGTTAATCTTTTCAAAGAACCAGCTCTTTGTCACATTAATTTTTTCTATTGCCTTTTTGTTCTCTATTTCATTTAGTTCTGCTCTAATTTTTATTATTTCCTTTCTTCTGCTGACCTTGGGTTTTACTTGCTCTTCTTTTTCTAGTTCTTTAAGATGTAACATGAGGTTATTTATTTGGGCATTTTCTTGTTTCTTGAGATAGGCCTGTAATGAGATAAATTTCCCTCTTAAAACTGCTTTCGCTGCATCCCAAAAATTTTGGTAGGATGAATTTTCATTGTCATTTGTTTCTATGTATCTTTTGATCTCTCCTCTAATTTCTTCTTTGACCCAGTCCTTCTTTAAAAGTATGTTGTTGTTTTTTTATTTATTTTTGTTTGTTTGTTTGTTTGTTTTTAAATTAAATTTATTGGGGTGACAATTGTTAGTAAAATTACATAGATTTCAGGTGTAAATTCTGTATTACATCATCTATAAATCCCATTGTGTGTTCACCACCCAGAGTCAGTTCTCCTTCCATCACCATATATTCGATCCTCCTTACCCTCATCTCCCACCCCCCACCCCCCGCCCCCGTTACCCTCTGGCAACCACTAAACTATTGTCTGTGTCTATGAGTTTCTGTTTCTCATTTGTTTGTCTTGTTCTTTTGTTGTTTTTGGTTTATATACCACATATCAGTGAAATCACATGGTTCTCTGCTTTTTCTGTCTGACTTGTTTCGCTCAGCATTACTCTCTCAAGATCCATCCATGTTGTCACAAATGTTCCTATATCATCTTTTCTTACTGCCGAATAGTATTCCATTGTGTATATATACCACAACTTCTTTATCCATTCATCTATCGAAGGACATTTTGGTTGTTTCCATGTCTTGGCCACCGAAACAAAGCTGCAATGAACATTGGAGCACACGTGTCTTTAGCTCTAAATGTTTTCAGATTTTTTGGGTAGATACCCAGGAGAGGGATTGCTGGGTCATATGGCAATTCTATTCGTAATTCTTTGAGGAACCTCCACGCTGCCTTCCATAACGGCTGCACCAGTCTGCATTCCCACCAACAGTGTATGAGGGTTCCTTTTTCTCCACAGCCTCTCCAACATTTGTTATTATTTGTCTTCTTGATGATAGCCATTCTGACTGGGGTGAGGTGATATCTCATTGTGGTTTTGATTTGCAGTTCTCTGATGATTAGTGATGTTGAGCATTTTTTCATATGTCTATTTGCCATTTGTATGTCCTCTTTGGAGAAATGTCTCTTCAAGTCCTCTGCCCATTTTTCAATTGGGTTGTTTATATTTTTGTTGTTGAGTTGCATGAGTTCCTTGTATATTCTGGATACTAGCCCCTTATCGGAGGCACTGTCGCAAAAATCTTCTCCCATTCAGTTGGTGGCCTCTTTATTTTGTCAATGGTTTCTTTTGCTGTGCAGAAGCTTTTAAGTTTCATATAGTCCCATTTGTTTATTTTAGCTTTTACTTCCATTGCCTTTGGAGTCAAGTTCATAAAATGCTCTTTGAACCCAAGGTCCATGTTTAGTACCTATGTTTTCTTCTATGCAGTTTATTGTGTCTTATGCTTAAGTCTTTGATCCATTTTGAATTAACTTTGGTACATGGTGACAAATAGCAGTCCAGTTTCATTCTTTTGCATGTGGCTATCCAATTCTCCCAGCACCATTTATTGAAGAAGCTGTCTTTGCTCCATTGTATGTTTTTAGCTTCTTTGTCAAAAATTATCTGTCCATATTTATGTGGTTTTATTTCTGGGTTCTCAATTCTATTCCATTGGTCTATGTGTCTGTTTTTCTGCCAATACCATGCTGTTTTGATTATTGTAGCCCTGTAGTACAAGCCAAAGTCAGGAAGTGTGATACCTCCATTATTGTTCTTTTTTCTTAAGATTGCTTTGGCTATTTGGGGTCTTTTGTGGTTCCAAACAAATCTGATGATTTTTTGTTCTATTTCTTTAAAATATGCCATTGGGATTTTGATGGGGATTGCATTGAATCTGTATATTGCTTTGGGTAATATGGCCATTTTAACTATGTTGATTCTTCCAATCCATGAGCACGGAATGTCTTTCCATTTCTTTGTGTCTTCTTCAATTTCTTTCAAAAATGTCTTATAGTTTTCAGCATATAGGTCTTTCACATCCTTGGTTAAGTTTATTCCTAGGTATTTTATTCTTTTTGCTGCAATTGCAAAAGGAATTGTTTTTTGTATTTCTTTTTCTGAGATTTCATTGTTAGTATATAGGAAGGCAATGGACTTTTGTGCGTTGATTTTGTAGCCGGCAAATTTACTGTATTCGTTGATTGTTTCTAATAGCTTTTTGGTGGAGTCTTTAGGGTTTTCTATATATAGCATCATGTCATCTGCAAAGAGTGATAATTTAACTTCTTCATTCCCAATTTGGATGCCTTTTATTTCTTTCTCTTGCCTGATTGCTCTGGCAAGGACTTCCAACACTATGTTGAAAAGCAGAGGTGATAGGGGACATCCCTGTCGTGTTCCTGAACGTAGAGCAAATGGCTTCAGTTTTTCTACATTAATTATGAGATTAGCAGAGGGTTTGTCATATATGGCCTTTATTATGTTAAGGTATTTTCCTTCTATACCCATTTTATTAAGTGTTTTAATCATAAATTGATGTTGTATCTTGTCAAATGCTTTTTCTGCATCAATTGATATAATCATATGATTTTTGTCCTTTATTTTGTTTGTGTGATGTATCACATTGATGGATTTGCGTATGTTGAACCTCCTTGTGTCCCGGGGATGAACCCCACTTGGTCGTGATGAATAATCTTTTTAATGCATTGTTGTATTCAATTTGCTAGAATTTTATTTAGGATTTTTGCATCGGTATTCATTAGAGATATTGGTCTGTAGTTTTCTTTTTTTGTGCTGTCCTTACCAGGTTTTGGTATCAGGGTAATGTTGGCCTCATAGAATGAGTTAGGAAGTACTGTCTCTTCTTCAATTTTTTGGAAGTGTTTGTGCAGAATTGGTATTAGATCCTCTTTGAAGGTTTGGTAGAATTCACTAGTGAAGCCATCTGGTCCCGGACTTTTGCTTTTGGGAAGGTTTTGGATGACTGATTCAATTTCGTTACTGGTGATCGGTCTGTTTAGATTTTCCAGTTCTTCATGGTTCAGCCTTGGAAGGCTATATGTTTCTAAGAACTTGTCCATTTCTTCTAGGTTGTTGAATTTGGTGGCATATAGTCCTTCATAGTATTCTTGGATGATCCTTTGTATTTCTGTGGTGTCCGTGATAACTTCCCCCTTTACGTTTCTGATTTTGTTAATCAGTGTCTTCTTTTTATCTTAGTAAGTCTAGCCAAGGGTTTGTCAATTTTGTTAATCTTTTCAAAGAACCAGCTCTTTGTCATATTAATTTTTTCTATTGTCTTTTTGTTCTCTATTTCATTTAGTTCTGCTCTAATTTTTGTTATTTCCTTTCTTCTGCTGACCTTGGGTTTTACTTGTTCTTCTTTTTCTAGTTCTTTAAGGTGTAACATGAGGTTATTTATTTGGGAGTTTTCTTGTTTCTTGAGATAGGCCTGTAATGAGATAAATTTCCTCTTAAAACTGCTTTCGCTGCATCCCAAAAATTTTGGTAGGATGTATTTTCATTGTCATTTGTTTCTATGTATCTTTTGATCTCTCCTCTAATTTCTTCTTTGACCCAGTCCTTCTTTAAAAGTATGTTGTTTAATCTCCATGTATTTGTGTTTTTCCGCTTTCTTTTTACAGTTGATATCCAATTTCAAAGCCTTGTGATCAGAGAATATGCATGGTATGATTTCAATCTTCTTAAATTTGTTGAGACTGATTTTATGTCCCAATATATGGTCTATCCTTGAGAATGTTCCATGTACACTAGAAAAGAATGTATAGTCTGATGTTTTAGGATGAAGTGCTCTATAAATGTCAATTATGTCCATTTCATCTAATGTGTCATTTAGGGCTACTATTTCGTTATTTATTTTCTGTTTGGATGATCTATCCATAGCTGTCAATGATGTATTTAAGTCCCCTAGTATAATTGTGTTTTGGTCAATTTCTCCCTTTAGTTCTGTTAGTAGTTGCTTGGTGTATTTCGGTGCTCCCTGATTGGGGGCATAAATATTGATGACTGTTATGTCTTCTTGTTGTACAGTCCCTTCACCATTATGAAATGTCCATCTTTGTCTCTTGTTATCTTTTTCACCTTGAAGTCTGTTTCATCTGATATCATTATGGCTACACCTGATTTTCTCTGGGTACCATTTGCTTGGAGTGTCAATTTCCACCCTTTCACTTTGAGTCTATGCTTGTCCTTGTAGCTGAGATGTGTCTCTTGGAGACAGCATATGGTTGGGTTTAGTTTTTGATCCAATCTGCTACTCTGTGCCTTTTTATTGGTGAGTTCAGTCCATTTACATTTAGGGTGATTATTGATATGTGAGGATTTCCTGTCATTCTATCTTAGTTTTCTGGTAAGGTTGTGTCTCCATTGTTTCTTTGCCTTTTGTTGTTGTCTATTATTTCTGTGTGGTGGTATTCTATGATGTTTCCTCTGTTTCTTTTTTTATTTCAGTATATATTTCAATTCTGGATTTATTTTGAGTGGTTACCCTTAAGTTTATGTAAAAGAAAGTTTGATATTTAGAGTATTCCATTTTCTTCAGCACGCTTACTTTCTCCATTCCCATATTCCGTTCAGGCCTTTACTCTCCCCTTTTTGAGTTTTGTTTGTTACAAATTGTCCCTGTTGATGGTGGTCGAATAGCCTCCTTTAGTATTTCTTGTAGTGCAGGTCGTGTATTAGAAAATTCCTCAGCTTCTGTATGTCTGGAAAGGTCTTTATTCCTCCTTCATATCTAAAGGATATCTTTGCTGGATATATTATTCTTGGCTCATGATTTCTCTCTTTCAATAGTTTGAATATTTGGTTCCACTCCCTCCTGGCTTGTAGAGTTTCTGCTGAAAAATCTGATGATAATCTAATGGGCTTTCCTTTGTAAGTTACCGTCTTCTTTTCCCTGGCTGCCTTGAGGATTCTTTCTTTGTCGTTGATTTTAGACAGCTTCAATACAATGTGCCTTGGAGAAGGTCTGTTGGGATTGAGGTAACTAGGTGTTCTATTTGCTTCTTGGATTCGAGGGTCCAGTTCTGTCCACAAATTTGGGAAGTTCTCATCGACAATTTGTTTGAATATATTCTCTGTTCCCTTCTCTCTTTCTTCTCCTTCTGGTATGCCCATTATTCTTATATTGCTCTTTCTGATGGAGTCAGAAAGTTCTTGTAGAGTTCTTTCATTTCTTTTAAGTCTCAAGTCTCTTTCTTCTTCCATCTGTGTCATTTCCAGGTTTCTATCTTCGATGTCACTGATTCTTTGCTCCATCTGGTCAACTCTACTACCTAAGCTGGTTATTTCATTCTTAATTTCTTCTATTGAGTTCTTAATCTCCAGAAATTCTATTTGGTTCTTTTCTAAGATTTCAATCTCTTTCGTAAAATGTTCATGCTGTTCTTTGATTGAGTTTCTGAGTTCCTTTAACTGCCTATCTGTGTTTTCTTGTATCTCGTTGAGTTTTTTCAGAACTGCAATCTTGAATTCTCTGTCATTTAAGTCACATATTTCTGTATCTTTAAGTGCCTTCTCTGGAGATTTTTCACTTTCTTTCTGAGCTATCTTGTTGCCTTTGTTATTCATTGCGATTACTGGTTTACTATTTCTCTTCCTAGACATCTACAGGAGTGACTTCTGCAACAGGTTGATAGAAAGCGGTCTTTCTTTTGTTTGCCAGTACTTGTTGGTAGAATATTTTATTATTTCTCCAACTGCAACTTATTTTTCTTCTCCCACACAGTAGTGCTATGTTTTCTCTGCACTATTCCAACTTCTCACGCAATGGGGGGATTCCCTGGGAGACGGGCTTCTCCTCTGTTAATAGTTCGTCTAGGTCACAGGGCGCAGTGTCCCGGTGGGTATGCGGAGAGCTTTTGATGTTCGAAAGCTCTTCCAGCTGCTGATTCAGAGCCCGTATATTTCAGGAGTTCTGTTTACTCCTGCAGGGATCTGCCCAGATAGGTGGGGTCAGGGGCGGGGTGAGTTGTGAGAGGTGGCCCAGAGCAATGGCGGCGACCACCACAACAGCCGGTCGTGCTACCACTGCTCTCTCCCCTTTGCTGGAACTAGTTGGGCTGTGAATTTGTGTTTGCGGTCCACATATCTCAAAACAGCAAATTTTCTGTTGTTTTGATCTGACACTGCTACTGTTTCGCTTCTAGCACCGGGCAGGTGGGGGCGGGGCGAGCTCTGGGAGGGGTGGGAGGGGGCGGCTAGTCTCAGTGCCTAAGGCTCCGGTCTCTGCTCGGCAGTGCGGGCTTAAACCACCGTTTTCAGCCTTTTTCCCTCAGTCTTTTCTCCGAGGTCTCTGCCGTGAGCGTTGGGTTCAGCCGTGTTATATGCTGTCCCCTCAGCCCTGTGGAGCTTGGCGGAGCCCTAGCAGTCCGATCTCCCGCAGCTGCGGTAGTTCCGGGAATCAGCGAGCTCGGCGCACTAAGCTAGGTCTGTGTACTGCGCCCGCGCGGTTCTGTCTCCACGCACTTCTCCCTTTCCTCCTCCCTCCACTCGCGGGAATCTCCCACCTGTAGGTGATTTCAGTCGGTAGTGGGCCTCTTCGTGTTGCTTGTCTGCTGTGCAGGGAGTCCTTTGTGGAGTTTTTGTTGTTCGATTCTTTGTAAATTCCAGGGGAGCTTTACAGAGGCTCACCTCACTCCGCCATTTTTCCGGAAGTCTAAAAGTATGTTGTTTAATCTCCATGTATTTGTGTTTTTTCCTGCTTTCTTTTTACAGTTGATATCCAATTTCAAAGCCTTGTGATCGGAGAATATGCATGGTATGATTTCAATCTTCTTAAATTTGTTTAGACTGATTTTATGTCCCAATATATGGTCTATCCTTGAGAATGTTCCGTGTACACTAGAAAAGAATGTATAGTCTGATGTTTGAGGATGAAGTGCTCTATAAATGTCAATTATGTCCATTTAATCTAATGTGCCATTTAGGGCTGCTATTTCGTTATTTATTTTCTATTTGGATGATCTATCCATAGCTGTCAATGATGTATTTAGGTCCCCCAGTATAATTGTGTTTTGGTCAATTTCTCCCTTTAGTTCTGTTAGTAGTTGCTCGGTGTATTTTGGTGCTCCCTGACTGGCGGCATAAATATTGATGACTGTTATGTCTTCTTGTTGTACAGTCCCCTTCACCATTATGAAATGTCCATCTTTGTCTCTTGTTATCTTTTTCACCTTGAAGTCTGTTTCATCTGATATCGTTATGGCTACACCTGATTTTCTCTGGGTACCATTTGCTTGGAGTGTCAATTTCCACCCTTTCACTTTGAGTCTATGCTTGTCCTTGTAGCTGAGATGTGTCTCTTGGAGACAGCATATGGTTGGGTTTAGTTTTTTGATCCATTCTGCTACTCTGTGCCTTTTTATTGGTGAGTTCAGTCCATTTACATTTAGGGTGATTATTGATATGTGAGGATTTCCTGTCATTCTATCTTTAGTTTTCTGGTAAGGCTGTGTCTCCATTGTTTCTTTGCCTTTTTGTTGTTGTCTATTATTTCTGTGTGGTGGTATTCTATGATGTTTCCCTCTGTTTCTTCTTTTATTTCAGTATATATTTCAATTCTGGATTTATTTTGAGTGGTTACCCTTAAGTTTACGTAAAAGAAAGTTAGATATTTAGAGTATTCCATTTTCTTCAGCATGCTTACTTTCTCCATTCCCATATTCCGGTTCAGGCCTTTACTCTCCCCCTTTTTGAGTTGTGGTTGCCACAAATTGTCCCTGTTGATGGTGGTCGAATAGCCTCCTTTAGTATTTCTTGTAATGCAGGTCGTGTATTAGAAAATTCCCTCAGCTTCTGTATGTCTGGAAAGTTCTTTATTCCTCCTTCATATTTAAAGGATATCTTTGCTGGATATATTATTCTTGGCTCATAATTTCTCTCTTTCAATAATTTGAATATTTGGTTCCACTCCCTTCTGGCTTGTAGAGTTTCTGCTGAGAAATCTGATGATAATCTAATGTGTTTTCCTTTGTAGGTTACCATCTTCTTTTCCCTGGCTGCCTTGAGGATTCTTTCTTTGTCATTGATTTTTGACAGCTTCAATACAATGTGCCTTGGAGAAGGCCTGTTGGGGTTGAGGTAATTAGGTGTTCTATTTGCTTCTTGGATTCAAGGATCCAGTTCTTTCCACAAGTTTAGAAAGTTTTCATTGACTATTTGTTTGAATATACTCTCTGTTCCCTTTTCTCTTTCTTCTCCTTCTGGTATGACCATTATTCTTATATTGCTCTTTCTGATGGAGTCAGAAAGTTCTTGTAGAGTTCTTTCATTTCTTTTAAGTCTCAACTCTCTTTCTTTTATTATCTGTGTCATTTCCAGATTTTTATCTTCGATGTCACTGATTCTTTCCTCCATCTGGTCAACTTTTCTTCCTAAACTTGCTATTTCATTCTTAATTTCTTCTATTGAGTTCTTAATCTCCATAAATTCTATTTCATTCTTTTTAAAAATTTCAATCTCTTTGGTAAAATGCTCATGTTGTTCTTTAATTGTGTTTTTGAGTTCATTAAATTGCCTTTCTGTATTTTCTTGTTTGTCATTGAGTGTTTTCAGAACTGCAATCTTGAATTCTCTGTGATTTAAATCACATATTTCCATATCTTTAACTTCATTTTCTGTAAACTTTTCACTTTCTTTCTGAGGTGTCTTGTTGCCTTGGTCATTCATGGAAGTTAATGATTTATTATTCTCTTCCTAGACATCTGCAGGAGTGGGTTCTGCAACAGGTTGATAGGAAGAGGTCTTTTGTTTTCCAGTACATGTTGGTAGAATTTTTCATTTTTTCTCTGACTACAGGCCTTTTTTCTCTGTCATACTGTAGTTTTATGTTCTCTCTGCACTATTCCAGCTTCCTACAGTATGGGGGTATTCCTTGGTAGGAGGGCTTCTCCTCTGTTAACATTTTGCCTGGATTATAGGGTGCCGCGTCCCTGTGGGGATGTGGTGATCTCTGAATTTCTAAAGCTCTTCCTGCACCAGATTGAGAGCCCATGTGTTTCAGTAGTTCTGTTTACTACTGCAAGGATCCACCCAGATAGGTGGGGTCAGGGGCAGTGTGAGTTGTGAGAGGTGACCCAGAGCCATGGCGGCGACCGCCACTACAGCCAGTCCTGCTTCCACAGCTCCCTCCCCTTTGCCAGAACTAGTTGTGCTGCGAATCTGTGTCTGTGTACCAGAGTTCTCAGAACTGCAAATATTCTGTTCTTTTGATCTGACACTGCTATTGTTCAGCTTCTAGCATTCGGCAGGTGGGGGCAGGGCGAGCTCTGGGAAGGTAGTGAGGGGGCGGCTATTCTCAGTGCCTAAGCCTTCCATTCTCTGTGGCAGTGAGGGTTTAAATCACCATTTCCAGCCTTCTTCCCTCAGTATTTGTTCTGAAGTCTCTGCCGTGAGTGTTGGGTTCAGCTGTGTTATATCCTGTCCCCTCAGCCCTGTGGGGACAGCAGTCTGAGTTCTTCTCTCTCTCGCAGCTGCAGTAGTTCTGGTATCCAGCGAGCTCAGAGCACTGAGCTAGGTCTGTGTCCTGCGCCCACGCAGCTCTGTCTCTGCACTTCTCCCTTCCCTCCTCCCCTGCTCATGCCATTTGCCCACCGTTAGGTGAATTTAGCAGTGATACTCTTCGTCTTGCCTGTCTGCTGTGCAGAGAGTCCTTTGTGGAGTTATAGTTGTTCAATTTGTTGTAAATTCCAGGGGACATTTCCAGAGGCTCACCTCATGCCACCATTTTGATGATGTCTCTCAGAGTCTCAAACTCTTGAGCAGGGAATTATTGGGTGGGTAGATAGACAGAAATGAGCAGGAGAATGAGGGAACTGGCCCCAGATAGTAGGCCCCTTGTAGCTGTTCTCACTTGAGGCACAAACACCTTGCTTGCTCAGCAAGATATTAAGAACAAGGTGTGTCATTAGAGAAAGAAAAATACTAGAGAGAGAGAAAACTTTCCACTTATCAAAATGTACATCCTGCTTCACATGTGTCTTTGTAATGATCTCAGACAACGTGGTGGGGGGGGCAAGTAGGCAGTACAGTGATACCTCAGTTTTCTAATGTATTCCATTCCGGAAGACCGTTTGAGTTCTGAAATGTTCAAAAACCGAGGCACGGTTTCCCCATAGAAAGTGCAAAATGGATTAATCCATTACAGACCTTTAAAATCAACCCCTAAAACTGCAAATTTAGCATGAATTTTACTATCTAATAATACCATAGATCCATAAAATTTATGGTGTTTGTAAACCAAAATGTTCGTCAATGGAGACAGTCTGTGTGGACAGAGCCCCAGAGAGCAGTTTCCAGGCTCTAAGCCGCACGTGGAAAGGTGCTGGCTCAGGAAGTAGATGGCCATCGGCTGTGGCTAGTTGGCCATCAGCTGTAGCCGGTTAGCCAATTGGCCACTGATATAACTGCTGTGGCTGTGGTGGAGAGAGTTGGTCGGTTGGCTGAAAAGCAGACAGCAGGTCACACATTGTGTGAATCCAGCCTCCAGTGAGACTATAGTGGTATGACTACCCTACCTATGGCTTCATGGGTGTTTCTTTTTGGCCTCACCATGTCCTGCATTCTTATATGGGGAACAGGAGCTGAGACCCCGCAGGCTGCCCCACGTGCCAAATGGTGCAGCGAGCAGGGTATGGTGCCAGCCGAAACTCACCGAAGGATGGTGGAGCAGTTTATGCATACAAAAGTTCAGCTTTGGGAGGCCCACGAGAAGCGACGCTGGGAGCGGGAGGCACGGTCTGCCTGGGAGACTCGAGCCTCCAGATGGCACACCACCTTCTTGGCCATGGAAGGCGTTGTCCTCCTTTTGTTGATCTACTTCTGCTGTAGGCTCTGAGGGTGGTGGACATGATACACCAAGGCCACCACCCACTCAGACACCTGGCACGGTGAGCAGGATTCCGACCAGGTAGAAATGGAGTCTGACTCTGGGCAGGAAGACGTGTGGCCCCCACACAATGTGTGGTGTCCGATGGTCACTGTTCTCAGGAGTTGGATCCCCAAGGAGGGTTGGGAGGACATGGACGGCTCTCTGGCCAGAATGAGGAGGGCCCTGCAGGCTCTGGCTGAGCGGTTGCCAGAGGAGGAGAAGGTTACAGCTGGCCACGTGGGCTGGATGTTCCTCACGGCCCTGAGTCTCAAGACGGAAAATGTGCTTAATGAAATGGCCCAGGTGCCTGACCAGGTGTCCTGGTTGGAAGCACTGGAAGCTTGGGTCCACCTGTTAGAAGAGGGGCCCCACAGTGGAGACTGAGTCAGAGGCAGAGGAAACAGTGGAGACAATGTAGCTCCCAACCCCCAAGCCCAGCCAATCTTGAAGCAAAGGGTAAAACGTGAGCAACCTCTGGGCCCCAGGGGCATTGCTGCCGGCAACCCAGCTGTGACTGAGTTCACGACCTACACCCCTTACACTCCCACTGAGTTGCAGGAGCTGGGGAGGTGGTACAGACAACGCCCTGGAGAGCCAGTCTCGGCTTGGCTGTTACGTTTATGGGATGAGGGAGCAGACAACATTCTCTGCTCCCCAGGTGAGATGGAAAAGTTAGCCTTCGTGACAGTGCATCTGTCCCTGTGACAAAGGTTACAGAACTGCCATAGGTTGGTCCACGACCAGGGCAACCATTCTCTAATGGAGTGACTCACTGCTGCGTTAGACACCGTATGGGAACAGGCTGGCAAGCTGCCAGGCACTGTGAGTCAATGGCAGTCATATACGGAACTTATGCAAATCATCCGTGAAATGGGTATGAGACATGCTATTTTCTACCCTAATATGCAGGGGCTGGATGACAAGCTTTTAACAGCCAGCATGAGAGATCTGGTTTTGGATACTGCACCTGCAAGTGCTTTTGGATCCTTGGTTGTTATTCTTACACCCTATGTGGGGCGACGGATCCATGAAGTTACAACTGCCATGGCCACCCTAGGGGATGTTGAAAGCCAGAGGCGAAGGAAGTTAAGACAGGAGGTCTGTGCAGTTGAGACCTGAAGCCCAAATCAAAAGTAAAGGGGTGAGATCGCGGGCCTCAGAGAGTAACACGCGCACATGTGGAGTGATCTCGTGGCAACAGGGGTCGATCGGGAGAAAATAGACTAACAACCCAATGCACTCCTGCTGGAACTTTGGAAAAAGTTGCATCCGGAACAGCAATTCTGGAGAAGCCTAAAGGAGATGTCTGGGAAAGCACGACCTGTGTCCCTCCAGGACTTCATGCAGCCGCTTGAGGCCGACTCCTTGCAGCTTGATTAGGGGTGGGGCCAAGGTACCTGAAGAGGGGACGAGCAGGGAGCGGAGGCCCCACGTGGAACTGTCCATACATTGGTCCCCTTCGAATGTACAGAGGGTTTAGCCCTAGTTGACACTGGCGCACACTGCAGTCTTGTTTATGGGAACCCAGAACTGTTCCCCGGACCAGCAGTCTGCATTGATGGCTACGGGGGAAAGACTGTGACTCTGAAAGCTGTTTCCTTACCACTGGGTATAGGAAGGCTTCCCCCTTGTACCTACAAGGTTTATGTCTCCCCCCTTCCGGAGTATATTCTAGGGGTGGACGTGCTACATGGCTTCAGCTTACAGATGTCGGTAGGACAGTTCCATCTCTGGATCCGGGTGGTGAAAGCGGTGACACGCGGGCATGCTCACCACCCTGCTCAAGTGTTGCCACAGCCCTGGAGTGTGGTTACAGTGCGAAAGTACGCCTGCCAGGAGGGCAGCAGGAGATTGGTCATACAATATTGGAATTGAAAAAGGCACATATTGTGAGGCCAACGCACAGTCCCTTTAACTCCCCAGTATGGCCTGTCAAGAAGCCAGATGGGACCTGGCGAATGACTGTGGACTGTAGGGAGTTAAATAAGGTAACGCCACCTTTGCACGCTGCAGTGCCTTCAATTCATGATTCAATGGATCATCCGACTGTCCGCCTGGGGACATATCACTACGTAGTGGACTTGGCAAATGCTTTTTTCTCCATTGACATTGCACCCGAGTGTCAAGAGCAGTTTGCTTTTACTTGGGATGGGCGGCAGTGGACTTTTCAAGTCCTTCCACAAGGATACTTGCACAGCCCCACTATCTGCCACAGGCTCGTGGCCCAGGATTTGGCACAGTGGGATCGCCCATCCTCTGTGGCCTTGTTTCATTATGTTGATGACATTCTGTTAACATCAGATTCTCTTTCTGATTTAGAGCAAGCAGCTCCCTCTCTTCTCCACCACCTGAAGTCACGTGGCTGGGTGGTGAATGAGGAAAAGGTCCAAGGCCCTGGCTTATCTGTCAAGTTTTTGGGTGTTGTGTGGTCGGGTGCCTGTAGGCTAATATGGCACAAGGACCCTCGCGGAAGATGCTTGTCACGTAGATTGTGAGGCGAGACCCTGTAGGGGTGGAGTGTGGGGACAGAGCCCCAGATAGCAGTTTCCAGGCTCTCGGCCTCACGTGGAAAGGTGCTGGCTCTGGTAGTAGATGGCTGTCGGCTGTGGCTAGTTGGCCATCAGCTGTAGCCAGTTAGCCAATTGGACACTGATATAACTGCCGCGGCTGTGGTGGAGAGAGTCAATTGGTTGGTAGAAAAGCGGACAGCAGGTCGCACATCATGTGAACCCAGCCTCCAGTATACTATAGTGAACCCAGCCTCCAGAGACTATAGTGGTATGACTCCCCTACCTATGGCTCCGTGGGTGTTCCTTTTGGGCCTCACCATGTCCTGCATACTTATGTGGGGAGCGGGAGCTGAGACCCCGCAGGCCGCCCCGCGTGACACGGTCGAAAACCAAGGTACCAATGTACAAGGCACGAGAGCTGGGAGAATGAGAAATACTGGAGAGGTAGAAGGGGAGATAAAACCCTTACATAATGTAAGGAGAAGCTGCTTCCTTCTCTTGGAGTGTACTCATTTTTACTAATAAATTCTTGGGGTCCTATGCTGCTCAAATTATGTCTTTTGACTGAATTATTTATTTCAAGAAGACAAAGAGCTGAGGTACAACGTCATTCCAGGTAATTGATGGACAAAAGATGCTAATTGTACATTTCAGTATGAAACTTTCAGAGCTTTCTTTTCCATATTTAGCATTTCATCTATCTAGGATTTATTTTCAATACGTTGCGAGACAGCTATCTGTTTGTCTGAAAAATCAACAGAGTGAAACAGTAGATTCCAGGAAACAAATGACAGTATATAATTTTTGTAATATAAAAATGAGCACTTTCAAAAAAATAGAATTTTGGAAAAATTGTATCTGCAGCTGTGAACTTCATGCTTCCCAAAACTTAAGATTAAAGGTGATATTAATTAATATGCTTCTTTATAATGAAAAATTTGCATAAGTCAGAGAACCCATAATTTCCAAATAATCAATGAATGGCGTTACAAAATTATGTATGATAAAACGATTTAAAGTACAAGATGGACCAATGGATTTTAGTGGAATAGAGTAAAAAGTTTAGCTTTGTAAAAATAAATACATACATTAATTAATTTGTTAAAAACTTCACCCAGGGTTGAATTAAAGAGGGACTGTATGGGGAACTCTTACTGCTACATGGATGGCAAAATCATACAGAAAGAACTGCTTAGTTATAACAGCCCTCCAAACTCCTTTCCGTAAAAGAACATCCTCTGCTTTCTACTGGGGACTTGTAGCATGGCTCTCCTTGAGCATGGCTGCCCATTCTGCGTTGCATATTCCCCCCACCCCAAACCCTTTTTTTGGTGGAATATCTAGCGGACTTCTTGTTGAAGGTTAATACCTATGTGATTTTAGATTGTGCACTACAACTCTACCCCAACAGGCATGTGACCCCGCCCAGGCCAGGTGCCGGGGAGTCTTGCCTCCAGCTCTGGCCCACCAGCACTGCGACTTCCCCTTGCTCCATAGTCACTTGGGGTCTTGCTCCGGGCTTGGGTTGCCAGCGCAACAACCCCACCTCCCACCAAGAGAGTTTGGGGTCCTGCCCCATCTCAAACCAGCCATCTGCAGTGACTCCACCATCCACGGGGTGTATCAGGGTTCCCACCATCTGCTGGGGTAGTCTGGCACCTGTAACCCTACCGCCCACTGGAAGGGTCCCTGGTCCCAACCCCGGCTGGGGCCAGTGCGGGGGACCCAGCCACCTACCCGGAAGGCTAGTTCAGGCCGGCAGGTGCAGTGACCCACCTCCAGCCAAGAGGGCGTGGGGTTTGCATCACGGCTCTGACCCGTGGGTGCTGCGACCCAGACTGACGCCGGAAGGGTCCTAGGTCCGGGATCCAGCCCGCAGGTGTAGCAACCCCGCACTATGCCGGGAGGTCCTGGGTTCTTGCCCGTGGCACTGGCAGGCAGGCATGGAGACCCCGCCCCCACCTGGAGGGCCCAAGGTCCGGGCTCCTTACTGCCAGCACAGAGTCCCCACACTCCGCTTGGGGTTTTGGCCAGTGGGGTTGGCCGGTGTTGGGATCCCAGCCTCCAGCACTACGGCCTGGGGTCCAGACCTAACTCGGGCCAATGCGGGGACATTGCCTGCCATAGGAGGACCTGGGGTCTCATCCCCTGCTTTGGTCATCCAGAGCAGTGACTCTGCCCCAGGCCAGCAGTGCCCCCAGTTGGGGCCAGCAGGCACAAAGAACTTCTCCACCACCAGGAAGGCCGGGGCTACCTGCTCCCACCAGCCGGCGAGGCAAACCCACCCCCAGCCAAAAGGACCCGGGGTCCCCCGCGCCTGGCTCTGGCTGGTCCGCATGCCAACCCTGCCCACTGCCAGGAGGTCCCAGGATCCCAACCAAGCTCAATTTGTCTGGCGCGACGACCCTGCCTCCCTCTAGGAAAGTCCGGTGTCTTGCCACTGTCTAGGTGGCAAGTGCCCCTTGTTGGGAGGGCTCGGGATCCCATCCCCAGCTTGGGCTGGGTAGTGCGCTGACCTCTCCCCTCAGTGGGTCCCACCTCCAGCTCTGGCCAGCCAGAGCAGCGACATTTCCCCCCACCCAGAGGGCGCCGGGTCTTACCCCTGCCTTGAGCTAGCCGGCGAGGTGACCCCATACCCCGCCTGGAGGGTCCGGAGTCCCACCCTGGCTCGGTCTAGCAGACGCGGCGACACAGCTCTTCGCTGGTAGAAGCCACGTTCCCGCTCTTGGCTCGGGCTGGCCCGCGTCCAACCCGTCCCCAACTAGAAGGGCCCAGGATCCCGACTGCAGTTCGAGCTGGCGGGTATTACCACCCCGCCCCTCGCGGGAAAAGCCTGAGTTTTCCCGGCAGCCCCGGTTGGCCAGCGCAGCAACCCCCCTGCCAGAAGGGCAGTGGTACCACGCTAGGCTCCCGCCATTGTGGAGACCCCTCTCCCCTCCAGGAAAGACTTGGGGTCTCGTCCCCAGCTCGGGACTACCTGCGTGGGGACCCCTTCACTCGCCAGGAGGTCCCATGGTCTTGGTTGTGACTCTGGCCCTCCAGCACAGCTTACCCGCCCCCGCCAGGAGGGTCGGGGGTCCCAGCACGAGACGGTGGGTGCGGTGATCCTGTACCACCCCAGGAGGGCCCAAAGTCTTCCCCCGGCTGGGGCTGGTTGGCGCGCCAACCCCAAAACTGCCGGGAAGGTCCAAGGTCCTGCAACCGGCTCAGGCAGGCTAATGCAATGACTCCTGGGCAAGACCCCAGGAGGCAGGGGGTCTTGCCCCCTGCTCCTTCCAGCTGGCCAAGTAACCCTGCGTTCCGTGAAAAGGCCCTGGAATCCTGCTGCTGGCTGTGGCCAGCCGGCAGGTTGACCCCATTACAGGGGGAGAGAACCCGAGGTAACCCCTCTGGCTCTGGCAGGCCGGTACAGCAAACTTGACCCCACCTGGAGGGCCAGGGGTCCCATCCCCAGCTGCGGCCACTCAGCGCGGCACCCCAACCATCTGCTGAGAGGGCCCTGGGTCCCCCCCCACCCGGAATCGGACCGGCCAATGCAGCGACCCCACCGCTCCCCGAGAGTTCCCTAGGTCACAGCTCTGGCCTGGTGGTGCAGCGACCCCGCCCTCCACCGTGAGGACCCCGGGTCCCAACCCTGGCTCCAGCCCGACGCTGGAATGTCCCGGGTCGCAGCTCTGGCTCAGCAGCGCATCAAACTGGCCCTGGTCAAGAGGGACTGAGGTTTCATCCTTGGCTCAGGACGGTTCGCGCGCCGACCCCAACCCTGTGGGAGGGACCCAGGGTCCTGTCACTAGCTTGGGCCCGCGGGTGTAGCAACTTCACCACCCTCGGGAAGGCCTCCAATCCCACCCCTGATGGGCGGGCCAGAACGGTGATCCCGCCCTCTGCCAAAAGGCCTCAGCGTCCCACCCACCGCTCTGGTCCGCTGGCGCTGTGAAACCACCCTATCCCAGCCAGCAGTACCCGGGGTCTCTCCCCCATCTACAGTAAGACTGCACTGTGACCCCGCCCACACCAAGAGGGCCCGATGTCCCTGTTATGGCCGGCGAGCACGATGACGCCGCGCCATACCATAAGGGCCCCGGGTCTTGCCCCGGGCTTGGGCTTGCCGACAAGTCACTCTGCCACCCGCCCAGAGGGTCTGGGGCCCGACTTGGTTTTGTTTGACCAGCACAGAAACCCCGCCACACGCCGGCGGTACTGGGGGTCCCGCACCCAGCTCTGACTGGCTGTTACAGCGACTCCACCCAAACCCCGGAGAGCCCAAGGTCTTGGCTTCGGGCATCCAACTCAGGGACCCCGCACCCCGCTAGGACGGGCAGGGGTCTATCCCCCGGTTAGGGATGTTTGGCCCGTTTACCCAGACCCCCCTGGGGTCTCACCATCAGCTCAGGCAGGCGGGTGCCGCGACTCCGCCCTCCGCCAGCAGGGCCTGCTCCAGCCACATGGCATGGTGATCCCGCCTCCCATGGTGAGAGTACGGCATCCTGGTTTAGGTGGGCCGGCACAGCAACTTCGTTGAAAAGGCTCAAGGTCCAGGCTCCAGTGGGCAGCGCAGCGCACTTGACTTCCAGCAGGAGGGCCTGCGGTCCAGCCCCGGCTCCGCCCAGCCAGCGTGGCTACCCTGACCATCCCCTAACCCCCCTTCTGCCAAGAGGGCCCAGGGTATTATCCACGGCTCCAGCCGGTTGGTGCGATGACCCGGACACCACCGGTAGGACCCGAGGTATCGCTCCGGCCTCAGGCCAGCCAGCGCGGTGACACTGTCCCCCACAGGAAAATCCCAGGGCCCCGGCTCCAGCTGGCCAGTGTGGCGACCTCACCTCCCACCAGGAGGGACCATTGTCTTTCCCCCGGCCCTGGTTGGCCAGCATGGTGACCTCGAATGCTGCCAGGAGGGCCCGGCTGCCAGTGCCTCTGGTTCTGGCAAGCCAGCGCATATAGCACACCCATGCGGAGGAAGCCTGTGGTCCCTACGACGACTGCTTGGTGCGGCGATCCCACCTCCCACGCATTCCCACCTTCCACCGGGGAGGGCCTGGGGTCCTGACCCAGCTCAGGCCAGCCGGTGTGGTGATTCCGTCCTGCCTCTAAAGAATCTCGGGGTCCCACCATCGTCTCTGAGCTGCTGGCATGGCGACCCCGCCCTCCACCAGGAGGATCCAGAATCCCGCCCCCGGCCAGCCTGCGAGAGACCCTGTTCCCTGCCAGAAGGGCTTGGGGTAATGATCCTGGCACCCGCCAGCCAAGGCGGCAACCCCACCCCCTCCAGGAGGGCACCGGGTCCTGCCCTTGGCTCCAGCTAGCAGGCACAGGGAACCCGACGACCCCTGGTTCCGGCCATCCAGCCCAGCAACTACGCTCCCTGTGAGGAGGTCCCTGGGTCCTGCTCCGGGCTTTATCCAGCTGGCGTGGTGACACTGCCCCTTGTTGGAAGGACCCAAGGTTCTGCCCCCACCAGGCCTGCCCCCAGGGAGAGCCCACCCTTTGTGGGAGGTCCTGGTGCCCTGCCCCCGGCTCCAGTCATTTGACGCAAAAACCATGCCCCTCGCGATGAAGTTTCAGGGTCCCGACTCTGCCCGGCGGGTGCCAGGGCACCGCCTCCTGTCCAGAAGGCCTGGAGTACTGCGCCTGGCTCTGGCTTGCTGGCATGTGGATCTTACCCCTTGACAAGAGGGCTCAGGGTCCTGCTCACAGTTCCAGTCCAATGGCGCAGCGACCTCGACCTCCATCAACAGGGTTTGGGGTCCCCTCCTCCAGGCTCCAGCTGGCAGGTGGGGTGACCCCGCCCCTTGCCAAAAAGTTCCTGTGTACTGAATCTGACCAGCTGGCACAGCGACCCCGCCCACCACACATAGTGCCCAAGGTCCCGGCTCTGTCTGGCCTGCACCGAAACCCTGTCCTACACCGGGAGGGCCTGGAGTCTTGCCTCTGGTTCTGATCAGCCATCGCAGCAACCCCGCCCACAACCTGGAGGGCTTTAGGTCCAGCCTTTGGCGCCCACCATCGGCCCAGGGCCCAGGCCTCTGGAGGTTCTGCCATGGTGTGATTTTGGTTGAGTGACAGATATTGACGATGGCTCACACTGAGTTGTTGAGAGATTAGGTGGAATGGATTTAATCAAAGTGTAAGACTTGTATAAAACATTGCTGAAAGAAATTAAAGAAAACCTAAATAAATGTGAAGACATCCCATGTTGATGGAAAACTTAATATTTTAAAGATGGCAGTAGTACATATGCAATGTACAGATTCAGTGTGATTCTTGTGAAAATCCCCAATGGCTTTTAGGGAAAATGCATAAACTGATCCTAACATTCATATAAAATTTCAAGGGACCCCAAAGAGCTGTACAATGTCGAAAAAGAAAATCAAAGTTGGAGGCTCAAACTTACCAATTTCAATTTTTAGTACAAAACAACAGGAAATAAAACATGATGATACTGGCATAAAGATATACATATAGATCAATGGAATTGGATTGACAGTCCAGAAATAATCCCATCCATCTATAGTCAACTGATGTTTTTAGAGGGTAAATGGTCTTTTAAACAAATGGTGCTAGGCTGCCCACACGAAGAGAAATGAAATTGTACCCTAACCTCATGCTACATAAAACAATTAACTCAAAATGGATACAGGGCTGAAATATAGGAGGTAAAATTATAAACTCTTGAAGAAAACATGGAGGCAAACGTGGATTTAGCAATGGTTTCTTAGATATGATACCAAAGCACAATCAACAAATGAAAAAGCAATGAATTGGATTTCCTCAAAATTAAAAACTATGTGCATAAAAAGAAACCATCCAGAAAGTTGAAAAAGAGTCCACAGGATGGAAGAAAATTGTTGCACATTATATATCTAATAAGTCTTTTATCCAGAATAAAGAAATTTACAACTCATCAACAAAAAGACAAACAGCCATTTAAAAATGGACAAAGGACTTGATTGGACCCTTCTCCAGAGAAGACATACAAATGGTCAACAAGGACACAGAAAGATGTTAAACATTATTAGTCATGATTGAAATGCAGATTGAAACCACAATGTGATACCTGTTCACACACACCAGAATGGTCATAATCAAGAAAACTGAAAATAAAAAATGTCAGCAACAATGTAGACAAAAGGGAACACAAACAATGCTTGGGGAAGTGTCAAATGATACAGCCTATCTGTACAATAGTTCGTAATTTCTTCAAAAAGAAAAAAGAGGAAGACACAGTGGTAGTGCATCTGACTCCAGAAAGAAAAAAAAAAGATACAATTACCATATGGTTCAACAACTCCACTCCTAGATATATACCCCAAGGAATTGAGCAGAAACTTGGTGTTCAAGCAGAAACTTGTACACAGATATTCATTGCAGCACTTTCACAATAGCCAAAATGCAGAAACAATTTAAATGTCTATCAATGAATGAATGGATAAACAAAATGTGATAAATCCATAAACTGCAATGTTATTCTGTCATATAAAGGAATAAAGTAAAATGGTACAGCTGCTCTGGAAAACAGTATGGCAGTTCCTCAAACATATAAGCATAGAATTAATGATGAAAGAAAACCATAACAATTGTAGAAGTAAAAATAAAACAAAATATATTATCAGTATAGGGAAGACTTTTTCAAGTATGTCATAAATTGAGAAGCCACACAGAAAAGATTGATTGATAAATACAACTGCAATACAAAAAAAGTTGCAAATGCAATACTGTCATTAAAGTGAAAAAGACAAAAGATAAACTGGGAAAAACAAACTAGCACACACACCACAGGGGACACTATTCCTCATATAAAACATTGTAAAGCAAACGTAAGCTAATGCTGTGAGCCACAGAAGGAACACGAGAACTCTCAGGCCTATTAGATGGCATCACCATATCCAGAAAGACAGAGACCTCAGCCTTCCTGGTGAGGAGCCTACTTCCTGCACACCTGCCTGGTACCTGGGGCATCACCTATCCTGGCTCTGCCCCTAGGGGAGAATAGAACCCGGAAGACCTAGTGGCTAGAGAGCAGAGTGAAGGGTGAGAAGACAGGCTAAGAGTGGAAACTACTCCACCAGAGTGACAAGGGAGCCATGACAACAGTGGAAGCAATGGAAATGGCTGAACCTGGCCCAAAAGCCAGCCCATTATCACTGGACAGATCTGAAAGTGGTGGGGATGGACCAAAGTGGGAAAAATAAAAGAACTGGCCAAAGCTTGCAGAAAGGAAGGCAACAGGATGAGATGAAGTGCCAAGTTTAACAAGAGACTGGGGGAAAGAGATGGAGATTAACAAAGGGTAAGTTTGGGTGAAGAAAAGTATGAAACTGATGATTGAAAAGAGAAGGTTGAGACTGACATGAAGCAGGTATCTGTCTATTGGCCTGGAAGGAAAAGACAGAGTGAAGAAGTGATAGAGAGGAAGGGAGAGAAGAGAAGGAGGGGGAATTGACCGGGAGCAGGAGCTCAGCTTTGTTAGAAAGTGAGGACATGGGATGAAAAGAGCAAAACTTGAATCTAGTCTGATGAACGTGGACACGGATGGAGAATGAGGGAGATTGCTGGACAGTCACAGGAAGAGATGGAAAATGTGGGTATAGGGTGTTGAGCCACTGCCAGTCCATGGTTACTGATTACGTGCATGGCCTATGGGTTCAGGAATCCTTGGGATACCCTTGTATGAATCTTCACTGTTTTCCCAGGTCTTTCATATATGCCTTTAGCCCCCTCCCACCAGCCTGAAGTTCTCATACCATGCCAGCCCTCTAAACCTGAGAGTGGCCCCAGCCATGGACAATATACCTTATGCAAAGGCAAGGCTGACCAACTCTACCCTAACCACTTAGACAGGTATATTTACCACATCTGTGCAGGGAACAGGGGTGGCTATTCCAGCAAAGCCTCTGGAGAAGCCTAGTATTCAGCTCCTCCTGCAAATGCTGCACAAAGAGTAGAGTCCCCAAGACCCCTAGAGCCCCAGCACTCAGGCAGGAGTCTGGGATCCCACCACAACCTGCTTCCCCAGCTCTCCTGGGGGAGAAGGCTGCATTCTGTCTTTTGCAGGCATATGTGTGGTCATTCATACCCAAGCCCTGTGTTCTCAGACATGGGTTCCTTTTGGTCTGGTACTACTGGACTGTCTCTTTCACATGCAAAATAAATCTTTGGTTTTCACACCACTGTTCCCAGACATGATGACTTACAGACGCTCTCTAAGCAGAGCATTAGTTCAAAAACTGCACTGGAAAAGGTAAGGAGCCAAAAGGAGAGGGTGGCATAAGGCACACATGGGTAAGAACAAGGTGAGAAAGCAATTGATTCAGGGTGTACAAAGCCCTGTGCCAGGATTTACCAGGAGATTTCACATTTCAATGGGCAGCTTCTGGGAAACAGATCCCGAGTCTGACATTCTTCATTGGCTCAGAAGACTTTGGAAAGAGAAAAGATTTTCCAGGTGACTCAACTCTGATGTTTTTTTTTTGCAATAAAAATAAACAAACAGGGTTCACTTTAATCAGCTGAATTTTTTTAAAGAAAAAAAGAACCAACAAAAACAAAAGTGAAACCAATTTTTCCCTTCCGGCTTAGAGGATAAAATCAGGCCCCTCTGTCACCAAAGGAGCCAAAGTCTGGGCTGGAGATGTGAGTCAGCACCCACCAGACTCAGGGAAGGAACTTACTCTACAAGCAGGTCTCTCTGGAGCACCCTGAAGACAGAAGCTTGGCCTTGATAGGTCGGCCGGTAAAGGAACGCGCATGGTCAGGCAAGTTAAGAAAGTTTTTATTGTTAACAGAGAAAAGTATATCAGACTGAGCAAAGACAGCTACAGTCCAGGCTGCATGTCTAAAGGAGACTTGCAGCCTGGAGGGAGGGCGTTAGGAGGGTTTTATAGAAGCTGTGCTGACAGGGTAGCATTGTTTCAACAGAAAATGCTGACTGCCTGTAAGCCAGTAGCTGTTTTGTGGCATTTTCTGTTATCACAATTTTGGCTCTGTCTGCAGGTGCAGGCCTACAGACATTTTGTTGTTTTCTTGCAGACATGGCTCTGTCTGTAAGTCAAGGTCTCTGAGACCTAACATTCAGAGACCTAACATTAAGTCAACGTCTCTAACATTCAGAGACCTAACAGGCTTAAAGGAGACAGGTAGGTGAAGAAGGAGGAAAATGGGGTAGACAGATACAAAGACAGACTCAAACACTAAAGTGGGGACAGAAATTGATGGAAATAGTCATAGGGAACAGACAGATTAAGGCATGCTAAGAACACAAACATGAATCTGACCTTGTCATTATTCCAATGAACAGCTCCACATGTGGGCAAAAAGAAGGTACATTATCTCAATAGACAATTAAAGAACTTTTCAATTTGTATTATCAAATAAAAATAAATCTAGACAGGTAAAAAGAGACTTTGTTTGAAAGGATTGTTGAAATAAGGGGAAAGAAACTGTAGAAACAGGAAAAACAATACAACCATTGAGCTGCAAGGAACTGACTGGCCAGGCACAAAGGAATTTTCTTTTATAGGGAAGGATCTAACAGAACAAGGTACTGCTAGAAAGACCAGGGTATGGAAGGAGTGGGATAATCAGAATGTTTTTCCATGAGATTGGCTGATTCTCAGGCAGGATCTTTAAGGAGGGGTTGTTTCCTGGGTCAGAGAAAGGTGGTCAAAATTCGGGGGTCTGGATCTATATCTGTCCTTTCACTAATACCATACTGTTATGTTTATTTTAACTTTATAGTAAGTCTTGAAAACAGACAATGTAATGACCTCTTTCTCTTATAGCATGCATACCCAAACCACATATACAGATCCAATTTCCTTAGACAAAACAAAGAGTCAAAAAGCAAAGTTCCTAACTATCTCCAAAAGAAGTCATCTTTAGTTATGAATTCTTCAAAGTTTCCTGGCAATCTCAGCAAGGTGGACATAACAGTTTGCATGTTTAGCAAGATATAGATCAACATGGGATAGAAAAATGGACTATTACCTAAGGTTTTATAACATCTACCTTACGAACTATTTCCCTTCTCCAGGCAAATTTCTACTGAATACAGAGGAGAGAACTGTTCTACCCATTCTTCCTCTTTATTCACACAAACCCAGAAGAAGAGGATGTATAACCGATACAATGGAAACTTTGAGATTAGGGGATGTCAGAGAAGACCTCAAAACTAATTCTTATCTCATGCAATGTATGGGCCCTTGGGTATCCATGCTATTTTATCTGTGTTTCTTTTCTTTTCTTTTTTTTAATTTATTTTTTTAATTAGTTTCAGGTACACAAGACAAAGCAAAACTTAGACGTTTATCATTTATATCCCTCACACTGTGTGAACCCCCCTCCCCCCATCCACTATCCCTCTGTACGTTCCCCAAATTAATTTTCAAACCCCCATGACCATCTTGTGGTTACCGACTATTTTCTAAACCTCTCACCTTCCCCTTATCCCCATCCCCCGCCCCTCTAGCAACCCTCTGTTTTTCCTCCATGTTTCCAAAACTGTCTCTGATTAGTTCATTCACTTATTCTTTTCTTTAGATTCCGCATATAAGTGAGATCATATGGTATTTGTCTTTCTCTTTCTGACTTATTTCACTTAACATAATGTTCTCTAGGTCCATCCATGTTGTTGCAAATGGTAAGATTTCTTTCTTCTTTATGGCTGTGTAATACTCCATTGTATAAATGTACCACAGTTTCTTAATCCAGTCATCTACTGATGGGCATTTCGGTTGTTTCCAGGTCTTGGCTATTGTGTATAGTGCTGCAATAAACATAGGAGTGCATAAAGATTTTTGAATTGGAGTTTTGCATTTCTCCGGATAGATACCTAGGAGTGGGATTGCTGGATCATAAGGTAGTTCCATTTTCAGATTTTTGAGATACCTCCAAACTGTTTTCCATAGTGGCTGCACCAATCTGCATTCCCACCAACAGTGCACCAGCGTTCTGTTTTCTCCACATCCATGCCAGCACTTGTTGTTTGTTGATTTATTGATGATAGCCATCCTGACTGGGGTGAGGTGGTATCTCATTGTGGTTTTTATTTGCATTTCTCTAATGGTTAGTGAGGTTGAACATTTCTTCATATGTCTGTTTGCCATCTGTGTGTCCTTTTTAGAAAAATGTCTCTTCATGTCCTCTGCCCATTTTTTAATTGGGTTGTTTGTTTTTTTGGAGTTGAGTTGAGTGAGTTTTTTATAAATTTGTGATATTAACCCCTTATCAGATATATCGTTGGCAAATATCTTTTCCCAATCAGTAGGATCCCTTTTTGTTTTATTGATGGTTTCCTTTGCTGTGAAAAAGCTTTTTAGTTTGATGTAATCCCACATGTTTATTTTTTCTCTTACTTCCCTCGCGCGAGGGGATATATCAGTAAAAATCTTACTCCAGGTAATGTCTGTGAAGTTTCTTCCTATATTTTCTTCTAGGAATTTTATGGTTTCAGATCTTACATTTAAATCTTTAAGCCATTTTGAATTTATTTTTGTATGTGGTGTAAGGAGGTGATCCAGCTTCATCTTTTTGCATGTGTCTGTCCAAGTTTCCCAGCACCATTTATTGAATAGACTGTCTTTACCCCACCGTACATTCTTGCTTCCATTGTCATAGATTAAATGGCCATATAGGCATGGATTTATTTCTGGACTCTCTATTCTGTTCCATTGATCTATGGGTCTGTTTTTATGCCAGTACCATGCTGTTTTGATTACTGTAGCCTTGTAGTATAATTTGAAGTCAGGTATTGTTATACCTCCCACTTTGTTCTTATTTCTCAAGATTGTTGAGGATATCCGGGGTCTTTTGTTATCCCATATAAATTTTAGGATTATATGTTCTATTTCTGTGAAAAATGTCGTTGGTAGTTTGATAGGAATTGTGTTGAATATGTATATTGCCTTAGGCAGTATGGACATTTTAACTATATTAATTCTTCCTATCCATGAACATGGTATGTGTTTCCATCTATTTGTATCTTCTTTCATTTCTTTCTTCAGTGTCTTATAATTTTCTGAGTACAGATCTTTTACTTCTTTGGTTAAATTTATTCCCAGGTATTTTATAGTCTTTGGAGCAATTGTAAATGAGATTGCTTTTTCAATTTCAACTTCTGATGTTTTATTATTGGTATATACAAATGCAACTGATTTCTGAATATTAATTTTGTATCCTGCTACTTTACTAAATTCATCTATCAGCTCTAATAGTTTCTTGGTGGAGTCTTTAGGGTTCTCTAAATATAGTATCATATCATCTGCATATAATGACAGTTTTACTTCCTCCTTACCGATTTGGATGCCTTTTATTTCTTTTTCTTGTCTGATTGCTGTGGCTAGAACTTCCAGCACTATGTTGAATAGAAGTGGAGAAAGTGGGCAGCCTTGCCTTGTTCCTGATTTTAAGGGGAATGGTTTTAGTTTTTCCCCATTGAGTATGATGTTAGCTGTGGGTCTATCATATATGGCCTTTATTATGTTGAGATATGATCCTCTATTCCCACTTTCTTAAGGGTTTTTATCATGAATGGCTGCTGAATTTTATCAAATGCTTTTTCGTCAATTGATATGATCATATGATTTTTATTTTTCATTTTGTTAATGTGGTGTATCACATTAATTGATTTGGATGTTGAACCACCCTTGCATACCAGGGATGAATCCCACTTGATCATGGTGTATGATCTTTTTAATGTATTGCTGAATTCTGTTTGCTAGTATTTTGTTGAGGATTTTTGCATCTATGTTCATTAGCGATATCGGCCTGTAGTTTTCTTTTTTGTGGTGTCTTTGTCTGATTTTGGGATCAGGGTGATAGTGGCTTCGTAAAAAGTGTTTGGGAGTCTTCCTCCTCTGGATTTTTGGAAGAGTTTGAGGAGAATAGGTGACAATTCTTTTTTGAACGTTCTGTAAAATTCACCTGTAAAGCCATCTGGTCCAGGGCTTTTGTTTGTTGGGAGATTGTTGATTACTGATTCAATTTCCTTGGTGGTAATCAGTCTATTCAGGTTTTCTGTCTCCTCTTGAGTTAGCCTTGGGAGGTTGTATGCATCTAGGAAATTGTCCATTTCTTCCAGGTTGTCAAATTTGTTGGCATACAGTTGCTCATAGTAATTTCTTAAGATTTTTTGTATCTCTGTGGTGTCTGTTGTCACTTCTCCTCTTTCATTACTGATTTTATTAATTTGGGTCCTCTCTCTCTTTTTTTAAATGAGTCTGGCTAAAGGTTTGTCAATTTTGTTTATCTTCTCTAAGAACCAACTCTTGGATTCATTGATCTTTTGTATTGTTTTTCTGGTTTCTATTTCATTTATTTCCGCTCTGATCTTTATTATCTCCTTCCTTGTACACCCTTTGGGCTTATTTTGTTGTTCTTTTTCCAGATCCCTTAAGTGTGAAGATAAACTGTTGATTAGTGATGTTTCTTGTTTCTTTAGGTAGGCCTGCAGTGCTATGAACTTCCCTCTTAGGACTGCTTTCACGTCATCCCACAGATTTTGGGTCGTTGTATTTTCATTTTCGTTTGTCTCGAGATATCTTTTGATTTCTTCCTTGATCTCCTGTTTGACCCATTCATTATTTAGTAACATATTATTCAGCCTCCATGAATTTGTGTGTCTTCCAGTTTTTTCCTGTAGTTCATTTCTAATTTCATAGCACTGTGGTCAGAGAAGACAATTGGTATGATTTCAATTTTCTTAAATTTATCCAGACTTGCTTTGTGGCCTAACATATGGTCTATCTTGGAGAATGTTCCATGTGCGCTTGAGAAGAACGTGTATTCTGCAGCATTGGGGTGGAATGCTCTGAAAATATCGATTAAATCCAAGTGGTCCAATGTGTCATTTAAGGCTGTTGTTTCTGTATTGATTTTCTGTCTGGAAGACCTGTCCCTTGTTGTCAGAGGTGTGTTGAAGTCCCCTACTATGATAGTGTTACTGTTGATCTCTGTCTTTATGTCAGTCAATATCTGTTTTATATATTTAGGTGCTCCTATGTTGGGTGCATAGATGTTTACTAAGGTTATGTCCTCTTGTCGAATTGATCCCTTTATTATTATATAGTGTCCATCTTTGTCTTTTAATATTTTCTTCATTTTAAAGTCTATTTTGTCAGAGATAAGTATTGCAACTCCAGCTTTTTCTCATTTCCATTTGCATGGAATATCTTACTCCAACCCTTCACTTTCAGCCTGTGTGTGTCTTTTGATCTGAGGTGAGTCTCTTGTATACAGCATATACAAGGGTCTTGCTTTCTTATCCACTCAGCCACCCTATGTCTCTTGATTGGAGCATTTAAACCATTTACATTTAAAGTGATTATTGATAAGTACATAGTTATTGCCATTTTTAAATTTGTGGTTAGATTGTTTTCATCTTTCTTCTATTTACAGAAGTCCTTTTAGTATTTCTTGCAATGCTGGCCTGGTGGTAATGAATTCCTTTAGCTTATTCTTTTCTGGGAAGCTCTTTATCTCCCCGTCAATTTTAAATGATAGCCTTGCTGGATAAAGCAACCTAGGTTGTAGGCCTTTGTTTTCCATCACTTTGAGTATCTCCTGCCACTCCCTCCTGGCCTTCAATGTTTCTGCAGAAAAGTCATTTGATAGTCTTATGGGAGTTCCTTGTATGTAACCCTCTGTCTTTCTCTTGCTGCTTTTAGGATTCTCTCTTTGTCTTTAATCTTTGCCATTTTAACTATAATGTGTCTTGGAGTGGACCTGTTTGGGTTTATCCTGGTTGGAACTCTCTGCACTTCCTGGACTTGTATGTTGGTTTCCTTCATCAGGTTAGGGAAATTTTCAGACATTATTACTTCAAATATGTTCTCAATCCCTTGTTTCTTCTCTTCACCTTCTGGTATTCCTATGATGCACATTTTGTTGCGCTTGATGTTATCCCATAGGTCTCTTAAACCATCTTCATTGTTTTTATTCTTTTTCTTTCTGTTGTTCTGTTTGGGTGATCTCTGCTAACTTGTCTTCTAAGTCGCTGATTCGATCCTCTGCTTCATCTAACCTGCTGTTAATTCCTTCAAGTGAGTTCTTTATTTCGGTAACTGTGTTCTTTAGTTCTAACTGGTTGTTCGTTATGATTTCTACATCCTTCTTGATGTCCTCTCTAAGCTCCTTAAACATTCTTATCATCAGTATTCTGAACTCTGTCTCTGATAGTTTGGTTACCTCTGCTTCATTTAGTTCCATTTCTGGAGGTTTCTTCTGTTCTTTTATTTGGGATATGTTTCTTTGTTTTCTCATTCTGGCTGACTCTCTGTGTTTGCTTCGATGTATTAGGTAGATGCCCTGGAGTTCTTAGTTCTTGCTGGATTAGTATATAATAAATGTCCTTTATATTTGACTTGAACTACTTTGTTCTTCTCCCCTGCGTGTGCTCTAAAAGTGACTCTTGTGTAGTGTATATTGTCCTGTTAAAGAAGATCCTTAATTGCTTTTCGCTTGTGAGTAGGTGGGGTTAACTCCTTGGCTGACTAGTTGTGAGACTTGGCTCTGCCCACGTAGGGTGTTCTGCTGTGTGAGGGTTGGCCACTTAGATGTGGTTTGGCCTCTATGTGCCTGTAAAGAATCCCCTCTGGGTGTGTCACTTGTAGGTCAAACCCGGTAGTACTCTGGCTTGGTCTGGAGTTGGCCGCTGGGTATGTTGAATCTTGTGCCTCTTAAGCTGGGCACTGGTAGGGCAATTACAGAACAAAGCAAATCACCAAGCACAACAACAACAACAAGGAAAAAGTCAAATACATTCACATGTAAAAAAACAATCGACAACCCCCACTCGACACAGGCAAAGATGTCAAAAATATAAAGACAAATCAAAACAGAACAAAAAAACAGCGCCAGTTGTGGCTTAAGCCCACCAAGTAATCTCCAGGTTGTTCTCTCCTGTAGCACAGAGTCCCCTGTGTGTTGTGCAGGTAGAGCCGGTCAGCTGCTGAAAGCTGAGAGCTGCATCTGCCACTTACTGCTGATCCCTGGGAGTGCCTCCGCCGATGTAATTGCCCCGCCCTAGGCAGGCCAGAAAGGGTGGGGGCTGGGGATGGAAAGAGGGGTCTTCTCTTTCCCAGCCCAGCTGTGTCACACCCCACCCGCAGGCCAGAAACGGTGGTGGCTGGGGATGGATGAGTCTCCTGTCTCCTAGGCCAGGGCAAACCACACTCTTCTCAGCCTCTTCCCTGGGCCAGAGCTGCCGGCCAGCCTTCCTGTAGCCCAAACCCTAAGGCTCCTCTGTAATCTGACACTGCTCTTCAGATCAGGAGCCAGTTCAAGTCTCTGGAAGGGTGGGGGTAGGATTGGAAGAGCGGGGGGAGGGGCCCAGGTATGGAGTTTGTGTCCTTCGTCCAGCTGAGGTTAATTGCCTCAAATGCTAGATATCCTGCCTCCGCGGGGGGGAGAGGTCTGCTGTGGGACGCAGAGTAGAGTCCGCCACCTGGCTTTTGTGTTCTCTCTTTTGTCCTGGGAACCCCTGCGTCTCTGCAGCTGGGGATGTGGTTGCCCCGCCCTAGGCTGGCCAGAAAGGGTGGGGACTGGGGATGAAAGGAGGGGTCTTCTCTTTCCCAGCCCCACTGTCTTACACTCTTCCCGCAGGCCAGAAAAGGTGGTGGCTGGGGACGGAAGATTCACCTCTCCCAGCCCAGCCCCTAGCCTCCTCCCTGGGCCAGAGCCGCCCGCCTGTCTTCCCGGAGCCCGGGCTCCAAGGCGCCTCTGTAATCTGCCGCTGCTCCTTAGTGCAGGGGCTAGATCAAGTCTCTAGAAAGACGGGGGTAGGGTCGGAAGAGCCGGGGGGAGGGGCCCAGGTATGGAGTTTGTGTCCTTTGTCCGGCCTAAGACTTAATTGAAGGTAGCTGGAGTTATTGCCTCAAATGCTGGATATGCTGCCCCTGCAGCGGGAGAGGTCCGCTGGGACACAGGGCAAAATGCCCACCTCCTGGCTTCCGCGCTCTCCTCTGTCCTGGGATATCCTGCGTATCTGTAGCCGTGGGTGTGAGCTGGATTTTCACAGGCACAGGTGCGGAGCAGATTTCCACAACCCAAGGGTCGGGGCCGAATTTTTACAGCCACAGGTGTGGACCGCGATTCCAACCCGCGTCCCCACCGCCGAGGCAGGTGCGGCGTGTCTCCGCTCCGCTCCCTTCCTTCTTCCCCTGCTCGCCCAATTGTTCCCCACCTGCAAGAAATCCCTGCGCGAGTCTCTTCGCTGTTCTGCGTGATGAGCAGAGAGTCCTTTGATGGGTTATAAGCTTCCCGTTTCTGATAAGATTGGACGGAGAACTCAAAAAGTGCGCCCCGCTGCCGCCATTCCTATCTCAACTCTGATGTTAACCCCAAACACACTCTAGTTGGAAGCAGAGAATAACTTTTCTAGTGAGTTCCAATCTGGTGTTTATTCAAGATGCACAATAAATGTCAAAAGAGAAAAGTGATTCCCAGTGACTCAGGTGTTAATCCAACACACACTATAGGAGAAGTGAATACCTTGTTCTGGTAACCTGCACTCAGGTGTTCTTCCCAAGATGCACACTAGATGAAGGCATAGGATACTTTTTCTGGAGGCATCAATACTAATTTTATTTGAAAATGCAACAAGATGATAACAAAAAAGAACTTTATCCTTCTGACCTGCACTCAGGTGTTATTAAAATGCTGCACTAGATAACAGCAGAGAATAACTCTTCCTTCAGGCCTCAACTCTGGAATTGATCTAAGACCCACACTAGACAACAGAAGAGAAGAGTGTTTCCAGGTGATCTGCACTCAGGTGTTAATTAAGAGATGCCCACTTTATGTCCGCAGATAACTTTTCTGGTAATAATTTTGGTGTTATGCCCCAAATGCACACTAGAGGGCAGCAAAGCATAGATTTTTTTCCAGATGACCTACACACAGGAGTTATTTTCTACATGAACACAAGACGGCAGCAGAAAGAATGTTCCCTGATGAAGTGTTCTCAGTTGTGATTCCCATGGTGTTCACTCAATGACAGCAACTACATTTTTTTTAGTATCCACCACTCTGGTGTTATTCCCAAGATGCACATGAGATGGCAGCATAGAATACCTTTTCCTGGTGACCTGCACACAGGTGTTATCCTCCAGATGCATACAAGATGGCAGCAGAGAAGACTATTTCCTGGTGACCTGGTCTCAGAAGTAATTCCCAAGATGCACACTGTGGCAGTATAGAAGAGCTTTTCCTGTTGACTTTCATTCAGGTGTTATTCCCAAGATGCACACTAGATGGCAGTAGCTAACAACTTTTTCTAATGACCAGCACTGTGGTGTTATTCCCAAGACAAGCACGAGATGTCACCAGAAAATAACATTTTCTGGTGACATTCACTCAGTGTAATACCCAAAAGGTACACTAGATGGCAGCACATAACTTTATATTGTGGTCTGCACACAGGTATCACTCCAAAGGTGCATAAAATGTAATTTGTGTGAATCAGTTTTCTGGTGACCTCCACTCTGGTGTAATTCCCCAAAGGCACACTAGATGGCAGCGGGAATTTTTTTATTTTTTATTTTTTTTTTTTTTCTGGTGATCTGTGCTGAAGTGTTATTCTGAAGATGCAGGCTAGATGGCAGCAGAAAATAACATTTCCTGGTGCGCTCCATTCAGGCTCATTCCCAAAAGGCACACAACATGGCAGCAAAAAATAGCTTTCCCAGGTGACCTGCACACAGGTGTGATTCTCTGCATGAACACAAAATGGCAGCAGAAGGAGTATTTCCTGATGAACTGCTCTCAGGTGTTATTCCCAAGATGCACACTGGATGACAAAACAAAAATATTTTTCGTGTAACCTCAACTCCAGTGTTATGCTCAAGATGACAGAAGAAAATAAGTTTTCCTGGTCATGCCCACTGTGGAGGTATACCCAAGATGCAGACTACATGGGAGCAGAGAAATAAATTTCCTGGTGACCTTTCTTATGTGCTATTCCCAAGATACAAAGTAGATGGCCACAGAGAATGCTTTTCCGGGTAGCCTTCACTCAGGTTTTAGTCCCAAGATGCACGCTAGATGACAGCAAAGAATAAATTTTATTGTGACCTCAACTTGATGTTATTTTCAAGATGCCCCTTAGATGGCAGTAGAGAAACACTTCCTGGTGACCTGCGCTCAGGTATTATTCCTGAGATTCACAGTGGTTGAAAGCAGAGAGCAAACTTTCATCATGAGCTCACTCTGCTGTTATACCCAAGATACATACAAGATAGAGGCAGAGAAGAGTTTTCCTGGTGACCTTCACTTTGGGCTTATCTCCTAGATGCACACCAGATGATGGGACGAAAATAAATTATACTTGAGACATTTAATTAGGTGTTACTATTTTTTATGCGTGGTATATGTAAGCAAAGATGTGTATTTCCTGGTGACCCATACTTGGATGTTATTCCCAAGATGCAAACTAGATGACAGCAAAGAATGAAGTCCTTGTGATCTCCACTGTTGTGTTAGTCCTTAATAGATAGCACAGTAGATGGCATGAGAGAGAGCTTCCTGTTGACCTCAACTCTGGTGTTATTTCCGAAACACACAGTAGATGGCAGCAGAAAGTAGGTTTTCCTAGTGACCTACACTCAAGTGTTATACTGAAGGCATACACTAGGTGTGGTAGGAAAGAATAACTTTTTCTGCTGCCCTCCAATGTCGTGTTACTCCAAAGATACACACTAGATGGCAGTAGATAATAACTTTTCTTGCTGACCTCCACTCAGGTGTAATTCTCAAGATGGACACTAGATAGAGGTGAAGAAGAGCGTTTCTGGTGCTCTGAAATCTGGTGTCATTTCCAAGGTGAATACTAGATGGCAGAGGAGAAAAACTATAAACTTGACTCTGGTGTTACTTTATGCACACTGGATGGCAGCAGAGAAGCAGCTTAATTCCTGATGATCATCTGTCTGGTGTTATTCCTAAAATACACAGAAATGGCATCAGAGAATAGCTTTTCCTTCTGATTTACACTCAGGTGTTATTCTAAGTATGCACACTGGATGGTAGCAGAGAAGAGCATTTCCTGGTGACCTCCACTCAGGCGTTATTCTCAAGATACACAATAGATGGCAGCACAGAATAATTTTTCATGGTGACTTCCTTTCTGTTATTCCCAAGATTCTCACTAGATGACAGCAGAGAAGAGTTTTTCCTGGTGACCTGCATGCTGGTGTTATTCCAGAGATACACACCAGATGACAGTAGAGAATACTTTTTCCTGGTGACGTCCACTCAGGTGTTATTTTAAAGACACATACAAGATTGCAGCAGAGAAAGGCTTTTCCTGTTGACCACTAGAGGGTGTTATTTCCAAGAAGCACACTAGATGGCAGCAGAAAAGTGTCTTTCCTGATGACCTGCATTCAGGTGTTATTCCTAGATGCACCGTAGATAACAGAGAGAATAGTCTTTTCCTGATGAGCTCTACTGTGATGTTATTATCAAGATAAACACTATGGCAGGAGAGAATAGCTTTTCCCTGGTGACCTGCATTCTGATGTTATTCCCAAGGTGCACACTATGTACATGGGAGCAGAGTAGAGTATTTCCTGGTCTTTTGCTCTCAGGTGTTATTTCCAAGATACTCACTAGATGGCATCACGTAATAGCTTTTCCTGGTGATGTGCACATAGATGTTATTCCCAAGGTGCACAGGGAGGGCAACAAAGAAGTGAGTTTTCTGGCGACTTCCACTCAGGTGTTATTTCCAAGATGCATACTAGATGGCAGCAGAGAATAACTTTTCCTGGTGACCTCCACTTGGTGTTATTCTCGAGATGCACCAGGAGACGGCAGCAAAGAGCATTTTCCTGCCCTCCCACATTGCAATGCAAATTCAGACACCTACTACTAAGCTCACTTTGAGGTAAATCCTGTTATAGGCTCTTCACATGCCTCATCTCATCTACTGTTCCCATTTACCAGAGGAGGCAGGGACACTTATTATCTCCATTTCACAGATAGACTGATCCTAACACAGTCCTGAGTCCAGAAGTGAGGCCAAAATGGGCCAGAAGAGTTTGCACACGTGGGATACTGGACAAATAGAGTGATCCAAACAGTCCTTGCAGTGTTGAATGGAATCTTGCTCATTCTATTTGAAGAAAACCTGCACGAAACCTAATGGTACAGCTTGCCATACATTCACCCAGGCTGGTTTTAGGGGTGGGACATGGTCAGGAAGCTGGGGATGGGGACAGGTGGGGAGGGAGGAGGTGCCCTGGCCCTCCACAGGAGGACAACTAGCACCCGATCCCCATGATGATTCCCTCACTTCTGTGCCCTGCCTGTCCTCAGGCCTTTTAAAATCTATTCCTCAGCCGAGAGCACAGATCTGCTTCTGCCCATGTTCCCTTCCTCTGAGGTCACAAATGACAAGAGCATGGCTGCTCAGAATGGAGTCTGGGGTGGCAGTTTCCTTATGGTGGAGTACGTGAGTGCCAGATAGGTGTAGAGCTGTCCCCTCCACCTACTAGTTAAGTGACTTTAGGCAAAGAAGTGGAAACTCACTTTCCTCATCTGTCAGATGAGGATAAGCACTCCCTCTCAGCGTTGCTGTAAGAGTTCACCTTCCACCCAACATATGATTGACACTCACTCTCCCTCTTGTTTCCCTTCTTAGACCTTTCTCTACATTTTATGGGCTGGATACACAAAGAATTTAGCAAATAGTCTCCTTTTAGCAGAATGAGCTCTCCTATTAGTGTCCAAATAGCTAAGGTCCCCCTCAGTGCTAACTCCGGCATCTGTGCAAGTTTTGTTTTTAATTTATTTTTTAAATTTATTGGGGTGACAATTGTTAGTAAAATTACATAGATTTCAGGTGCACAATTCTGTATTACATCATCTATAAATCCCATTGTGTGTTCACCACCCAGAGTCAGTTCTCCTTCCGTCACCATATATTTGATCCCCCTTACCCTCATCTCCCACCCCCCACCCCCCTTACCCTCTGGTAACCACTAAACTATTGTCTGTGTCTATGAGTGTCATCCTCAGGATAGCATTAACCACAGTCTTCGCACCCCTGCTCCTTTCTAAACTCAAGATCCCCGCCTCAGCTCAGGCCAGCAGCATATCTCACCAGGCTTCTCACTGCTTTCCATCATGCTCTTGTCCAGTCCAACCTCTACACTGTGACCAGCTTGATCTTTCTAAATTAGGGATCTAATCCCGTCACTTCCTGAGTGTAGACCTACCAACAGCTTCCTCACAGCCTAGAGAGTGAAGTCTCTATCATCAGTACAGTGATGAGACTCTTTATCAGGCCCATTTCTCTGCTTGTCACATTTCCTATCATACCATCCCAATTAGGTCACCAAGTACCCCACCTGTCAGCATTAACCTCTCTGGTTTGAAGATCAGTGAGGTGCCAGCACTGAGACTGAGCCTGAATGCAGGAACCCAAACAAAATGTAGACTTTATTTAATAATAATGTATCAATATTTGTTCATTAACTCTAGCAATTCTATAAAAAACTAGAATGACAGGAGACATTAAAGTTAAATATGAGAAACGTGTTGCATCAAACTGGAAGCCCAGAGGAAATGGGTCATTTTTAGTAAAAGTACACATTAATAAAATGGACCCCAAAATAAGGAAAATGCAAGCAAACCAATTAGCCACCCAGACCTGCCCCCCTCCCCTCCACTGGTTCTCTCATTGTCCTGGGGTTCTGGGAACCCTTCTCCCTGCTGGTTTTCCTCTCCTGATTCTGGCGTTCCAGGACCTCTTCTCCATGTTGGTTCTCCTCTCATTGTCCTGGGGTTCTGGGACCTCTTGCCCTGCTGGTTCTCCTCTAATTGTTCTGGGGTTCCCTGTCTTGGACCAGGGAAGCAACAAGAACAGAGATGTTCAGGAGCTCCCCTACGATCTGACCCCACCCAGTGTCCTCATGTCCCTCAGCCACGCCCCACCCAGTGAGGATGGAGTCACATGGATTATTGATTCTTTTGTGTCTGCTAGGACTCTTTTTATTGCCAGGAACTGGAGACACTTACTGAAGAAAAATAAATAATTTTAAATGGTAGAAATAAATTAATACTCGCAAGAGGCAAGTTCAAGTGTGGATTTGGATCTGGCAGGTCCAGGTTCTCACATTCTCGCCTGGTCCCTCTCCAGCTCTCTGTCCTGCTAAGTGCTTTTATGTGGACTATTTCACGGTCACAGTCTCTCTTTCCCTATATCGGGGCCTCAAGCGACTTCAGGTTGACACCCACTCACCATCCATTCTAATGGGAAGGGTTTCTCTTTCTCATTGGGTTCCATGAGCAGTCATGACTATAAATGCCTTTGGCCTGGCTTGGGTCACATTCTCTTCCTTGAATCCATCAGAGCACCCACAGGATGAACTGTGGGATTGACTAGACATGGGTTTAGCAGTCTGGAAAGATTTGGAGTAGAAGCAGGTGGAATGAGTTTTGATAGGGAAGACTAGGTGCTGGACTCAGGGCATGAGAACAGATGTTGGGTCAGGGAAAGTAGGGTATTTCATGTTACTGATGGCCCACTGCACAGCTGCAGGATCCAAAGCGCACAGAAGGGAGGCGTTCACAAGGTTGGAGGCTGCAGCCACCTGTCCAGTGCTCTTTCCGTCCTCCCACAATGGGAAGAAGCTCTTCCACTTGCTGAAAATGCAATGTTGTTGTCGGTAAACTCAAGGTTCCTGCCTTAGGCATCAGGTCCTCACATCTGAAAGACTGGCACAGAATAGCCTGTGTGCCCTCAGAAGGCACACAGACCTCATTTGTGTCCCTGGGAAGTGGGAGCCTAGGAGTCATGCCTGCCCCTGGCCACATTAATCAGCCATCCCCAAATAACAGAGTGGCTCATGTCCAGTCTCCATTCTCCTTTACAAAGAGCAGAGAAAAAGGTTACGGTGATAAGGAAATACTTGCTTGATGAAGCAGTGGGAGGCTCAAGGATTATTTTATATCATGGAATGTACAGTTGGCCAGCTTTCTGGAGGCCACAGGGGCTGGACCATGGATGCACTGAGGTGTGAAACGTCCTTTTGGGAGAGACAGTCACTCCCATATTTTTGATTCTTAATGAGTATGAATGTAAGAGATTTGTTATGACCAGAAGGCCAAATTATTGCAGGATCACAGCCTGCTGTGTGCTTGTTGTGGCCAGGGCACATTAAATATTTATAGGGTTCTTACCTCTCTTGGGCAATGAGGTTGTGAGGGAAGAGGTGCTTGTCTCAACCACATGGACTCTGGGACTTGAAACATCACAAAGGGCTGTCTATGCTGCTCAGGTAGCTGTTCAATTGCCCAGCAACATAGTAACCTCAGCAATTGACCATGGGGGCTTGACAGGGCCCAGGCTGGTCCAAGCTAGAGCACCACAGATGTTTCCCTGGTTGGTCAGAAACCAAAAGCTGTCCTGTCTGAGACCTGGCTGTCTATTGCTGCCCACTCAGAAGGGACAAAGGATCCAGCCAGTCCCAGAAGGGCCCCACCAGTCCTCAGGAAGGCTGCACTTGGGGGCTGGTTGGTCATTGCACCCAGTCCTGTATAAATCCATACATGCATCCTGAGTGCCCTCATGTCTCAGGACTGAGCTGGAACTTGGGACTACCCAAGCCCAGTCAGGCCAGCACCACCCCTTCCCTGGTGGGAGGGTGGGAGAAAACCCTGTGTGACTCTGGAGCCCTACCCTACGCAACCCTAGACTGAGGTTGAGTGGGACTTGAAAGAGTGACCAGAGCAGATATTTCTTCTTCCATCATCAGAGTCCAGGGCTGGGGGCAAACAACCAATGGTCTACTCAACCTCTGACTCATGTGACCCTGGGCAAGTCCTATCCATCCTGGAAGCCTCAGAAAGATAAAAATGGGAGAGGAAAGTGGGCCAGTGAGTCTTAACCCTAACCCTAATCCTAACCCTAACCCTAACCTGACAATCTAATACTAACCCCCTAACCTCTATCCTAATACCCTGACCCTAACTTCAAACCCTAAACCCTAAAAGCACTAACCCAAGACCCCAAGACCTTTAATCATAACCTCTAAACTCTAAACCCTAAACCCTGAACCTCACCCTTTGAGCCTAACCCTCTAACCATGACACCAATCCTGACCCTGATCCTAACCCTAACCCTTTAACCCTGACCCTGACTGGCACCCAGAACCTGACCCTGCTCCTACCTCTGAACCTAACCCTAACCCCTGACTCTAACCCTAACTCTAACAACTCAACATCATTTTAAAATAAAAGTCTCAACAAATTAGGTAAGATGGAACATATATCATCTAAATGTGGGGAATATATGACAAGCCCACACCTAATATCATACATAACATTGAATGATTGAAAGTTCATCCTATAAAATCTAGAAAAAGACAAGTGTCTACACTCTGACCACTTTTATTCAATGCACTACTGGAAAACCTAGCCAGAGCAATTAGGCATGAAAGAGAAAAAAAGGACATCCAAATCAGAAAGGAAGAAATAAAACTATCTCTGTTTGCAGATGATATAATCTTACATGTAAAAAATCCTGATGATCCCCCCCCACCAAACACACACACAAAACTGTTAAAACTAATAAATATATGCAGTAAGACTATAGGATACGAAATCAACAGAAAAATAATTATTTTCATTTCTATACACTAAGAAAGAACTATATGAAAAAGAAATAAAGAAAACAATCTCATTTAAAATAACATCAGAAAGAATAAAATACTTAGGAATAAATTTAACCAGAGGATGAAAATATCTGGCAATGGAAAACTATAAAACATCAATGGAAGAAATTGAAACAGACACAAATAAATAGAAAAATACATTGTGTTCATGGAACGGTAGAATTAATAACATTAAAACATCTACAAAAACACATAGTAGTCATCACAGTATTGAAGGAGAACAACAAAGTTAAAGAACTAACACTGCACAACTGCAAGACTTACTATAAAGCTACAAAAATAAAGGCAGTGAAAGTATTAGTGAAAAAATAGACAAACACATAAACAGAACAGAGATACAAAAATAAACCCACATTAATACAGTCATCTGATTTTTGACCAAGAATCAAATACAATAAAATCGAGGAAAGATAATAATTTCAACAAATGGTGCTGAAACAACTGGATTTCCACATGCAAAAAAACAAATCTAGGCACGTACCTTACAGTCTTCACAAAGACTAACCCAAAATAGATCACAGACCTAACTGTTCAATGCAAAACTATAAAACAACACAATATAGGAAAATACTTAAGTGACCATGGATATGACATTGACCTTTTAGATAGAACACTAACGCCACAATTTATGAAATAAATAGTTGATAAGCTAATTTTATTAAGCCTACAAAATAATCTGCTCTACAAAAGACAATTTAAGATAATGAGAAGACAAGCCACAGACTGAGAGAAAATATTTGCAAAAGACACATGATAAAGGATCATCATTCTAAACAGGCAAAGAATGCTTACAATCAACAATAAGGAAACATGCAACCTAATTCAAAAATGGGTTCAGGATATAACAGACACCTTGTCAAAAAAGATACACAGATAGCAAAAAGGCATATAAAGTGATACTCCATATCATATAGCGTCAAAGACATGCAAATTAAAACAATGAGGTACTGCCACACACCTATTTGAATGGCCATAATCTGGAAGAGTAACATACCAAATATGGTGAGAATGTGAACCAACAAGAACTCGCATTCATTAGTGTAAAAATGCAAAATGGTGCAGTCACATTGAAAGACAGTTTGGCAATTTCTTATAAAACAAAATATTCTTGTATCTTATGATCCAGCAACCACATTCCTCAGTACATACCCAAAATAGTTGAAAACATATGTGCACACAAAAACATATGTGCACACAAAAATGAATGTTTCTGCTTGTTTTATTCATAATCGCCCAAACCTGGGAGCAACGAAGATGTTCTTCAGGTTTGAACGAACACATAAAATGTGGTCCATCCAGACAATGGAATATTATTCATCCCTAAAAAGAAATGAGCTCTGAAGCCATGAAAAGACATGGATGAACTTTAAATTCACATTACTAAGTGAAAGAAGCCAATCTGTAAAGGCTATACACTGTATGATTTTAAGTATACGATTCTGGAAAAAGCAAAACTATGGAGACAGTAAAAACATCTGTGGTTTCCAGAGATTGAGGGGAGTGATAAATAGGTGCAGCAGAGAGGATGTTTAGGGCAGTGAAAATACTCTCTATGATACTACAGTAGTGGACACATGTCATTAACATTTGTCCTAGCCCATAGAACCTACAATGCTGAGAGTAAATGCTAATGTACATAATGGACTCTGGGTGATTACAATGTATCAGTGTACATAACCTCATTAATTGTAAAAAATGTCCCACTCAGGAGGGGGATGTTGATATTGAAGGAGGCTATACATGTGTTGGGGCAGAGGATGCATGGGCAATCTCTTCCTCTCAATTATGCCGTGAACCAAAACTTCTCTGAGAAGAATAAAGCCTTAAAAAAGAATGTTTCTAAGAATGCTAACTTTATATGTGAGTAAGTTCAACGTTATTGTAATGAAAGAATATGTACATCACACTGTGAAGTGTGGAACACTATATGACACTATGTAGCATCACATAACTAAAATATATTTCTTCAGGTGACAGAATTGTATTGCATCCTGATACAGTAGTTCCCCCTTATCTGCAGGACATATATTCCAAGAGTTCCAGTGGATGCCTGAAACTGTGGATAAAATCAAACACTACATACTCATATACTATTTTTCCTATACATATGAGGTCTGACAACTACGTTTGCAAACTTGCCACCATGTGCGTATATTGGCAGTCCTGTACAAACAGCTTGGTAAGGATTCATAATGTTGGTTTATCAGTATCTCACAGCTGAGTTCATTTCAACGTGTGGCGGTGTCTTGCTGAGTGGCATTCACTATTGCTGTGTTTTTGTGTGCCATCATGAGAACTTGAATTAGAGCAAAGAACAAACTTTAAATTTCTTGTTAAACTTGGCAAGAGTGGAATTAAAATCAGGGACATGTTAGTCCAAGTTTATGGGGTAATGCAATGAAGAAAATGGCAGTGTACAAATGGATTAAACACTTTTCTGAGGGGAGAGAAAACATCACTGATGAAGGGAGGTTAGGGTGGCTGGTAAGGAACAGAACTGATGAAAACATTGCAAAAATTTGTAAAATTGTGCATCAAAATCATTGGCTGACTGTGAGAAGCATAACAGACCAAAATAAACATTGATAGAGAAACAGGAAAATCTTAACTGAAAATCTTGGCCTGAGAAAGATGTGTGCCAATGTGAGATATAGATAATATATTACAGAACTGTGCATCTGAAATCTCTGTAACTTTACCAACAACTGACACCCCAATAAACTTTAATTTAAAAAAAATGTAATTCCATGACCAACATCCATAATAAGTCTTTTTGAACATTAAAAAAAAAAAAGAAAGGTGTGTGCAGAAATGGTCTGAAGGAGCTCTTGCATCACAATGCACCAGCTCACATGGAGATTTTAGCCAGTAAATAAATAACTATTGGAACACCCTCCTTACTCACCTGATCTGGCCCCCACTGACTTATTTCTTTACCCGAAGATAAAGGAAATATTGAAAGGAAGACATTTTGATGACATTCAGGACATCAAGGGTAATACGACAACAGCTCTGATGGCCATTCCAGAGAAAGAGTTCCAAAATTGCTTTGAAGGGTGGACTAGGCACTGGCATTGGTGCATAGCTTCCCAAGGGGAGTATTTCGAAGGTGACTGTGTTGATATTCAACAATGAGTTATGTAGCACTTTCTAGGATGAGTTCATGAATATAATTGTCAGACCTCATACACAAATACCCTTTCACTTAAAGGAAGCACTTTATGGCTTCTCTGAGGAATATCCGACTTGACAGTTTCACTACACTTACACTTTGGGGCCATTATTAAGTAAAATAAGGGTGAATTGAACACATGCATTGTGATACCAAAACAATCAACCTGATAAGCAAGATGGTTACCAAGTGACTAAAGGGCAGGTAACATATACAGCATGGAATATGGATGGACAAGGTGGTGGTTCACTTCCTGCCAGGATGGGGCTGGAAGGAGTGGGACGATGTGAGATTTCATTATGCTACATTATGCTACTAAGAATAGCGCACAATTTAAAACTCATGAATTGTTTATTTCTGGAATTTTCCATTTAAAACTTTTGGACCATGATTGGCTGTGGGTAACTGAAACCCTGGAAACCAAAATTTCAGATAAGGACAGACAACTGTATATTATTTCAGTGACAGAATGTGTTGACCACGTGTGCTCCATTTAAGCTCCTCAATAGAGATTGGGCTTTAGAAAATTTCAAAAAACAGTGTGTATATATATATATATATATATATATATATATATATATATATATATAAACTTGTACATGTGTTCATTAAGTAAATGAATGTGTTCAGAAAACTATGCTGCATTTAATCAACTGTCTAAAGGCATGTGTAAGAAAAGTTTCTAAGAATTCTAGTTGTATATGTTAATCAGTAGAGTGTTATAATAATGTGTTCAGTACATTGACGTGTGTAAAACACCTCAAAAAGACACATGTGGAAAATATATTTCTAAGAAAGGTAGTTGTATATGTAATATGTGCAGTATTTTTTTAGCGTATGAAAGGTTTCTTACACAATATTTGATTTAATAACTTGTAAGTCACATCCATCAAAGATACTTCTAAGAATGCTACTTCTTCATGTGAAGAAGAACAGTGTTATTTCCATGAATGAATGTGTTCGTCACTCTCCTGTAGTACATTGTGACTCTCCTTAAGGTGTTTATGTAACATACATTTTTTTTAAATTAAATTTATTGGGGTGACAATTGTTAGTAAAATTACATAGATTTCAGGTGTACAATTCTGTATTACATCATCTATAAATCCCATTGTGTGTTCACCACCCAGAGTCAGTTCTCCTTCCATCACCATATATTCGATCTCCCTTACCCTCATCTCCCACCCCCCACCCCCCACCCCCCTTACCCTCTGGCAACCACTAAACTATTGTCTGTGTCTATGAGTTTCTGTTTCTCATTTGTTTGTCTTGTTCTTTTGTTGTTTTTGGTTTATATACCACATATCAGTGAAATCACATGGTTCTCTGCTTTTTCTGTCTGACTTATTTCGCTCAGCATTACTCTCTCAAGATCCATCCATGTTGTCACAAATGTTCCTATATCATCTTTTCTTACCGCCGAATAGTATTCCATTGTGTATATATACCACAACTTCTTTATCCATTCATCTATCGAAGGACATTTTGGTTGTTTCCATGTCTTGGCCACCGTAAACAAAGCTGCAATGAACATTGGAGCACACGTGTCTTTATCTCTAAATGTTTTCAGATTTTTGGGTAGATACCCAGGAGAGGGATTGCTGGGTCATATGGCAATTCTATTCGTAATTTTTGAGGAACCTCCACACTGCCTTCCATAACGGCTGCACCAGTCTGCATTCCCACCAACAGTGTATGAGGGTTCCTTTTCTCCACAGCCTCTCCAACATTTGTTACTATTTGTCTTGTTGATGATAGCCATTCTGACTGGGGTGAGGTGATATCTCATTGTGGTTTTGATTTGCATTTCTCTGATGATTAGTGATGTTGAGCATTTTTTCATATGTCTATTTGCCATTTGTATGTCCTCTTTGGAGAAATGTCTCTTCAAGTCCTCTGCCCATTTTTCAATTGGGTTGTTTGTTTTTTTGTTGTTGAGTTGCATGAGTTCCTTGTATATTCTGGATACTAGCCCCTTATCGGAGGCACTGTTTGCAAAAATCTTCTCCCATTCAGTTGGTGGCCTCTTTATTTTGTCAATGGTTTCTTTTGCTGTGCAGAAGCTTTTAAGTTTCATATAGTCCCATTCATTTATTTTAGCTTTTACTTCCATTGCCTTTGGAGTCAAGTTCATAAAATGCTCTTTGAACCCAAGGTCCATAAGTTTAGTACCTATGTTTTCTTCTATGCAGTTTATTGTGTCAGGTCTTATGCTTAAGTCTTTGATCCATTTTGAATTAACTTTGGTACATGGTGACAAATAGCAGTCCAGTTTCATTCTTTTGCATGTGGCTATCCAATTCTCCCAGCACCATTTATTGAAGAGGCTGTCTTTGCTCCATTGTATGTTTTTAGCTTCTTTGTCAAAAATTATCTGTCCATATTTATGTGGTTTTATTTCTGGGTTCTCAATTCTATTCCATTGGTCTATGTGTCTGTTTTTCTGCCAATACCATGCTGTTTTGATTATTGTAGCCCTGTAGTACAAGCCAAAGTCAGGAAGTGTGATACCTCCATTATTGTTCTTTTTTCTTAAGATTGTTTTGGCTATTCGGGGTCTTTTGTGGTTCCAAACAAATCTGATGATTTTTTGTTCTATTTCTTTAAAATATGCCATTGGGATTTTGATGGGGATTGCATTGAATCTGTATATTGCTTTGGGTAATATGGCCATTTTAACTATGTTGATTCTTCCAATCCATGAGCACGGAATGTCTTTCCATTTCTTTGTGTCTTCTTCAATTTCTTTCAAAAAGTCTTATAGTTTTCAGCATATAGGTCTTTCACATCCTTGGTTAAGTTTATTCCTAGGTATTTTATTCTTTTTGCTGCAATTGCAAAAGGAATTGTTTTTTGGATTTCTTTTTCTGAGATTTCATTGTTAGTATATAGGAAGGCAATGGACTTTTGTGCGTTGATTTTGTAGCCAGCAACTTTACTGTATTCGTTGATTGTTTCTAATGGCTTTTGGTGGAGTCTTTAAGGTTTTCTATATATAGCATCATGTCATCTGCAAAGAGTGATAATTTAACTTCTTCATTCCCAATTTGGATGCCTTTTATTTCTTTCTCTTGCCTGATTGCTCTGGCAAGGACTTCCAACACTATGTTGAAAAGCAGAGGTGATAGGGGACATCCCTGTCGTGTTCCTGAACGTAGAGCAAAGGGCTTCAGTTTTTCTCCATTAATTATGAGATTAGCAGAGGGCTTGTCATATATGGCCTTTATTATGTTAAGGTATTTTCCTTCTATATCCATTTTATTAAGTGTTTTAATCATAAATGGATGTTGTATCTTGTCAAATGCTTTTTCTGCATCAATTGATAGAATCATATGATTTTTGTCCTTTATTTTGTTTATGTGATGTATCACATTGATGGATTTGCGTATGTTGAACCATCCTTGTGCCCCGGGGATGAACCCCACTTGGTCGTGATGAATAATCTTTTCAATGCATTGTTGTATTCGATTTGCTTTTGGGAAGGTTTTGGATGACTGATTCAATTTCGTTACTGGTGATCGGTCTGTTTAGATTTTCCAGTTCTTCATGGTTCAGCCTTGGAAGGCTATATGTTTCTAAGAACTGTCCATTTCTTCTAGGTTATTGAATTTGGTGGCATATAGTCCTTCATAGTATTCTTGGATGATCCTTTGTATTTCTGTGGTGTCCATGATAACTTCCCCTTTTACGTTTCTGATTTTGTTAATCAGTGTCTTCTCTCTTTTTATCTTAGTAAGTCTAGACAAGGGTTTGTCAATTTTGTTAATCTTTTCAAAGAACCGGCTCTTTGTCACATTAATTTTTTCTATTGTCTTTCTGTTCTCTATTTCATTTAGTTCTGCTCTAATTTTTATTATTTCCTTTCTTCTGCTGACCTTGGGTTTTACTTGTTCTTCTTTTTCTAGTTCTTTAAGGTGTAACATGAGGTTATTTATTTGGGAGTTTTCTTGTTTCTTGAGATAGGCCTGTAATGAGATAAATTTCCCTCTTAAAACTGCACTCGCTGCATCCGAAAAATTTTGGTAGGATGTATTTCCATTGTCAATTGTTTCTATGTATATTTTGATCTCTCCTCTAACTTCTTCTTGACCCAGTCCTTCTTTAAAAGTATGTTGTTTAATCTCCATGTATTTGTGTTTTTCCCCGCTTTTTTTTTTACAGTTGATATCCAATTTCAAAGCCTTGTGATCAGAGAATATGCATGGTATGATTTCAATCTTCTTAAATTTGTTGAGACTGATTTTATGTCCCAATATATGGTCTATCCTTGAGAATGTTCCATGTACACTAGAAAAGAATGTATAGTCTGATGTTTTAGGATGAAGTGCTCTATAAATGTCAATTATGTCCATTTCATCTAATGTGTCATTTAGGGCTACTATTTCGTTATTTATTTTCTGTTTGGATGATCTATCCATAGCTGTCAATGATGTATTTAAGTCCCCTAGTATAATTGTGTTTTGGTCAATTTCTCCCTTTAGTTCTGTTAGTAGTTGCTTGGTGTATTTCGGTGCTTCCTGATTGGGGGCATAAATATTGATGACTGTTATGTCTTCTTGTTGTACAGTCCCCTTCACCATTATGAAATGTCCATCTTTGTCTCTTGTTATCTTTTTCACCTTGAAGTCTGTTTCATCTGATATCATTATGGCTACACCTGATTTTCTCTGGGTACCATTTGCTTGGAGTGTCAATTTCCACCCTTTCACTTTGAGTCTATGCTTGTCCTTGTAGCTGAGATGTGTCTCTTGGAGACAGCATATGGTTGGGTTTAGTTTTTTGATCCAATCTGGTACTGTGTGCCTTTTTATTGGTGAGTTCAGTCCATTTACATTTAGGGTGATTATTGATATGTGAGGATTTCCTGTCATTCTATCTTTAGTTTTCTGGTAAGGCTGTGTCTCCATTGTTTCTTTGCCTTTTTGTTGTTGTCTATTATTTCTGTGTGGTGGTATTCTATGATGTTTCCCTCTGTTTCTTCTTTTATTTCAGTATATATTTCAGTTCTGGATTTCTTTTGAGCAGTTACCCTTAAGTTTATGTAAAAGAAAGTTTGATATTTAGAGTATTCCATTTTCTTCAGCACGCTTACTTTCTCCATTCCCATATTCCGGTTCAGGCCTTTACTCTCCCCCTTTTTGAGTTGTGGTTGCCACAAATTGTCCCTGTTGTTGGTGGTCGAATAGCCTCCTTTAGTATTTCTTGTAGTGCAGGTCGTGTATTAGAAAATTCCCTCAGCTTCTGTATGTCTGGAAAGGTCTTTATTCCTCCTTCATATCTAAAGGATATCTTTGCTGGATATATTATTCTTGGCTCATGATTTCTCTCTTTCAATAGTTTGAATATTTGGTTCCACTCCCTCCTGGCTTGTAGAGTTTCTGCTGAAAAATCTGATGATAATCTAATGGGCTTTCCTTTGTAAGTTACCGTCTTCTTTTCCCTGGCTGCCTTGAGGATTCTTTCTTTGTCGTTGATTTTAGACAGCTTCAATACAATGTGTCTTGGAGAAGGCCTGTTGGGTTTGAGGTAATTAGGTGTTCTATTTTCTTCTTGGATTTGAGGGTACAGTTCTGTCCACAAGTTTCGGAAGTTCTCGTTGACAATTTGTTTGAATATATTCTCTGTTCCCTTCTCTCTTTCTTCTCCTTCTGGTATGCCCATTATTCTTATATTGCTCTTTCTGATGGAGTCAGAAAGTTTTTGTAGAGTTCTTTCCTTTCTTTTAAGTCTCAAGTCTCTTTCTTCTTCCATCTGTGTCATTTCCAGGTTTCTATCTTCAATGTCACTGATTCTTTCCTCCATCTGGTCAACTCTACTACCTAAACTGGTTATTTCATTCTTAATTTCTTCTATTGAGTTCTTAATCTCCAGAAATTCTCCTTGGTTCTTTTTTAAAATTTCAATCTCCTTCGTAAAATGCTCATGCTGTTCTTTGATTGAGTTTCTGAGTTCCTTTAACTGCCTATCTGTGTTTTCTTGTATCTCGTTGAGTTTTTTCAGAACTGCAATCTTGAATTCTCTGTCACTTAAGTCACATATTTCTGTATCTTTAAGTGCCTTCTCTGGAGATTTTTCACTTTCTTTCTGAGCTATCTTGTTGCCTTGGTTATTCATGGCGATCACTAGTTTACTATTTCTCTTCCTAGACATCTACAGGAGTGACTTCTGCAACAGGTTGATAGGAAGTGGTCTTTCTTTTGTTTTTCAGTACTTGTTGGTAGAATGTCTTATTATTTCTCCAACTGCAATTTATTTTTCTTCTCCCACTCGGTAGTGCTGTTTTCTCTGCACTATTCCTGCTTCTCACACAATGGGGGGATTCCCTGGGAGACGGGCTTCTCCTCTGTTAATAGTTCGTCTAGGTCACAGGGCGCAGTGTCCCGGTGGGTATGTGGAGAGCTTTTGATGTTCCAAAGCTCTTCCAGCTCCTGATTTAGAGCCCGTATGTTTCAGCAGTTCTGTTTACTCCTGCAGGGATCCGCCCAGATAGGTGGGGTCAGGGGCGGGGTGAGTTGTGAGAGGTGGCCCAGAGCAATGGCGGCAACCACCACCACAGCCGGTCCTGCTTCCACAGCTCCCTCCCCTTTGACGGAACTAGTTGGGCTGTGAATTTGTGTCTGCGGCCCACAGTTCTCAAAACAGCAAATTTTCTGTTGTTTTGATCTGACACTGCTACTGTTTCGCTTCTAGCACCGGGCAGGTGGGGGCGGGGCGAGCTCTGGGAGGGGTCGGAGGGGGCGGCTAGTCTTAATGCCTAAGGCTCCGTTCTCTGCTCGGCAGTGTGGGCTTAAACCACCGTTTTCAGCCTCTTTCCCTCAGTCTTTTTTCCGATGTCTCTGCCGTGAGCGTTGGGTTCAGCTGTGTTATATGCTGTCCCCTCAGCCCTGTGGGTCATAAGCGGAGCCCTAGCAGTCCGAGTTCCTCCCTCTCCCGCAGCTGCGGTAGTTCCGGGAAGCAGCGAGCTCGGTGCACTGAGCTAGGTCTGCGTCCTGCGCCCGCACGGCTCCGTCTCCGCGCACTTCTCCCTTTCCTCCTCCCTCCACTCGCGCGAATCTCCCACCTGTAGGTGATTTCAGTCGGTAGTGGGCCTCTTCATCTTGCCTGTCTGCTGTGCAGGGAGTCCTTTGTGGAGTTTTTGTTGTTTGATTCGTTGTAAATTCCAGGGGAGCTTTACAGAGGCTCACCTCACACCGCCATTTTTCCGGAACTTTTCGTAACATACATTTCTAAGAGTAATAGAATTTAGCTACATTCTTGTGAAAGTATGTGTTCACTATAGTGTAACGCGTTTAATAAATTCTCTAAAGACACATGTATAAAGATATTTTTAAAGCATGCTAGCTATACATATGATTAAGTACTGTTATTTCATTAAAAGAAAATAGTTTCCTAACCAAGGTGTGTAGAGCACACTATGTGTAAAATCACACATGTAAAAGATTCTTCTGAGGGTAACAGAGTCTCAGTGCATGCAGATAGTGATATTTCAGTGAAAGAATGTGTTCACAGCATGGGCTGATTTAATATACTCTGTAAATGCCCAGGTATAGAAAGGGTTTATAAGAAAGCTTGTTGTATATGTGAATAAGTGCATTATTATTTCATTAAAGATATGTTCAGTATGTGGTACATGCATATACCATGCATATCATATATATATATATATATATATATAAAGTATGTCTGTATAGTGATAGCATTTTGATGCATCTGGGTAGTGTGGTTTCAGTGTAATGAACATCAGTGTAATAAGTGTAAAATATGTTCATCACATGGCCGTTATTTAATAAAAACCATAAAGACTCTCGTATAGAAGATATTCCTAAGAATGTTAGTTGCATATGTGAATATAAGTACAGGGTTATTTTCAGTAAATGAAGGCTTTCAGCACATGTGCTCTACTAAATAAATCCATAAAGGCACATATACAAAAATTGTTCCTAAAAATTATAGTTGTATATAAAGAAAAATACAATGTTACCCTAGTGAAGAAATAAATGTCCTCACCACACTGTGGCGAATGAAATCCACCACAGTAGAGTAGCATGTATAAAAGTTGTTTCTAGTATACTAGAATTTTGTTGCACTTGAGTAACATATTTCAGTGAAATAATGTGTTCACCACATGTGCTGCATTTACACTGCAAAGCACATAAAGAAAAATGTTTATAAGAATACTAATTGAATATATGAATAAGCTTTGCCTTGTTTAATTAAAATAACATGATATCCACATGGTATTACATGGAACACACTAAGTAAACCACACGTATAAGAGGTGTATCTAAAAGTGATAGAATTTCACTACACGTGGGTGATGACATGTCAGTGGAAGCATGTGCTTACACATGCATGGTGTTTAATACACTCTGTGAAGGCACTACTATAAAAAATTCTGTGTGTTTTATTTGTTTGTTTGTTTGTGTATGTGTGTTTTCCAGGACCCATCAGCTCCAAGTCAAGTGATTGTTTCAATGTAGTTGTGGAGGACTCAGCTTACAGTGGCCCATGCGGGGATCGAACCAGGAACCTTGGTGTTAAGAGCACCGTGCTCTAACCAACTGAGCTAACTGGCCGCTCCTAAAAGATGTTTTAAAGATGATAGCTGTGCAAGTAAATGAGGACAATGTTATATCACTGCAATAATGTGTTTACCACAGTTGCATTGAAGACATTCCATAAATGTACATAGAAAAAAGATGCTTGCGGGAATAGTAATTGTACAGTGTCATTTCAGCGACTAAGTAAATTGAGTCAATTGTTAAAAAGTCAAACCAACTAACATCAAGAACAACAAAAACTTTCCATAAGCAAACCTCTAAGCCAGGAATTGTGAAATATTTCAAACAATTAAAAATAAGAAAAACAGCTAACTAAATTTCCCAGGTTTTTCCGATGTGGAAAATAACAGGGAATCTTTTTTTCACTTTCTTTAGTGAGATCACTACTACACTGACAATATAATCCCAATAGATCATTAGAGAATAAGCAAAGCAGAGGGCATGGCTTTCATAAACAATGAAAGCACAATACCCTCCAGGTCTATCCATGCCACCACGAATGGCAAGAACCCATTCCCTTCCATGGCCGTGCAATATTCCATTGTATATATGTACCATTTTCTCTTTATCCGTTCTTCCATCGACAGACACCCAGGCTGCCTCCACATCTTGGCCAATTTAAATAATGCTGCAATGAACATGTGGATGCACATGTCCCCTCAAAGTAGCATTTTGGGTTCTTCAGATAAATACTCAGAAGTGGGATTTCTGGGTCCTTCTTTGTCTCTTATTATAGCCTTTCTACTAAAATCTATTTTGTCTGGTATAAGTATTGCTACAACAGATTTTCTCCCCAAATTCCTTTTTCATTAAATAACTTTTTCCATCCCTTTATTTTCAGTCTATGTGTATCTTTCAAGCTGAAGTGAGTCTCTTGTAGGCAGCATATATAAGGGTTTTGTCGTCTTATCCATTCAGCCACCCTATCTCTTTTTTTAAATTAGTTTCAGGTGTACAAAACAGCACAATAATTAGACATTTGCATCCCTCATGAAGTGATAACCCCCCTAGTCTACCACCCCTCTGACATTGTATATAGCTGTTACAATACCATTGACTATATTCCCTATGCTATACATTACATCCTGTGAATATATGTACCAGGGTGCCAAAAAAATATATAAAGTGTACACTTTGGTCAACGTTGCTCAAGCAGTAGTTCACCATAATCAGAAGTGTCTGGATGCTGCTGGTAACCACTTTGAGCCCCTCTTTCACATTCAATATTATTCTACTTCAGCTTCAGGTGTATAGCTCAGTGGTCAGGCATCTACACAGTCTATGAAGTGATCCCCCTGATAAATCCAGTACCCATCTGGCATCCTACATAATCTTTACATTATTGATTATGTTCCCCATACTGTATTTCATATCCCTTTGACTATTTTGTTTTAACTACCAATTTGTACTTTCTAATCCCTTCACCTTCTCTCCCATCCTCACCCACCTCCCATCTAGCAACCATCAGTTCTTTTTTTCTCTATATCTCTGAGCCTATTTCTGTTTTGTTTGCTTGTTTATTTTGTTTTTTAGATTCTACATATAAGTGAGATCATATGGCATTTGTCTTTCTCAGTCTGACTTATTTCACTTAGCATAATATTCTCTAAGTCCATCCATGTTGTTACAAATGGCATGATTTCATTCTTTTCTATTGACAAGTAATACTTCATTGTATAAATATACCACAGTTTCATTATCCAATCACCTATTGGATAAAGATAAACAACTGAACATTTCAGTTGTTTCCATATCTTGGCTATTGTGAACAGCACTGCAATAAACATCGGGGTGCATATAGTTTTTCCAATTAGTATTTTGGATTTCTTTGGATAAATACCCAGGAGTGGAATTGCTGGGTCATAAGGTAGTTTTGTTTTTAATTTTTTGAGGAACCTCCATACAGTTTTCCATAGCAGCTGCATCAATCTGCATTCCCACCAACAGTGTATGAGGGTTCCTTTTTCTCCGCAGCCTCTCTAACACTTGTTACTATTTGTCTTGTTGATGATAGCCATTCTAACTGGGGTGAGGTGATATCTCATTGTGGTTTTTATTTACATCTCTCTGATGATTATGATGGTGAACATTTTTTCATGTCTATTGGTCATTTGTATGTCCTTTTTGGAGACATGTCTATTCAGGTCCTTTGTCCATTTTTAAATTGGATTTTTTTTGTTGTTGTTGTTGAATTGTATGAGTTCCTTATATATTTTGGATATTATCTCCTTATCAGAGGCGTTGTTTGCAAAAATCTCCCATTTGGTTGGTTGCCTCTTTATTTTGTCAATGGTTTCTTTTGCTGTGCAGAAGCTGTTTAGTTTGATATAGTCTTAGTCATTTAGTTTAGCTTTTACTTTTGTTGCCTTTGGAGTCAAAATCATAAAATGCTCTTTGAACCCAAGATCCATAAGTTTAGTACCTATGTTTTCTTCTATGCAGTTTATTGTTTCAGGTCTTATGTTTATGTCTTTGATCCATTTTGAGGTAATTTGGGTACATGGTGACAGATAACAGTCTAGTTTCATTCTTTTGCATGTGGCTTTCCAATTTCTCCAGCACCATATTGAAGAGGATGTCTTTTCTCCCTTGTATGTTTTTGGCTCCTTTGTCAAAAATTATCTGTCCATATTTATGTGGGTTCATTTCTGGGTTTTCAATTCTATTCCGTTGGGCTGTGTGTCGGTTTTTCTGCCAATACCATGCTTTTTTGATTATTGTTGCCCTGTAGTCCAAGCTAAGTCAGGGAGTTTGATACCTCTAGCATTGTTCTTTTTATTAGGATTGCTTTGGCTATTTGGGGTCTTTTGTAACCTTTATTTTACTGATTTTGGGCTTATTTTGCTGTTATTTTTCCAGTTCCTTTAGGTGTAAAGATAGACTGTTGATTTGAGATTTTTCTTGTTTCTTTAGGTAGGCCTGCAAAGTTATGAATTTCCCTCTTAAGACTGTGTTTGCTGCATCCCATAGATTTGGGGTCATTGTGTTTTCATTTTCGTTTGTCTCAAGATATCTTTTTATTTCTTCTTGATCTCATTGTTGATCCATTCATTGTTAAGTAGCATGTTATTCAGTCTCCATGTGTTTGTGTATTTTTCAGTTTTTTTTAAGGTAATTGATTTCTAGTTTCATAGCACTGTAGTCAGAGAAAATGCTTGGTATGATTTTAATCTTCTTAAATTTATTGAGAATTATTTTGTGGCCTAGCATTTGGTCTATCTTGGAAAATGTTCCATATGCACTTGAAAAGAATGTATATTCCACTGCTTTGGGGTAAAATGTTCTAAAAATATCTATTAAACTTCATTTCAGTTATTGTATTCTTTATTTCTGACTGGTTCTAATGTGCCATTTAAGGCCACTGTTTGCATATTGATTTTCTGTCTGGAGGATGTGTCCAGTGGTGTCAGTGGACTGTTGAAGTCCCCTACTATGATTGCGTTACTGTTGATCTCTGTCTTTATGTCAGTCAATATTTGTTTTATATATTTAGGTGGTCCTATGTTGGGTGCATAGATCTTTACTAGCATTATGTCCTCTTGTTGAATTTATCCCTTTATTTTTATGTAATGCCCTTCTTTGTCTTTTATTATACTCTTCATTTTAAAGTCTATTTTGTCCAAAATTAAGTACTGCTACCCCAGCTTTCTTCTCATTTCCATTTGTGTGAAATATCTTATTCCATTCCTTCCTTAACTTTCATTCTGTGTGTGTCTTTCGGTCTGAGGTGGGTCTTACAGACAACACATGCATGAATCTCGTTTTATTATCCCCTCAGCTACCCTATGCTTTTTGATTGGAACATTTAATCCATTTACATTTAAAGTGATTATTGATAGGTACATAGTTACTGAAGTTTTATTATTCACATTTCTGGTCTTCATTAGCTAATTTATTTTCTCTTCTTTTTTGCTTAAAGAAGTCCTTTTAACATTTGCTGTAATAATGGCTTGGTAGTAATGAATTCCTTTAGCTTTTTCTTTTATGGGAAGCTCTTGAGCTCTCCTTCAATTTTAAATGATAGCCTTGCTGGGTATAGCAGTTGTGGTTATAGGCCCTTGGTGTTCATCACTTTCAATATTTCCTGCCAATCCCTTCTGGCTTGCAAAGTTTCTGCTGAGAAATCAGCTGATAAGTTTTATGGGACTATGATAAGTAACTAGCTGTCTTTCTCTTGCTGCTTTTATCATTCTCTCTTTGTCTTTAACCTTTGGCAGTTCAATTATGACGTGTCTTGGTGTGGGTATGTTTGGGTTCAATTTGTGTGGGACTTTCTGTGCTCCCTGGGCTTGTATGTCAATTTCCTTCACCAGGTTAGGGAATTTTCAGGCATTGTGACTTCAAATAGGTTCTAGATCTCTTGTTCCTTCTCCTTCTGGTATTCCTATGATTAGAATGTTGTTGCACTTGATGTTGTCCCAAAGGCCTTTAAACTGTTTTTCACTCTTTTTTTACTTTTTGTTGTTCCAGTGGGTGTATTCTGCTATCTTGTCTTCTAAATCACTGATTCGATCCTCTACTTCATCTAATCTGCTTTTGTTTCTTCTAGTGTATTCTTCATTTCAGTTATTGTATTCTTTATTTCTCACTGGTTCTTTGTCATGGTTTTTATGTCCTTTATGCTTGCTATCTCTTTGTTGAAATTCTCATTAAGTTTCCTTTTTTGTTTTATTAAATTTATTGGGGTGACAATTGTTAGTAAAATTACATAGATTTCAGGTGAACAATTCTGTCTTACATCATCTATAAATCCCATTGTGTGTTCACCACCCAGAGTCAGTTCTCCTTCCATCACCATATATTTGATCCCCCTTACCCTCATCTCCCACCCCTCACCCCCCTTACCCTCCTGTAACCACTAAACTATTGTCTGTGTCTATGAGTTTCTGTTTCTCATTTGTTTGTCTTGTTCTTTTGTTCCTTTTGGTTTATATACCACATATCAGTGAAATCATATGGTTCTCTGCTTTTTCTGTCTGACTTATTTCGCTCAGCATTACTCTCTCAAGATCCATCCATGTTGTCACAAATGTTCCTATATCATCTTTTCTTACCGCCAAATAGTATTCCATTGTGTATATATACCACAACTTCTTTATCCATTCATCTATCGAAGGACATTTTGGCTCTTTCCATGTCTTGGCAACCGTAAACAAAGCTGCAATGAACATTGGAGCACACGTGTCTTTATCTCTAAATGTTTTCAGATTTTTTTGGTAGATACCCAGGAGAGGGATTGCTGGGTCATATGGCAATTCTATTCGTAATCTTTTGAGGAACCTCCACACTGCCTTCCATAAAGGCTGCAGCAGTCTACACTCCCACCAACAGTGAACGAGGGTTCCATTTTCTCCACAGCCTCTCCAACACTTGTTACTATTTATCTTGTCAATGATAGCCATTCTAACTGGGGTGAGGTGATATCTCATTGTGGTTTTTATCTGCATTTCTCTGATGATTAGTGATGTTGAGCATTTTTTCATATGTTTATTTGCCATTTGTATGTCCTCTTCGGAGAAATGTCTCTTCAGGTCCTCTGCCCATTTTTCAATTGGGTTGTTTGTTTTTTTGTTGTTGAGTTGCATGAGTTCCTTGTATATTCTGGATATCAGCCCCTTATCAGAGGCACTGTTTGCAAAAATCTTCTCCCATTCAGTTGGTGGCCTCTTTATTTTGTCAATGGTTTCTTTTGCTGTGCAGAAGCTTTTAAGTTTCATATAGTCCCATTAGTTTATTTTAGCTTTTACTTCCATTGCCTTTGGAGTCAAGTTCATAAAATGCTCTTTGAACCCAAGGTCCATAAGTTTAGTACCTATGTTTTCTTCTATGCAGTTTATTGTGTCAGGTCTTATGCTTAAGTCTTTGATCCATTTTGAATTAACTTTGGTACATGGTGACAAATAGCAGTCCAGTTTCATTCTTTTGCACGTGGCTATCCAATTCTCCCAGCACCATTTATTGAAGAGGCTGTCTTTGCTCCATTGTATGTTTTAGCTTCTTTGTCAAAATTATCTGTCCATATTTATGTGGTTTTATTTCTGGGTTCTCAATTCTATTCCATTGGTCTATGTGTCTGTTTTTCTGCCAATACCATGCTGTTTTGATTATTGTAGCCCTGTAGTACAAGCCAAAGTCAGGAAGTGTGATACCTCCATTATTGTTCTTTTCTCTTAAGATTGCTTTGGCTATTCGAGGTCTTTTGTGGTTCCAAACAAATCTGATGATTTTTTGTTCTATTTCTTTAAAATATGCCATTGGGATTTTGATGGGGATTGCATTGAATCTGTATATTGCTTTGGGTAATATGGCCATTTTAACTATGTTGATTCTTCCAATCCATGAGCACGGAATGTCTTTCCATTTCTTTGTGTCTTCTTCAATTTCTTTCAAAAATGTCTTATAGTTTTCAGCATATAGGTCTTTCACATTCTTGGTTAAGTTTATTCCTAGGTATTTTATTCTTTTTGCTGCAATTGCAAAAGGAATTGTTTTTTGTATTTCTTTTTCTGAGATTTCATTGTTAGTATATAGAAAAGCAATGGACTTTTGTACGTTGATTTTGTACCCAGCAACTTTACTGTATTTGTTGACTGTTTCTAATAGCTTTTTGGTGGAGTCTTACAACACCCCAAAAGTTAGGGTTTTCTATATATAGCATCATGTCATCTGCAAAGAGTGATAATTTAACTTCTTCATTCCCAATTTGGATGCCTTTTATTTCTTTCTCTTGCCTGATTGCTCTGGCAAGGACTTCCAACACTATGTTGAAAAGCAGAGGTGAAAGGGAACATCCCTGTCATGTTCCTGAACGTAGAGCAATGGGCTTCAGTTTTTCACCATTAATTATGAGATTAGCAGAGGGCATGTCATATATGGCATTTATTATGTTAAGGTATTTTCCTTCTATACCTATTTTATTAAGTGTTTTAATCACAAATGGATGTTGTATCTTGTCAAATGCTTTTTCTGCATCAATTGATATAATCATATGATTTTTTTCCTTATTTTGTTTATGTGATGTATCACATTGACGGGTTTTCAGATGTTGAACCATCCTTTTGCGCCGGGGATGAACCGCACTTGGTCATGACGAATAACCTTTTTAATGCATTGTTGTATTCGATTTGCTAGAATTTTATTTAGGATTTTTGCATCGGGATTCATTAGAGATATTGGTCTGTAGTTTTCTTTTTTTGTGCAGTCCTTACCAGGTTTTGGTATCAGGGTAATATTGGCCTCATAAAATGAGTTAGGGAGTACTGTCTCTTCTTCAATTTTTTGGAAGAGTTTGAGAAGGATTGGTATTAGATCTTCTATGCAGGTTTGGTAGAATTCACTTGTGAAGCATCTGGTCCCGGACTTTTGCTTTTGGGAAGGTTTTGGATGACTGATTCAATTTCATTACTGGTGATGGGTCTGTTTAGATTTTCCAGTTCTCCATGGTTCAGCCTTGGAAGACTATATGTTTCTAAGAACTTGTCCATTTCTTCTAGGTGATTGAATTTGGTGGCATATAGTCCTTCATATTATTCTTGATTGATCCTTTGTATTTCTGTGCTGTCCGTGATAACTTCCCCATTTTCATTTCTGATTTTGTTAATTAGTGTCTTCTCTCTTTTTATCTTAGTGAGTCTAGCCAAGGGTTTGTCAATTTTGTTAATCTTTTCAAAGAACCAGCTCTTTGTCACATTAATTTTTTCTATTGTCTTTTTGTTCTCTATTTCATTTAGTTCTGCTCTAATTTTTGTTATTTCCTTTCTTCTGCTGACCTTGGGTTTTACTTGTTCTTCTTTTTCTAGTTCTTTAAGGTGTAACATGAGGTTATTTATTTGGGAGTTTTCTTGTTTCTTGAGATAGGCCTGTAATGAGATAAATTTCCCTCTTAAAACTGCTTTCGCTGCATCCCAAAATTTTGGTAGGATGTATTTTCATTGTCATTTGTTTCTCTCTTTCAATAGTTTGAATATTTGGTTCCACTCCTCCTGGCTTGTAGAGTTTCTGCTGAAAAATCTGATGATAATCTAATGGGCTTTCCTTTGTAAGTTACCGTCTTCTTTTCCCTGGCTGCCTTGAGGATTCTTTCTTTGTCGTTGATTTTAGACAGCTTCAATACAATGTGCCTTGGAGAAGGCCTGTTGGGATTGAGGTAACTAGGTGTTCTATTTGCTTCTTGGATTCGAGGGTCCAGTTCTGTCCACAAATTTGGGAAGTTCTCATCGACAATTTGTTTGAATATATTCTCTGTTCCTTCTCTCTTTCTTCTCCTTCTGGTATGCCCATTATTCTTATATTGCTCTTTCTGATGGAGTCTGAAAGTTCTTGTAGAGTTCTTTCATTTCTTTTAAGTCTCAAGTCTCTTTCTTCTTCCATCTGTGTCATTCCCAGGTTTCTATCTTCGATATCACGGACTCTTTCCTCCATCTGGTCAACTGTACTGCCTAAGCTGGTTATTTCATTCTTAATTACTTCTATTTAGTTCTTAATCTCCAGAAATTCTATCTGGTCTTTTTTATAATTTCAATCTCTTTCGTAAAATGCTCATGCTGTTCTTTGATTGAGTTTCTGAGTTCCTTTAACTGCCTATCTGTGTTTTCTTGCATCTCGTTGAGTTTTTTTTAGAACTGCAATCTTGAATTCTCTGTCATTTAAGGCACATATTTCTGTATCTTTAAGTGCCTTCTCTGGAGATTTTTCACTCTCTTTCTGAGCTATCTTGTTGCCTTGGTTATTCATGGCGATTACTGGTTTACTATTTCTCTTCCTAGACATCTATAGGAGTGGCTTCTGCAACACTTTAATAGGAAGCGGTCTTTCTTTTGTTTTCCAGTATTTGTTGGTAGAATGTTCTATTTTTTCTCCATCTGCAGCTTATTTTTCTTCTCCTACACGGTAGTGCTATGTTTTCTCTACACTATTCTAGCTTCTCACACAATGGGGGGATTCACTGTGAGACGGACTTCTCCTCTGTATTAGTTCGTATAGGTCACAATGTGCAGTGTCCCGGTGGGTATGCGGAGAGCTTTTGATGTTCCAAAGCTCTTTCAGCTCCAGATTCGGAGCCCGTATGTTTCAGCAGTTCTGTTTACTCCTGCAGGGATCTGCCCAGATAGGTGGGGTCAGGGGCGGGGTGAGTTGTGAGAGGTGGCCCAGAGCAATGGCGGCGACCACCACCACAGCAGATCCTGCTTCCACAGCTCCCTCCCCTTTGCCAGAACTAATTGGGCTGCGAATTTGTGTCTGTGGTCCACAGTTCTGAGAACAGTAAATATTCTGTTCTTTTGATCTGGCACTGCTACTGTTTGTTTCTATCACCGGGCAGGTGGGGGCCGGGCGAGCTCTGGGAGAGTAGAGAGGGGGCGGGTAGTCTCACTGCCTAACTTCCATTCTCTGCTTGGCAGTGAGGGCTTAAAATCCATTTTCAGCCTTCTTCCCTCAGTCTTTGCTCCGAGGTCTCTCCCGTGAATGTTGTGTTCAGCTGTGTTATATGCTGTCCCCTCAGCCCTGTGGGCCTTAAGCGGAGCCCTAGCAGTCTGAGTTCTTCCCTCTCCCGCAGCTGCGGTAGTTCCGGGAAGCAGTGAGCTCGGAGCACTGTGCTAGGTCTGCATCTTGCAGCCGCGCGACTCCGTCTGCGCCCTCTCCCTTCCCTCCTACCCCGCTCACGTGATTTCCCACCTGTAGGTGACTTCGGTAGTCAGCCTCTTCGTCTTGCCTGTCTGCTGTGCAGGGAGTCCTTTGTGGAGTTTTTGTTGTTCAATTAGTTGTAAATTCCAGGGGAGCTTTACAGAGGCTCACCTCATGCCGCCATTTTTCCTCCGAATGTCTTTCATTTTTGAAAAATTTTATACACAAAAGGATATTTTATAACACTTAGTCCAAAAAATGTTTAAGACATGACTTCATTCTTACCTAGAAAATGGAATTCTTATTCGGTATACTTGCTAAGCTCAATAATCATTCGAAGTACATGGTGCACTGCCATGAAATGAGCTACCTGCATTATGCCTGCTACAGTTGAGCAAATTTAAATATGTGAATTTCTGTTCACTTAAGTCTTTATTTTTATATTTTAAAATATTGCATTTTATGTTTTAAAAAATTGCGTCTTCACCACCCAGAGTCAGCAATGTGGAGAAGAATGGAATTTTCTTAACCTGCTAATTGCTATGTTTCAAAGCCTACAGCAAATAATATACATAATGGTGAAATAGTACAAACAATAGTAGAATGTTACAGAAAGCTGGTTGCTATCACCACATTCACTGAACATCATAGTTGAAGTATTAGCCAGCATAACAAGGCATACAACATCAACAACATAACAATAAGAAACCAGCAATAGCATAAAAGTTTGAAAGCCCTAACAATAAACGAAAAAGAAAAAAACAAATTGGAAGAGAATATATTTAGAATGATGCCATACATGTCTCTGTGTATGTGTGTATATCATTCAAATTACAAAATAATAGTTTATTGTAATTATGAATATATACATAAATAATAAATATATACTTATTTGGATATGAAATAAAACTGAATACTCAAAAGCCTGCAATTACTTCTGAGAAGAAACAGGGGGAATGAGCAGGGTTGACCTGTCTGTATTTGCAATGCTTATTCCTTTAATTAAGAGAGAGATCTGAAGTAAATATAATAAACTATTAAGTACATGAGTACTTGTATTATTTCTGTACTTTTAAAATATATTTGAAATTATTTCGTAAGTTAAAAAATGATGTTAAAATAAAACGAGTATCTGCATATTGATGTTAAAATATGTTAAAATAGGTTTAAAAATGATGTTAAAATAAAATGAGTATCCACATGATGGCACCATAAATCCACTAATGTGCATATCACACCTTAGCAGCCAGGAAAAAAATACATGTTATATCCCACTGACTTATATGGGAGTCAACAAAATGTCTCCAGTTTCCTAAACATGGGTAATAATGTGTGTGTGCATGCATGTGTATGTGAAAGAGAGAGAGACAGGCAGAAACAGGGTTTTTCTTAGAATAGATACCATTAGGACTCAGAATGGGAAAGAAATCCTGCCTGCAGTAATGTAGAATCTCAGAAATAGTAAAACAAAACGCTATTAATCTGGAGTTTACTAAATTTGAATTCAGATTATTTGGAAAGGAAGGTATTCTTTGCTTTAATGTAGATGACTTGCTAAAGGCTTCTTTTCTGATCAGCAGAACAGGATGATGTTAACTTGGATGGAGACAGTCCTAACTGTGCCACTTACTAGCTTCAGGATACGACACTCAATTCCTCTGTGTAGGAATAGGTAAAACAACATGACCCACAGAGAGTTGTTTTGAGATAAATATCTCATTCCTCCCCACTGATAAAGGACTCTCAGTTACTGTCCCTGGCACCTCCTGTTGGAGGAGCAGGTCATCACCATGTGCTGTGATATGAGGCTTTTGCCAACGACTTCCACTCAACTGTGAAATTCCTGCACAATAGATATAAAAATGCTTAGATATAAAAATGCTTAGTTCAAAACAAAGTTCTACCCTATAAACTGGCCTTTTGGATGATCAATTAACAATATTTTATTTTCCTTAAGAACCTGCATTATGTTTGGTGGATGAAAGAACCAAGATCTTATTTATTTTGGTTTCAGAATAAAATATTTAAAATTCTTACCAGTATAAGACTGGAAAGAACATACCTTTTTGTTTTATTATTCAATTACTTGTACGTCTGAAAGAACAATGTAGTTGGACTTTATGAAGTGATTTTATTATTTTTATGAATTTTTCATTTCACAGATCTCATAATGACAGAAAATACACACACACACACAAAAAAAAAAAAAAAAAAGAAAGAAAAAAAGAAAACAGTGAGAAATGTTACTCCCAGATATATTCCTTGGGCCAACTAAGTGATTGCAGTCTTATCTCAGAAATATGCACAACATTTTTTCCTCAAGTTGGCATGTGATAAAGTTTCAATAACACTTGGATAACAGTATTTAAGACATGCTGATAACAACACTGGTCTGGTGCAGGGCTATTGGTTTACCAGGGTGAGCTGCAGAGTCTAAAGCCAGAATGACACTAAGGACTTTCTTTGTTTGGTTAAGTGGTTGTTTGACTTTATGAAAGAAATTGAATTTGAAACAGTAAGTTAGAGTAATATAGTTAGGAGAGAGGTTACAAATGTAAATGAGAAATAATCTAATCTTGATGGCACAGAAAGAGGGTTAGAAGGTGAAGTGAAAATAAGACAGGCTCTGTGGGTGGTAAAATCAAGAAAACAACTTAGGACTCCAGTCTAGAGGGATGAAGTCTGAGAATGATTTGAATCATGGTCATATAAATGCGATTTTATAAGACATCAAATTGAACATCAAATCATGGCAAAGTTTGAAGCTTTATGGTAACAGTTTAAGACAAAGAGAAAAATGTTAATGCGATGTGTATTACAGTTATGGAACTTTTACACTTAAGAGGCCTATAAGAAATGCTTGAAAACATGTCAAGCAAATCACAAAGATTTATCTGTTAATGTCCCAGAGAGGGTTTCTACCTTTGCTCAGACAAAAGCCCAGGAAGTTTAATGGGTGAGAAGAGATGATGGAAGGGAGGGAGGGAGAAAAAGGAATGACTGGTACTTCCATCCTCACCTTTCTGTGAATTATTTTCAATCCAATTAGTTTTAGAAACTAAGATCTGCAAATGATGTTACAATCTGCTTTTTTTTTATAATAAAGAAATTGATATTTCCTAGATTATTTCAAGCAGGGGGAAAAACTAGGTGATCTGAAGTGGTTGAGATGTGCAAGGATAATTGGGTTCTCAGGGCTCTGAGGAAGGAGACAAGTACACATGTAGAAGCCTCTGAAAATCAGGAAGCAAAGATCAAAGAAGAATGTCAGACGTTAGGACAGGGTGGGCTGCAGGAGTTAGAATGTGCTAAAGACAGACTTTTCCTTCTTTGCATGGGGCCGGTGTTGTACTAGTTTGCTGAAGCTGCCATAGCAAAGTACTGCAAATTCAGTGGCTTAAGAAAACAGAAATGTACATTTCTATAATACATCATCTGTATATCACATTGTGTGTTCACCACCCAGAGTCAGTTCTCCTTCCATAACCATATATTTGACCCCCTTTACCCTCTTCTACCAGCCTCCTCCTTCTTATAATTTGACTAATCAATGGCACCCCAATAAATTTAATAAAAATAAACAAAACAAAACAAAAAAACCCAGAAATGTATTGTCTCCCAGGTCTGGAGGCTAGAAGTCTGAGGTCAAGGTGTTAGCAAGGCCACTCTCCCCCTGGAGGTGCTTGGAGGGTCTACTCCAGGTCTTTGTTCCAGCTTCTGATGGTTGCTTTGCTTGTGGTAGCACAACTTCAGTCTCCAAATGACATTTTCCCCGTGTTCTTGTCTGGTTCTTCACATGGCATTCTTTTTATAAGGACAACAGCTATATGGGATTAGGGGCCCACCCTACTCCAGTAGGACTTCATCCTAACTGATTACATCAAATGACCCTATTTTCAAATAAGGTCACATTCTGAGGTATTGGAGTTAGGAGTTCAACGTAGGTATATTGGGGTAGGGGAGTCACAATTCAACCCATAACAAGGTGTTTGAAGCTTTATTAATAATGATGGATTTCCTGAGTAACCCAGTCTCTTTAATTATGGTGAGAGAATTTGCCTATACCTTACATTTTGTTGTTCCTTACTGATCCGTGCCTCATCCTGTTTTCACCCTATCCCCTCTTGCTGGAAAGCACATCTAGTCCCAAGGCTTAAACAGCCCTATGTCAACGACTCCTCAGCCTCTATGGTCAGAAACCTAGACCCATTTAACCCACTGGCAGCTAGCATGTCACTGGTATCATCCAGGTACAGCAACCCCATTGGCACCAGACTTAACTTCTCTTGCTCCAGCCCCAACCCAAGGAAGTTCCTGTCCCAAGAGCAAGGTGCCTCTACTGGGCCCTCATGTGATCCTGCCACTCGGATGACATCCTTGGTGCTTCCCTTACCCTCACCTGCACCCAGTGAGTCACTCAGCTCCACAGATGCCATCTCCATCTTTCTTAAATACTACCTCTTTGTTTTGGATCCTACGTTTAGTTCAGGTCCTCATTTTCTCTATATGGACAGACACTCTGCTTCTAGACTTCCCTTTGTCCTTTTCCAATCTACCCTCAACACTGAGTCCAGAAAAAAATATTTCTGAACCTCAAATCTAATCATTTTATACTCCTATTTTCTTCTGAAGATTTGCAGAGTTTGTCTCTATCTCCAGCTTCAGCTGTTCTCTTCACTTTTATAGGTCATTCATTTTTTAAAGCATTTATTGAGAAATTGTGGTGGCCCTGGCACTATTCTTGGCACATATAGGAAGGAGTGAGTGACGCATTCTAATTTTTCCAATTGGGAGTGCTTATTAAGGTTTATATACCAAGTCCTTAAGATAATCTTATAAAAATATGCTTTAAAAATTGAAAGCAGTGGGAATTGAGTGATCTGATAGTAATGGCTTACACGTTAGATGAAAAGGACTAATAAAACTATTCTCTCACACCTTTCTTACTGGGCTTATTTCTCCGAGAAACCCAGCAAAACAGGTGTATTTATATCTACAGATAACTCATTCTCCTTTTTCTTCCTGAGTCTGGAGCACCCTGGCCCTACGGTAGAAATAAGAAGAAAGCATTCATTAAAATAACAATTTTTAAAAAGCATGAAACCCAGCTTAGGTAACACACATGTATAAGATAGAGTCATAGCTGAGAGAAACTAATTGAAAATAAGCAAACAGATGAAATATCATTTAGATAACTTACATGCCTTTAAAGTTTGCTGACTTCATGACCTACTAGTGCATTGAAGGTAAGAGGCAAACTCTCTGAAGATGAGGATTTCGTTTATACTTAATATATCAACAAAATACTCTATTAGCAAAATAACAACAATACTAATAATAATTTCTCATATCTATTGTTCATCTTTAATAAAGTCATTCTAATTAATAATGGTTTGATGAAAACTCAGGAACTTACTAGAAATTCTTCTTTTGCAATACTTCCTAGATGATTATCTAAGATCAAAACAAAACAAACATGAGAGCAACCTGTTTGCTCCTCAGGAAACAGACTATCAAAAGCAGGCAATGTTATCACCATACCCACCTCCAAAGCTTCCCATGAGCATATTCTGTCATGTGAGCTGTTCACAGGTTACGTAAAACTTAGGCATATTAACTTTTATATTAGGAATATGTTTGTGAAATTAGTGTGTAAAATAAATTTTGGTTATTATGCATAATGTTGTTATAAAAATTCATGCCAATGTTTTCATTTCTCTTGAGTATATACCTAGGAGTGGAATTGGGAGTCAGATGGCAACTCAGTAGTTAACACTTCGAAAAACTGTTAAAGTGGCTGCACATTTTGACCAGCCAAGTATCAAAGTTCCAACTTTTCCACATGTTTTCAACACTTGCTATTGTCTGTCTTTTTAATATAACAGTTTAGTGGATGCGATGTATTCTCTTATCATGGTTTTTATTGCAGTTCTCTAATGACTAAAATTTTCAATAAATGGTGAATGGATAAACAAACTATTACTATCTATGCAATGGAATATTAGTTGGTAATGACAAGGAATGAAGTACTGATACATGTTGGAACATGAATGAAACTCAAAGACATGATGCTTAGTGAAAGAGACCACACATTGTATGAACTCATCTTCATGAAATGTCCAGAATAGCCGCATCCTTAGAGACAGAAAGGAGATTAATTATTACCTAAGGCTGGGGTCAAGGATAATGGGAAGGAAATACTAATGGGAACAAAATTCTTTTCTGAGATGATGAAAGTGCTCTTAGTTTAGATTATGGTGATGGCTGCACAACTTTTAAAATATACTAAAACCCATTAAACTGTACATTTAATTGTAAACTTTATGATATGTACAATTATATCTCATTAAAGCTGTGAAAAACAACTATACTTTGCATAACCAAAGCTGGGGTATTCTGCTAAAGTCAGTAAACCTTTGGTAGTATGAATAAGTGTATAATAATTTGAGTTTTTTAAAAGTATGTGTTTAGAAATATAGTTTTCATAAATTAGAACATTTATCAGGCTCTTTAAAAGGCCACTGATTTTTCAAGAGATAATAATAAATCAGTCTTTGTCGACTTGAATTTTAAGCTTAAGTTATTATTATTATTATTTTAAATTAAAGTTTATTGGGGTGACAATTGTTAGTAAAGTTACATAGATTTCAGGTGTCCAATTCTGTATTACATCAACTATATGTCATATTGTGTGTTCACCACCCAGAGTCAGTTCTCTTTCTATCACCATGTATTCGACCCATTTACCCTCTTCTAGAGCCCTCCTCCCGCTTACCATACCAAAAGCTTAAATTATTTAAATGCCTACTATCCTGGCCAAATACAGGCTTTGGGTCTCAATTAGAAATTGCTCCAGTTTGAGAGCTTATGTATCAAATAATTGGTATCCAGGGCAGAAGGTCCCGAAGAATCCACTCTTCTCTTCTATTATGCAATTAGTAGTCCAGTGATTTGTTGGCTAAAGAGATGATTTTCAAAATAAAATGGAAAGCAAAATTTTAAATTAAATTTGCAGTCCATATCAGTGAGATACACTCTAAAATGTACACAAGGATGGTTTTATCATAATATTTCAGATTTCTTTTTCAAACCAATTTCACATGCATTTATCTTAATATCATTCTGGGGAAAAAAAGTAAAAGCTGTGTGGTAGGCCTTGAAGGTGTTTACTACGAACTTTTGAAATTAGAGAGCTTTAATAACCAAACTGAGTCCATGATTTTGTATTAGTAATGCAACTGAGATTGGAAAATAAATTCCCTGATATCCTGTCATTTTCATCCTATTCCACCATCTGCCCTCAGTGGAGACAGATTATACAAATATAAAGAAAGCAAACAGTTGAAATGGAAACTAATAGTTTACTCAGGGTGGCATAAAAGAATTCCTTCTTGGAATCAAAGTATATTTCAGGAACAAAAAAGCTTTCAACTCACACCAGTTTCATCAATTAATCATTTTAGGTATTTTAGTTCAACTTTGTTAACATTTAAGATTCATGTCCTCAATATGCTGCTCTTCCTGAAGTGGGCCTTTCGGTTTTAGTTTAAAAGAGAATTGTTCGCTTTACCTGACAAAGCCTTATCTTAAGATTCCACTGGATGTTTTGCTGGAAAGCTAGTGAAGACTGTGTCAGAGATATGCTTTTAATTCACTTCTCTACAACTTTTTGCAAGTGGCTGATTTCAGAACCGGTGGCTGATTTCAGAACTTGTCATTTAATAAGGCTAAGCTAAAGAAAATAACTAGAAATACAAGATGAACTTCTCAACTTGATATATTGTCCACTTTTAATCCTTTCACGTTATGGGGCCAGAATGTATAGAAGTCTTTGTGAGGCTTCAGAAATTGCTGAAGATCCTTCAAAGGAAAACCAGTTTTACAAAAATGCCCTCTCTCCACTCCCCCAGTCACATGATCAGGTAATGTACTTGATTCCTACAAACAGGTAATCCACTGGGCTGCACTCCAGACAGTTAAGTGGCTTTAACATAAACTTTTATTGCAAGGGGGATGGGGAGTGCAAGATAAAAGCATCATTTGTCTTGTGAGCACTTGCTGAAAATCTACCCATTATACAGTGCAGACCTAAATGAAGGCTGCTGGTGCCTTTTTGATGTGGAAGAATTTCCTTGGTCCTGTGAGGAGTCAATGACCCACATTTCCTTTCCCCCTGGCAGAATGTGGGTATTTACTTGCTGCACATTCCAGTGCCTTGATAGATGGCTGAGCTGAACTTGGCCTGCATTGAACTCAAGGGATCAACACTTGGACAGAGTCTTTGTTCTGTCTGTCCCATGGTGTCAGCAACTTGGAGTAATCAGCCTGTCAACTCAGGGGCCTTTCCATGGGAGGACAGATCCTTTAGCTCACAGATAGAGCAACAAAGGTTTGCTTATTGTGTGGCAGCCTCCTCCAAAAAATAGCTTTTTGTGTGTGTCAGGATATTTATCATGTGCTCATGTCATCATTTCAGGCATACTGTGGCAGTCCTAGCATGGACAGTGCACGAAGCCTTTTATCTAAGAATGTACATATCGCTTTGAAGCCTGGGTAAGGAATACATTACAAGTTTTGTGATAGAGAAGCTCAAATGGTGGGGTAAGACGTGAGAGAGAACGGAGAAAGATACAGAGCTGCTAATGGGAAAATAGGGGGAAAATTAATTTAATCATTCTTTAGTTAGAGAAGTAAATCCTTTGTTCTCCACCTTACTAAAAAATCTCAAGTATTTAGGGTCATGTCAGTGTGGTTTCATCTTATTTCTCATCTGGTTTTATGATTTGCAATAAAGCAACAATTTCAAGGCATTCAAATTAACTAGATTATTTTTATACTCACAGAGTGGTGCAATTAGGGTACCTGGTAAACACAGACATTATCTTGCAATTCTGCTTTGATGGACCCACATCTCATTCATGTTTACATTTTATTTTAGTATTCTTTGTTCAGAAAAGCCAAGAGGCAGATTTTTTTAGCTTACTAAAACTAAATTTCCTTGAATATTTATTGAAATTTAAAAATAATCTCATAGAGAAGTACATTTGTTTTGGTATACTTTAGTTTGTTATAAAAACAGAATCCCAGTGCAACCATCATCTTTAAATGTAAGCAAAGAGTATTACTATGTTAGAATGACTAAGATGGAATTCTGAGTGTACATCCTCAAAAACTTTATGAGCTGGATGATGTTGAAGAGGTTTAGGAAATATAAGACAGACTATGTGCCATTTCACTGAAGTGAATAATGTTTAAGACAAAAGTAAAATATCTTGGGCAGAAACTTAAGGTAGCTGGGTTTGCCACTAATGAATATCAAGTCATTTTTGTCCATGGAAAATCATGACCAAACTTGCACTTTTCATTGGTTGAAGAAAACAGGTTTATTCATGGGTACTATATATGCTTATTTAAAGAAACACGATGTAAAGCATGCTCTTAGCCATGCTGAAGTACAATTTTAGTAGAGTCATATTGAGCATTTTTTTCTATATAGCTTAAATTGAAAACATCTAATGAGAAACAAGGCATGACTCTACTTAAATTAACAGAAACTAACATTTCTTTTTCTTTTAATTATCCCACTACCTATGAAAATATATCTTTTTTTTTTTTTTTTTTAAATTAAATTTATTGCGGTGACAATTGTCAGTAAAATTACATAGATTTCAGGTGTACAATTCTGTATTACATCATCTATAAATCCCATTGTGTGTTCATCACCCAGAGTCAGTTCTCCTTCCATCACCATATATTCGATCCCCCTTACCCTCATCTCCCACCTCCCACACCCCCCCCCCGTTACCCTCTGGCAACCACTCAACTATTGTCTGTGTCTATGAGTTTTGACAACATGGATGGATCTTGAGAGAGTAATGCTGAGCGAAACAAGTCAGACAGAAAAAGCAGAGAACCATGTGATTTCACTGACATGTGGTATATAAACCAAAAACAACAAAAGAACAAGACAAACAAATGAGAAACAGAAAATATATCTTTTTAAAAAATTTTATTTTTTTTATTAGTTTCAGATGTACAAAACAATATAATAGACAGTTATACCCCTCACAAAGTGATAATCCCCCTCCCCCACTCTATCCCTCTGACATTGTATATAACTGTTACATTTCCACTGACTCTATTCCTTATGCTGTACTCCACATCCTGTGAATATATATATATATATATATATATATATATATATATATATATATATAGTATCAGCCTGTATATATATATATGTGTGTGTGTGTGTATATATATATTCACTATGTATATATTACTATATATATGTTCACTATATATATATACAAATTATCAGCCTGTATATATATATATATATATATATATATATACATATATATATATATGTATATATATATATATTCACTATATATATATATATTCACTATATATATATATAGTCACAGGATGTGGAGTACAGCATAAGGAATAGAGTCAGTGGAAATGTAACAGCTATATACGATGTCAGAGGGACAGAGTGGGGGAGGGGGATTATCACTTTGTGAGGGGTATAACTGTCTAACTATTATACTGCATATATATATATATATATATATATATATATATATAAAATTATAGTTGGCATTCATTATTATTCAGCTTCAGGTGTACACTGCAGTGGTCAGGCATCTACATCGTCCGTGACGTGGTATGTGGTCTCCCTAATAAGACAAGTGTCCATTGGATACCCTACAAAATCTTTACAACATTATTGATTACATTCCCCAAATTGTCTTTCATATCCCTGTGGCAATCTTGTGGTTACTGACTGTGCTTTCTAATCCCCTCACCTTCCCCCTTATCCCCAGCCCCCTCCCATCTAGCAACCCTCAGTTTTTTTGTCTATATCTCTGAGACTGTTTCTGTTTGTTCATTTATTCTATTTTTAGATTCCACATATAAGTGAGATCATATGGTGTTTATCTTTCTCCATCTGACTTATTTCACTTAGCATAGTATTCTCTAGGTCCATCCATATTGTTGCAAATGGTAAGATTTCTTTCTTCTTATGGCTGAGTAATACTCCATTGTATAAAATGTACCACAGTTTCTTAATCCAGTCATCCACCGATGGGCATTTCGGTTGTTTCCATGTCTTGGCTATTGTGTATAGTGCTGCAATAAACATAGGGGTGCATAAATTTTTTTGAATTAGTGTTTTGGGTTTCTCTGGATAGATACTTAAGAGTGGAACTGCTGGGTCACAAGGTACTTCCATTTCCAGTTTTTTGAGATACCTCCATACTATTTTCCATAGTGGCTGCACCAATCTACAATCTGACCAACAGTGCATGAGGGTTCCCTTTTCTCTGCATCCTCACCAACACTTGTTGTTTGTTGATTTACTGATGATAGCTATTCTGACTGGGGTGAAGTGTATCTCATTGTGATTTTTATTTGCATTTCTCTAACGATTAGTGAGATTGAGCACTTTTTTCATATGTCTGTTTGCCACCTGTATGTCCTCTTTAGAAAAATGTCTCTTCATGTCCTCTGCCTATTTTTTGAGTGGATTATTTGCTTTTTGGTGTTGAGTTGAATGAGTATTTTTTAAATAAATTTTGGATATTAACCCCTTATCAGATGTATCATTGACAAATATCTTCTCCCATTCAGTAGGATGACTTTTTGTTTTATTGATGGTTTACTTTGCTGTGAAAAACTTTTTAGTTTGATGTAATCCCACATGTTTATTTTTTCTCTTACTTCCCTTGCCCAAAAGGAATATATCAGTAAAAATATTCCCAAGGGTAATGTCTCCAAATTTACTTCCTATATTTTCTTTTAGTAGTTTTATGGCTTCAGATCTTACATTTAAGTCTTTAATTCATTTTGAATTTATTCTTGTATGTGGTATAAGGAGGTATTCCAGCTTCATTTTTTTGCCTGTGTCTGCCCAGGTTTCCCAGCACCATTTATTGAATAGACTGTCTTTACCCCAGTGTAAATTCTTGCTTCCATTGTCATAGATTAAATGACCATATAGGCATGGATTTATTTCTGGGGTCTCTATTCTGTTCCATTGATCGATGTGTCTGTTTTTAAGTCACTACCATGCTGTTTGGATTACTATAGACTTGTAGTATAATTCCGTGTCAGGTATTTGATACTTTCCACTCTGTTCTTATTTCTCAAGATTGTCGTGGCTATTTGGTGTCTTTTACGGTTCCATATAAATTTTAGGATTATATGTTCTATTTCTGTGAAAAATGTCCTTGGTAGTTTGATAGGAATTGTGTTGAATCTGTATATTGCCTTAGGCAGTATGGACATTTTAACTATGTTAATTCTTCCTATCCATGAGCATGGTATATGCTTCCATCTATTTGTATCTTCTTTAATTTCTTCAGTGTCTTATAATTTTCTGAGTACAGGTCTTTTACTTTGGTTAACTTTATATCTAAGTATTTTGTAGTTTTTGAAGCAATTGTAAATGGGACTGTTTCCTTAATTTCTCCTGATAGTTTATTATTAGTGTATACAAATGCAAATGATTTCTGAATATTAATTTTGTATCCTGCTACTTGACAAAATTCATTTACCTAATAGTTTTTGGTGGAGTCTTTGGGGTTCTCTATATATAGTATCATGTCATTTGCATATAATGACAATTTTACTTTCTCTTTTCCAATTTGGATGCCTTTTATTTCTTTTTCTTGTGTGATTGCTGTGGCTAGAAGTTCCAGAACTATGTTGAATAAAAGTGGAGAAAATGGGCAGCCTTGCCTTGTTCCTGATTTTAAGGGGAATGGTTTTAGCTTTTCCCCGTTGAGTATGATGTTAGCTGTGGGTTTATCATATATGGCCTTTATTAGGTTGAGATATGATCCTTCTATTCCCTTTTTCTTGGGGGTTTCTATCACAAATGGCTGCTGGATTTTGTCAAATGCTTTTTCTGCATCTATTGATATAACCATATGATTTTTATTTTTCATTTTGTTAATGTGGTGTATCACATTAATTGATTTGCAGATATTGAACTAATTTTGCATACCAGGAATGAATCCCACTTGACCATGGTGCATGATCTTTTTAATGTATTGCTGACTTCTGTTTGCTAATATTTTGTTGAAGATTTTTGCATCTATGTTCATTAGGGATATTGGCCTGTAGTTTTCCTTTTTTGTAATGTCTTTGTCTGATTTTGGGATCAGGGTGGTAGTGGTCTCGAAAAAAAGAGTTTGGGAGCCTCCCCTCCTTCTGGATTTTTTGGAATAGTTTGAGGAGAATAAGTGATAATTTTTTTTTTTCAAATGTTTTGTAAAATTCACCTGTAAAGCAATCTGGTCCAGGGCTGTTGTTTGTTGGGAGCCTGTTGATTACTGATTCAATTTCCCTGGTGGTAATCAGTCTATTCAGATTTTCCATTTCTTCTTGAATTAGCCTTGGAAGGTTGTATGCTTCTAGAAAATTATCCATTTCTTTCAGATTGCCAAATTTGTTGGTGTATAGTTGCTCATAGTATTTTCTTTTTTGTATTTCTGTGGTGTCTGTTGTCATTCTCCTCTTTCACTTCTGATTTTATTAATTTGGGTCCTCTCTCTCTCTCTTTTTAGATGAGTCTGGCTAAAGGTTTGTCATTTTTTTTTTTTTTTTTTTTTTTATCTTCTCAAAAATACAGCTCTTGGTTTCATTGATCTTTTGTATTTTGTTTTTTATTTTTTGGTCTCTATTTATTTCCACTCTAATCTTTATTATCTCTTTACTTGTACTCCCTTTGGGCTTATTTTACTGTTCTTTTTCCATTTCCCTTAGGTGTAAGGATAAACTGTTGATTTGAGATTTTTCTTGTTTCTTTAGGTAGACCTGCATTGCTACGAATTTCCCTCTTAGGACTGCTTTCACTGTACCTCATAGATTTTGGGTCATTGTGTTTTCATTTTCATTTGTCTTGAGGTATCTTTTGAGTTCTTCCTTGATCTCATTGTTGACCCATTTGTTATTTAGTAACATGTTATTCAGCTTCTATGTATTTGTGTGTCTTCCAGTTTTTTTCTTGTAATTGATTTCTAATTTCATAACACTGTGCTTAGAGAAGACGTTTGATATGATTTCAATTTTCTTAAATTTATCGAGACTTGTTTTGTAGCCTAACATGTGGTCTATCTTGGAAAATGTTCCATGTGAGCTAGAGAAGAATGTATATTCTGCAGCTTTGGGGTGAAATGCTCTAAAAATATCAATTAAATCCAGCTGATCTAATGTGTCATTTAAGGCCACTGTTTCCATATTGATTTTCTCTCTGGAGGATCTGTCCCTTGTTGTCAGAGGTGTGTTGAAGTCCCCTGCTATAATAATGTTACTGTTGATCTCTGTCTTTATGTCAATCAATATAGATTTTATGTATTTAGGTGTTCCTATGTTGGATGCATAGATGTTTACTAGGGTTATGTCCTCTTGTTGGATCAATCTCTTTATTATTATGTAGTACCATTCTTTGTCTTTTAGTATATTCTTCATTTTAAAGTGTATTTTGTCAGATATAAGTATTGTTACTCCAGCTTTTTTCTCATTTCCATTTGCATGAAATATCTTACTCCATCCCTTCACTTTCAGCCTGTATGTGTCTTTTGATCTGAGGTGAGTCTCTTGTATACAGCATATGCAAGGGTCCTGCTTTCTTATCCACTCAGTCACCCTATGTCTTTTGATTGGAGCATTTAATCCATTTATATTTAAAGTGATTATTGATAAGTACATAGTTATTGCCATTTTGTTATTTGTATTTCTGGTTGTCATTATTTGGATTGTTTTCATCTTTCTTCTGCTTAAAGAAGCCCTTTTAACATTTACTGCAATGCTGGCTTGGTGGTAATGAATTCATTTAGCTTATTCTTTTCTGGGAAGCTCTTTAACTCTCCTTCAATTTTAAATGATAGCCTTGCTGGATAAAACAATCTAGGTTGTAGACCTTTGTTTTTCATCACTTTAAATACCTCCTGCCACTCTTTTCTGGCCTGCAAAGTTTCTGTAGTCAGCTGATTGTCTTATGGGAGCATCCTTGTAAATAGCTCACTGTCTGTCTCTTGCTGCTTTTAGGATTCTTTCTTTGTCTTTAACCTTTGCCATTTTAATTATAATGTATCTTGGTGTGGGTTTGTTTGGGTTCATTTTGGTTGGAATTGTCTGCACTTCCAGAGCTTGTATGTCAACTTCTTTCACCAAGTTAGGGAAGTTTTTGGTCATTATTACCTCACATATGTTCTTGCTCCCTTGCTCCCTTTCTTCTCAGTTCTAGATGAGTGGGGCTGTAGAGTGTGGTTGGTAGCTTTTACAAAGTCAGTGCAGTTTCTGCTCTTGCTTGCACACATACGTGCTAAGAGCACTACAGCCAGCTACCAAGAGGTGGGCTTCCTCCCTGTGCGCATGTTTCCTGGGTCTTAGGGCACTTCCGTTCTTGGGTGTGGAAGGCATGAGATTTCTGAGCTGCTAAAATCCCAGAGCTGCCCACAGCTGCCCACAGCTGCCCAGATGTTATCCCACAGGACCCTTAAACTATTTTTATTGTTTTCTATTCTTTTTTCTTTTTGATGTTGCACTTGGGTGATCTCTGCAATCTAGTCTTCTAAACTGCTGATTTGATCCTCTGCTTCATCTAACCTGCTGGTAATTCTTAGAGTATGTTCTTTATTTCAGTTATTGTATTCTTTCATTCTAATTGTTTTTTTTTTAATGATTTCTATACCCTTTTTTATGTTCTCACTAAGTTCCTTAAACATTCTTATCATCAATGTTCAAAACTCTGTCTCTGATAGGTTGGTTACCTCTATTTCATTTAGTTCCAACTCTGAAGGTTTCTTCTCTTCTTTTATTTGGGAAATGTTTCTTTGTTTCCTCATTCTGGTTGACTCTCTGTGTTTGCTTTGGTAAATTAGGTAGGTCCCCTAAGTCTCTCAGTCTTTTCAGGGTGGACTTATGTAGTATGTATCCTTTATATTTGAATTGCACTCTCACTGTTCTCCTGTGTTTGTATTGTGTGTATTCTCCTGTTGAAGTTGAGCTTTAATTGATCTGGCTTATCAGTAGGTGGGATTGACTTCCAGGCTGACTAGGCTATGCCCACAATATATGAGTTACTGTCTGAGGATTGACCCCTCAGATGAGGCTTGGCCCCTATGGGCTCTTGTGCCTGTAGATAATTCCTTTTGGGTGTGTCACTTGTAGGTCAAACCTGGTAATGCTCTGGTTTTGTCTGGAGTTGGCCTCTGGGTGTGTTGACTTTTGTGTCTCTTGAACTGGGCCTTCGTGCTGGACAATTTCAGAATAAAACAAATCAACAAGCAGAACAACAACAACAACAACAACAACATAAACCAAATACACTCACATGTAATAACAACCAACATTCAACACAAACAAAAATCTCAAAAATACAGAAAACCAAAAGAAACAAAACAAAAAATAGCAGCATCCCGCCCCCCCACCCAAAAAAGTCAATACAGAAAAATGGAAAGAGGGAGGAAAAGTAGAGTAAGGGAAACAAAAAAGAAAAGAAGAGAGAGAGAAGGGGAAATGTGTGTGTGTGTGTGTGTGTGTGTGTGTGTGTGTGTGTGTAATGATGATAATACTAAAATAAAATAAAAAAAATAAAAAAAACAACAGTCCCAGTTTTGGCTTAAGCCCACCAAGCTATCTCCAAGTTGTCCTCCTCTGTACAAAAACTCCTCTACATCTCGTGGAGGCAGAGCTGGCCATTTGGCAACCTGAGTGACCCTGGCAATGCAGTTCTAGATGAATGGGGCTGTAGAGTGTGGTTGGTAGTTTTTACAAAGTCAGTGCAGTTTCTGCTCTTGCTCGCACAAATACGTGCTAAGAGCACCACAGCCAGCTACCGGGAGGTGGGCTTCTTCCCTGTGCACAGGTTTCCTGGGTCTTAGGGCACTTCCGTTTGTGGGTGTGGAAGGCATGAGATTTCTGAGCTGCTAAAAGCCCAGAGCTGCCTCTGCAACCCACTGCTGACCCCTACATGTGTCTCAGCAGCTGTAATCGCCCTGAGCTGCCCAGAAAAGGTGGGGGCTGGGAAGGCAGGTGTTTTTGTCACCCTGCCCAGCCTCTTCCTTAGGTCACAGCTGCAAACTAGCTTTTTCCAGTTCTTGAGGACTGTAGCTGCTCTGTAATCGGACACTATTCTTTTCTGTTCAAGAACCAGCTTAAGACTCTGGAAGGGTAGGGGTAGGATTGCAGTGGGAGAGTGGGGGGAGTGGCCCAGGTATGGAGTTTGCTCTCTGTCTGACTGAGAGAGCCCAGCTGGAGTTCTCAGTTGAGTTTCTGCCTTGAACGCTGGGCACCACAGTCCTCTATGCTGATCACTGGGCAAGACTGTGGGGTGCAGAGAAAGAGCCCACAGCCTCGCTGCTACAATCTCTGGTCTGTGTCCTGGGGCCCTGTGTCTCTATAGCCATGGGCTGAGTCTCCACACCTCTCCCTTCCCTCTTCCCCCCCACTTGCCCGGTTTGCCCACCTTCTGGTAATACTTGTGCGAGTCTCTTAGCCATTCTATGTGATGAGCAGAGACTCCTTTGATGAGTTATAGATGGTCAATTTGTGGTAATTTCCAGGAGAGAACAGAAGAAGCCCACCTCACCGCCGCCATTTCTATGATGTCCTTATTTTTTTTTTTAAATTAAAGTATATTGGAGGGACAATTGTTAGTAAATTTATATAGATTTCAGGTGTGCAATACTGTAATACCTCATCTATATATCACATTGTGTGTTCACCATTCAGAGTCAGTTCTCTTTCCATCACCATATATTTGATCCCTTTTACCCTCATCTACCATGCCCCTCCGACGTTACCCTCTGGTAACCACTAAACTATTGTCTGTGTCTATGAGTTTTTGTTTCTTCATTTGTTTGTCTTGTTCCTTTGTTGTTTTCAGTCTTATATACCACATATCAAGTGTGAGCTACTGTCTGTCAGCTAAAACCCACACCAAATAAAATATTTATGTACATATATATTTATTTTACTTCCCTAAACTGCTAATTTTTCTCCATACAGATTTATTTTTCCTCCTTTTCCCAAAACTTACATGATAGTATATCTGGAAAAATCTTAATTACTCTTTTGAATGAGCAGATGTATAGAATAACCAGTTAACCACTTTAAAGAGCAGTATTGTTTTAAAAGGAAATATGCTCCGTTAATCTTAAGTATTCATATTATAGTCAGCTCTTACAACTATAAAAATGTACTTAATGACAGTACTTTTAAATATGAATTTAATATTCTCTCCTCAATAGTATAGAACTGTACTGGGACAAAGTATATTGGTTTTAATGTGTTCAAATACAAGCAACAAAAGCCAGACTCACTGGCTTGAAGCACATGATGTTTGTCACTTATTATCAAGTATTTTGGAATTGGGCAGTCTCAAGTTTTACCATTCCTTTGCCCCACCATGCAAAGAATCTTGATTTTTGATCTTCATATTTGTCACTTTTCATTTTATAATAAAAAATAAAGAAAGCTAAGGAAAGGACTGACATAATCCCATCACCCAGATTAAACAATTAACAAGATTTTGTTTATATATTCTTTTCCCTTTTCTCTCTTTCTCTTTTGCTGAATTATTTCAAAAAGCACATACAATACTCAGTTTGCATCACCAAAAATCACAGATTTTTTTTTTATGTAAAAAATTAACAATTTCTTCATATTATCTTATATTCAGTCCGCATTCAATTTTCTAAAACTCAGCATCAGAAAGCACCAATTGCCTTCCTTTCTTACTTATCCAACAGTAAAGGAAATAAATCTTCTTGTTTAAGAGACCTCCTTTTCCAGATTCTTTTGGACTAAGCCAGCATATAGAAGTTAGAGCAAACCATCAGTAAAGGTGTTAAAAAGTTGCAAGAGTTATTAGTGACGACAGTGGATTTTTCTTTCATTTAACAGTTATTAAGTCTATTTTGGTTTTGAGGCAAAGACCATTTTATTATTGACTCTTCCCAAGTTTATAGCAGTTTCCCACTCCCATTCAACAAAATTCAATGGAAGAAAAAATTACTGCTTACATCATAATAATGGTGGTGTGAGCTGAGACTTTTGAAATCTCCCCTGGAATTTACAACAAATTGAAAAGCTATAGTTCCACATAGTGAAGAAGGAAGGCAAGACTATGAGAGGCACAATTGAAATCATCTAAAGGCGGGTAAATTGGGTGAGCAGGGAAGAAAGAGAGGGGGAAGTGCAGAAACACGGGCTGTGGCATGACACATAGAAAAAAAATGGAATACTCTAAATATGAAACTTTTTTTTACATAAACTTAATAGTAACCACTCAAAAAAGAACTGAAATATATAACATAAAAAACGAAGAAATAGAGGGAAAAATCATAGAAACCATGACACTGAAACAGTGGACAGCAACAAAATGGCAAAGAAACAATGGAGACACCATCCTACCAGAAAGCCAGAGATAAGATGATAGCAAATTATCATATATCAAAAATCACCCTAAATGTAAATGGACACAGAGTAGCAGACTGGACACATCCGACTGTGTCCAAGAGACACATCTCCACTACCAGGACAAATACAGACTCAAAGTGAAAGGGTGGAAACTGACACTCCAAACAAATGGTATTCAGAGAAAACCAGGTGTTACCATGCTGATATCAGATAAAACAGACTTCAGGATAAAAAAGGTAACAAGGCACAAAGATGGACATTTCATAATGACAAAGGGCACTATACCACAAGAAGACATAACAGTCATCAATATTTATGCCCCCAATCTGGAAGCACAGAAATATACAAAGCAACTTTTAACAGAACTAAAGGGAGAAATTGACCGAAACACAATTATACTAAGGGACCTAAACACATCATTGACAGCTATGGATAGATCATCCAAACAGAAAATAAATAACGAAATAGCAGCCCTAAATGACACATTAGATGAAATGGACATAATTGACATTTATAGAGCACTTCATCCTAAAACATCAGACTATACATTATTTTCAGGTGTACATGGAACATTCTCAAGGATAGACCATATATTGGGACATAAAATCAGCCTCAGAAAATTTAAGAAGATTGAAATCATACCAAGCATATTCTCTGATCACAAAGCTTTGAAATTGGATATCAACTGCAAAAAGAAAGCAGGAAAAACACAAATACATAGAGATTAAACAACATACTTTTAAAGAACGACTGGGTCAAAGAAGAAGTTAGAGGAGATATCAAAAGATACATAGAAACAAATGACAATGAAAATACAGCCTACCAAAATTTTTTGGATGCAGCAAAAGCAGTTTTAAGAGGGAGATTTATATCATTATGGGCCTTACTCAAGAAACAAGAGAAATCTCAAATAAATAACCACACGTCACACCTTAAAGAACTAGACAAAGAAGAACAAATGAAACCCAAGGTCAGCAGAAGAAAGGAAATAATAAAAATCAGAGCAGAACTAAATGAGAGAACAAAAGGCAATAGAAAAAGTTAATGAAAAAAAAAAAAAGCTGGTTCTTTGAAAAGATTAACAAAATTGACAAACCCTAGGCTAGACTCACCAAGATAAAAAGAGAAAAGACACAAATATACAAAATCAGAAATGAAAGAGGGGAAGTTACCACAGATGCCATAGAAATACAAAAGATTATCCAAGAATACTATGAAGAACTATATGCCACCAGATTCAATAACCTATGAGAAATGGACTTGTTCTTAGAAACATATAGCCTTCCTACGCTGAATCACCAAGAACTGGAAAATATAAATAGACAGATCACCAGTAAGGAAATTGAATCAGTCATCAAAAACCTTCCCAAAAGCAAAAGTCCGGGACAAAATGGCTTCACTAGTGAATTCTACCAAGCCTTCAAAGAGGATCTAATACCTGTCCTACTCAAACTTTTCCAAAAAATTGAGGAAGAGACAGTACTCCCTAATTCATTTTATGAGGCCAACATTACCCTGATACCAAAACCTGGTAAGGATAACACAAAAAAAGAAAATTACAGACCAATATCTCTGATGACTACAGATGCAAAAATCCTAAACAAAATTCTAGCAAATCAAATGCAACAATGCATTAAAAAGATTATTCATCACGATCAAGTGGGTTTCATCCCAGGGGCACAAGGATGGTTCAACATATGCAAATCCATCAATGTGATACATCACATAAATAAAATGAAGAATAAAAATCATATGATTATATCGTTAGATACAAAAAAAGCTTTTGAAAAGATACAATATCCACTTATGACTAAAACACTTAATAAAATGAGTATAGAAGGAAAATACCTCAACATAATAAAGGCCTATAGGAAAAACCTCAGCTAATATCATAATTAATGGTGGAAAACTGAAGCCCTTTTCTCTACATTTAGAAACACGAGAGGCCTGTCCCCTATCACCTCTGCTTTCAACACAGTATTGGATGTCCTAGCAGAGCAATCAGGCAAGAGAAAGAAACAAAAGGCATCCAAATAGGGAATAAAAGAATTAAATTGTCACTCTTTGCAGATGACATGATGCTATATATAGAAAACCCTGAAGACTCCACCAAAAACTTATTAGAAACAATAAACGAATACAGTCAACTTGCTGGCTACAAAATCAATGTACAAAAGTCCATTGCATTGCTATATACTAACAATGAAATCTCAGAAAAAGAAATATCTAAACCAATGCCTTTTGCAATTGCAACAAAAAGAATAAAATACCTAGGAATAAGCTTAACCAAGGATGTGAAAGACTATAAGACATTTGAGAGATTGAAAACTATAAGACATTTTAAAAAGAAATTGAAGAAGACGCAAAGACATCAAAAGACATTCCGTGTTCGTGGATTGGAAAAATCAACATAGTTAAAATGGCTACATTATCCAAAGCAACATACAGACTTAATGCAATCCGCATCAAAATCCCAATGGCATTTTTTAAAGAATAGAACAAAAACTCATCAGATTTGTATGGAACCACAGAAGACTCCGAATAGCCAGAGCAATCCTAAGAAAAAAGAACAATAATGGAGGTATCACACTCCCTGACTTCAGCTTGTACTACAGGGCTACAATAATCAAAACAATATGGTACTGGCAGAAAAACAGACACACAGAACAATATAATTGAATTGAGAACACAGAAATAAACCCACATAAATATGGACAGACAGTTTTTGACCAAGAAGCCAGAAACATACAATGGAAAAAAGATACCCTCTTCAATAAATGGTGGTGGAGAATTGGGAAGCCACGTGCAAAAGAATGAAACTAGACTGCTATCGGTCACCGTGTACCAAAATTAACTCAAAATGGATCAAAGACCTAAACATAAGACCTGAAACAATAAACTGCATAGTAGAAAACAAAGGTACTAAACTTGTGGACCTTGGGTTTAAAGGTGTTTTATGAATTTGACCTCAAAGCAAGGGGAGTAAAAGCTAAAATAAACCACTGGGGCTATATCAAACTAAAAATCTTCTGCACAGCAAAAGAAACCATTGACAAAATAAAGAGGCAACCAATCGAATGGGAGAAGATTTTTGAAAACAATGCTTCAGATAATGGGCTAGTATACAAAACATATAAGGAACTCATACAACTCAACACAACAAAAAAACAAGCAATCCAATTAAAAAGTGGGCAGAAGACCTGAATAGACATTTCTCCAAAGAAGACATACAAATGGCAAATAGACATATGAAAAAATGTTCAACAACACGAATCATCAGAGAAATGCAAATAAAAACCACAATGAGATATCACTTCACCCCAGTTAAAATGGCTATCATCAACAAGACAAATAGTAACAAGTGTTGGAGAGGCTGTGAAGAAAAAGGAACCCTCATACACTATGAGTGGGCATGCAGATTGGTGCAGCTGCTATGGAAGGCCGTGTGGAGGTTCCTCAAAAAATTTAGAATAGGATTATCATATGACTCAGAATTCCTCTCCTGGGTATCTAACCAAAAAATCTGAAAACCTTTATTCATAAAGATATATGTGTTCCAATGTTCATTTCAGCTTTATTTACATTGACCAAGACGTGGAAACAGCCAAAGTGTCCTTCGATAGATGAATGGATAAAGAAGTTGTGGTATATATACAGAATTAAATACTATTCTGCCATAAGAAAAGATGAAATAGTACCATTTGTGACAACATGGATGGATCTTGAAATTATTATGTTGAGCAGAATAAGTCAGACAGAAAAAGTCGAGAACCATGATTTCACTGATTTGTGTTATATAAAACTGAAAACAACAAAAGAAAAAGACAAGCAAATGAAGAAACAAATTCATTGACACAGGCAATAGTTTAGTGGTTACCAGCGGTAAATGGGATGAGGGTGGTAGATGAGGGTAAAGGGGATCAAATATATGGTGATGGAAAGAGAACTGACTCTGGGTGTTGAACACACAATGTGATATATTTAGATGAAGTTTACAGAATTGTACACCTGAAATCAATGTAACTTTACTAACAATTGTCACTAGAATAAACTTAAAAAAAAAGAAAAGAAAAAACTACCAAACTTAGTTTCTATTTAATGGCAGCGTCAATGTCTTGCTTAATATAGCTCAAAAATCTTGGGGTCAACTTTGACTTCTCCAGTTCTTTTGTCCATCTTCTAAAATGTTATCAAGTCCTTTCATAGACCTTCAGAATACTTTTCTTATCTGTTCCCTGCTTTCATTTTTGTCTCCAGTACTCTAGTTATGGAACTCAGTACGTGTGTCCTAAACTACAGTAGCATCCTAACTGGAGACCCTGTTACCACTTTCTCTAGCTTTAATTCACCCTACTAACAGTTTACAGATAGTCTTTCCTTTCCTTTCCTTTTTGTAATGACCGTTGACAAGTTCTATTGCATGGAATAGAACCGAATAAGGACCCACCTTTATCATCACTATTTTACTCATAAGAAAATTGCACTTTAGAGCATTTAATACTCAAGATTGTCTAGGTAGTAATGAGTTATTACACATTCCAACCTAGATCTGCCTGACATGTCCAATTAATCAAAACATTAAAATGAAAATTTAAGTGATGCCTTCAGAAAGGACAATCTGATCCCCCTTACCCTCATCTCTCATCCCCCATCCCCCTTACCCTCTGGTAACCATTTAACTATTGTCTCATAGACACAGACAATAGTTTAGTGGTTACCAGAGGGTAAGGGGGTGGGGGTGGGGGGTGGGAGATGAAGGTAAGGGGGATCAAATATATGGTGATGGAAGGAGAACTGACTCTGGGTGGTGAACACACAATGGGATTTATAGATGATGTAATACAGAATTGTACACCTGAAATCTATGTAATTTTACTAACAATTGTCACCCCAATAAATTAAAAAAAAAAAGAATGCATTAAAAAGCAGAATGTTTTCCTTAAAAAAAAAAAAAGTGTTTGTTCTCTTGCTTTGTAACTAACTAGTCTAAGCAATTGGAGTCATATGTCCCTGTTTGTTAAAAATGAGATAATTAATGCTAAACTTTAATGAGAGGCTCAAATATGAAAACATAAACAAGAGTGAACAGTCTAATATATGATGTGCTATGTGAATGCAAACAATTTTTTAAAGTGCATAATTCAATGAGTTTTAGCATCTTCATAGAGTGGTACAACTATCAGCAAGGTCAAAATGCAGAATATTTTGTCACCTCAAAAGGAAACCCTGGGGGCCGGCCCGGTGGCTCAGACGGTTAGAGCTCCGTGCTCCTAACTCTGAAGGCTGCCGGTTCGATTCCCATATGGGCCAGTGGGCTCTCAACCACAAGGTTGCCAGTTCAATTCCTCGACTCCCACAAGGGATGGTGGGCTGAGCCCCCTGCAACTAGGAATGGCAACTGGACCTGGAGCTGAGCTGCGCCCTCCACAACCAAGACTGAAAGAACAACTTGAAGCTGAACAGAGCCCTCCACAACTAAGATTGAAAGGACAACAACTTGACTTGGAGAAAAAGTCCTGGAAGTGCACACTGTTCCCCAATAAAGTCCTGTTCCCCTTCCCCAATAAAATCTTACAGACAGAAAAAGCAGAGAACCATGTGATTTCACTGATATGTGATATATAAACCAAAAACAACAAAAGAACAAGAAAAACAAATGAGAAACAGAAACTCATAGACACAGACAATGGTTTGGTGGTTGCCAGAGGGTAAGGGGGGTGGGGGGTGGGGGGTGGGAGATGAGGGTAAGGGGGATCGAATATATGGTGATGGAAGGAGAACTGACTCTGGGTGATGAACACACAATGGGATTGATAGATGATGTAATACAGAATTGTACACCTGAAATCTATGTAATTTTACTAACAATTGTCACCCCAATAAATTTAATAAAAAAAAAAAAAAAAGGAAACCCTGCACCTTTTCTCCCACCTTATCCCCTGGTCCTGCCATAGGAAATCATTAACTTACTTTCTGTCTCTATGGATTTTCTTAATCTAAACGTTTCAAGTAATTGGAATCCTATATTATATGGTGTTTTGTGTCTGGCTTCTTTCTTTTTGCATAATGTTCTCCAAGTTCATTCATGTTGCAGCATGTGTTAGTACTACTTTCCTTTCTAATTACCGAATAATATTCCACTGCATGGACATATCAAGTTGTGTTTATCCATTCGTCAGTTGATGGGAATTGGATTATTTGTGCTTTTTGGCAATATAAATGATGCAGCTATGAATATTCATGTACAAGTTTTTGTGTGGATATGTTTTCATTTCTCTTGGGAATTAATACCTGGAAATTACTGGGTTATGTCATAATTCTATATTTATCATTGTGAAGAGCTGACAAACTTTTTTCCAAAGTGGCTGTACCGTTTTATGTTCCCACCAGCTATATGTGAGTATTCTCATTTCTCCCCATCTCACTATTGCTTGCCATTGTCTGTCTTATTTATTATAATCATCCTATTGGGTGGAAAGTTGTATCTCCTGATTTTTTGCATTTCCCTAATGTCTAATGATGTTAAGCATCTTTTTTTAAAAAAAATATTTATTGTTTTCTGTTACAGTTGACATTCAGTATTATTTTACATTAGTTTCAGGTATACAGCATAGTGAAGACATTTCTGTAATTTATGCTGTGATACCCCACCCATTAGTTTAGTACCCACCTGGCACTATACATAGTTGTTGCAACATTATTGGTTATCTTCTCTATGCTGTACTTTACATCCCCATGACTGTTTTGTGACTACCAATTTGTATTTCTTAATCCCTCCCCCATTCTCACCCATTCTCCCAGCCCCTTGCTTCTGGCAACCATCAGTTTGTTCTCTGAATCTGTAAGTCAAGCATCTTTTTATGTGCTTATTGCTCATTTGTTTATCTTCCTTTGAGAAATATCTATTTATTACTTTGCTCTTTGAAAAACAAACTAATAGAGCTTATATTGTAGATACAGTGCAGATTTTCTCTGTCAGTGGCAAGTACAGAGTGTTCTCAGGCATTTTTTCCCCCCACCTCACAGACATAGTTTCCCCAATTAACAATACATTGTATTAGTATGGTATATTTGATACAATGGATGAGCTAATATTGATATATTGTTATTAACTAATGTCCGTAGTTTACATTAGGGTCAAGTTTTCTGTTGTACATTTCTCCATGGCTTGATATCACCTTTATTATAAGTATCTACTTTTACAGGGACAAATAGGATAGTTTTACTACCGTGAAAATCCCCTATACTCTCCTTATTAACCCCTTCCTGTCTCTCTCTGAATCCTTGGCAATCACTGATACTTCTACTATCTACACAGACCTGTTTTTTTCTAGAATGTCATAGAGTTGGACTTACGTATGGCATGTACATATATACATTGGTAGCCTTTTCAGTGTTTTTTTTCACTTAACAGTTTATGAATTTAATATTTCTCCATGGCTTGATATCACCTTTATTTTAAGGATTGAATAATATTCCATTGTCTTGAGGGACCACAGTTTGTTCATTCATCACCTACTGAAGGACATCTTTGTTGCTTCCAAGTTTTGGTAATTGTGAATAAAGCTGCTATAAACATCTGTGTGCAGGTTTTGTTGTGGGTATATGTTTTAAACTCATCTGGGTTAATACCAAAGGGCATTATTACTGAATCATATGGTAGCACTATGTTTATTTTTCTAAAAATCTGCTAAGTTATCTTCCAAAGTGACTGTTCCATTTTGCATTCCTGCATCAATGAATGTGAGTTCTTGTTGCCCCACATCCTCGCCAGCATTTGGTGTTGTCAGTGTTTTGGATTTTAGCTATTCTAATAAGTGAGTGGTGATGATTCAATCTTGTTTTAATTTATAATTTCCTAAGGCCATATGGTGTTGAACATCTTTTCATGCACCTATTTTTCCATCTCTATATCTTATTTGGTGAGGTGTCCATTCACATATTTTGCCCATTTTTTAAAAAACTGGGTTGTTTGTTTTCTTACTGATGAGTTTTAAGACTTCTTTATATACTTTCGATACCAGTCCTTTATCAATATCTGTTTTGCAAATATTTTCTACAAGTCTTTTTATTCCTTTTGTAGAGCCAGAGTTTTAATTTTATTGAAGTCTAATTCATTAATTTTTCTTTCACATATTGGGCTTTTGGTGTATCTAAAAAGTCATCACCAAATCTAAGGTCATCTTGATTCTCCCCTATATTATCTTCTAGGAGTTTTATATATTTTTTTATTTTACATTTACATCTATGATCTATTTTGAGTTAATTTTTGTAAAATGTAAAAATTTTGTGTCTAAATTAACTTTTTTGTCCAGTTTTCCCAGTGCCATCTGTTGAAAAGACTATCTTTTCTCCCTTAATTTGTTTTTGATCCTTTGTCGAAGATTAATGATTATATTTATGTTAGTCAATTTCTGGGTCCCGTTTCTGTTCCATGGATCTATCTGTCCATTCTCTCACCAATACTACACTGTCTAGACTCCTGTAGCTGCATAGTACATCTTGAAGTAAGTCAATCCTTTGATTTTGTTCTTCTCCTTCATTGTTGTGATGATTATTCTGATCTTTTACCTCCATATAAACTTAAGAATCAGTTTGTCAATATCCACAAAATAGCTTGCTGTGAATTTGATGATGATTGTGTTGAATCTATGGATCAAGCTGATTCTGGTATATATGAAAATAATTGACTTTTGCATATGAACCCATATCTTGCCATCTTGATGTAATCATCTATCAGTTCCAGGAGTTTTTGTTTTTTTTCCATTGATTGTTTGGGATTTTCTTCATCATATCATCTTGAATAATGGCAGTTTTATTTCTACCTTTGGTAGTTCTAAAAATTGATTTATGTATCTTTTATTAATGAGTTGTAGGAGTTCTTTTATTGAGTTAGCATTTATTGGTGATTATCTTTTCTTTTTTAATTTATTGGGGTGACAATTGTTAGTAAAATTACATAGATTTCAGGTGCACAATTCTGTATTACATATCTATAAACGCCATTGTGTGTTCACCACCCAGAGTCAGTTCTTCCATCACCATATATTCGATCCCCCTTACCCTCATCTCCCACCCCCCAACCACCACCCCCTTACCCTCTGGTAACCACTAAACTATTGTCTGTGTCTATGAGTTTTTGTTTCTCATTTGTTTTTCTTGTTCTTTTGTTGTTTTTGGTTTATATACCACATATCAGTGAAATCACATGGTTCTCTACTTTTTCCGTCTGCTTATTTCGCTCAGCATTACACTCTCAAGATCCATCCATGTTGTCAGAAATGTTCCTATATCATCTTTTCTTAACACCGAATAGTATTCCATTGTGTATATATACCACAACTTCTTTATCCATTCATCTATCGAAGGACATTTTGGTTGTTTCCATGTCTTGGCCACCATAAACAAAGCTGCAATGAACATTGGAGCACACGTGTCTTTATGTATAAATGTTTTCAGATTTTTTGGGTAGATACCCAGGAGAGGGATTGCTGGGTCATATGGCAATTCTATTCATAATTTTTTGAGGGAACTCCACACTGCCTTCCATAAAGGCTGCACCAGTCTGCATTCCCACCAACAGTGAATGAGGGTTCCTTTTTCTCCACAGCCTCTCCAACACTTGTTACTATTTGTCTTGATGATGATAGCCATTCTGACTGGGGTGAGGTGATATCTCATTGTGGTTTTGATTTGCATTTCTCTGATGATTAGTGATGTTGAGCACTTTTTCATATGTCTATTTGCCATTTGTATGTCCTCTTTGGAGAAATGTCTCTCCAGGTCCTCTGCCCATTTTTCAATTGGGTTGTTTGTTTTTTTGTTGTTGAGTTGCATGAGTTCCTTGTATATTTTGGATATTAGCCCCTTATCAGAGGCACTGTTTGCAAAAATCTTCTCCATTCAGTTGGTTGCCTCTTTATTTTGTTGATGGTTTCTTTTGCGCTGCAGAAGCTTTTAAGTTTCTATAGTCCCATTCGTTTATTTTAGCTTTTACTTCCATTGCCTTTGGAGTCAAATTCATAAGATGCTCTTTGAACCCAAGATCCATAAGTTTAGTACCTATGTTTTCTTCTATGCAGTTTATTGTGTCAGGTCTTATGCTTAAGTCTTTGATCCACTTTGAATTAATTTTGGTACATGGTGACAAATAGCAGTCCAGTTTCATTCTTTTGCACGTGGCTATCCAATTCTCCCAGCACCACTTATTGAAGAGGTTGTCTTTGCTCCATTGTATGTTTTTAGCTTCTTTGTCAAAAATTATCTGTCTATATTTATGTGGTTTTATTTCTGGGTTCTCAATTCTATTCCTTTGGTCTATGTGTCTGTTTTTCTGCCAATACCATGCTGCTTTGATTATTGTAGGCCTGTAGTACAAGCCAAAGTCAGGAAGTGTGACACCTCCATTATTGTTCTTTTTCCTTAAGATTGCTTTGGCTATTTGGGGTCTTTTGTGGTTCCAAACAAATGTGATGATTTTTTGTTCTATTTCTTTAAAATATACCATTGGGATTTTGATGGGAATTGCATTGAATCTGTATATTGCTTTGGGTAATGTGGCCATTTTAACTATGTTGATTTTCCAATCCATGAGCACGGAATTCTTTCCATTTCTTTGTGTCTTCTTCAATTTCTTTCAAAAATGTCTTATAGTTTTCAGCGTATAGGTCTTTCACATCCTTGGTTAAGTTTATTCCTAGGTATTTTATTCTTTTGCTGCAATTGCAAAAGGAATTGTTTTTTGTATTTCTTTTTCTGAGATTTCATTGTTAGTATATAGGAAAGCAATGGACTTTTGTACATTGATTTTGTAGCCAGCAACTTTACTGTATTCGTTGATTGTTTCCAATAGCTTTTTGGTGGAGTTTTTAGGGTTTTATATATATCATCATGTCATTTGCAAAGAGTGATAATTTGACTTCTTCATTCCCAATTTGGATGCCTTTTATTTCTTTCTCTTGCCTGACTGCTCTGGCAAGGACTTCCAACACTATGTTGAAAAGCAGAGGTGATAGGGGACAGCCCTGTCGTGTTCCTGAATGTAGAGCAAAGGGCTTCAGTTTTTCACCATTAATTATGAGATTAGAAGAGGGCTTGTCATATATGGCCTTTAATATGTTAAGGTATTTTCCTTCTATACCTATTTTATTAAGTGTTTTAATGATAACTTGATGTTATATCTTGTCAAATGCTTTTTCTGCATCAATTGCTATAGTCATATGATTTCTGTACTTTATTTTGTTTATGTGATGTATCAAATTGACGGGTTTGCAGATGTTGAACCATCCATGTGCCCCGGGGATGAACCCCACTTGGTCGTGATGAATAATCTTTTTAATGCATTGTTCTATTCGATTTGCTAGAATTTTGTTTAGGATTTTGCATCTGTATTCATCAGAGATATTGGTCTGTAGTGTTCTTTTTTTGTGCTCTCCTTACCAGGTTTTGGTATCAGGGTAATGTTGGCCTCATAAAATGAGTTAGGGAGTATTGTCTCTTCTTCAATTTTTTGGAAGAGTTTGTGCAGGATTGGTGTTAGATCCTCTTTGAAGGTTTGGTAGAATTCACTGGTGAAGCCATCTGGTCCCGGACTTTTGCTTTTCGTAAGGTTTTGGATGACTGATACAATTTCATTACTGGTGATCGGTCTGTTTAGATTTTCCAGTTCTTCATGGTTCAGCCTTGAAAGGCTATATGTTTCTAAGAAGTTGTCCATTTCTTCTAGGTTATTGAATTTGGTGGCATATAGTCCTTCATAGTATTCGTGGATGATCCTTTGTATTTCTGTGGTGTCCGTGATAACTTCCCCTACACTAGAAAAGAATATATAGTCTGATGTTTTAGGATGAAGTGCTCTATAAATATCAATTATGTCCATTTCATCTATTGTGTCATTTAGGGGTGCTATTTCGTTGTTTATTTTCTGTTTGGATGATCTATCCATGGCTGTCAATGAAGTGTTTAAGTCCCCTAGTATAAGTGTGTTTTGGTCAATTTCTCCCTTTAGTTCTGTTGGTAGTTGCTTTGTATATTTTCGTGCTCCCTGATTCGTGGCATAAATATTGATGGCTGTTATATCTTCTTATTGTATAGTCCCCTATACCATTATGAAATGCCCATCTTTGTCTCTTGTTTTCTTTTTCACCTTGAAGTCTGTTTCATCTGATATCATTATGGCTACACCTGATTTTGTCTGGGTACCATTTGCTTGGAGTGTTAATTTCCACCGTTTGACTTTGAGTCTATGCTTGTCCTTGTAGCTGAGATGTGTCTCTTGGAGACAACATATGGTTGGGTTTAAATTTTTGATCCAATCTGCTACTCTGTGCCTTTTATTGGTGAGTTCAGTCCATTTACATTTAGAGTGATTATTGATATATCAGGATATCCTGTCATTCTATCTTTAGTTTTCTGGTAAGGCTATGTCTCCATTGTTTCTTTGCCTTTTTGTTGTCTATTATTTCTGTGTGGTAGTATTCAATGATGTTTCCCTCTGTTTCTTCTTTTATTACAGTATATATTTCAGTTCTGGTTATTTTTTGAGTGGTTACCCTTAAGTTTATGTAAAAGAAAGTTTGATATTTAGAGTATTCCATTTTCTTCAGCACGCTTATTTCTTCCCTTCCTGTATTCCGGTTCAGGCCTTTACTCTCCCCCTTTTTATGTTTTGGTTGCTACAAATTGTCCCTGTTGATGGTGGTCGAATAGCCTCTTTTAGTATTTCTTCTAGTGCAGGTCGTGTATTAGAGAATTCCCTCAGCTTCTGTAAGTCTGGAAAGGTCTTTATTCTTCCTTCATATCTAAAGGATATCTTTGCTGGATATATTATTCTTGGCTCATAATTTCTCTCTTTCAATAGTTTGAATATTTGGTTCCACTCCCTCCTGCCTTGTAGAGTTTCCGCTGAAAAATCTGATGATAAACTAATGGGCTTTCCTTTGTAAGTTACCGTCTTCTTTTCTCTGGCTGCCTTGAGGATTCTTTCTTTGTCGTTGATTTTAGACAGCTTCAATATAATATTCCTTGCAGAAGGCCTGTTGGGATTGAAGGTAATTAGGTGTTCTATTTGCTTCTTGGATTTGAGGGTACAGTTGTGTCCACAAGTTTGGGCAGTTCTCATCGACAATTTGTTTGAATATATTCTCTGTTCCCTTCTCTCTTTCTTCTCCTTCTGGTATGCCCATTATTCTTATATTGCTCTTTCTGATGGAATCAGAAAGTTTGTAGAGTTCTTTCATTTTTTTAAGTCTCAAGTCTCTTTCTTCTTCCATCTGTGTCATTTCCAGGTTTCTATCTTCGATGTCACTGATTCTTTCCTCTATCTGGTCAACTCTACTACCTAAGCTGGTTATTTCGTTCTTAGTTTCTTCTATTGAGTTCTTAATCTCCAGGAATTCTGTTTGGTTTCTTTTTAAATTTCAATCTCTTTCGTAAAATGCTCATGCTGTTCTTTGATCGTGTTTCCTAGTTAATTTATCTGCTTATCTGTGTTTTCTTGTATCTCGTTGAGTTTTTTCAGAACTGCAATCTTGAATTCTCTGTCATTTAAGTCACATATTTCTGTATCTTTAAGTGCCTTTTCTGGAGACTTTTCACTTTCTTTCTGAGCTATCTTGTTGCCTTGGTTATTCATGGCAATTATTGATTTACTATTTCTCTCCTAGACATCTACAGGAGTGGCTTCTGCAACAGGTTGATAGGAAGAGGTTTTTGTTTTTTTTTCCAGTACTTGTTTGTAGAATGTTTTATTTTTTCTCCGACTGCAGATTATTTTTCCTCTCCCACACGGTAGTGCTATGTTTTCTCTGCACTATTCCAGCTTCTCACACAATGGGGGGATTCCCTGGGAGACGGGCTTCTCCTCTGTTAATAGTTCGTCTAGGTCACAGGGCGCAGTGTCTCGCTGGGTATGCGGAGAGCTTTTCATATTCCAAAGCTCTTCCAGCTTCAGATACAGAGTCCGTATGTTTCAGCAGTTCTGTTTACTCCTGCAGGGATCCGCCCAGATAGGTGGGGTCAGGGGCGGGGTGAGTTGTGAGAGGTGGCCCATAGCAGTGGCGGTGATCACCACCAAAGCCGGTCCTGCTTTCACAGCTCCCTCCCCTTTGCCGGAACTAGTTGGGCTGCGAATTTGTGTCTGCAGTCCACAGGTCTCAGAACAGCAAATATTCTGTTCTTTTCATCTGACCCTGCTACTGTTCCGCTTCTAGCTCCGGGCAGGTTGGGGCAGGTTGAGCTCTGGGAGGGTAGCGAGGAGGCGGCTAGTCTCAGTGCCTAAGGCTTCCATTCTCTGCTCGGCAGTGAGGGCTTAAACCACCGTTTTCAGCCTTCTTCCCTCAGTCTTTGCTCCGAGGTCTCTGCCGTGAGCGTTGGGTTCAGCCGTGTTATATGGTGCCCCCTCAGCCCTGTGGGCCATAAGCGGAGCCCTAGCAGTCCGAGTTCTTCCCTCTCTTGCAGCTGCGGTAGTTCTGGGAAGCAGCGAGCTCGGAGCACTGAGCTAGTTCTCAGTCCTGCGCCAGCGCTTCTCCGTCTCCGCACTTCTCCCTTTCCTCCTCCTCCCCCTCTCGCGCGGGTCGTCCACCTGTAGGTGACTTCGGTAGTCGGCCTCTTCATCTTGCCTGTCTGCTCTGTAGGGAGTCCTTTGTGGAGTTTTTGTTGTTCGATTCGTTGTAAATTCCAGGGGAACTTCACAGAGGCTCACCTCACGCCGCCATTTTTTTCCTCTCTATTGGTGATTATCTGAATGTACACAGCAGCTTTTACTTTTTTAAAAAAGTAAACCATTTGATTTAACCATTTGATTAGTTGAGTCCATTTTGAGGAGAGGGAATCATAGGTACAGAAATAGGAGAAGTGAAAATGCTCCTGACAAGTTGCATAAACATACAGCTTCTTAAAGGGTCTTATTAATTTTTTTCATAGCAAACATGAATATAGAAACCCATATTCAAGTTTATGGAGGAAGTTGGATTATTTTCTAAAAATTGTTTATTTTCAAAAGATTTGTATTAAAAATGTAGCTAATGTACAACATTATATTAGTTTCAGGGGTACACCATAGTTATTCAACATTTATATACCTAAAGCAGTGATCACCATAAGTCCATCAACCATCTGACACCGTACTATGCTATCATAATATCATTGAGTATATTCCCTATGCTGTTCATTATATCCTCATGACTTATTTGTTTTATACCTGGATGTTTGGACCTCTTATTCCCCTTCACCTTTCTCCCTTTTTAATTTTTAAATTATAGTTAACATTCAACATTATTTTATATTAATTTCAGGTGTACAGCATAATGGTTAGACATTTATATAATTTAAGAAGTGATCCCCCTGACTAGTCTAGTAGCCACCTAAAACTATACAGTTATTTCCATATCATTGACTATATTCCCTGTGCGTTACTTTACATCCCCATGACTCTTTTGTAACTACCAATTTGTACTTCTTAATCCCTTCACCTTTTTCACCCGGTGCCCCAACCCCCCGCCCATCTATTCCGCAACAAATCTGGTACCCATCTGACACCCTACATAGTTATTACAAAATTATTGACTATATTCCCTGTGCTATACCTTACATCCCCATAACTACTCGGTAATAACCAATTTGTACTTTTTAATCCCTTCCAGTTATTTCACCCACATCCCCAACCCCCTTCCATTTGGCAACCATCAAAATTTTTTCTGTATCTATGAGTTTACTTCTCTTTTGTTGTTAACTTTGTTCTTTAGAGTCCACATATAAGCGAAATCACATTGCATCTATCTCTCACTGGCTGACATACTCCACTTAGCACAATAACCTCCAAGTCCATTCATGCCACTGCAGATGGGATTAACCTATTCCCTTCCCTGGCCGAGCAATATTCCATTATATATATGACATACTCCACTTAGCACAATAACCTCCAAGTCCATTCATGCCACTGCAGATGGGATTAACCTATTCCCTTCCCTGGCCGAGCAATATTCCATTATATATATGTACCACCTCCTCTTTATTCCTTCATCCTTTGATGGTCACCCAGACTACCTCCACATCTTGGCCATTGTAAACAATGCTGCAATGAACATATGGATTCACATGTCTCCTTAAAGTAGCAATTTGGGTTTCTTTGAATAAATACCCTGAAGTGGAATTACTGGGTCTTTTTCTGTCTCTTCTTAAAGCCTTTGTTTCAAGTCTATTTTTTCTTGTATAAGTATTGCTACTTCAGCTTTTTATAAATTCCATTTTCATGAAATACCTTTTTCTAACCCTTTACTTTAAGTCTGTGTGTGTTTTTCAACCTGAAGTGAGTTTTTTTGTAGGCAGTATATGTAAGGGTCTTGTTTTCTTATCCATTCGGACCTCATGTCTTTTGAGGGGACATTTAATACATTTACACTGAAAGTAATTGTTATAGATATGTAGCTATTGCCATTTTATAATTCATAATTTTGATATTTCTTTTTTATGTCTTAAAGAATTCACTCTCACATTCATTGTAATACTGGTTTGGTGATGATTAATTCCTTTAGTTTTTTCTTGTCTGGGAAGCTCTTTATCTGTCCTTTGACTTTAAATGATAGTTTTACTGGGCAAAATAGTCTTGCTTATAGGTCCTTACTTTTTATCACATTGAATATTTCCTGCCAATCCCTTTGGCCCACAAAGTTTCTGTTCAGAAATTAGCTGATGGTCTTATGGGAGCTCCCATATAAGTTATTAGTTGCCTTTCTCTTGCTGATCTTAAGATTTTCTCTCTGCCTTTAGCCTTTGGCATTTTAATTGTGTCGTGGTGTGGATCTGTTTGGGTTCATCCTTTTTGGAACTCTCTGTACTTCCTGGATTTGTATTTCTATTTTCTTTGCTAGGTTAGGAAAGTTTTCAGTCATTATTTCTTCAAATAGGTTCTCAATCCCTTGCTCTCTCCCTTCTCCTTTTGGTACCCTTATGATGTGAATGTTGTTACATTTGATGCTGTCCCAGAGATCTGTTAAACTATCCTCATATTTAGGATTCTTTTTTCTTTCTGTTGTTCTGATTGGGTGCGTTCTGCTACCTTGCCTTCCAAATCATTTATTTGATGCTCTGCTTCGTCTAGTTTGCTGGTGATTCCTTCTAGTGCATTCTTCATTTCAGTTATTGTATTCTTCACTTCTGATATTTTTTTTAATGGTTTCTATGCCTTTTTAAATTCTTGCTGTCTCTGTTGAAGTTCTCACTAAGTTTTTTGATTATCCTTATAAACATTGTCTTGAACTTTGTCTCTGGTAGGTTGCTTGCCTCCATTTTGATTAGGTTTTTTTTTCTGAAGTTATCTCCTGTTCTTCCATTTGGGATGCATATCTTTGTTTCCTCATTTTGACTGCCTCTCTGTCTTTGTTTCCATGTATTAAATAGATCTGCTATGTCTCCCAGCCTTTGCTGGGTGGCTTTATGTAGAAGGTGCCCTGCAGGGCCCTAGAACATTCTCCCTGGTCACCTGCTCTGGGTGTGCTCCAGGAGTGTCCCTTGTGTGGGCTGTGTGTGTTCTCCTGTTATGGTTGAGCCTTGGTTACTATTGGCACATCAACGGGAGGGATTGACCCTCAAGCTGATTGGCCGTGGGATTTTGCCACCTCTACAGCTTACAGACTGCTGTGCAGGAAACTTACTCCACTAATTGGGATGTGCCCCAATGGGCCCTGGTGCCTGTTGAGACTGCCCTTTGGGTGTGCTACTTGAGGAGATAATTGGGTGGTACTCTGCTGTGGTCTGATAGCAATGTTCAAGTATGTTGGTTTTGGGGCCTCTTTTGATAGCTTCCAGTGCAGGCCCAGGTCACCCACTGCCTGTGACCAGCCAGCAGGATCTACAAAGTGATCTTCAGTTGTTTGATGCCTGTGCTAAACCTGGAGGCACATGAGAAAAGCCATGCTGTGAACCGAGGATGTCTGCCACTAGTACCAGTCCTGGGGTAGCTCCGCAAAAGGCCAGGACAACCCACAGCTTGCTGTCACCTGCCATCTCTCTTAAGGTTCAGCTGCTGATAGAGGTTTGTGCAGTACACAAGTTGGATGAGGCAGGGTCTCAAGAAGTCACTAGAGTGGAAAGAGTTGTGGTCACCAAGTCAATGTAGATTCTGGTTTGGTGCCATTGCTAAACCTGGAGCTACTCAGCAAAGTTTCTGAGCACACTGAGGCTGCTCTCCTGGTCCATGCTGGACTCCAATAGTTTTCCAAGAAAGAGTACAATGCAGGAGGAGCTGGCTGCTCACCGAGAAAGTGCCTCCAGTGTTGGGGGAGTTGGTTGGGGTGGGGTCCCAGTGGAGCTCACCAGCTAATTCAGGTTCAGATTTGGCCATGGACATAGGGGAAGGGATCAACACAGAAAAAATGGTACTTGCCTGTGGGCTGCACAGGAGAAGGACCCCTCAGAGGGAAAATGGTGACTGTCATCTAGCCCTTTCCCTGCAGCCACACACTTCAGTCTGCCTCCCATATATGTCCAACACCCCGGAGTCACTGTCTCTCCACTGGAGCCTGGGGTGAGAGCCTGCAAGCCAGTGAGTCTGTGCTTGGGACGTTTAAGAGGATGTCCGGGTTTCCTGCAGCTTTTTGTCTCACCCAGATGGTCAGAATCCCCACTGTTTTTCACAGCCCAATGTTGTGAGTCTCCTTTTCCCAGCACCAGTACTCTGGGCTGGAGAGCCTGGTTTGGGGATGCAGTCCCTTGTTCCTCTTGGGGAAACCTCTCTTGTGTCTGAGATATCCCTCTCGATTCTCAAACACTACTGGGAGGTTTGGGGCCCATTCTGTGTCTCTGCCCCTCCTACCAGTCTCGATGTGGCTCTTTATATCCTTAGCTGTAAAATTTCTGTTCAGCTAGACTTCACCTGGCACACACCCTGGCTCCCCTCATGGGCAGGCACAGCACATGTTGGACTCATGGACAACATTACACCTGGCGGGCAGGCAGCCACACTACTGAGACCAGAGGATGAGCCCAGCATTCAAGAGCAGCTGGGGGCTCCTACTGCTGGGCCCCAGCCTGCCCCTCCTGCATCAAGAAGCCTGGCCTGGGAGCAGAACTGCTGCTGTTTTAGGTTGTTTATCTCCCAGCAAGAACACATTCCTGAGTGGTTCTCTAGGTTGATTGTACTATAATTTTGTTGTAATTTTAATGTGTTCACAGAAGGATGTAGGCACTGTGTTTATCTACTCTGCTATCTTGGATCTCTACTAGGAGTTCTTTGTATATTCTGGATACAAGTCCCTTATCAGATATATAATTTAGAAATATTTCTCCCATTCCATGGGTTATCTTTTACACAGTAATTTTTCCCAGTGTTTACAGCACAAAAACTATTTCAGATTAATGAAGTATGATTAATTTGTTTTTCCTTTTGTTACATGGGCATTTGGTGTTATAACTAAGAAACCATTTCCTAATCCAAGATCAAAGAGTTCTTATGTTTTCTTCTAAGTGTTTTATTGTTGAGATTTTTCATTTAGGACTGTGATTTATTTTGAGCTAATTCTTGTGTATGTTGTAAAAAAAAATGGTCTAACTTTATTATTTTGCATGTAGAGATCTAGTTGTCCTAGCACCATTGATTGAAAAGTCTAATCTTTCTCTGTTTAATTGTTTTGGCATCCTGTTGCAAATCAATAAATAATAAATAAAAGGGATTATTTATGGACTTTGAATTATATTCTACTGAACTATATGTCTATCGTTATGCCAGCATCATACATCTCAAATAATGTAGTTTTATAGCAAGTTTTGAAATCAGAAATAATCTGTCCTTCGAATTTGTTTTTATTTTTCAAGATTGTTTTGGCTATCCTAGTTTTGTAGCATTTCCATATAAATTTTGGTAACAGCTTGTCAAAAGTTACACACACACACACACAAAACAAAGTGAGATTTTTGAAATGAAATGTGTTGAATTAGTAGATAAATTTGGATAAGTATTTCCATCTTAATATTTTTTTTTAGATACCAGAAATTTATTTCTCACAGTTCTGGAGCATCTAAGATCAAGGTGCTGGCTGATTCAGGTCCTGGTGAGAGCTCTCTTCCCAGCTAGCAGATGGCTGCCTTCTTGCTGGGTGCTCACACCTTTCCTTGGCTCATGCATGTGGAGAGACCAATTTCTCTGGTGTATCTTCTTAGAAGGTCACTGATCCCATCGTGAGGGCCCTGCCCTTATGAACTCATCATACCTTAATTATCTCCCAAGTCTCCCCTCTCTAAATCATGTTGTGAATTAGGGTTTCACATATGAATTTTGGGGAGACTCAAACATTTAGTCCATAACACATCCCATTCCCTACACTTTCTCATTTATATTCTCTCTCTGAAAGAGAGACCTACTTCAAAATTTCTCAGGGCAAATTTTCATGTTCATTTAAGAAATTCACATGAATCTTATTCATGTGGTTTGATCATGCCTTAGAATACATCACCCTCCTAGCTCTATTCCTACAGGCCTTGTGACTCCTTCTTTCCCACTGCACTTGCGATCTCTTGCTTAACTTACTCTCGAAATCCTCTATATCCTGATGTGATGACCCCCAATTCTTATGTTTCTATGTTCTACACTTTCATTGACTCTGAGAGACCCATTCCATATTTTATTTAATTTTACTTTAATGTCTTGTAATTGTCAGTGTACAAATTTTGCAATTTTTTAAAACTAATTTCCAGGTATTTTATTAGGGTAGATATCACCATGCAAAAGGGAAGATATGACAGAAAGGAAGTTCCTTCCAGAATAAAATGGAAGTGGAAGATTTACCTCTTCCTCTGTCATTGAGTGTGAGAAGGAGAAGACAGATAGAGGAAGAATAAGGATTTAAAATGTCTTTTTTCTTGATTCTTCTCCATTTTCCAAGGTAGAATATCTAGGAGTCTGAACAATATGATTTCCTGTGGTTAAGTCTCCCTCTGCCTCCACTGACACTTGAAGGAGCTCATGAAAAAGTTAGAAAATGAAAAAGTCATTTTCTTTGCATATTTGAGTAGTGCTATAAATCAATTTGGAGCTGTGCTAAACTGTCCTTGGCTATCTCCATTTGTCAAACTCTTATCCCTCTGTAGTGGGTTAAATGGTGGACCCAAAATGAATTTGTCCAAGTATTAACCCTCAGAACCCATGGATGTGATGTTACTTAGAGAAAGTCTTTTAAGGTGTAATTGAGAGTCTTGAGATGAGATCATTATGAGCTAGCAAGGTGGGTTCTAACTACAGTGGCAAATTTCCTTTTCAGAAGACAGAGAGATGCACAGGTTGAAGGCCGTGTGAGGATGGAGGAAGAGACTGGAGTGAGGTGGCTACAGAGTCTACAGACATCATTGACTGATTAATTCTCTGGAAAATAATTGTGACTTTTAGCTCTGCAGCAAGTGTCCTAAGATGCATATGTGGTCTCTAGGCATGGATTTGCTCAAGGGATGGGCACATACATAAAGAATCTTTTCTCAATATAAAACTACTGGGGACTGTTTATTAGGGCTTTATTGGTTTAAAGTGAAATAAAATGTACTCTAAATTTCCTCTTACCAATTCAATTCTGAGCAGATTTACAGACACACACACACACACACACACACACACACACACAAACCAAAACACAAAACAAACAAGCAAACAAAAAAACCCCGAAACTAAAAAATATCAGGGTAGACATCCTGACATATCTACTCCACAGTAAGCTCTTTTTTCATCACCTAAAGCCGTAATCCTTCAAATATCAATAAGCATTAACAGGCTAAATGGTTTTCAGTCGTCTTAGGTTTTAAATTCAGTTAATTCTAAACAGAGCTCTATGCATCCAGGCTCATTGTGAGAGATCTCTGTGAGGGTGGCACATAGCTTTCCAGGGCTTCCTGCATCACAGTCCCAGAACAAGTGCTTAGCGTCTCTGACCTGACCTGTCCTCAAAAGTAGGGGTTTTATTCTCTTAGACTTAGATTCTAACTCAGGGGCTTATAGGTTGAGCTCAAGAGACAAACAGCTGAGAGGCAGGGAAGCGTGTGGAAGTTAAGACCCCCAAAAGGCCTGTGAACACATCCTTATTCTGATAAGACAAATAGAGTTAACAGGAGTGGGCTTGTGAGTTGGCAGGAATGAGCTTAAACATTAATAGTTTGGCTCTGAATCCCCTGGCTGACAAGCACCTTACATTCATCATAGGTGGAAACAGAACAGCTCCCAATCACAACAGCAACCCCATGCAAGCTAACGTCCATCAAAGGTGGGAACAGGACAGTTCCCAGGAGAAGACAGTTGTAATGGTAGACTCCCTGCAAGCTGACAAGCACCCTACCTCCTGCATGGAAAAATATAAAACTTCAGTACTCCTTCTCATGGTGCAGTTGTCTCCATCAGACTCTACCCTGGCTAAACTCCTTTGGCCAGTATCTCTCTTACCCCTCTGTCTCGGCAGCTGTCTCTATCAGACTGCCCTGGCAAAACTCCTTTTGCCAGTTCCCAACAGAATTCTCTCTCTCTGTCTGACTTTCAGTAAACGTTTTCTTGCTCTTGTAGAATCTCGTGAATGCTTTCACATTCTGCAAACAACCAGGGGTTAATTCTACACCAATACATTTGCCAGATGTATTTCCTTGAAAATGTTTCCCTCCACCATTTGGGTTCCTGTGCTAAGTATGTGTGACATTAAAAGAGCATTAAATTAGTTACAGTCTGTTTCCAAACATCTATTGTTTGTTTAAAATTGAAGGGAACAGGAAAACCTACAGTTAGAGACGAGCCACGGGACTCTCTCATTAAAACTTTGGAGGAATTGGATTATTCACGTTGGGGCCAGATAAGAACCCTGTTTCCCAGTTAAGGGAGCAAAGCAATGGAGCTCTGCACCTGCACTGACTTCTGCCAGATCTGAGCTCACACAACTCTTCACCTTGATTGAATCCATTAGGGAAAAATGGATTTCTGCCTCTCACATTGTATGTGTTTTATTGGTTATGCTCATGGGTGGAATATAAAGTGAGGTTCTGCAGGAGACAGTAGGAAAACCTTGTTCACTTGGACCTGGTTTTTGATCCAACAGGGGGAACTGCTAGTACGTATTTTGGATTGAAATAAAGTACGTAATGATATTTTCTGTATATTTAAAGGAATGTCTAGAATTTTTATGTATTTTAAGTCCCATTCTTTACAGTTTTCCACTGAAGTGGTGAAATAGACACTCTATTGGTGACTCTGTCATTACACATAATCTGAAGCTGTGGGGTTCAAAAGCCACTTCACAGAATCAGAACTAATACAGCAGCTTAGTCAGAGCTTGCTGTCCTTTCCCTTTACTTCTATGTTTTATATCACAGATTTGAACAAACACAATTAATGGAGTCGATATGTGAAAATTAATACAGAGTTCTCAACAATTTACTATACATAGACTAAGCCATGTGTGTATTTGTTTTGTTTACTTGGTTGGTTTGGTGTGCTTTATACTCTTTCCTTTCTTGGGGATGACGTCAAATGAAAGTTGTTTTCTGGAGCTCAGTGTTCAGTCAGTGTTTTGATCAGCAATGGAGGTAGTCGTGTATAATATCAGGAAGCACCCCTTTTCTATGGCAGCCTTTTCCATTTGAATGCTGCTGAGAAGCTGATGGGGAAAAAGCTAATGACCTAGGAGAAGTGCCTCCAACCTGTAGCTTTGCAGCAAAACAAAATTATCATTTCAAGTTTCTCATGTGACTCCTGATGTGTGAGAGTGGCTTGTAGAAATGGGACTCCGTTACCACATGTATTTTGGAGCCCACCAGTAGACTGCGTCCTAACTATCACTGGTTCAGCTACAATCATAAGTTCCTTTAACTTGCTTTTCCTCATGACAAATTGATGTTTCCTTTTTCACATATACAATAGGGAATAAACATATTGATAGGCTTTTTAATTTAATTTAATGGCTTGTATTACTCAATAAATGGCCAATTCTCAGTCTTTATTTTACTCTACATTTAACTCTATCAATAGCGTTTAGTAAAGATACCTCCTTGCTCTTCCTTCTAGCACCTTGCTCACGTGTCTTCTGGACTGTTGTTCTCTGTCATTTCCTCTATCTCTGTGGTGACTCCTCAGGCTCTTTTGCTTGTTCCTCAGCATTTCCCATCTCCAGAGCTGTGGTATATCCTAAGTCTTCATGGCAACTCATGTCTTCTGTAAACTGGTGAACCGCAAATGTTTATCTCCAGATCAGACTTCTCCTTTGAACTACATGCTTGTGTATCTAACTGCCTCCTCAACGTCTCTTTTGCTGATCTAAGAGGCATCTACGTGATCCTCCTACATTCTTTTCTATTCTGTAACCTCTAGCTGCTCAGTCCATGACTTTTCCTAGATGCCTTTTTTCCTCTCATACCCCATTCTAACCCACCAGCAAATTTTCTTGGGCTTTTACTTTAGCATATATATGGAAAAAAAAATCTGACCACTTGTCATCACCTCTGTGATTTTTACAATTGTCCCTAGCTTTTACCTGACTAACTGCCAGAGTTGGATGGAGCAAATTATGCCACTTCTATGCTTAAAACCCTTCATTGGCTCATGGTCCCTAGGGTAGGGGTGAGGACCCTTTGTGCTCTGGGGCCCCCACACCCACTCTCATGCATGCCTCCTCACAGAGCTCTGCTGCCCTGCCGCACCTCGGTGTGCATAGCCCCGACCCTCAGTCCCTCAGATGCTCACTCAGTACCCCCTTTTCTACAGGCCTCTTTGACCATCCTATCTAAAACATCAACTTCTCTCATCATATACTCATTCCCTCTTACTCTAATTTAAGTTTTTATCACTTGCACCTACCTAAAACTTTAATAGGGATTTGCTGACCTGATAGTGTCAGTGGTGTGGAGACCTCCACTACCAGCTTCAGTGGGCAGGAGTCTTCTATGTTTCGCTCACTGCAGTTTGCTGGGCACCAAGAAGTACTCTTCGAGATGGTAGTACTCAGTAGTTATTGGCTAAATGAATTAGAAGTACTAACACTGGGAAATAATATGAAATAATGTAACCTTGAAAACATGTAAATTCACAAATTTGCTTTATTTGTTTGCTGTGTTTCATTTTGTTTGTGGGGAGGGAAGAGAGCTTTTAGGTCACTGCAGGTTTGACCTTGCTGTGTGCCCAGTGGGTGCACTCACTCAAGGCCAGTCTGTAGATAAGAGCACGTGGGGGCTGCTGGAAGACTTGAATCCTCTCCCACTCTGATGAAATTCTGGCAAGTTTTTCTCCCACAACTATCCATGGTGAGGACAGCAATTTTCATGACCAGGTGATCAACCTGAACCGGTTTCAAACATCTATTTTTGGCTGATTATGGAGGAAGCTAGTGGCGTATCATTAATTTCTCAAATCACAACTTCTTTTGGATGTAGCATAGAAATTATAGAGTTAGTGAAAAATATTCCCTTTGCATTTCTCAGAGATTTATTTTAATTTTGGAAGATTCTTTTGGCTGACATTTTATTCAAATTAGTCATGATATAGAGTTAGAAAAATGAATTATTCTCATACCTGCTTCAAAGAAGAAATTAATTGTGTATATGATAGTAAAAGTATTTTTAGGCATGTAAAGGTCACATATAGAAAATATTGTCATTGACTTATGAAAGATCCTTTTCCTTTAACTTGGGCATGAATAAATATATGTGATTTCTATCACTGCATGAGTGTTCCTATATTTAGTCTTATACAAAGATTTCCTCACCTTTAGAATAGAACAGATGCTCTTTTGTGCAAGTTTCAGAACAAGTAGTTATGTGTCCCAATTCAATCCCAAAAAGGAAATTTATATAGGTCAAGAATACAACAGGAAAGCCTGGCTCTTCTCACCTCCCCTTTTCACTTCCCTCACACACCCATTACTTTCCAAGCTCCTTCTGTACCCACATACATATGAAAATACCCATTTCTCTGATGATCAACCACAGGTCTTCATCACAGCTAATGACTAATTAGAAAGAATATTAATACAATCACACTGGAAAAACAAGGTCATTCTGATGCTTTTTTTTTTCACTGTCTTAACTAAAAATGACCAAACTGCCCCACTTCACTACTGCTTTCAGTTAATAGAAGATTATTATTATTCAGGGACTTCAGCCAAGGAGAAACTCCCTAAAAAGAGAGTAAATGCCAGAAAGCCAAAGCACAAGGATGATAAAAACTGTGTTGAATTTAATTAACTGTTGACCATGACTAGACTTCATCAATCTAGACTTGTCTGCTGTATCAACTGCCATTTCATTCAGCTATTTCTGGTTTTATAACATTTGTGTTATGGGAAATCAGAGCCATTTCTACAATGCTTTTGATTTTCTCCTCTCGTGAACAAAGTACAGTTTTCTGAGGAGACAATGCTCTCTTGTTGTCATCTTCTGCTGTCTGTTTCTTTCCTCGACCCTTAGCCTGGATAGGACCCTCTCAACTGTCCCATCACAACAGCCACTTGTTTCTGTCTCCCCATTCACTCCATTGTGCATTGTCCAGTATCATACATGTCCCTTTCAGTGTTTGGGGGTGGAAGTTGATGGAAGGAAGGCCAGCAAGCTATGTTAAAGACCTTTGGAGAGTTAATCCAGATTAGATGAATATATTAAACTAAACCGGATTTAAGCAGTCTTGAATGGGAAATTGTTTCTCTTTGTAATCAACACTTGAGTTGTAATTGATAGGAGACATTCTTACGGAGTGTTGATTTTTTTATTCCATTAGAACTGTGTTTCCTTCTTTCATAGGATTCTCTGAATACTGCAGTAGCTCTGAGACTGGAGGGGCAATCTGGAGACTCAATGCATACAGTCAAACTTGGGAGACAGGGAAACTCAACTTTGTAAGAACAAACACTAGGCTTTAAAAATCTGAGTTCCAGTTTTATATCCCACATACGAGTGAAGTTACATCATTCTCAACTTTTTCTGTCTTATTTTGCTTGGCATAATAATCTCAAGATCCAAAATTTAATTAAAAAAAGAAAAAAATCTGAGTTCCAATTCTGTTTTTCTTTGTGTCTTCTTTAGTTTTGTCTTTAATTAGGCTGATTTTGATGGTCAAAGAGCATTTGAAAGAAGCTCGGGCTTTGGTAAAGGAACAGAAAGAAAGCTTATTCTCATATTACACTTAGCTGAAGTCTAAGCTTCTGTTGGGTGTAGAACCAGAGTATTTCCTGAATTAGTGAAAGTGCCCGTGTGCCTGGTTCTATGGATTGGCACATATTCCCTCTACAGTTTTAGCCTTGACTTTGCTGTGTATTTGCTATGTTACATCATTCAATTTATTCTGTAGTTCCTGTCCATAAATTAATTCATCAAGAAATATAAGCCCATGCATATTTTTTACTGAAGCCATTATATTATTTATCGATGTTCTGAAAAGGGAAACTGACATTTACTTAATGTATTCTATTATACATCGAAGCCACAAGCTGTAATACATGCAATTTCTATTAATCTTCACAGAAACCTTATGTGTGAACTGTTACTGTCACCATGTAAGCATGAGAAAATTCAAATATTAGAAGTCTTAGGAATCTTTGTCATCATACAGATGTTAAGTAGCAAGATGGATTTTAAGAACAGGTCTGGCTTCAAAATGAACTCCCCTACCAGTACATTCATTCACACTATTTGTAACATTTTAGTGCTCTATAATTACACTTTTTATTTTTTGTAAAAACAAGGCTCAATTCCTATTAATCAGCTTTACATACTTAATCCAAACATTTACCGGATGCCTTCTAGAGACTAGGCAGTATGGTTTTACTGGCACAAACCTGACAGAAGTACTATTCTGGTCCTTAGGGAAGACACCAGAACACAATTATAAGTTAAGTAAAATGCAGGTGACAAAGTCTCATTACGATATACACTGTTAATTTGTTTTTTTCAAATTAATTTAATTGTCTTTAAAGTTTATTTTTTTTTTATTTTTATTTTTTATCAAAGTAATACCTGTCCATGTAAAAAGTAAACCTAATACAAAAAAGCAGTGCTGCCTCCATCCATCCTTGCGCCAAAGCCCCATTTCTCAGGTATAATCATTTTCAGCTTTTTAGTAGTTTTATTTTCATGCTTTACATAATAGGCTTAAGTTACTATGTCTTAATTACTCGTGTATGGATTTTAAGTTCTCTACACTCTTCACCCTCTCCATTTCCACCCAAAATGCACACGTAATAGATGTAAACTTTCATGTACGAATAAATATACACACTTCTGCGTTCAATCTCCTTATTCATGATATTTTTGGGTTAAATTGATATCTAGTGTTTACAACTTTGATTAGCTGAATCTGAGGCCCAGAATAGTTAGGTGACTTATTCATGATATTTTTGGGTTAAATTGATATCTAGTGTTTACAACTTTGATTAGCTGAATCTGAGGCCCAGAATAGTTAGGTGACTTACTGGCTGAGTGTATAAAGGAGGGAAAAACTAGAACCCAGTTCTCTTGCTTTCCCTAGTTTAGAATTCACGGGGTGGTGGTACTTCACACAGCCAGAAATGGTGACTGAAACATACAGAACTTCAGATTTTAACTGATAACACAATCTATTGCATTTTGAAACACTCAGGAATTCAGATTACAACCATGGATTCTTCCTGCTAGCCTTAAAAAAACTTACAAATGCCAAAATAACTCCATGAAAAGTAAATAAGCCATCTCAAAAGGAGACAAGTAGAAATCTTGTGCCTTTTGATGGAAGAACACAGCATGTTTGAATTAATCTTGCCCCTCCTCACCAAAAACCAAAACAAAACAAAACAATGACTACAACAACAACAACAACAACGAAGCACCTCAAACAAACCTGAATCTGAGAAATCCTCTTCATCCAAGTTCCATTTTATAGAAAGTGCAGAAGACACAGGAATAGTTGCCTGCCCCATGCACATGCAATTAAGTAAAATCCAGAATATGGGTAAAGTCAACACACAAATAATCTCACTTCTTAAACTTTCAAGGTAAAGAGGGGATAAGTGATGTACTTATCGTTTAAAATAAATTACAAAAAATTGCAAAAACTCACAACATAAATAAAAAAATTGCGAAAATTACAAACGTGTGTTTGTATTAAATATTTTGTATGTGTGTTTGCATTTCATTATGTAGTTATGATTTAGAAATTTTTCATTTAAAGTTACATAACGAGACATTTATGGATGAAAAGAAAAACACAAGTAAATAAATATGGAAAGACTAGAATACAAATCTACATATAGAAGAAGGTAATTCAGGAAAGATAACCTGAATATAAATTTCTCAGTTTTTATGTAGTAAGATTATGAATTTAAAAGGAAAGATTAAAATTATTAAAATGTGTCAAAATTCTTAATTTGCATGGGGCGATAAAGGTAGATTTTAGTTTAGAATTTAATAAATGAAGAAAATTTGTTTCAAATACATTTTGAAAACAAATTTAAAAACAAAATGATTATCATCAAAATTACTGGTAAATTGAAAGTCAAAAAGATATTTCATATGGTACTTTATATAATACTGGGGGTGCCAAAAAATGTATACACATTTTAAGACATATTATCTATGTATTACTTTTCGAAGTTGAATTACAGTAGCAATGTGTAGTATGATGTTTGCTCAAAAGATGGCGTTAACATAATACTCATTTCTCTGGGATAAAGAACTGAAAGGATTCAATTTTATGTTCATGTGGTATGTATCTGTTTAGTTTTATGAGAAATTGCCACCAATTTTCCTGACAGGCTATGCTATTTTTCATTTCTACCATCAGTGTTTATTTACAATAGGAAAACACTAGAAACAACCCAAGTATCCTTCAGTGGGTCACTAATCACCGGCAACAATTTGGATAAACCTTAATGGTATTATCGTTGATTTAAAAACAAAGTGAATCTCAAAAAGCTATGTAGGATTCCATTTATATAACTTTCTTGAAATAACAAAACTATAGTAATGAAGGGCAGATTAGTGGTGTCCCAGGGATACATATGACGCCTAGGGGGATGGCGATGCAGAATTATAAATACAGAAAAAAGCAGAGTTCTGTTATGTTAATGTAACACTTCTGTATCTTAACTGTGGTCATACTTACACAAAACTACTTATGGGATAAAACTACATAGAGCTATACACTTGCACACACGTACAAACACACATAAAGACACGAATGAATGCAAGTTAAGAGAAATAACAAAAACTGAAGGTCAGCAATCACCTAATTAACAGTAATGTGCCAATATTCTTTTCTGGGTTTTGATACTCTACTACAGCTACTAAGATGTCAACCCTGGAGCAATATGGTGAAAGGGACACAAAATCTTCGTGTTATTTTTGCTATTCCTGTGAGTCTATTTTATTTCAAATAAAAAGTAATAAACATGCTAAAAAAAAAAAAGATGGCGTTAATCCAATGAATGCTAGTGTCACCATACGACAGGCAGGACAGTCAAAGAAAATGGCAGAATCATGGTTGTCGTTCCAAGAGCACATGACCATTTTGAAGTGGTATTTGAAATTCGAGAACGTTGTGGAAGTACAACGACAATGGAGGCGTGAATGTGCAACAGAACCTCCAACACACCTAACAATTGCACGCATTTGTGATAAGTTTGAGACACGTGGTGCTGTGTGTGACTGTGCACAAGGAAGATCCTGGAGGCCGCGCACAGCAACAATTCCTGCTTCTTCTGCTGTGGTGTTGGAGCAGTTACACGCTTGCCACAAAAATCTACCAAACAGTGTTCCCCGTAGTCAAAAGTGTTTGGACGCTGACGGCAACCACTTTGAGCACCTCTTGTAACTGCAGAAGTCAAATGTGGCTTGTATTCATCTTTTATTATCGGTATATACTGAGTAATACAATTTTAATACAATTTTTTTCCTTTCTTAAAATGTATATACATTTTTGGCACTCTTTGTATAAAATAAGAACAAGTAGAATGGATATTAAAAATAGATTTAACAATTCAAACAGTTCTGTAAGTTGCAAAATGAGAATAATTTTAGGTTGATTAAAAGGATAAATCAAAATTAAAATGTGCTAGAAGTTTCATGTCAAAAAATAAAATCAAAAAATAAATTATAAATAAATGATAAATTGTTATAAATAAAATCAATAAAAACATATTATTTTGATTACTATAGCTTAGCAATATAATTTGAAATGAGAAATTTTATGCCTCTTGGTTTTTTCTTCTTTCTCAGGATTGTTTTTTTGTGTTTGGAGCCTTTATAGCACTATACAAATTTTAGGATTGTTTTTTTCTATTTCTGTGAAAAGTGCCCTTGGAATTTTAATAGGGATTATTTTGAACCTATAGATGGCTTTGGTTAATAAGGACAGTTTAATAATATTAATTCTTCTAATCCATGAACACAGGATATCTTTCTATTTGTTCATGTCTTCTTCAATTTCTTTTATCAGTCTTGTAGTTTTCAGTGTATAGATCTTTCACCTCCTTGGTTAAATTTATTCCTGAGCATTTTGCATTTTATTCATTTTATGCTTTCATGGAATGGATATTTTCTTTATGTCTTTTTCAGATGTTTTGTTGTTAATGTATAGACATGCAACAGATTTTTGTATATTGATTTGTATCCTGAAACTTCAGTGAATTCATTTATTAGTTTCAGCAGGTTTTTTTTTTTTTTTTTTTTTTGTGAAGTCTTTAGAATTTTCTCTACGTATGTTATATCATCTGGAAACAAAGCCAATTTTACTTTTCCCTTTCCAGTTGGGAGGCTTTTCTTTCTTTTTTTTCTTACCTGAATGCTCTGGCTAGGACTGTGTTAAATAGGAGTGGTGAGTTTGCAAGTGTCCCTCTTCTTGAGTTTTTTTGGTGACTTTGAGAAAGATTGGCATTGATTATTTTTTAAATGTTTTGGTTGAAGTTATCTTGTTCTGGGCTTTTCTCTGTGAGATGATTTTGATTACTAATTAAATCTTCTTACTCATTATTAGTCTATTTAGATTTTCTATTTCATCATGATTCAGTCTTGGTAGGTTGTATGTTTCTAGGAATTTATCCATTTTTTCTCGGTAATCCAGTTTGTTGGTTCATAATTGTTCATAGTGGTCTCTTATAATCCTTTGTATTTCTGTGGTATCAATTGTAATGTATCCACCTTCATTCCTGATTTTATTTATTTAGTCCTTTTTTTTTGCTAGAATTAGTCTAGCTAAAGGTTTGTCAATTTTGATCATCTTTTCAAAATACTAGTTCTTTGTTTTATTGATTTTTTTAAAACTTGTTTTTCTTTCTTGTCTTTATTTCATTTATTTCTGCTCTGAACTTTGTTGTTCCATTCCTTCTCATAACTTTGGGTTTTGTTTGTTTTTCTCATTAGTTTTTTGAAGTGTAAAGTTAGGTTGTTTAATTGCTATTTTTATTGTTTCTTGATATAGATGTTTATTAATATCAAGTTCCCACTTAGTACTGCTTTTTCCACACCCCATAGCTTTTGATATGATGTTGTTCAATTTTTATTTATTTCAAGATACTTCTTTATTTTTTTTTATTTCTTTTTGACCCATTTTTTTGTTCAGGAGCATGTTACCTAATTTACACATTTGTGAATTTTCCAGCTTTCCTTTATTTTTTGAATTTTAGTTTCATACCATTGGAATCAGAAAAGAAACTTGGTATAATTTCAGTTTTATTAATTTTGCTAAGATTTTTTTTTGTGACCTATCGTGTGATCTATTCTGGACAATGCTCTGTATGTGCCCAAGGAGATGTGTATTCCGCTGCTGTTGATGGAATGTTCTGTATATGGTCTGTTACTTCCATTTGTCTAAAGTGTGGTGCAAGCCCAACATTTCCTTGTTGATTTTCTGTTTCAATGATTGATTCATTATTATAGTGGAGAATTAAAACTCTCTACTATTATTGTATTGTGGTCTATTTCTCCCTTCAGATCTGTTAGTATTTGCTTACCATACTTATGTACTCCAATGTTAGATGCATATATATTAATGATTGTTGTAACTTCTTGATGATTTGACCTTTATTATTTAAAATGGCAATTTCTTTTGTCTCTTGTTACCACTTTTGGCTTAAACCTTCAACATATATGGTTAACAAATATTTTACAAGGGAGTCAAAAATACTAAATGGGGAAAGGATCGTCTTTCCAATAAATGTTGTTGGGAAAACTGGATAAGCTCATGCAAAATTAAGTTATATCTGTATCTAACACCATCTATTCACATTAATGAACTCAACATAGATAAAGGACTCAAACCACAAGACCTGAAACCACAAACTCCACTTAAAAAAGAAATAATGTTCCTTAACATTGGTCTTAGGAACAATTTCTTAAATATGGCACCAAAGACTCAAGAAACAAAAGCAAAAGTCAACAAGTGGTACCACATCTAACTAAAAAGCTTCTGCATGGCAAAATAAACAACAAACAAAATAAAAAAGCAGCCTACTGAATGGGAGACAATATTTGCAAATCATATATCTGATAAAGGGATAATATTCAAAATATATAGAGAACACATACAACTCAATACCCAAACCGCCAAAAACCTGATTAAAAAATGGGCAGAAGACCTGAATAGCCATTTTTCTGAAGAGGACATACAGATGGCCAACAGGTACATGAAAAAGTAATCAGCATCACTAATCATCAGGGAAATGCAAATCAAAGCAATCATGAGGTATCAATTCACACCAGTCAGAATGGCCATCATCAAGATGATGAAGTCTTGGTGAGGCTGTGGAGAAAATGGAACCCTCATGCACTGTTGGTGGAAATGCAAACTGGTACAGCCACTATGGAAAACAGTAGATATACATCATCAAAATGGCAGCATGAGGTGATCTTCTGGAAATCTCCCCTGGAATTTACAACACACTGAAAAACTGTAACTCCACAAAGGACTCCCTGCACAGCAGATAGGCAAGACAAAGAGTCTGACTACGGAATTCACCTAAAGGTGGGCAAATTGCATGAGCAGAGGAGGAAGGAAAGGAAAAGTGCAGCGAAGGAGCCATGGAGGCACAAGACACAGACCTAGATCAGTGCTCCAAGCTCGCTGCATCCCGGAAATACCGCAGCTGCGTGAGAGGGAAGAACTCAGACTACTAGGGCTCAGTTTATGGCCCACAGGGCTGAGGGCACAGCTCCTTAAATCACATGGCTGAACCCAATACCTACGGCAGAGATCTTGGAGCAAAGACTGAGGGAAGAAGGCTGAAAATGGTGGTTTAAGCCCGCATTGCCGAGAAGAGAATGGAAGCCTTAGGCACTGAGAATAGCCGTACCCGCCCAACACTCACAGAGCTCACCCGCCCCCACCTGCCCAGTGCTAGAAGTGGAACAGTAGTAGTGTCAGATCAAAAGAACACAGTATTTACAGTTCTGAGAACTGTGCTCCTCAGACACAGATTCGTAGCACAACAAGTTCCAGCAAAGGGGAGGGAGCTATTGAAGCAGGACCAACTGTGGTCATGGACGCCACCATTGCTCTGGGCCAATTATGACAACTCACCCTGCCCCTGTCCCCACCAATCTCGCTGGATCCCTGCAGGAGTAAACAGAACTTCTGAAACACACAGGCTCTGAATCTGGTGCAGGAAGAGCTTTGGAACTTCAAAACCTCTCCACATCCCCACAGGGATGCGATGCCCTATGACCCAGGTGAACTGTTAACAGAGGAGAAGCGCGACTTCCAGGGAATCCACCAATTGTGTGACAAGCTGGAATAGTGCACAGAAAACATAACACTACAGTGTGAGAGAGAAAGAAGGGCTGCAGTTGGAGAGAAAATAAAGCATTCTACCAACACGTACTGGAAAACAAAAGAAAGACCACTTCCTATCAACCTGTTGTAGAACCCACTCCTGTAGATGTCTAGAGAGAGAAATAATAAATCATTAATTGCTATGAATAACCAAGGCAACAAGAGAGCTCAGAAAGAAAGTGAAAAGTCTCCAGAAAATGAACTTAAAGATATGGAAATATGTGACTTAAAGGACAGAGAATTCAAGATTGCAGATCTGAAAAAAACTCAACGAGATGCAAGAAAACACAGAAAGGCAGTTTAATGAAATCAGAAACACAATCAAAGAAAAACATGAGCATTTTACGAAAGAGATTGAAATTTTCAAAAGGAACCAAACAGAATTTCTGGAGATTAAGAACTCAATAGAGAAATAAAGAATGAAATATCCAACTTAGGTAGTAGAGTTGATCAGATAGAGGAAAGAATCAGTGACATCGAAGATAGAAACCTGGAAATGACATGGATGGAAGAAGAAAGAGACTTGAGAACTAAAAGAAATGAAAGAACTCTACAAGAATTTTATGACTCCATCAGAGAGAGTAACATAAGGATAATTGGCATACAAGAGAGAGAAGAAAGAGAGAATGGAGCAGAGAGTATATTCAAACAAATAGTGATGAGAGCTTCCCAAACTTGTGGAAAAAAAACTGGATCATTGAATCCAAAAAGCAAACAGAACACCTAATTACCTCAACCCCAACAGGCCTTCTCCAAGGCACATTGTATTGAAGCTGTCAAAAATCAACAATAAAGAAAGAATCCTCAAGGCAGCCAGGGAAAAGAAGATGGTAATCTACAAAGGAAAGCCCATTAAATTACCACCAGATTTTTCAGCAGAAACTCTACAAACCAGGAGGGAGTGGAACCAAAAATTCAAAAGACTGAAAGAGAGAAATTATGAGCAAAGAATAATATACCCAGAAAAGATATCCTTTAGATATGAAGGAGGAATAAAGACCTTTCCAGACATACTGAAGGTGAGGAAATTTTCTAATACACGACCTGCACAACTACAAATACTAAAGGAGGCTATTCAACCACCATCAACAGGGACAATTTGTGGCAACCAAAACATGAAAAGGGGGAGAGTAAAGGCCTGAACCAGAATATGGGAATAGAGAAAGTAGGCATGCTGAAGAAAATGGAATACTCTAAATATCAAACTTTCTTTTACATAAACTTTATGGTAACCACACACACACACACAAAAAAAAAAATTCCAGAACTGAAATACGTACTGAAATAAAAGAAGAAACAAAGGGAAACATCATACAATACCACCATACAGAAATAATAAAAAACAACAAAAAGGCAAAGAAACAATGGAGACACAGTCTTACCAGAAAACTAAAGACAGAATGATAGTAAATCCTCACATATCAATAATCACCCTAAAGTTAAATAGACTGCACTCACCAATAAAAAGGCACAGAGTAGCAGATTGAATCAAAAAACTAAACTCCAAGAGACGCAGCTCAGCTACAAAGACAAACATAGACTCAAAGTGAAAGGGTGGAAATTGACACTCCAAGCAAATGGTATCCAGAGAAAATCAGGTGTAGCCATAATGATATCAGATGAAACAGACTTCAAGGTGAAAAAGAGAACAAGAGACAAAGGTGGACTTTTCATAATGGTAAAGGGGACTATACAACAAGAAGACATAACAGTCGTCAATATTTATGCCCCCAATCAGGGAGCACCAAAATATACCAAGCAACTACCAAGAGAACTAAAGGGAGAAATTGACCAAAACACAATTATACTAGGGGACCTAAATACATCATTGACAGCTATGGATAGATCATCTAAACAGAAAATAAATAACGAACTAGCAGCCCTAAATGACACATTAGATGAAATGGACATAATTGACATTTATTGAGCACTTCATCCTAGAACATCAGACTACACATTCTTTTCTAGTGTACACGGAATATTCTCAAGGATAGACCATATATTGAGACATAAAACTAACGTCAGCAAATTTAAGAAGATTATAATCATACCAAGCATATTCTCTGATCAAAAGGCTTTGAAATTGGATATCAACTGCAAAAAGAAAGCAGGAAAAAACACAAATACTTGGAGACTAAACAATATACTTTTAAAGAACGACCAGATCAAAGAAGAAATTAGAGGAGATATCAAACTATGCATAGAAACAAATGACAATGAAAATACATCCTACCAAATTTTTGTGATGCAGCGAAAGCAGTTTTAAGAGGGAAATTTATCTCATTACAGACCTATCTCAAGAAACAAGAAAACTCCCAAATAAGTAACCTCATGTTACACCTTAAAGAACTAGAAAAAGAAGAACAAATGAAACCTAAGGTCAAGAGAAAAAAGGAAATAATAAAAATCAGAGCAGAACTAAATGAAATAGAGAACAAAAAGACAAGAGAAAAAATGAATGTGACAATGGGCTTGCTCTTTGAAAAGATTAACAAAATTGACAAATCCTTGGCTAGGCTCACTGAGATAAAAAGAGTGAAGACACTAATAAACAAAATCAGAAATGAAAAAGGGGAAGTTATCACTGACGCCACAGAAATACAAATGATCATCCAAGAATACTATGAAGGACTATATGCCAGCACATTCAATAACCTAGAAGAAATGGACAACTTCTTAGAAACATATAACCTTCATAGGCTGAACTATGAAGAACTGGAAAATCTAAATAGACGATCACCAGTAAGGAAATTGAATCAGTCATACAAAACCTTCCCAAAAACAAAAGTCCGGGACCAGATGGTTTCACTAGTGAATTCTACCAAATCTTCAAAGAGGATCTTATACCAATACTGCTCAAACTCTTCCAAAAAATTGAAGAAGAGACAGTACTCCCTAACTCATTTTATGAGGCCAACATTACCCTGATACCAAAACCTGGCAGGGACAACACCAAAATAGAGAAATACAGATCAGTATCTCTGATGAATACAGATGCAAAAATCCTAAACAAAATTCTAGCAAATCGAATGCAATAATGCATTAAAAAGATTATTCATCACAACCAAGTGGGGTTCATCCCAGGGGCACAAGGATGGTTCAACATACGGAAATCCATCAGTGTGATACATCACATAAACAAAATGAAGGACAAAAATCATATGATTAAATAGATTGATGCAGAAAAAGCATTTGACAAGATACAACATCCATTTATGATTAAAACACTTAATAAAATAGGCATACAAGGAAAACACCTTAACATGACAGAGACCATGTATGACAAACCCTAGCTAATCTCATAACTAATGGTGAAAAACTGACGCCCTTTGCTCTACGTTCAGGAACACGACAGGGCTGTCCCCTATCACCAATGCCTTTCAACATAGTGTTGGAAGTTATTGCCAGAGCAATCAGGCAAGAGAAAGAAACAATAGGCATCCAAATTGGGAATGAAGAAGTTAAATTATCAGTCTTTGCAGATGACATGATGCTATATATAGAAAACCCTAAAGACTCCACCAAAAAGCTATTAGAACAATCAACGAATACAGTAATGTGGCCGGCTACAAATTCAACGTAAAAAAGTCCATTGCATTCCTATATCCTAACAATGAAATCTCAGAAAAAGAAATACAAAAAACAATTCCTTTTGCAATTGCAGCAAAAAGAATAAAATCCCCAGGAATAAACTTAACCAAGGATGTGAAAGACCTATATGCTGAAAACTACAAGACATTTTTAAAAGAAATTGAAGAAGACACAAAAAAATGCAAAGACATTCCATGCTCATGGATTGGAAGAATCAACATAGTTAAATGGCCATATTACCCAAAGCAATATATAGATTCAATGCAATCCCCATCAAAATCCCAATGGCATTTCTTAAAGAAATATAACAAAAAATCATCAGATTTCTTTGGAAACACAAAAGACCCCGAATAGCCAAAGCAATCTTAAGAAAAAAGAACAATGCTGGAGGTATCACACTCCCTGACTTTAGCTTGTACTACAGGGCTACAATAATCAAAACAGCATGGGACTGGCAGAAAAACAGACATGTAGACCACCAGAATAGAATTGAGAACCCAGATATAAAACCACATAAATATGGACAGATAATTTTTGACAAAGAAGCAAAAAACATACAATGGAGAAAAGACAGAGTCTTCAATCAATGGTGCTGGGAGAATTAGATAACCACGTGCAAAAGAATGAAACTGGACTGCTATCTGTCACCATGTACCAAAATTAATTCAAAATGGGTCAAAGACTTAAGCATAAGACCTGACACAATAAACTGCATAGAAGAAAACATAGGTAGTAAACATATGGACCTTGGGTTCAAAGAGCGTTTTATGAATTTGACTCCAAAGCCAAGGGAAGTAAAAGCTAAAATAAATTAATGGGACTACATGAAACTTAAAAGCTTCTGCACAGCAAAAGAAACCATCGACAAAATAAAGAGGCCACCAACTGAATGGGAGAAGATTTTTGCAAACAGTGCCTCTAATAAGGGGCTAATATCCAAAATATACAAGGAACTCATGCAACTCAGCAACAAAAAACCCAACAACCCAATTGAAAAATGGGCAGAGTACCTGAAGAGACATTTCAACAAAGAGGACATACAAATGACAAATAGACATATGAAAAAATGCTCAACATCACTAATCATCAGAGAAATGCGAATAAAAACCACAATGAGATATCACCTCACCCCAGTCAGAATGGCTGTCATCAACAAGACCAATAAGTAACAAATGTTGGAGAGGCTGTGGAGAAAAAGGAACACTCATACACTGTTGGTGGGAATGCAGACTGGTGCAGCCGTTATGGAAGGCAGTGTGGAGGTTCCTCAAAAAATTACGAATAGAATTGCCATATGACCCAGCAATCCCTCTCCTGGGTATCTACCCAAAAAATCTGAAAACATTTATCCATAAAGACACTTGTGCTCCAATGTTCACTGCAGCTTTATTTATGGTGTCCAAGACATGGAAACAACCAAAATGTCCTTTGGTAGATGAATGGATAAAGTAGTTGTGGTATATATACACAGTAGAATACTATTCAGTGGTAAGAAAAGATGAAACAGGACCATCTGTGACAACATGGATGGATGTTGAGAATATAACAGTAAGCGAAATAAGGCAGACAGAAAAAGCAGAGAACCATATGATTTCATTGATACCTTGTATATAAACCAAAAACAACAAAAGAACAATACAAACAAATGAGAAACAAAAACTCATAGACACAGACAATAGTTTAGTGGTTACCAGAGGGTAAGGGGGAAGAGGGGTGGTAGACGATGGTAAAAGAGATCAAATATATGGTGATGGAAGGAGAACTAACTCTGGGTGGTGAATTCACAGTGGGATTTATAGATAATGTAATACAGAATTGTACGCCTGAAATCTATGTAACTTTACTAACAATTGTCACCACAATAAACTTTAATTAAAATAAAATAAAAGGAAATAAAAAAAAATTAAAAAAAACAGAAGTTCCTCAAAAAATTAAAAATAGAATTACTTTATGACCCAAAAATTCCATTTCTGGGTATATTTTAAAAGAAAATGAAAACAGGAGTTCAAGGAGATATCTGCACCCTAAATTTCATTGCAGAATTATTTACAGTAACCAAGATATGGAAATAACTCAAGTTCCCATGAATGTATGAATGTATGAAGAAGACGTGTTACACACACACACACACACACACACACACACACACACACACACACACACACAATGGAATATCATTCAGCGATGAGAAAGAAACAAATCCTGCCATTTGTGGCAACCTGGATTAAACTCGAGGGCATTTTAAGAAGTAAAATAAATCAGACATAGAAAGACAAATACTGCATGATATCACTTCTATGTGGAATCTAAAACAGCCTGACTCACAGAAACAGAAAGTAGATTGGTGGTTGCTGGGACTAAAGGGTAGAGGAAATGGGTAGATGTTTGTCAAAGGTTACAAAGTTCCAGTTAAAAGAGGAATAAATTCAGGGGATATAATGTACAGCATGGTGATTAAAGCTAATGTTACTGTACTATATACTTGAAAGTTGTTAACAGAGTAAATCTTAAGTGGTCTCATCAAAAACAGATACAGTAATTATATGATGACATGGCAGTGTTAGCCAATACTATAGTGGTAGTCATTTTGCAATATATAAATGCATTGAATCAATGTGTTGTACACCTTAAACTTACACAATATTATATGTCAATTACACCTCAAAAAAACTGGAAAAATCAATAAAAACAGAAATATAGATACTTCAAAGGAAACAATGATTTCTATTTTTTATTTTTAAATTTATAAAATTTATTGGGGTTACAATGGTTTGTAAAATTATATTCGTTTCAGGTATACATTTCTATAATACATCATCCTTATATTCCATTGTGTGTTCACCACCCAGAGTTAGTTCCCCTTCTATCACCAAATATTTGATGCCCTTTTCCCTCTTCCACCGTCCCCCTCCTTCCTTACCCTCTTGTATCCACTAGACTGTTGTCTGTGTTAATGAGTTTTGTTTAGATGAAATAGTGCCATTTACACCAACATGGATGGATCTTGAGAAACATTGATTTCTATTCAGTTTCCAATATCATATATAAAACCACAAAATATTTGAATAATACAACTGATATACTTGGTGTAAATTACTAAACTTTGTATTCTACAAAAATTATTCATTCATTTCAAGAGAACTTAAAACATTTATAAATACTGATCAAATGTTAAGATACAAAAACTGAAAATAAATTTATAGCACAGAAGTACATACTTTTATTTTTTGACCACAGTTCAAAAAATTCATAAAAAATAAAGAAGACAAATTTACATTCAATTATTTGAAAAGTCAAAATAAATAAAAAACAACATGCAAACATCTCAGTCAAAAGAAGGAAATAAAAAGTAAATTTGTAAACTATTAAAAATGATAAAAGAAATGATTATAAGAATTAATTAAAATATCTATACTACCCCCGAAAAGCAAAAAGAAATTATTATTACAAGATATTGAAGTTAGAAAAGCCACATTCAGGAAAATTCATGTTATTAAATGTTTCAGTTTATATATGAAAAAAATATGCATGACTCTAACCTTTAAATATAAAACATTTACATAAAATCAGAAATTACAAGTAAGATGATAATAAATAAAATGAGAAATAAGTAACTTAGGAGAGCGATAACCATAATAAAATGCATAAGTGAATGAAAGAATGTTTTCCTTTTTTTTTTAGATCCTTGCAATATATCTTTATTATTGTTTCTTTCTTTTTTTTCAATTAAAGTTTATTGGTGTGACAATTGTTAGTAAAGTTACATAGATTTCAGGTGTACAATTCTATATTACATCATCTATAAATCCCATTGTGTGTTTACCACCCAGAGTCAGTTCTCCTTCCATTACCATATATTTGATTTCCTTTACCCTCGTCTACCACCCACTCCCCCCTTACCCTCTGGGAACCACTAAACTATTGTCTGTGTCTATGAGTTTTTGTTTCTCATTTGTTTGTCTTGTTCTCTTGTTTTTGGTTCATATATCACATATCAGTGAAATCATATGGTTCTCCGCTTTTTCTGTCTGAATTATTTCGCTTAGCATTATACTCTCAAGATCCATCCATGTTGTCACAGATGGTCCTATTTCATCTTTTCTTACTGCCGAATAGTATTCCATTGTGTACATATACCACAACTTCTTTCTCCATTCATCTATCGAAGGACATTTTGGTTGTTTCCATGTCTTGGCCACCATAAATAAAGCTGCAGTGAACATTGGAGCACAAGTGTCTTTATGGATAAATGTTTTCAGATTTTTTGGGTAGATACCCAGGAGTGGGATTGCTGGGTCATACGGTAATTCTATTCTTAATCTTTTGAGGAACCTCCACACTGCATTCCATAGCGGCTGCACCAGTCTGCATTCCCACCAACAGTGTATGAGGGTTCCTTTTTCTCCACAGCCTCTCCAACACTTGTTACTATTTGTCTTGTTGATGATAGCCATTCTGACTGGGGTGAGGTGATATCTCATTCTGGTTTTGATTTGCATTTCTCTGATGATTAGTGATGTTGAGCATTTTTTCATATGTCTATTTGCCATTTGTATGTCCTCTTTGGAGAAATGTCTTTTCAGGTCCGCTGCCCATATTTCAATTGGGTTGTTTGTTTTTCTGTTGTTGAGTTGCATGAGTTTCTTATATATATTTTGGATATTAGCCCCTTATCGGAGGCACTGTTTGCAAAAATCTTCTCCCATTCAGTTGGTTGCCTCTTTATTTTGCTGATGGTTTCTTTTGCTGTGCAGAAGCTTTTAAGTTTCATATAGTCCCAATCATTTATTTTAGCTTTTACTTCCCTTGACTTTGGAGTCAAATTCATAAAACACTCTTTGAACCCAAGATCTATAAGTTTAGTACCTATGTTTTCTTCTATGCAGTTTATTCGTTCAGGTATTAGGCATAAGCCTATGATCGATTTTGAATTAATTTTGGTACATGGTGACAGATAGCATTCCAGTTTCATTCTTTTGCATGTGGCTTTCCAATTCTCCCAGCACCATTGATTGAAGAGTCTGTCTTTTTTCCATTGTATTTTTTTTTTTTTTTTGCTTCTTTGTCAAAAATTATCTGTCCATATATATGGGGGTTTATTTCTGGGTTCTCAATTCTATTCCATTGGTCTATGTGTCTGTTTTTCTGCTAATAACATGCTGTTTTGATTATTGTTGCCCTGTAGTACAAGCTAAAGTCAGGGAGTGTCATACCTCCAGCATTGTTCATTTTTCTTCAGATTGCTTTGGCTATTCGGGGTCTTCTGTGATTCCAAACGAATCTGATGAGTTTTTTGTTCTATTTCTTTACAAAATGCCATTGGGATTTTGATGGGGATTGCATGAAATCTGTGTATTGCTTTGGGTAAGTTACCATCTCCTTTTCCCTGGCTGCCTTGAGGACTCTTTCTTTGTCGTTGATTTTAGACAGCTTCAATACAATGTGCCTTGGAGAAGGCCTGTTGGGATTGAGGTAATTAGGTGTTCTATTTGCTTCTTGGATTCGAAGATCCAGTCCTTTCCACAAGTTTGGAAAGTTCTCGTTGACTATTTGTTTGAAAATATTCTCTGTTTCCTTCTCTCTTTCTTCTCCTTCTGGTATGCCCATTATTCTTATGTTACTCTTTCTGATGGAGTCAGAAAGTTCTTGTAGAGTTCTTTCATTTCTTTGAAGTCTCAATTTTCTTTCTTCTTCCATCCGTGTCATTTCCAGGTTTCTATCTTTGATGTCACTGATTCTTTCCTCCATCTGGTCAACTGTGCTTCCTAAGCTGGCTATTTCATTCTTTATTTCTTCTATTGAGTTGTTAATCTCCAGAAATTCTATTTCATTCTTTTTAAAAATTTCAATCTCTTTGGTAAAATTCTCATGTTGTTCTTTGATTGTGTTTGTGAGTTCATTATATTGCTTTTCTTTATTTTTTTGCATATCATTGAGTTTTTTCAGAACTGCAATCTTGAATTGTCTGTCATTTATGTCACATATTTCCATATCTTTAAGTTCCTTTTCTGGAGACTTTTCACTTTCTTTCTGAGCTGTCTTGTTGCCTTGGTTATCCATAGCAATTAATGATTTATTATTTCTCTTCCTAGACATCTGAAGGAGTGGGTTTTGCAACAGCTTGATAGGAGGAGGTCTTTCTTTTGTTTTTCAGTACTTGTTGGTAGAATGTTTTATTTTCTCTCTGACTGCAGCCCTTCTTTCTCTCTCACACTGTAGTGTTATGTTTTTTCTGCACTACTCCAGCTTCTCACACAATGGGGCAATTCCCTGGGAGGCATGCTTCTCCTCTGTTAACAGTTCGCCTGGGTCATAGGGCGCAGCGTCCCTGTAGGGATGCGGAGAGCTTTTGAAGTTTCAAAGCTCTTCCTAAACCAAATTCAGAGCCCATGTGTTTCAGAAGTTCTGTTTACTCCTGCAGGGATCCACCCAGATAGGTGGGGATAGGGTCATGGTTAGTTGTGAGAGGTGGGCCAGCGCAATGGCAGCGACCACCACCACAGCCGGTCCTGCTTCCACAGCTCCCTCCCCTTTGCTGGAACTAGTTGCCTGGGAATCTGTGTCTCTGGACTACAGGTCTCAGAACTGAAAATATTCGGTTCTTTTGATCTGACACTGCTACTGTTCGACTTCTAGCACTGGGTAGGTGGGGGTGGGGTGAGCTCCAGGAGTGTAAGGAGGGTGCGGCTAGTCTCAGTGCCTAAGGCTTCCATTCTCTGCTCGGCAGTGAGGGCTTAAACCACCATTTTCAGCCTTCTTCCCTCAGTCTTTTCTCGAGGTTTCTGCCGTGAGCGTTGGGTTCAGCCTTGTTATATGCTGTCCCCTCTGCCCTGTGGGCCATAAGTGGAGCCCTAGCAGTCTGAGTTCTTCCCTCTCCCGCAACTTCGGTAGTTCCGGGAAGCAGCGAGCTTGGAGCACTGAGCTAGGTCTGCGTCCTGTGCCCGTCCGTCTCCGTCTCCGCTCTTCTCCCTTCCCTCCTCCCCTGCTCGCACAATTTGCCTGTCTTTAGATTAATTCAGTAATGAGTCTCTTCTTGTTGCCTCTCCTCTGTGCAGGGTGTCCTTTGTGGAATTATAGTTGTTCGATTAGTTGTAAATTCCAGGGGAGATTTCCAGAGGCTCACCTCATGCCACCATTTTGCTGATGTCTTTGAAAGAATGTTTTCCTTATCATAAAGAAGTAATCTCTATAACAATGTGGACAAGTTGCTGGAAAATTCATTATAAACGAATTCAAGCTCAATCACAATTAGAGATAATGTGCCAGATAAGAACAATTTTATAAATGTCCACAATATTATTATATGCTAAATATTGAAACTTTTCCTGAAATTGTCTTTTTTTTTAATTAATGAAAAACTGAGGAACGTTTTCAAATATTCAACTCTACTAACTTTTCCAGGATCAGTATCTAGAAATATATTATTCCAAATATTAAGTAGCAGATCACTCCAAGCTATGAAATTTATTCTAGAGGATGACTACTTTTAAAAATTTAAGAAATTAAATAAATTTAGCTGAATTATTTATAAGTGTATACTGCAAGAAAGAAAAAAAATCTACATGAAGACACATGTTTAAAAAAGGATATGGATAAACCTCAGTTTTCTCTTTACCAAATATTATTTTTTTTCCTTTATTTCATCATTCAAATCACTGACAATAGCTACTTCACATTTTTGTGGTTAGTCAGGCATTGATTTAAGAAATTCAATAAACTTTGTAATTATTTGCATTTTGCAAGTGAAGAGACTAAGTGTGATATGGTTTAAATAGCTTCATATCACATAACTAATAAGTTGCGTAACTGCAATATTCATCTTCATTACAAAGCTGCAGGTAAAACTACTCTACTATATTGCCTTTCCATAGAGATTTATAAACCCTAAATAAAGTATCAGCAAATTAACTATATTAATATATTAGAACGATTATATACTGTGACCAAAAATTATACCATAGGAATGCAAGATCAACAAGAACCATAATTGATTTAATAATAAATATATGTCGAAAAGCTCCCCTGGAATTTACAAAGAATCGAACAACAAAAACTCCACAAAGGACTCCCTGCACAGCAGACAGTCAAGACGAAGAGGCCCACTACCGACTGAAATCACCTACAGGTGGGAGATTCGCGCGAGCGGGGGAGGAGGGAAGGGAGAAGTGCGGAGACGGAGCCGCGCAGACGCAGGACGCAGACCTAGCACAGTGCGCCGAGCTGGCTGCTTCCCGGAACTGCTGCAGCTGTGGGAGAGGGAAGAACTGGGACTGCTAGGGCTCCACCAGGGCTCCACAAGGCTGAGGGGGCAGCATATAACACGGCTGAACCCAACGCTCACGGCAGAGACCTCGGAGAAAAGACTGAGGGAAAAAGGCTGAAAACGGTGGTTTAAGCCCACACTGCCGAGCAGAGAACGGAGCCTTAGGCACTGAGACTAGCCGCCCCCTTCCTACCCTCCCAGAGCTTGCCCCGCCACCACCTGCCCGGTGCTAGAAGCGGAACAGTAGCAGTGTCAGATCAAAACAACAGAAAATTTGCTGTTTTGAGAACTGTGGACCGCAGACACAAATTCACAGCCCAAATAGTTCCGGCAAAGGGGAGGGAGCTGAGGAAGCAGGACCGGCTGTGGTGGTGGTCACCGCCATTGCTCTGGGCCACCTCTCACAACTCACCCCGCCCCTGGCCCCACCTATCTGGGTGGATCCGTGCAGGAGTAAACAGAACTGCTGAAACATCCGGGCTCTGAATCTGGAGCTGGAAGAGCTTTGGAACATCAAAAGCTCTACGCATACCCACACGGACACTGCACCCTGTGACCTAGACGAACTATTAACAGAGGAGAAGCCCGTCTCCCAGGGAATCCCCCCATTGTGTGAGAAGCTGGAATAGTGCAGAGAAAACATAGCACTACTGTGTGGGAGAAGAAAAATAAGTTGCAGTTGGAGAAATAATAAAACATTCTACCAACAAGTACTGGAAAACAAAAGAAAGACCGCTACCTATCAACCTGTTGCAGAAGTCACTCCTGTAGATGTCTAGGCAGAGAAATAGTAAACCAGTAATCGCCATGAATAACCGAGGCAACAAGATAGCTCAGAAAGAAAGTGAAAAATCTCCAGAAAAGGCACTTAAAGATACAGAAACATGTGACTTAAATGACAGAAAATTCAAGATTGCAGTTCTGAAAAAACTCAACAAGACAAAAGAAAAAACAGATAGGCAGTTAAATGAACTCAGAAACTCAATCAAAGAACAGCATGAGCATTTTACGAAAGAGATTGAAATTCTAAAAAAGAACCAAATATAATTTCTGGACATTAAGAACTCAATAGAAGAAATTAAGAATGAAATAACCAGCCTAGGTAGTAGAGTTGACCAGATGGAGGAAAGACTCAGTGACATCGAAGATAGAAACCTGGAAATGACACAGATGGAAGAAGAAAGAGACTTGAGACTTAAAAGAAAGGAAAGAACTCTACAAAAACTTTCTGACTCCATCAGAAAGAGCAATACAAGAATAATGGGCATACCAGAAGGAGAAGAAAGAGAGAAGGGAACAGAGAATATATTCAAACAAATTGTCGATGAGAACTTACCAAATTTGTGGACAGAAATGGACCCTTGAATCCAAGAAGCAAATAGAACACCTAGTTACCTCAATCCCAACAGGCCTTCTCCAAGGCACATTGTATTGAAGCTGTCTAAAATCAACGACAAAGAAAGAATCCTCAAGGCAGCCAGGGAAAAGAAGACGGTAACTTACAAAGGAAAGCCCATTAGATTATCATCAGATTTTTCAGCAGAAACTCTACAAGCCAGGGAGGAGTGGAACCAAATATTCAAACTATTGAAAGAGAGAAATCATGAGCCAAGAATAATATATCCAGCAAAGATATCCTTTAGATATGAAGGAGGAATAAAGACCTTTCCAGACATACAGAAGCTGAGGGAATTTTCTAATACACGACCTGCACTACAAGAAATACTAAAGGAGGCTATTCGACCACCATCAACAGGGACAATTTGTGGCAACCAAAACTCAAAAAGGGGGAGAGTAAAGGCCTGAACCGGAATATGGGAATGGAGAAAGTAAGCGTGCTGAAGAAAATGGAATACTCTAAATATCAAACTTTCTTTTACATAAACTTAAGGGTAACCACTCAAAATAAATCCAGAATTGAAATATATACTGAAATAAAAGAAGAAACAGAGGGAAACATCATAGAATACCACCACACAGAAATAATAGACAACAACAAAAGGCAAAGAAACAATGGAGACACAGCCTTACCAGAAAACTAAAGATAGAATGACAGGAAATCCTCACATATCAATAATCACCCTAAATGTAAATGGACTGAACTCACCAATAAAAAGGCACAGAGTAGCAGATTGGATCAAAAAGTAAACCCAACCATATGCTGTCTCCAAGAGACACATCTCAGCTACAAGGACAAGCATAGACTCAAAGTGAAAGGGTGGAAATTGACACTCCAAGCAAATGGTACACAGAGAAAATCAGGTGTAGCCATAATGATATCAGATGAAACAGACTTCAAGGTGAAAAAGATAACAAGAGACAAAGATGGACATTTCATAATGGTGAAGGGGACTGTACAACAAGAAGACATAACAGTCATCAATATTTATGCCCCCAATCAGGGAGCACCAAATACACCAAGCAACTACTAACAGAACTAAAGGGAGAAATTGACCAAAACACAATTATACTAGGGGACTTAAATACATCATTGACAGCTATGGATAGATCATCCAAACAGAAAATAAATAACGAAATAGTAGCCCTAAATGGCACATTAGATGAAATGGACATAATTGACATTTATAGAGCACTTCATCCTAAAACATCAGACTATACATTCTTTTCTAGTGTACATGGAACATTCTCAAGGATAGACCATATATTGGGACATAAAATCAGTCTCAACAAATTTAAGAAGATTGAAATCATACCGTGCATATTCTCTGATCACAAGGATTTGAAATTGGATATCAACTGTAAAAAGAAAGCAGGAAAAAACACAAACACATGGAGATTAAACAACATACTTTTAAAGAAGGACTGGGTCAAAGAAGAAATTAGAGGAGAGATCAAAAGATACATAGAAACAAATGACAATGAAAATACATCCTACCAAAATTTTTGGGATGCAGCGAAAGCAGTTTTAAGAGGGAAATTTATCTCATTACAGGCCTATCTCAAGAAACAAGAAAATTCCCAAATAAATAACCTCATGTTACACCTTAAAGAACTAGAAAAAGAAGAACAAGTAAAACCCAAGGTCAACAGAAGAAAGGAAATAACAAAAAGTAGAGCAGAACTAAATGAAATAGAGAACAAAAAGACAATAGAGAAAATTAATGTGACAAAGAGCTGGTTCTTTGAAAAGATTAACAAAATTGACAAACCCTTGGCTAGACTTACTAAGATAAAAAGAGAGAAGACACTGATTAACAAAATCAGAAACGTAAAAGGGGACGTTATCACGGACACCACAGAAATACAAAGGATCATCCAAGAATACTATGAAGGACTATATGCCACCAAATTCAACAACCTAGAAGAAATGGACAACTTCTAAGAAACATATAGCCTTCCAAGGCTGAACCATGAAGAACTGGAAAATCTAAACAGACCGATCACCAGTAACGAAATTGAATCAGTCATCCAAAACCTTCCCAAAAGCAAAAGTCCGGGACCAGATGGCTTCACTAGTGAATTCTACCAAACCTTCAAAGAGGATCTAATACCAATCCTGCACAAACTCTTCCAAAAAATTGAAGAAGAGACAATACTCTCTAACTCATTTTATGAGGCCAACATAACCCTGATACCAAAACCTGGTAAGGACAGCACAAAAAAAGAAAACTACAGACCAATATCTCTGATGAATCCCGATGCAAAAATCCTAAATAAAATTCTAGCAAATCGAATACAACAATGCATTAAAAAGATTATTCATCACGACCAAGTGGGGTTCATCCCCAGGGCACAAGGATGGTTCAACATCCGCAAATCCATCAATGTGATACATCACATAAACAAAATAAAGGACAAAAATCATATGATTATATCAATTGATGCAGAAAAAGCATTTGACAAGATACAACATCCATTTATGATTAAAACACTTAATAAAATGGGTATAGAAGGAAAATACCTTAACATAATAAAGGCCATATATGACAAGCCCTCTGCTAATCTCATAATTAATGGAGAAAAACTGAAGCCCTTTGCTCTACGTTCAGGAACACGACAGGGATGTCCCCTATCACCTCTGCTTTTCAACATAGTGTTGGAAGTCCTTGCCAGAGCAATCAGGCAAGAGAAAGAAATAAAAGGCATCCAAATTGGGAATGAAGAAGTTAAATATCGCTCTTTGCAGATGACATGATGCTATATATAGAAAACCCTAAAGACTCCACCAAAAAGCTATTAGAAACAATCAACGAATACAGTAAAGTTGCAGGCTACAAAATCAATGCACAAAAGTCCATTGCCTTCCTATATACTATCAATGAAATCTCAGAAAAAGAAATACAAAAAACAATTCCTTTTCCAATTGCAGCAAAAAGAATAAAATACCTAGGAATAAACTTAACCAAGGATGTGAAAGACCTATATGCTGAAAACTATAAGACATTTTTGAAAGAAATTGAAGAAGACACAAAGAAATGGAAAGACATTCCGTGCTCATGGATTGGAAGAATCAACATAGTTAAAATGGCCATATTACCCAAAACCATATACAAATTCAATGCAATCCCCATCAAAATCCTAATGGCATATTTTAAAGAAATAGAACAAAAAATCATCAGATTTGTTTGGAACCACAAAAGACCCTGAATAGCCAAAGCAATCTTAAGAAAAAGAACAATAATGGAGGTATCACACTTCCTGACTTTGGCTTGTACTACAGGGCTACAATAATCAAAACAGCATGGTATTGGCAGAAAAACAGACACATAGACCAATGGAATAGAATTGAGAACCCAGAAATAAAACCACATAAATATGGACAGATAATTTTGACAAAGAAGCTAAAACATACAATGGAGCAAAGACAGCCTCTTCAATAAATGGTGCTGGGAGAATTGGATAGCCACGTGCAAAAGAATGAAACTGGACTGCTATTTGTCACCATGTACCAAAGTTAATTCAAAATGGATCAAAGACTTAAGCATAAGACCTGACACAATAAACTGCATAGAAGAAAACATAGGTACTAAACTTATGGACCTTGGGTTCAAAGAGCATTTTATGAACTTGACTCCAAAGGCAATGGAAGTAAAAGCTAAAATAAACGAATGGGACTATATGAAACTTAAAAGCTTCTGCACAGCAAAAGAAACCATTGACAAAATAAAGAGGCCACCAACTGAATGGGAGAAGATTTTTGCAAACAGTGCCTCCGATAAGGGGCTAGTATCCAGAATATACAAGGAACTCATGCAACTCAACAACAAAAAAACAAACAACCCAATTGAAAAATGGGCAGAGGACTTGAAGAGACATTTCTCCAAAGAGGACATACAAATGGCAAATAGACATGAAAAAATGCTCAACATCACTAATCATCAGAGAAATGCAAATCAAAACCACAATGAGATATCACCTCACCCCAGTCAGAATGGCTGTCATAAACAAGACAAATAGTAACAAATGTTGTAGAGGCTGTGGAGAAAAAGGAACCCTCATACACTGTTGGTGGGAATGCAGATTGGTGCAGCCATTATGGAAGGCTGTGTGGAGGTTCCTCAAAAAATTACGAATAGAATTGCCATGTGACCCAGCAATCCCTCTCCTGGGTATCTACCCAAAAAATCTGAAAACATTTAGAGATAAAGACACGTGTGCTCCAATGTTCATTGCAGCTTTGTTTACAGTGGCCAAGACATGGAAACAACCAAAATGTCCTTCGATAGATGAATGGATAAAGAAGTTGTGGTATATATACACAATGGAATACTGTTCGGCAGTAAGAAAAGATGATATAGGAAAATTTGTGACAACATGGATGGATCTTGAGAGAGTAATGCTGAGCGAAATAAGTCAGACAGAAAAAGCAGAGAACCATGTGATTTCACTGATATGTGGTATATAAACCAAAAACAACAAAAGAACAAGACAAACAAATGAGAAACAGAAACTCATAGACACAGACAATAATTTAGTGGTTACCAGAGGGTAAGGGGTTGGGGGGCGGGAGATGAGGGTAAGGGGGATCAAATATATGGTGATGGAAGGAGAACTGACTCTGGGTGGTGAACACACAATGGGATTTATAGATGATGTAATACAGAATTGTACACCTGAAATCTATGTAATTTTACTAACAATTGTCACCCCAATAAATTTAATAAAATAAAATTTAAACAACAACAACAACAAAAAACAAAAAATAAATATATGTCAGAAAATAGGACAAAGAGGAAATTGTTTCAACATTAACTCTATCTCAAAAAACAAAACAAAACATAAAAACAGCAGAGCAAACATAACAATGAGATACAATTAGAATTTCTACTGATCTATATGTTTACAAATATCCCACATAATTAATCAACATTGTTCTGGACATTTTGGTGAATGCAATAAATAATGTATGAAATAGAGAAAAGAGAGATAACTATTACAAAGTGGACCACTTTGCTTTTACTTGAAATTGCAAATGTATCCTTAATGCAAGACAATCAATGGGATAAGAATCTAAAATTAAATATGAGTATTCAATAAAGTGAATGAATATTAGCACAAAACTAAAAATGTTGTTATAAATCATCCATAATATGTTTGATGGTATAGGGATGGGTGAAAACTATGATAGCAACTGAAACTAGAACAAACAGAGAAATAAATAAAATCCAAAAATTATAATAAGAATATTTCTAAAGAGATTGTGTTGAACAAATGTGAAGAAAACCAGAAAACTTGCTAAGGAACTTAAAAGTGAATTTTAAGGAACAGAGAAATGTACCACAATCTTAAATGAGTAAATGAATTGTCTTAAAGATGTTAATTCTTTGGTGAATTCTGCTCAAAATTGTATTATTTTTATGAAAAAGGGCACTGTTTGCCTTTGCTGTCGATTATTTCTAAGGCTCAAATATTTTAGCAATTGAATATTAAAATTTGAAATGCAGTATAATTCACTTCATTCAACTCAAAAGAAGTTTTTATTGAATAATATTGTAACAATTATTTACAAATGTGGGACGACAACTTCCCCAAACCTTACTTTTGATGGTTTCTGCAAATTTCATATATTATTGTCTCCTATTTGAAATTTATAGAGTTTAATGAGTTTTATTTCATCTCCTCTTTCACTATTCCTCATGTATGTATACACAACATATGCATATTTTTCATGTTCTCTACTCTTAATACTTATGTCCCTCTATGAGACACATTGTATCAAAATATGAACCACCCAATACCCATAACATTCACAAGGGAGGGCTGCTAGAATTCTCCTTAAATAAAAACACAATTTTGCTTAATATATCAGGGCAAAAACTTCAAAACACATCCTAGGGGAAATGGTGAGTTAATGCCTGGATGACATAATATATTAAGTATTAGCCAATGAAGTCAAAGAAAGAGCATCTCAACCTAATTTAACTGTAATTCTCAGATAAAATAACTTCCTGAGTGGGATGACGAAGGCTTCCTGGAGACATTGAGTTGAATAGTTTTATAACAGGTGGGAGTACCTCAAAAGGAACGTGTATTTTTACTGCTAGGTGACTTCATGAATCTTTCTAGACAAGACTGAATGTCCACGTCCTGGAAGGGCACTTAATGATACCTCTTTAATATCTAGACAGCATCTTCTGCTATGACATATTTGTTATTATGTTCACATTTCTAGAATATACAAAGTAGGACGGGGTAGAGAAGACATTTTCAAATTAGTTTCAAAGGCTGATAGCTTAATATATTTTAAAAAGAAATCGAGTACTTTGTTGAAAAGAAAATGTATGGTACAGCAAGAGTTAAATTTTAAGCTGGAAACAAATAAGGTGCTTCTACCATCAAGTGCTTCTCCACAAGTATAAAACTTAGATGAACTGTAAAGAATAAAAAAGTTGGTGATAAAATGATGACATCAGAGAAAATGAAAAACTGTACGAAAGTAGTAATGTCTGGAAAGTGTTGAGCCAATTTATGCAGGAAGAGTAAAGATACCGAAAGTGGATAGTGGATGGTAATTAAGTGCCTGGGCCTCCCGAAAGCCTGTGTGAATCAACAGTTACTTCGGTTCAAGATAGGTACACTGAAGTCTTCAGGAGTATCTAGAACTGTTTTCAAAGAAACATACTCAAAGATTTATAAATAAAAAAAAACCCATGGGAAACCTCCTTGTAAACCTAAGACATACCTACACACACACACACACACACACACACACACACACAGATTCACACAGATACACAGACACAGAGTTCTTAACTGATTATGCTACTTACAACTGAAGTGAATTCTGAAAATATTAATCTTGTTAATCGTTTGGTGTTCTTGAATGTTGATGGAGAGACATTTCTGACGTAAAAGTCAGAAGAAATTGCTATGTAATTCTGCAGAAATTATTATTGACTGCTTACAAAAGTCTTGAACCAGATACCCACTCATTTGTCGAGCAAGTGGCATCTCTGTGTGGGACTTGAGTGATGCCCCAGGTGTATCTCAGATGAGCCCACTGTGATGCCTGCAGTACCCACTGATTCAGTCTTCCCTGGGAAGTTGCATCTCACTGGAACATGGAGAAGCCTACAGCTCACGATGTATCTGGGGATAAGAGATTAAACACTTGAAGGTAAATTGATTTTCTAAAGGTGTCATTTATTGTAATGGAAAAAGTATAAGCCTCAAAATTGAAACAAAACAAAGCAAAACTAGAAAAAAAAAAATGGATTTGAAAGCCAGCTTCACCAGTACCTAATTTGGGACCTGGACTTGCAATCCCATTTTCTTCACTAGTAAAGAGGGCATGGTCACACCAGTCTGACAGTATTGTTGAGAAGATAAGGAAGATATTGGGGGAAAACCAACTGACTTGTAGTAGGTGCTCAGTGTAGGACAGGATTGCTGCTATTATTGTTATCAAACGAACAGTACAAACAAAATTTAAAAACTATTTCAGAACCATTCTTTGGAGCAGATTCTGTAGCTCATGCTGTCAGCTGGTCAGGAGTCGGGGTCTTGAGTGTAAGGCATACTCACTCTCACATGCCCAGAGCCTGACGCAGAGCGAGGCATGAAGTGGGTATGTAGAATCTATTCTTTCTTGAATTGAATTGCAACTGAACTATACACTATATTTTTTAGCACACTTGAGGAAAGCATGATTTGCCTCTCAGTATAAACCTTAAATATACTTTTGTAAGGAAATTTACCTTTGTGTGGGCTCCAAGGGTAAACTGACTGGACTCATTCCTAAAGGAGTAACCTTGGATGGGTTACTTAATTCCTCCATTTGTGTATGTCCCAGTCTGTAAGAGGATAATAATAACAGTGCTTACTTTACAGGTTGTTGCAAAACTGAAATATGTTAGTGCATGTCAAGCAGACCTTGGACTGACAGAGTAAGTGTTCAATAAATGAGAAGTGTAATTATTTTGTTACTGGGAAATTGCCTTTGGGGCATAAGAGATACTTAGGAAGTGCATACATGCTGTACATGCTTGAGGCTCACCACTACCCACAGAAATGGATTGGTCCCTGCCTACAGACCCTACTTTGGTGTTATGGTCACAGTAAGCCAGTGTCACCTACCACTTCTGATGGCAACAGGTAATATCTCTTAGTGCTGAGGCTGTGAAAAACTCTCATAGTCCAAAGGGTTGTCATAGTTCTTATAACTTCCTTTAATGCCTGGTGGGATGTGACCAAATGCTTTTTAATTTACCCCATTTTCATTTAGCTGGTTACAATGATCTAGTTAATGACACAATTCACAATTAGCTGATTTTAGTAACTACTCTGGATAAAGGGGGATTGGAAGCGATATCCTATTCTAAATAGTTCTGCCAGCTTCTAGACCCATCTTTGTTTTTCTTCTTCTTTTCTTTTTTCTTTTGACTTTATCAACACCACTTAGGTGTTGCAGACACTTCATAGTTCTCCGGTAACTACCTTTGGTGTTTATGAGAAAAGGGGCCTCTAACTCTTTCCTGGTCACAGTTGATTAATTCCAGAGCAGGCACCTGAGTTAAGCAAGTCAAACTGCAGTTGTCACACATCAGATCTAAGAGACCTGGAAGGTACTAGGACTCATCCACAGCTGCAACACAGGAGCTGGGTGACCACAGCTGGGGGTGGCAACTTGTTACTCAACTCCTCCTGCCTGTATGATGCCGAGTTCCTCCCAAACCCTCTCCTGAACTGGCTAGCTTCAAGTTTTACTAGTCACAGCAACAGTTTTGTGGCATTTATTTTAAAATTATACTGTGTGCTCCAACTTAAGGAAACAGATCAAAGTGTAGGAGAGGAACAGAAAGTGAAATGGAGGAAAGAATTTGTTCACTTTCTAAAGCTTCTTAGATTTAGAAAGGGAAGACAATATGTTTTTATATCTTCCTATATTTTTGAAATGATATGATTTGCATGGAGATACAGGATTATTGCATAAAATAGATGTTGGATAAAGTAAAACAAACCACAATCTCTATTCCAACATTGTAAAGTGAAAAATAATATTGCAAACCATTCTGCAAAAGTTTAGCTTTAAAATTCATACTTTATCTTAACATATGTTTTCCCAGGGGGAAAAATACACCATATTCTTACACCCCATGAATGCGTACCTCTTAAATTTAAAACAAGATGAAAGAATGCACATTCATCATTTATAAAAAGTTGAGTGTTTCTTATCACTTTAAAGTAGCTTTCTTTTTGCTATGAGACATCATGGAGTAAGTATTTTTGAATATTTAGTAAGATTTTTTTCCCCCTTGAATATAAACTGTAAATTCTTACTTTTCCATATGGTGGGGCTGGTGCACAAAGGTTGTTTCACACAGATTTCATTGTCTTGCTGGTTGCTGTGCTTGAGGTTTTATTTTTTTACCACATTTACTACCATGTTAAGTGTGATAGATTTCCTATGAAACTTACTATTTGCTTTTGTATTTCTAGTTAAAATTCCTATACCCAGTCTTTGGTGGCTAAGTTCTTAAAGAGTTGTGAAAATGAATGATAGCCGTTATGATTTTTCAATCAGAGATAACAACTTCCCAAAGCAGGTGAGTTATTGGGCATCCCTACTGAAACCTCACATACTATACTGATCTCTGTAGAAGTATGTTGTGTGTAAGGTACAGTGTAGTATCATATGCATTAAGTGAATACATATACTTTGGCTTTAGACACCCAGAGAAGATGAGTTATATGTATATTCCATTCACTGGAATTTTTCCTCAAAGAAAATAATAAACATTACTCCAAAACCAGAATGTTTATAATCTGAAATCTGAAAACATTGTTCAGTTGGTTTGTGGAACAGGGCTCATGTAGACTTATTTAACTTGGTTAATTATAATTTATATTAAATTAATACAGAGTAATGAGCAAAGAATAAGTCATGTGTATAATTGACAGAACTACACAAGGTTGTGTGAGAATATAAACATTAATAAAATAATTTTACTTTATACATAGAGCTTATAATCCAGTTTTTTAAATAGTATAAGTTTATAAAACATTAAATAACACTGAAATTTAAAATGCTATTTCAGACTAGCATTGAAGAGCTGTCACACATCTCCTAAGAGTGTTAACATCACTCTTAGGAACATACATATTTGGGACCCAGATACATTTTGGGAAGTGGCTTGGAGCATTACCAGGAGTTTGTGTTGTGTGAGAAGACAGTACAGCAGTACATTAACATCACTCTTCGGAAAAAATGAAAAGAAAGAACCCCCCACTTTAGAAAATGCATCAGTAATATTATTCACTGAGTAACTGAAAGGCAACGGCTTCCCAGACCGTTCAGATGCCTTTGAGATAGAGTAGGCTAGAACTTAACACACTAAAAACAAGGTAAATATTCTCCTATTGACAGAACATGTGGTTTGTAGAGAGCCACACTCAATTAAACATTCTCACTAATTATAGACTAATTCTAGGCTATAAAGTTGAATGTAGTGTGCATTGAGCATTAAGTAGAGATTGTCAGTCTCCAACAGAAACAGGTCTCATGGCTGTCCCAGCACGCCATGTGTCAGAGTGAAGGATATCAGGTAGCTTAATCACAGACCAATGCATGTTTGGTCTGGGGAAATGATTTTACCAAAAGATGTGTTCATGGTCATGCTGCCGGGAGTCTTAGGATGAAAGTGACGAGCTAACAGGGGCCATTTGTAGGGTGTCAGATACACAATCACAACGACCTTGGACCGCACATCTTCTTTGGGCCTCAATTTTGCAAGTGAGAAATCTGAGTCCTGAGATATTAGTAATTACCTTAGATCCTGCACAGGCCAGGTGGCGGAGTGAAGCTTCCAACTCATGTCTGTCCAGCTCAGACCCTGTTTTCTTCACCACAATGCAGAGACTTAACTCTGAGCCCTGGGAAGCCAAGATAAGGATGTCATGAGCAAGAGGAAGAAGAGATTTGGTTTAAAACATGTATAATTATATTTTTAGCTAAAAACCAACTTAAAGAACATGTAGACCATTACACTGCACAAATGTTTAACAAGCAGCTATTGAGCGTAAGTTACAGCAAGTGCTTCAATAAATACTGAGGCTTCCAAGGAGGAGCTTAAAATCAAGGGGTGAAGAGAGACATGAAAAACAATTATAATATAACACTAGGAGTGTTTAATTGACTCATAAAACGATACAATGTGAGAATAAAAGAAGGTGTAGCTAATTCTGATCAGGAATAGGTCAGAATTAATGCATAATCTTGTATGTTGGAATGAAGGAAGGCTTCACAGAAGAAGTGACATTTCAGCTGGGACTAAAAATAGCAGGTGAGAGGAAAAAATTCTAGTCAAAAGTAATAAATTCTAATGCAGTAGTTTTGTGAGGCTGAGTCACAAACTCATTAAATGATTCTCCTAAAGTCAAACAGCCACTTAGGGCAAACTCAAGACACAGCTCATATCTGTAGACCAGGCACTGGTAAATCTGTTGCCGGCAGGTGGGATAAGGCTCACTGTCTGTTTTGTAAATGACATTTGGTAACACAACCACCCTCATTTGTTTAGGTATTGTCTATGGCTGAGTCCACACCACAGTAGCAGACTTGAGTATTTGCAACCTTGTGTCCTGCAAAGCCTAAAATATTTACTTTCCGGCCCTTTACAGAAAAAAGTTTGCCAGCACCTACTCTAGGATTTCAGTTTAGCTTTTCTTCACTATAGTACACTCAGGATGATATTGGTGAAAATATGGAACTATATTCAAAATAGGTTATGATCAAACACATATTTGGCAAGTAACAATCATAATGGTGACACTAATTATCCTAAAATTAAACAAGGCCTCTAACAATATGAATATCACAAACAACAGGAAAGCATACATAAAAGAAACAAAAGGTATATCCACATTTAGGAACCAGGGACAAGATAAAAATATCAGGAGAAGGGAAAGTAGAGTACTATGGGAAACAAAACAGGAGAAAATTCAAGACTGCTTGAATGGTGAATCTAAAGTTAATGAAAAGTCCAAGCAGATGAGAAGTAAGAGAAGACATCAGATTTGGGATTAGAGGGTCGCTGGAAGTTCCTTAGTTGGTGGAGATAAAGTCACAAACTTTGGTAACACTTTTATTCAACTATAAAAGAAAGACAATCTCATCATGACACAAAATTTCACAATGTCCTATTTAAACACAGTTCTTAATGTGTTGTATTATACATTTTACAAGTAAGAAGCAGACATTTTTTGTTAGTTTGCATATGACTAGTGCTTAGTAAAAAGGAGGGCACTCTGAGGGATGAGCTAAGAGTGTAGTCTGAACAGTCTAAAAGTTTCCACGGGTGAAAAAAAGATCACATGAAAAGAGTGATGTACCAGAATGGCACTGGATTTCTCACCATCAGTGCAGCGATCTGGGAGACAATGGAATGAAACCTTTAAAATGCTGAGGAAATTTATAATTTTATACCTAGTCAACCATAAATCAAGAATGAATATAATGAAGACATTTCAGACATGCAAGTTTTCAAAAAATAGACCTGCCAAATACCATTCCTTAGGGAACTCTGGAAAATATCTTCCCCCCAAACTGAAAATTAATACTAGCAAGAGAAAGTCACACAATGAAGGAAACAGAATCCAAATCAGAACAGAAGTAAAGGGAATTCTTTTGGCAAAGGTAAAAAGAAGTCTTGGAGTGACCGTGGCAGAACTAGAAAAATGCCTGGGTTTCTGGAAAAGAAAAAATAACAGCAAGCTTGTGAATTTGCCATTCAACAATTAATGAAGGCCTAATATCATCCCTGTGCTGGGAATGAAATAGTTATACATAATAATACAGTTTTACTTATTTAATTGTCTAATGTGTTTCCAGAATGACATTGTTACTGTAGTTTTATATATATCTTATTTTGTTCTCTCACAGAATTTTAACATTAGAGAAATTAAGATAAAGGACTGTGGCTGTATTTTAATATTACATCTGTAACTTTTAATATCATATGATCAGAAAATGAAGTCATATAATTACTAAGTATTTGAGAATAAGGCCATATGCTTTTTTATGTATAATTTCAGGAAATATCATCCAGAAGCTTCCTTGTATTTGCCTGTATTTTAAAAATAATCCTTTGATCTGAAGTGACAGGAGGGATGTCATGAGATGGTAGTGTGACCCCTGAAGGACTGTCTCAAGTAGTGAGGCTGGAGCCCAGGGGGCTGTGACAACAATGTGCAGGCACCCAGCAGTTACCACTAACAGTTAGCTCTGCTCTTCCCCTCGCTCTAGAAACTGTAGGAAGCAAATGCATTTACATCCCTACTTGAATTCTCTGCTAATGTCTCAGGTCAGTACTGATATCAACAAGTCACAGCTGTCTTGACCATGCTCAGACATTTTTATGAACCATAGAAGTGCCACACCAACTCTATTCCAGGGCCTTAGGTTGTGGTCGTTTCGCCATGTTAGATAGTGACAAGGAATGGCAGCTGGCTCCACTGAAAAAAATACAAAATATTTCTGTATTATTTTACTGTGATCTTAATAATATAATATTGCATGCTAGCTATATTTTAATACAAATCTTTTAAAAAATTGTTGCTGGACATGGAGATATTGAATGCTACGTAATTTTCATAACTTAATCACTTATCTTAAACCAGCTAGAAAAATGCATAGATGCTTGTTCATAAAACAAAATACAACTCTCAGTCTCTAAGTCAGTCTTTCAAATGAAAACTTAAGGGTGATTCAGAACTAAGTGATAAAACCTAAGGGATTTAAGGTTTTTTGTTCTTAAAGGGGTTATGTATAAAAAAAAATGAGTCAAAGCAGTAAATATCAAAAGAAACTTTAGAAAGCTTTACAATATCATTAAATATTCACAACATATATGAATAAATGGAATTAATTATTCTTAATTCTACTGGACTTTTATTAGATATCATCTTAGCCCAGGACATTTTGGCCCCAACTTGGATGACACTCTTAAGACCTTTACTGAATTGTAACTTGGAAGGGATATGAAAGAGGGTAAAAGCTATCATTTAAAAATTTACATAGAAAATCTTTTCTCTAGTCCAGTGTTTCTCAGGGTGTGGGTGATTCTGCCCTCCAGGGGACATTTGGCAACATGTCAAGACATTTGGTTGTGATATGGTGGTGAGTGTCACTGGCAGCTAGTGGTAAATGTTGGTATGCTGCTAAACAAAAATTATCCAGAAAAATATTTCTAGAGGAAGGTTGAGAAACACTGCTCTAGCCCAGAGGCCACAGGTTCATGGACTCTTAGATTAGGACGAGTACTTGGTGAGTAAATGCACTAATCTACCATACAAATCCCATAATGCTGCAATCCTATAGGTGTTTAAGGTCAGAATGTTCACATCGCTATTTTTTACATGTGTTACAATTTGTGTGACTATTAGTGGTTCATGTTGACCACTTCTATGAAAACACCACATTCGAAAATTAAGAAAATGCAGCTTGTAATATGTAAATGGGCAATCATTAATTGGCTTTCATTTAAAAACTACTTGACCCATATTTATTTAAAGTTTTCACTTGAAGTCTGATGCTTGGAATCATGTTCAGCATCAGAGACGCTAGAAAGTCATTTTGCTACGCACTGAAGTTACCAACATGCCTACGTTAAATGTGGGTATTTTTAAGTGTAGAGTCATAGGTTCTCCAGATGAAGAAAATATTTTCAAGATGCCAGCACCTCTGAGTGCATGTAATCAGATATGTAAAATCCCCAAGCAAAATCCCTAAGAAGGTAGCTTGTTAAAGTCCCGAATGAAAATTTAAATGTGAGAGGGGCCAGAATTCTCTGCTAGGTTGCCAAGCAGGCAACAATGATCCTGTTTCTTCCTCAGGCTTAAATTTCCCTCCAGCTCATTCAACCCTGCTCTTCCTCAGAAACAATTTTCTCTTTTAAATTTTTTTTAGCTAAAAGAAATCTAAGTGTTGCATTGTAAATGACCGTGGATATCCTATCCCATTCTGAAAAGGCGGCACTGAATTCCCACTGCCAGGTGTGTGTCTGTACCTCTATACCTAATGTCCCTTCTCTGACTGGGTTGTGACAGTCTTATGTTTTCAAAATAACTGCAGAGTGCTTGCTGGCTTAGGATGAGGTTATACATTCACTGAAAAACACCCAACAGACTTCCTCATGGCTTCTGCAGCTGAAGGCTGGAACTGCTGGATTCTTGAAGGCTCTTTCCAGCCTGGAATTAAATTAAGCTGCAGCAAGGGCTAAGAAATGGAAAATAGCACTCCCCTAATATCACAGGGCAATTCAAAGTTGAGTTTTAAAAACAGCATTTGACAGTAAGTTTTTTGCTCAGACAACAGGATGAGGACAACTATTTTTCTTTTCAGTTTCTATTGTTTTTCCTTTTTGAAAAGTTATGATACCAAGGGAACTCTCAGCTGTCCTTATAAAAACAACACACCAAAATAGAGTAATTCATTTCAGCTTCCTATTGTCTGAGTCATACTTTGAATATCACGCCTAGGGCACACCCACTCTGGACATCTAGACAGACATTTTGAAAGGAGGAGATTTTTGGAGCATGAAGTGAGACTAAAGATATTCGTCTTTGTTCACTAACTGTCTAGACATGGGAAACATCTGGGAAATACACCAGTACTTTCATATAAGTTTCCTTCCATGCTCTCTAGGCCACTCTCAGGAAACTGCTCTCCTGCTGGTCTCTGATAAAAGCCTTTGGACTCAGAAACTTCTTTATGTGCATATCAGCCCCTTCTTTTGGAGACCTTCCTAATACATGCAAAAGAGAGAGAACCATTTTTTGCAACTAATAATCTGTGCAAACATTTCCTTCTGTTCAGTGGATTTTGGCATATCATTTGAGCACAAAGGCTGTCGCTTTGTAAGTCCTCTTGAATGTGCTTGTTCCATCAAGGACATATGTCCTCTGTCCCTGCTGTTAGACGCCGGGTCTGGAGTGCCGGCAGCCTTTCTCTGGCTGTCCGCGGTAGGCAGCCGACAGCGACTTGTCTCTGCAAGTCCAGGAGCCGCGCTGCTGCGACTCAGGACCTCTCAGCAAGCTCCGACTCCCGAAGTGGGGCAATCCTGTGTTAATTAATCGGCCTTGACGACTCGTTTCCATGTACTGTTAGGTTGTAAAAATGTGGGTGCATCTTTTTCACCCAAACAATTTGTAAGAGGACAGATGGTGTCCCGCATATAGCGTCAGTGTGACTGCGTCTGACATGTGTGCCGCCCAGCGGAGGGCAGCTCCTCTGGAATCCACAGAGTGGCTGCAGGGGACCCAGGGACAAGAAAGAATACTAGAGACTCTGTATGTGTCTTTGCTACAACTGAAGACAGGGTTTAAGTATGTTTCATTGTAAACGTGGACACTTGGAAGACATAATGGCGGTTTATCAAGTTGGTTGTGAATGATGACATATTCACACTGGAAAGAATCTCAGAGATCATCTGGTGAAAAATTTCCCAGAACAAAGTTGGAAGAAGGTTTCTAAGCTCTACAGTGCAAATGAAGTTCAGACTGTTTGAAATATAAAGGCATTTTGCTTTTGACTCAAGTTATATCAATTAGGGATGGTAACAGCCATGATTTCATCTTCATAGGAAACCATGATTACTTAGGTACCTAGACATGTACATATTATTTATCAATAAAAAGATAGATAGATATGTATTATTAATAACTGCAAGCTTTTAAGTACAAAAGCATCTTAACACATAGTTATTATAGTGGAAGAAAAGAGCTTATCAAGAGTTGCAGGTGCTAAAAAGTTGTCAGTCATGCATCTGGTCCATCCTTATTTAGATGGTCAGAGATGGGGATGAAAAACCTGACAACCCAAAGAAATCAATTGTTTAGGTCACAAGAGGTGAGATCGGCAGAACTCACATCTCATCACCATACATTCATTGCTTTTATGATGTATTTTTTTTTTTTTTACAGACTTTTAGGAAAGAACCATTGGCCTAGTAAAAATGAGAGAGGTGTGTTTGGTATCCTTCTAGGTGCTAAAGTTGTTTGAGAATGGGATAAGAGTCGTGTTGAAACAAAGTAATTAAAAACAAGTTTAATTCATGAGTTTAAAGTATAATTCATGTAAACTATTTCTCAACATAATGAACTACAACATTTGTTTTGGTAGTTGTCCTTGTTCTGTAGAAAAATTCGTGTAAATAAGTCTCATGGAAAGTTTCTGGGGAAAACATCACTGAAGTATTGAAATAGTGGTTCTTGGAGTTTGGTTAGATGTCTTTAGGAAAGACTGAAGTTGTGAATTGCAGGAAATGGTCAGTAAGAAGAAAACCTAACTCTTTCTATTTCATGTAACTTCTCATGTAACTTCTATCTCATGTAACTTCTTCTAAATGATGACCATGAACAAACACGCAATTCTGTTTGGTAAAGTTGTTTAATTTCCATCACCTTTCAGAGAATCCATACTAAAGCTGAAAGGGTAGAAATTTATACTCAATGCCGGATGTAGCTCTCAGGAAGTTAGTTAGATTTATTGCATGAATAACCACAAATAAATGTAAATCATTTTCTCTATTAGCAGATAATGGGTTTTAATGATGCTTGGAAGGTTTAAGAATGTAATTCTGTACCACAACACAGAATTTTGAACACTGGTTTACAGAGGAGAAAAAGTATTTTCTGTTTAGCAATTGACAGCCCTACGTATGTACACAGAAGATATGCATACAAAAATAAACACCAAATTAATGTTTATACCTTACGAAACTTAGGGGAAAATATATTAGCATGTCACTATGTTAAAGACAAAAATGAGTACATTTTTTAAAAAGCTAAGTTAAAATCCCATTTTTTTTTTAATTTAAAATTTCTTTTTAATTCTTGTCTGTGACTGCCGATAGCATTTGGGGTGTGAAAATGTTTTGAAAATTAGAAAACAAAGTAAAGAAAAGTTCAAGCAAATTAACCCAGAATAACAAAATAAAAGCTTTAATAAAATCATTTATTAACTTTCCAAAAAGCTATTCTAAAACTGTAAGCTCACTAAAATGGCTAAGATTTTTTAAAATACTGATAAGTATTTACTTATTACATATTTACAAGAATGTAGAATAATTGAACTCTCATGCAGTGGTGATGTAAAATGGTAATACTACTTTTTTCACCATTTCATTTTCAGACCACAGCTGTACTTACTTATTTAGGGAGTCATTCTCTGCTGAGTATGAGGTAAGTTGAGACGATGACCAGAGAGATGTCCATATATACCAGTATGCATAGTACGTAGAAAAGGAGCTGAAAGGTCATTCAATACTGAGAATTATTTTTTAATTGCATTAACTTTACTTTTAGAAGAAACAAATATTTTTAAAAATAAATTTAAAAGCTGTGTTATTGGTATGCTATTTTAAAGAATACTTTTGTTGGCTGGATGATATTTTAATATTTCCTCTGAAAGAGCCTAGTTTTTATTTTATTTTTAGCATCTTTCAATGCAGGCATCAAATTAGAGTTTTAAAAGCTATTTTATTTAGAGGTCATTCTTTGTGATTCAGACTCAACAGTCAACACCTAATTTCCTATGTTAATAATGGAAGCAGAAATATAATTAAATGAATCTACAGACAGGCTCTGCATTTTATTTTAGCTCTAAATGCAATATTCTGTCACACCCAATCCTTTTACCAGAAATGCTAACAACTAGTCAATGGAATGATTTAGTTGAATCTTCTTCGCAATCCTTCCCCAGACTGGTTAGGCTTGATAAGCAGTGGAAATAGTCCACATCTGGGTAGCAGTACTTTGGGATTTTGCTAGCGTACACTATATGGGATGCTTTAAAGGCTAAGATGGAGGCAACACATGGGGACTAACAATCACAGAAAGTGATAAATAGATTTAGCTTAATGGCCATGAAGATGAACTGGTAAGTAAACAGTGACTAGTTGGACTGTTTATAGGATGACACCTTCCGTTAATTGAAACTTGAGATCATATATGAATAATTAAGATGGTGTTTTTAACTTTCTGTTTTATTTTGGTTTGATGAAAATCTTCCTAATAATATATACCAGTCCATATTTATTTCACAGTAAGTAAAGTTTAGTAAATAACATTTTAGTTTTCTTATTGATTGTTGATGATGTAGTAACTAAGATTGGTGTGTCAATGGTCATTTTACAGGGCTAAGGATGTAAAAATTATAGGATGGTAGACCAATGACAAAACTGAGTGGGGGCCCCTGAGAAATAGGCTCAGTGGAAAGTTTAACTGCCTGCTAGGGATGGCAGATGCATTGCTGAGGCTGGTCCCTAGAAGAAGCTGTGTTTAGGCTGCAACAAGCTGATATGAAGCAGCTTGAACAGACTGAAACTACTCTTAAACTCCAAGGCATTCTGTTTTCAAGAGCAGACGGCTAATCTCAACTCTAAAGAAATCTCTGCCATAGTGATAAAGACAACTATAGCCACTCAATGTCAGTATATGAGGTCAGACAATTAAGTTTGAGAACTTTCTGCTATGCACTTACACAGTGGCAAGTTCTCGAACTTAATTGTCTGACCTCGTATGTCTGAGGCATGCTAGGTGCACTTCAGCACTTCACCATCACACCAACGTTATGTGATGCATCCTATATTATTTGCATTTTATGAAGAGTAAAAGGAGGCCTACAGAGGTTATGGTCTGTGAATGGTGACACAGTTATTATGTCATGATACTGGAATTTAGTTCAAATCTGAGAATCCAGCTTAGGAATCTGGATTCAATCACTACAATCTGTTAGTAAGAAAAACTAGTTTCCTAGCGCATAGAAATAAATATCACTTCACCCTTCTCATCCCATTTTCTCATGAACCTAGTATTTTGTTTTCCTTTGTGAGGTGAACAGTGCTGGGTTTCTGTTTGTCGCAATATACTGGAGGTGGTATTATTAAACCCTTAATTAGGGCTTATTTGTATCCAACTGAAGTTATCTTAAACAAATGAGAATTTTTTACAACGATGCCAGTGTGTCCCAAGGAAAATAAGGCAGGGAAGCTGTTTAAGTTCAGGGACAACTGAAACAAGCTTGTTGCTGTGAGGACAGCATTTTCAAATCATGTCCCTGTGCCTGCCCATGCCTGGGGCCACTCTCTTCACTCTCCACATTGATTTTCTCTGCTCCACACAACAGAAGCACAGAAGATTGGGTGGACATCAGCTATTCATTGAATCAAAAATGAATGATGGGTACATGAGGCATTCCAAGCTTTATAATGCCATGCTGGGGAACTATTTTTATACTGAAATTGCCTTTCCTTCTCCCTCTTCAAAACAAACTGAATTAACAGCTCTCTCTGTCCAATTCTATGTAAAAAGATCTAGTCATCTATTCCCTTTTGCCTAAATGATAAGATTTAACGTTGGAGTTAGATTATACTGATAATAGGATTGACATTCACATTTAAAACTGCCAGATATTTCTAGTTAAATTACATTTCAGAAGCAAAACTGAATCATTATGAAAGTCAAGTACATGAATTAAAAAATAAATAGTATAAAAATTGAAATATACAATTGAAAAGTATTTGCAATTGGCAGACACGCAATATCTACTGTCTGAAGACAATCCTCTGAGGAGCGTGTCCTACTCAACTAATCCTTAGGTTTCCAAAGTAGAGGGATTTTCAAGGAGTTATCTAATTAAAAGTGTTAGAGTTGGCCCTTGAACCCATGCCTTCTAAATCTAAATCCATACCGTTTTCTATTTACCATGGTTTGGTGGCCCTTTAAGTAATATAAAATCCACTAGTCAGGAAATAGAGGGGCTTTTCCAATAAATAGGAATACATTAACAGAGCTAGAAATTGAAGAGCATGTTAGTTTAGACTATTGACTGAAAGTGATAGATAATGGACTCAAAATAAGTTAAGCCAAAACAATTATTTTAGAGCGTAATCTGTCTTTGAACAATTTTGCCTCTGGACATTGGGCATTGGTAAGAAATAAGATAGAGAACAGTTTTGGAAAAGTATATGTGGGTTCCTGTGAAATCAGGTTTGACAGGACAAATCGAGGTGACCAGGGTGATGGGTCTCAGGTGGCCTAGCAAGGTCAGCCGTATTCAGGAATCAGCTTATTCAGGCAACTCTGTACTCCCAGAGGTGCAAGATAAACCATGTGAAGAGGCACAGGCACTTAGAAACCAGCAAGGATTCAGGGCAGATTGTGAAAATGGAAGTTATAGGAAAGTACTGGGGAGGCAGATTCTGGCATACTGAATGAAGACAGCCAAAGACGGCTGTGCCCTGTCCCTGAGAAGTTGTCGCCATGTGAGGATGAATGCATGGAGCAGGTCAGCTCACACCCTTGTTTTTCTCTTTCATACTGTGTTTCCCCCAAAATAAGATATAGCCAGACAATCAGCTCTAATGCGTCTTTTGGAGCAAAAATTAATATAACACCTGGTCTTACTTTACTATAAGACTGGGTGTTTAATATAGTATAGTATAATATGATATGATATGATATGATATGATATGATATGATAATACCGGGTATTATATTAATGTTTGCTCCAAAAGATGCATCAGAGCTGATTGTCCGGCTAGGTCTTATTTTCGGGGAAACAAGGTAACTTTTGTCATACTGAACATATCCTTTTGGTTTTTAACCCATCCCCACGTGATGTGTTGGACATGCTTGCCTCCTTTCCTTTCAGCCACAGGGGTGGCCATGTAATCTTAGCCTGGTTTATCAGAGTCTTACATCAACCTGGCCACAGTGATTCAAGGATGAGCACATGCCCAACCTTCCCAAGGCTCTTGCTAGAATTTCCTGGAAAAGAATATTTCTTCTCTCTGGGTTTGCCAGCTGTAAGGGATATTATAAACCAAGAACTGCTAATGGGCAACCTTGCCACCCTGTGGAGTGAGTCCACCTGAAAAGGAAGCCAAGAAAACAGAGAACAGCCCAGAGGTGGAGAAGGGAAATGTCCCCCAGGAAAGCCTTTGCATTCCTGAATCTGCCATGCCCCAGACAGATCTGTTCCCTGCTTAGTTAAGGAAGCCAGTCTATTCCCTACTTTGTTTATGCTGGTTTGAGTAAGTTTCTGTCACAGGTAACTTTAGTGTCTACCAAAATCATGAGTGAATGCACACAGGTTCACTAACCAGGCAGAGGTTAGATGCTATGTGGTAGGTAATTGTAGCCATTGCAATTTTGTCCTGGGTGAATTATATTAGGACTAGAAACTATGATATATTAAAATAAATTTTATGGGATTTATTATAATATTTTATATGAAAATAAAAAATGGAAAAAGAAAACAAATTTAAAGCTTAAATAAAGTTCTTAAATGAATTGTTCGTTTTATTCTACCTTACATTATAGCTATTTGGTTATTATACTTATTAATGATGTTTTTCTATTTTCTGCAGTACAAATATCTGTTGATTTGATATAAATTACATTGAATGAAAATCGTTATTAAAATGAAAGAGAACAGAAAATGACGTTTAAGACTGCTAACTAGGTACCAGACACTATAAGACCATTTTCTATTTTTTTTCTTAGTGTTTGCACAACAATCCAATGGGGACAGCTTTTGCTTGTCCACTTTCCAGGTAAAGATATTAAGAATGAAGTGGGGCCTGTGACGACCTGCCCTCCTGTCCTTCCTCCACAGGGTGATGTCTCTGGGATTCTCCCCCGAGTCTGGCCTGGAATCTGAAATGAGTTGCAGCACCTATGAGATGGCAGCTTTGCATCAGTGCTGATTCTATAGTATGAAAATTTATCTCTGATGGATTAACTTTATTGGTGATCCTTATTTGAGAAGTGAAATGGTAGATGAAGGAAAGGCAAGGTCTCCTTTCCCCACAACCAGGTCCTCCTTCCCCCACCAACAGCTGCGTCCTTCATCAGTGGGAGGGCTCGTGCTTAGGCCTCAGAATTCTTTGGCTTGTCGCATACCACTGTGATTGAAGTAGCCCAGGATCTGACTGATGCCCCTGTTCTCTCACGAGGGAGCCAAGTGAGTCTGCACAATGTGGGCACTGGGACACTGGTAGCCACCCCTGCGCAGCTGAGTGGCCTCCGGATGGGATGTGCTTTCTGCACTAGGCATCCTGTTTCTGTCTCACTTTTGTTTTAAAAACCACATGTATGCTTATCAATGTCTTTGAACATTTTGGCCTTTCCCAGAACTCCGTGTGTCACAAATTGGCGTGGATGCAACACATTAATCCATCATCTGGGCTGTCTGCGCTCTTCAGAAACAGGTGCAACTGGTCCTTAGACTGATATATATACATACTGTAAACAGACATGGGGTGTCGCAATCACTACAGCACACTACAAAGAAAAGAATCATTAAAAAACAAACAAACAAACAAAAAACTTATTTTAAAAAATTCAGGGCAAACAAGGGCACTCACTGCTGAACTGGCTTCGTTTTCCCACGGGACTGTTGGGGCTGTGCGTGACAATTCCCTGCAGGAGTGTCCTCGGAAAATGTACATTCCTTTCATGTTCAAAACTCTCCACCAGGGGAAGCTCTGTGTGTGGAACATGGTTTAGAATATTTAGTCCCTCTTTCCATTCTGTAAAAAGTCCAACAGCAAAAATTTCACCTTTATTCAATTTCTCCCCAAACATTCTGACCAGTCTGTGCTCTGCAATCACGATATGGGGTGAAATGGACCTCAGGGTTTCTCCATTTGAAACAGGCCTTTGGGTGGAGCTGGGCTGTGAAGCTGGCATTAACCCGACCTAGATTTGCAAAAGGAGCACTTTCTACAGACCCCTGTTGGTTATAAACTTTTCAGGGAGCTAGCCACACTGGAGAATACTGACAGGAACCTTACTGTTATCACAGATTTGTCACAAAGGGGAAAATCCAGTTCACAATAATATGTTTTAATAATTAAGTACACATTTTTCTTTCTCAAGGGATCTTTAGAGCTACTTTTCACAAATCAAAGCACAGGGAAAATGTAACAATTCTCCTTCCTACTGCAGATACAAGAAACCCAAATAACCTGAGAATGGAAACCCAGCTCGGCAAGGGAGGGCACTGACCCTCACCAGTCTGGTTCATTCGTTGGCTGATAGCTTTTTCAGTGTACCTGGTGGGTCTGCATTACTTGTGACTGCTATGCACCCACACCCGCACACACACACACACACTCTTCCATATAGATGATATAGAAAACTTATTTCTTGGATAAAAGAAAAATGCAGACACCTCACTTCTACTAAGTTTATGAGAGCAAGATCTTAAAAGTTCCATACATGCGTACATTCTGTTTTCCTCTTTGGCATCCACAACTATGGTAGATATTTATTAGTGAGAGAAAGATTTTGGAAATGAATTATTTGGTAAAAGACTCAGAAACAGTCTTGTCATTTTTTTATTCTTGTAATTGTTTGGCTTGTAGGACATTGTGTCTAAAAAGCAGTTCCATGTATGAACTTGTAAGCCATATGTTTTTCACTGCCATGAGCTCCTCCCTTAGCTTTAATATGGTGAATTACTCTCATTGTCAGCTATTAAAAACAATAGACTATTATTAAAAATGAGCTATTCCTGCAGTGCTTTGGTCCTCTAGAAAAGACTATTTTGTATAATTCCTAAATTTCATTATCAGTTTTATGTTTAGCAATGCTTTACAATTTTGGTGAATTTTGTCAACTCATTTTTACCTAGATGCTTTACTAAGCACATGAAAATAATTATAGAAAAATACACTATTTTATAAAATAAAAGGTAGGAGGTATTTTGTCACAAGTTTTGTCTCTTAACTAATAAGACAGCATAAAAATCTTCAGACAAATTTTGACTGTTGCATAACATTCTAAAGTATTTCATCTGGGTCAAAATAAACCAATCAGTAAGATAAGGCATTTAAAAATAATTTTCGTTTTGGACTAGGTTTGATTTACAGAAAAGGTGTGACTGGTACAGAGTTCCCACAAACCTCACACTCGTTTTCCTGTTACTAACTTCTCACCATTACTATGCTGTTTGTCACAGTTAGTGAACCAATATCGATGCGTTATTCTTTTATTTATTTTTTATTTATTTATATTTTTATTAGTTCAAGGTGTACAAAAACAATGTAATAGACATTTAAACCCCTTACAAAGTGATAGCCCCCCTCCCCCAACCTACTGTCCCCCTGACATCGTACGTATCTTTTACAGTTCCATTCACTTTATTCCCTATGCTGTACTCCATATCCCATGACTATATATATTAAATTACAGTTGATATTCAGTATTATTCAGCCTCAGGTGTACAGCGCAGTAGTTAGGTATCTACACCATCCCTGAGGTGGTCTCCCTAATAGATGTGTGCCCATCTGATGCCCTACAAAATCCTTACAACATTATTGATTAAATTCCCCAAAATGTCTTTCGTATCCTCATGGCAACATTGTAGTTACCAGTCTGTGCTTTCTAATCCCCTCCCCTTCTCCTTTATTCCCACCCTCTTCCCATCTAGCAATCCGCAGTTTTTCCCCCTATATCTCTGAGACTATTTCTGTTTACTTTGCTCATATATTCAGTTCTTTAGATTCCACATATAAGTGAGATTATACGGTATTTGTCTTTCTCCGCCTGACTTACTTCATTTAGCATAATGTTCTCTAGGTCCATCTATATCATTTGATCCATTATTCTTAATGAAAGTTCGCAGTTTATTCAGATGTGCTTGATTCTCACCAAACGTTCTATGCAGGATCCCATCCAGGACTCCACATCGCATTTAGTCACCACATCCTGTGGGCTCCTCTAAAACTCTGAGTGTCTCAGGTCTGAGAACCATTCTTAAATGCTTACTCTTAGCTTTTCCCTTTTGCTACCTTAACTAGCATAAGTTTAGGCAGTTTTGTTTGTAGAAGTAGAATTGATTGGGACAAAGGTGGGAGAGGTAATTAATGCACTTCTCATTACCAAATCAATCAGATTAACTAACACCTTTTTGCAAAGACTTTTTAAAACAAGGAACAATTACAAATTTAAGAGTCCACTGGATGAATCATTTTTAGTGTCAGAAAGAACATCATCTTGCACCTCAGTGCCCACTGGACTTCCCATGACAGGGACGGGGATAAGAGTGTTTATTCACTTATGCTTGACTATTTTTAAGACAGTGTCTCACGTGTCATTTTTCTGCACTACAAGATAAGAAGAAACAGTTTGTGACCATTTTCTATTTAAACAGAGAAGTCTTAGATATTAGATAAGCAAATGTACCAAGAGCATGTATACACCCTCCCCCTACGCATTTATTTAAGTGCCGGAGGCAATTATGAGCCCTCTAAACTACTCTCAGCTCTTTTATGTGATAGAGGTGCTGTCCTTCCTGAGTACTCCCCAACTGTGTGAGCCTCTCAAGTCCGAGCTGTTGGGGAAAAGGCACTGGCCAAAGTGCTGCTTTGCTTTCATTTCTGTTCATGCTGTGTCATTCATTTGTAATATTTTAGTTACTTAAAATGATAGAAAGATCTCTGACTTCATATATAAATCTCATTTTTCAAGTAAGAAAGAGCATTGTCATGTGTAACGCAGGGTCTCAGCTCCTGCTCCCCACACAAGAACGCAGGATATAGTGAGGCCAAAAAGAAACACCAATGGAACCATAAATAAGTCAGTCATACCACTATATTCTCGCTGGCGGCTGGGTTGGAGACACAGGAAGCAGGAGCTGCAATCTGCCATCCACTTCTCTGCCAACCAACCAACCAACCAACCCCCTCGCGTAGCCACAGCAGTTACGTCAGTGGCTAATGGCTAACTGGTAACAGCTGATGGCCAACTAGTCACAGCTGATGGCTATCTACTACCCCAGCCAGCACCTTTCCATGTGAGGCCAAGAGCCTGGAAACTGCTTTCTGGGGCTCTGTCCCCACATCGTGTCAGATATTCAGACATGTAATGAAAGTACACTGTGGGGACAGAGCCCCAGAGAGTAGTTTACAGGCTCTCGGCCTCACTTGGAAAGGTGCTAGCTCGGCTGTGGCTGATTGGCTGTCAGCTGTGGCCGGTTAGCTGATTGGCCGCTGGTATAACTGCTGCGGCTACGGAGGAGAGCCAAGGACTGCCGAGGATTGCCGAGGAGCCGAGCAGAGCCGAGGAAAGCAGAAGAGGAGAGCCGAGAGAGAGGAACAGAGTCGAGAGAGTGGAGGAGAGTCGTCGGTCGGTCGGTTGGCGGAAAGGCGGACGGCAGGTCACGCGTCCGGCAGGTCACCTCCAGTGAGACCGTGGTGGTATGACTCCCCTACCTATGGCTCCGTGGGTGTTCCTTTTTGGCCTCACCATATCCTGCGTTCTTATGTGGGGAGCAGGACCAGAGACCCCACAGGCCGCCCCGCACGACAAATGGCGCAGCGAGCAGGGTCTCCCGCATGACATACACTGAATACCAAGGATCAAACAGCTTCTCAATTTTATTTATAATTTTGCTTTTAATTTTGGTAAGTAAATTTGCCAAGTAAATTTAACTATTTGCTGAGGAAGTTTCTTTTTCTGTAGATTGTTCAGCTTTATTAGCAATACTGTATGAACAATGATAGTACTATATAAAACGTTTGGATAGTCCCTTAATTTCACTCTAGGGAAATTTATTCTCATCATTACCTTATCATTAAGCCAAGTAGAGTCATGGCTAGTAGGGGTTTGCTATTCCCAAAGTGGGGAAGCAACTGTGGGTTGTCATGGAAGTTTTGTGATGAGTGAATATGTCAAATGGGGAACTGGATACAGGCTGTTCTGTGTATTCATTCATCCATCCATGCTGTAAGTTAATGACTATTCAACAAACACTAACTCTGTGTTGTGTATGTTTCTTGGCCCTGCGAAAGTGAAGACAGTATCAGTTTGTGTCTTGGGGTGACACATTCTAAGAGGGATCCATGTATGTGTAGACAAATAGAAAAGGAAATGATAAGGTTTATAATAACTAGTAGTGTGGACAAGGGAGAACATACATACGACCCAGCAGTTGTGTTCTCGATGGGCACTTTTAGCGCTGGCTGGTGGGAAACTGGTAACAGCCGACCATCGGGGCCAAGATGCAGCTCAGGCTGGGCACAAACGCTGGGCAGTACCCAGCTCAAGCCCAGCCCTGGAAGGAGATTTTGCACACGTTCTTTGGAGACATGTTTACACATATGCTCTAGGCTATATGTTACATCAGATGATAGAACAGAAGGGTGTGGGGGAAATGTTTCAATTAGTCAAAGGAAGAAACTCAGGCAGTCATGCTGGCCATATTTTTCTCAGACTTTTTACCTCCTACTCATTGAAACTTTCCAGTTCATACAAAATCTAATTTAGGATAAACTGTTTTTTTGTGTGTGTGTCTGTATGCAAATTCAGTACTTTTCCCTAATGAAATCAACATTTCAAGGAAAAAAGTACGAAGAGTATGTTTAAAATGATAATGGTTCAATTGATTTTTTTTTATTTTTCTGGCAATTCATATATAATTACTATACATCTCAAAGACCTAATTTGATACTTTCTTAGTTTCTTTAATACACTTCTGTTAGAGCTTAAAATCAGTAGCATAGCCTTAAGCATAGTCTGTTTGGTTTCTTACTCAGATTCCTGATGACAAATGCAGTCCATAAGTGAAGGACACCTAATTTCTCAGATAGGACAATATTTAAAGTGACTGGATTCTGAAAACTAGCCTTCTGCTGTCTAGATGGGGGCTGAGAGTTTCCTGCATGATTCAGTGCCAGAGTGTATGTAGTATCACCAACAGACTTGGTCTTCAGGTCTGTTAGGTTTTAAGAAATGGACCAAACCTGGGGGAGAATCTCAGCTAGCACTAAAATAAAGGAAGGTGACTCACTTTGAGCAGTGGTTTGATGTGGACTTATGAGGCCACTCATAAAACACATGCAATCAAGTGGTCTTTGAGATTTAGCAGCAATATGTTTGGATTATAAAGATAGGTTTGTTAGGGTGATAAGACAGACAAAACTAGTACATGGCCAACATTTATTGTTGGAAGAAATTCCAGCTTCCCTGAGAGTCTATTTCCTTCTTTCAGTGATGTTTTTAAATTATATGACATCCTCTCTTGTTACTCCTTTCTTACATATCCCATTCATATTAGTTCTTCTTAAAGTATTAACTGAGTCTAAAGCATCAAACCATAATTTCTGTGTTACAACCTCTCAGAGAACAGATCATTTATCTATTCCCGTCTAAACTCCCAGAAACCATGAATAACTGTTCCATAAATATTTGTTCTTATACTCTGCTCTTAAAATATTATCACTGAATCTATTAAAAACAGTTTTCAATGATGTGCTTATGTTCTGGTGATCCTGTGAATGGTGAGGTAGTGACCCTGTGTGTGACAGTAAGCGCTGTGAGCGTGACAACGAAGGGCTCAAGCATGCTTCCTGTTGGAAACATCTAACCCATTTCATGGAACATAGTTATTTGCCAGGAAAAAGATGATTGTCCTCAGGTTCAAGTGACACAGAAGTTAGGACGAGCAAGGTGTAGCAGTCAGAGGCTGGTGCCATAGACGAATCTTTTCCAAAGAACTTTTTTTTTTCTCTTCCTTCAGTGTCTACAGATTTCAATTCTGCTGATATGATATTGTCACAGCCCACTTGTACATTGAAAAGTAGCCACTGTAAACAAATAAATGCCTATTTAAATTTTTTGCATGTTTCTTTTACAGAATCATGAGTGTTAAATGCAAATTCTGATTTCATATGCAATACTTGGCAATTAAAATATATTGCTTGTGTATCAAGTCTGATTTGTTGCATTATTTTCTCTCATTAGATAAACCCACATGTTTTCAAATGACTGAAAATTATAGGTACATAATACCTATACATGATTTTATGATGCATTTATATTGAGTGAAAGGTCCAACAATGCAATTAAAGTTAATTACTTCTTATGAAATTTACATGGCTTGTGCCATATCTTACCATGTAATTTTAATTTTTGTAAGCTTTGAGGAGTAATGTATTACAACTCTGGAAATGTTTTAAATGCAGAAAATAGCAGGCCCTAAATATTCTGGTTGAAAACAGTTTTCTTCTATGTCTGTATCCTGTCAGGAAATACGAGGTCTGATAATTAGGTTTGTAAACTTCTTGCAACAATGTTGCTAACCTTTTTTGATATCAGAGGGATAATTCATTATGAATTTATACCAACTAGACAAACAGTTCATCAAGTTTACAATTTGGAAGTGCTGAAAAGGCTGGGCGAAAAAGTTAGACGAAAACAACCTGAACTTTTCACCAATTCATGGCTCTTGCATCACAACAATGTACCAGCTCACAAGACACTGTCTGTGAGGGAGTTTTTAGCCAGTAAATATATAACTGTGTTGGAACACGCTCCCTACTCACCTGATCTGGCCCCAGTTGATTTCTTTCTTTACCTGATGAGAAAGGAAATATTGAAAGGAAGACATTTTGATGACATTCACAGCATCAAGGGTAATATGACAATAGCTCTGATGGCCATTCCAGAAAAAGAGTTCCAACATTGCTTTGAAGGGTGGACTAGGCACTGGTATCGGTGCACAGCTTCCCAAGGGGAGTACTTCGAAGGTGACCATAGTGTTATTCAGCAATGAGGGATGTAGCACTTTTTCTAGGGTGAGTTCATGAACTTAATTGTCAGACCTCGTATATACATGTCACGTAAGAGCCAAATGGAAGTGTAGCATGTAGCTTCTGATTTCAGTCTCTCTGTGGCAGAATTCTTGTTATTGAACCGAAAAGGAAACAAACCCCTTAAACGTCAGGTTGGCACTGTGCACATCCCCATTCGTGTCTCCCTTTCATCATGGGAGGCCAGCTATGGCCCAGAACATTGTCAGACTTATTTGTCCCATGCTGGGCCCGTAGTCCTGGCACCGATCCCGCTCATCGCACACAGGCCCTGTTCCTCCCCACACTCCTCGGCTCCATGTCTCCTTCCTACCTCACTGAGCCTTTGTCCTTTGGCTTTTCCTTTACAGTTCCATACTCAAGCTGTCAAGTCTAATCATGACACCTGCCTACTGTGTATACAAAGGAAAAGAAAATGCTGCTGGGGAATGTCACTTCCATTTGCCACCATCACACCTCTCCTCCAAGTGTGTGGATTTGTGTATGATACAGCAGAAAATGCAAACGACAAGGTGACTTCAATGTGACATGTGCCACATTCTCTCTTAGCTTTAAAAAAGTAAGTTAACACAATCATTAACTAACATGTTATATATTTTTGTTCACAGATATTTAAGGGCACTTGATGCATTGAATTACTAAATATAATTTTAAAGGACCTTCTCTGCACAAAAGAATTAACATATCTGGGATGAGCCACTTTGGCCAAAAATAGGAACTAAGGTGATAAGATAGATCTTATAATGACCTACAAATAAATCTAAGAAGACAGACTGTTAATGCAATCAATGTAAGACATGATATAATACCAAAATTAAATGTTAGCTGTAAGAAATGTAGGCTGACAATATCTTGGTAGTGAACTTGGTGCTAAAATGACTTAAGAGTGCAAAATGACATATGACATGGAATCTCTGGGAAGTTTATTGAAAATAATTGTGAGTAGTTCACTCTCCTGTGGGTTCAGGGATGGATTTTTTTCCACACAGCCCATACAGTGAGAAGAATAGACCCATGCTTCACTAATGGAAAGGACTGTTGTGTCCAGTGCAACACAGGCAGTGAGCAAATGAGAAGGGGCGGCGAAGGGTTGAGAAAGTAAGAAACAGAAATCAAGAAAGTTATGAAACAGGGGCCAAGGGTCTCACGGCCTCAAAGGGCTGAGAGCCCCTAATGGGGCCATCCTGTTGCTTTTATTGATGCACACACAAGAAAGCAACATTGTTTTCTCCAAGGTCTGTGAATTTCACACATTATACTAAGAAACTGATATGAACTAATTACTCTTGCCTGTAAGCAGCTGAACCGTCAGTTTCAGGATGTACCTCCCCAAGAGACAAAACCTTTATACTGAATCTTACTGAAATGGATAGATGGAGAACTGATGTTATTACACCACTGAATCTCTTCCCAAGCAGAATGTGGGAAGGAATGCAGCCACAAAGGCAGAAGCTCTCCTTAACCGGGGGGAAGGTGGGGATCTATGCCCACCTCTATCAACCCCGTGGGTTCTCCTGCTGGTCCCCACTCGACTCTGCCTGGCTTGAGTTGTCCCCCCCGTGGGGAATCTTACTCGTCATTGGCTAACCAGCCATCTTCCTGGGCCAAACAGGGAGGCATAAGGAGAAAGCACAAAGGTGACGCAAAGTCCCTGAAAGGATTAGTCTCAGACTCTCCTTTCTTTAGGGGCAGGTACGAGGGGACAGACGGGTAGGCTGCTGCGTGGCAACAAAGGACAATTAAGAGTTTTATATTGGTAACTCATGTTCCCACATGAACATTGCTTTGTGCCACTTAACATAATTTGCATGAGACTAAAATACATATTCCATGGTCAGTGTGTTTTGGGATTTATCTAATCTGATATTTTTTATTAAAAAACTAAGGAGGAATGCATATTTCTTTCAACTAAGCCTTTTGAAACTATTGTCACACCGTTTCAAAACTGAGATAAAGATTGGATAGTCCTCTGGGGCATTAGAAGGGACTTGTAAACTAGCCCTGATTATGTGTAGGAAAACTCCTCCTGCCTTGCAAGCTTTCCAACATACATGCACCAAGCTGACTGCAGGCGAAACACACCTGCCTCAGCAGTTTGGTCTTTAAATAAAATGCAAAGTGGGTATTGATTCACATTCCCACGTGAAAACCAACCATATCCAGACTCTGCTTCACTCAAGCCATTCTTTGAGTAAATTTTAATCTCAAAATAATGTATTTAATGTTAGGTTTAGCTCTATTTTAGAATTCCTTATACTTATGAGGTCTGACAATTAAGTTCGCGAACTCATCCTAGAAAAAGTACTACATACCTCATTACTGAATATCACCATGGTCACCTTCGAAGTACTCTCCTTGGGAAGCTATGCACCAATGCCAGTGCCTAGCCCATCCTTCGAAGCAATTTTGGAACTCTTTTTCTGGAATGGCCATCAGAGCTGTCATCATATTACCTTTGATGTCCTGAATGTCATCAAAATGTCTTCCTTTCAATATTTTCCTTATCTTCAGGTAAAGAAAGAAGTCATTGGGGGCCAGATCAGGTGAGTAGGGAAGGTGTTCCAATATGGTTATTTGTTTACTGACTAAAATCTCCCTCACAGACATTGCCGTGTGAGCTGGTGCATTGTCGTGATGCAAGAGCTCCTTCAAGACCATTTTTGCACACACCTTTCTCAAGCCAACGTTTTCAGTTAAGATTTTCCTAACTGTTTCTCTATGGATGCTTCCTTGTCTGCTATGCTTCTCACACTCAGCTGATGACTGATGCACAACTTGATCAATTTTTGCAATGTTTTCATCAGTTCTGCTTGTTACTGGCCACTGTGACCTCTCTTCATCAGTGACATGTTCTCTCTCCGCAGAAAAATGTTTAATCCATTTGTATACTGCTGTTTTCTTCATGGCATTATCCCCATAAACTTGAACTAACATTTCCCTGATTTCACTTCCACTCTTGCCAAATTTAACAAGAATTTTGTTTTTTGTTCTAATTCTAGCTCAGACATTCTCGTGACAGCACACAAAAACACACAGCAATAATGAACACCACTAAGCAAGACACCGCCACATTTTGAAAGGAACACAGCTGTGAGACACTGATATACCATGGTTATGAAACCTCACCAAACTGTTTGTACAGTACTACCAATGTAAGCACATGGTGGCACGTTTGCAAACTTAATTGTCACATCTCGTGCATATGAGAGTGTGTGTGTGTGTGTGTGTGTGTACAGACTGGTGGTGCCAAAAAATGTATACAAGTGGACACTTTGGTCAACATTGCTCAAGCAATAGTTCACCACAATCAGAAGTGTCTGGACACTGATGGTAACCACTTTGAGCACCTCTTGTAATTGCAGAAGTCAAACATGACTTGTATTCATCTTTTGTTATCGGTACATTACAATTTTAATACAGTTTTCCTTTCTTAAAATGTGTATACATTTTTGGCACCCCCTGTGTGTGTACACACACACACACACACACACACACAAGGAAGGGCAATTAATTTGCAAAATTTCCACCGTGTAAGTGCACGGTGGAAAGTTCATGAACTTGATTGTCTGACATTATTCATATATATATATATATGTATATATATATACATATATATGTGTGTGTGTTTGAAAAACATTAGTATCTAGAATATACAGAACTCCTACAAATCTATGAACAGAAAATAATAGAAAAAATGGTTATCAGAAGAGGAAAACTAATGTTCTGATAAATATATGAAAGTTCGCCACCCTGCATATTAATCAGAGAAATGTAACATGGTCGGCATGCATATCCATCAGGCTGGTCTGGAAATACCAATCTTAGCAAAGAATGACCCACCATATTTCTTACATGCTGCTGGTGAATGCAAATTGCTCCAACATTGTGAAGAAATTTCACTCTCTAGAAAAGCTGAAATTGTTCAAACTCTTTATCCAGCAATTGTACTTGAAGAAAGTCTGGTATGTAGCACAGTGGGAGACATGTATAAAGGTGTTCATTACAACACTATCTACAAATATTGGATAATTGGAAATTATCCAGATATTGGAAGCACCTAAATGTCCGTCATTAAGGGAATACCTTTTAGTGTGTTTGTACAATGTGATACTCCTATATAACAGCCAACAAGTGTGAAATAGGGTTACTTACTTTTCATCAGCTGCAAGGAAGCTCATAGCCAAAATCTGGCTTAGCTGAAGTAAGAGTTGAAAGATCCTGTGGTTTGCCTTTTATCTATTAGCCGCATGCATAGCTTCAAATTTTCCTGTTCCTATTTTATTTCTTAGAATTAAATTGGAGAAGAGTAAGAATAGAAACATGGTTGGAGTAACGTATTGTTGTAATCCTGGCAAAGGATGATGATAGCCAACCAGAGGGCAGTGGACTTGGAGAGTGGGGTGATTCAGGAGACATTTTGTGGGTAGAATCAATGAGAATTTGAATGTCTGGAGTGTTAGCACAGGTGGCATAACTTGCAGGGCTTAATGCGAGATGCCAAGTGTGAGAATCCTTGTTCAAAAATAAAGAATTTCAAAATGAGCACACAACAAAGCACAAAGATTTTCTAAGCAGGGAGCTCCATGACTGCAAAGGACAGCCACTTGCTTCCTTTGCTGAGGAAGCCAGCCCTGGCGCAGTAGACAGAGGGATCATGACAGTACCTGCCTTACAGCTGGGAAGGCAGAGGGATTGGGGTAGAAGCACAGAGGGCCTAGGATGGGAGCTTGAGGACACCAATATTTCAGGGATTGGCGAGGAGTGACAAGTATTAACTGTCACATGGGAAGAGGAACACTGGGAGGGTGTATGGTCGTGACAGCTGAGAGAAGTGGATGTTTCTATACAAAGACAGCCAAGTCACACAGTCAGGGAGATGTTCCCGGTTAGGTGAGCAAATAAAAGTATGTGTCACTTTGGGAAAACCTGTATCAAGAGTCCTGGAGCCAGAAGCGAAACCGTGCTGGACTGAGGAGTGAACAGGAGGTGAGCATATGAAGACGGCAGCTTTGGGGACACTTAAGTGGTTTCGGCTGTGAAGGAAAGGACAGTGACACGACAGTGGTTAAAGGGAATATTGGGTCAGAAGGGTTTGTTTTGTGTTTTCAAATGGCAGAGATATGAAACATACTGTGCGCAGGATTGTGTTAGTGAAAATGCAGAGGACTTGGAGGGGCGATGGGCAATGCTATTCCTGAAAGAGGCAGAAAGGGTTGCTGTAGAGCGAGGACTTTGAAAGGGAAGCCTCATCTCTTCCACTTGGAAAGCAGTGAAGGAAGAAAGCCTAGGCTTCTGCTTGTGAATTTGCTGGCAGAAAGTTTCAGGGTTTTCATCTAAACATCTCTCTCTGAAGAGGTGGTATCGTCTAAGGAGAAGCGGGAAGTACTTTGTTTCCAGACTTGTTACATAGCTAGAATAATCAAGACTGGTTTTGGTGGAAGTTAGACACAAAGACTAATGGGACAGAATAGAGAACTCAGAAACAGAACCACATAAATATGCCCAGCTGTGGGTTTTTTGTTGTTGTTGTTTTTTTTTTTTTTTTTTTTTTTTTTACAAATGCAAAAAAGTGATTCAATGGAGGCAAGAACTACTTTTGTATCAAATGCTGCTGGAGCAATTGGTTATCCAAATGCAAAAGGAACTGATACGTAAACTTCACACCTTATACAAAAATTAACTCAAAATGGATCATTTTATTAAAAAGTTTCAGGAAAACAAAACCAAAAGAAAAATCTTTGGGATCTAGGACTAGGCAAAGAGTTCTTAAACTTGACATGAAAAACATAATACATAAAAGGAAATAAATGATAAATTTAACTTCATGAAAATTAAAATTCTGTTTTGCAAAAGACTCATTAAGAGGATAAAAAGACAAGGTATGGATTAGAAGAAAAAATTTGCACACTATATATTTGACAAATGACTAGTGTCTATAATCTATAAAGAAATCTCAAAACCTAGCAGTATAAAAACAAACAGTCCAATGAGAAAATAGTTAAAAGACATGAAATCACTGAAGGATTTACAGATGGCAAATAAAAACTTCAAAAGATGTTCAACGTCATTATCGTTAGCCATTAAGGAAATGCAGATGGAAACCATAACAGGGCATCTCCACAACCTATTAGAATGGCTAATGTACAATAATGACATCCCCAAACACTTCTGGGGATGCAGACAAACTAGGTAGCTCAGACTTTGATGGTGGGAATGCAAAATAGCACAGCCACTGAGAAAACTAAGCGTGTGACTGCCATGTGACCCAGCCTTTGCTGTCCTGGGCATGTATCCCAGAGCGATAAAGACATGTGCACATGAATCTGATACACAGATATTTATAGCAGTTTTATTCACAACATCCCAAACTGGAAACAACCCAGATGTCCTTCAGTGTGTGTGTGTGTGTGTGTGTGTGTGTGTGTGTGTGTGTGTGTGTGTGGTGGGGGGGCGGTTACACAAACAGAGGTCATCTGCACTGGGCAGCACTACTCAGCAACAGAAAAAAACAAACATCGATCCAGCCGCAACCTGGATGGATCACCAGAGAATGATGCAGACGGAAAAAGCCAACCACAAAAATTACATGTGACACGTGTATTGTGTATGACATATATGACATATTATGTTGCACACATATTACATAACATTATATACATGCAATGCTATATGTAATGTTATTAATGCTATTATGCATTATATACATAATGTTATGTAATAACATTTTATATATATTATGTGTAACACATATATGATTCCATTTATATAACATCCTTGAAAGGACAAAACTATATAGAAGCATAGTGAGTGGTTAAGGGGCTGCGGAAGGGTGGGGTGGGAAGAATACAGGCTTGCCCTATGGTGACAGGATGCAGTGTCTTGACTGCATTGATGCTGCTATTGTGGCTTTGACAATGTGCTGCAGTTTTGCCAGATGTTACCATTGGAAGGAACTGCGCAAACGGTGCCTGGGATGTCTGACAATTGCAGATGAATCGATAGTTATCTCAAAATAAAGCTTAATTAAAAAATAGTTCAGGCCTTCAAGGACTTGGAGCATAAAGCTTATATGATAGTCAGAGACTGTAGCAATTAGATTATAAGTCGGTTTTCTCTGCCCAGATTGGGGGCTTAATTTTTTATTTACAATTATTAGAACACTCCATATCTAATATCCATTAGCTGATGATAAATTTCTGCAAAGGAACAAGGTGAACTCTGATTTACAGCTTATTGGTGAGTTGGCATAGACATTTCCCAGTTTCTAGAAAAATTGAAAATTCATGAGGGGTTGACTTGCTGGGGTTGACAAACATCACAGCAGGAGGTGTGATGACACCTGTTGTGATGCTGGGAAGAGTTAGGGCGTGGTTGCCTAGAGGGTTCCTTGAAACTGCCTGGGGCATGTGAAATCCCATCAATGCTCTGGGCCTGCTCACACTGCAGTCACAAGTACCCTAGAGAGAGTGTCAACAGGTCTAAAGGGACCTAGCAAGGTGGCTTGGTCAGGATCTGATTGGGTTTGCTGGTGGGGACCTGCCAAGTGTAATGCATCTGGATGGCGGGAACAAGGCCAGTCAGCTGTACCACCAATGCTGGGCCCTGGGACTCTGGCTTCAGGTGACCCTCAGGTGATGGGGTTACCTGGAAGCCATGAAAGCAAACTTCCTGCTACCTGGTGGAACTGGGGTAGGACAGGACAGAAATTTAGTCCCTTTAGTAAAAATTGTTTAGATTTCTTCCACATGGGTGTTTATGTCCAAGACCTCTTACTTATTACATAAGCCTTCTATGGACCAAAAAATGTGCACCATGGACTGATATAAAAACCAGAGACAAGAAAGTATAACCGTGCCTTTTGGCACGTTGAGGATTTTGGCACGTTGAGGACGTTCTGACAGAAGTTGTTACATTCTTCTACAACTCTGAGTCTGAATTTGAAGGCTTGCAGAGCGCTTCCTATTTCCTGGGTCAAGCAAGGCAGTCAGTCTGCTCTTGTTGGTATTGTTTTAAGAGTCTTACTTGGATTCTGAATTTTCAGAGAGATAGAAGTGTCCGCAGAACCGGAGGTGTGGTGCTAGCCTAGCATCCACTGTCACTCAGAACACTGCACAGAGGGATCACTTTTAATCTCTCATCAATCTAGCATAGACTTGTAGCCTGGTATGCCTTTGAGAAGAAATGGCTTTCGAAGAAAAGATCTAGAAGGATAGAAAGAACACCAGTGTGGGGGTCACAACTGCTAAATTAGTGCACGTTCTAAGTGAGAGGACACCGAGCTCTTATTTTTCTTCTGCCTCCAGGACCTTCAGTGTTTCCAGGAAATGCCCACTATAACCAAGCCTGAGAGAACTCAGGCCCCACTGGGCACAGTTAGCACAGACAGCGCAGCTCACAGCCCTGTCCCTGCTGCCTGGCGCACAGCTGTGCTCTAAATTGAGGTGCATGAGTGCTCTGAGCCACAAACACACAGCTGGGAATAGGACTGTCCTCTGTCTGGCCTCCGTCATTTTGCATGTCTTCTAGATTATTCTTTAATGGTAAGGAACATTTGGCAGCTTTATGGAACAATGTGTGGCTTTTTAAAACACAGCCCCAAACCCCCCTGGAGGGGAAACAGCACGTGTGCCTCTAGCACAACAGTCATGGTCACATTTCCCAACGTCCAGTGTGGAGCCTCTGTGGATGGGCCAGAAAGCACTTTCCTGATTTCGTAGCAAATGCCCTGCTGCTGATCAGCTTCAAGTCGCTTCACTTCCTGTGTTGGTTCACAACAGACAAGCACATTTAGTATCATTGTTAAATTATGACTGAGTAAAGAGGAAACTTTGCGCTTTTATTTTCAACAGAGCCTTTTTTTACTTGAAAATAGAGTAACTTTTTGAAAAATAAACTCCAAAATGAAAGATAGAACCACCCAATTTAAGATGCAAAACCAGAAGAGTGGATCCATTTCAAGTGACTTTAAGAGAATTCAAAAATATCTCAGTATAGTTGGCTTTAAGAATGTAACTATAATTGGTGTTGCAAGGATTTTCTACTTCTGAAATGCCACCCACTCCATTCATCCTACGTGTGTCTACGTTTTATTGACTGTTCCTCGTCATTTCCAGTATGGGCAGTCGTGCTACTGTCAGCTTCTTTGCTCTTCATTGTAGGCGTTGGTGACTATAAAACAGAAAACGCCTCTGCTGGGTGGGACTCTCATAGAGAAAGAAGTCAGGAAGTGGCAGCTGCAGAGACTGAAGTGGTAACTTAATGAGACGAACTTCGAAAAACAGGTTTAGAAATGAATATTCTTGAGCGGAAAAGTAACTCAAGTCTGTGACAGAAATTTCCCAATTAGTAATTTAAATTGAGAAGCTCAGCTAATTACGGAATGTTACTGAAACAATCAGGTAATTAATCATCAGACTCTGAACTTGCTTCTTCTGTGTCTTATTCCTTCTTCTGTGATTTTTATAAGGACAAGTTATGACTGCTCTTATACAGAAAGTCCATCAGAAAATCAAGATTCTTTCTGTTGCTGAACATACCAGATTTCTGACAACTAATCTGTTGTTCAAGATACAAAATATTTCATAATAAAACCTGCAAGAAGCATTCACAATGTAGAAACTTGTTCATATATACAGAGTGGAGTTGCCTTTGATCAGTAGTGCTGCTAGCACCATCACACATTTAAAATGCATGCACTGCTGTCTAATTACATAAGTTGTAAACCATTTCTAAAACAGTCGTTTTCATTATTAAAGTTTATGTTCCATTTTCTTAAAAGAGGGCTGTAGCAATTAAATTAATCTAAAGAATTATGACCCCTGGATTATCCAGTAAAGTGCAATCTGAAGAAGCTGAGCAATTTGAACATGTCGTTCCAATTAAAATGAATTTGTAACCCAAATTAGCAGTGTTTAATTTCTGGGGAAACACACACACACACACACACACACACACACAAAAGGTCATAGGTCGATAGGCTCATTTATTTTGCCTAGATCTCATTATTGTCCTGAGACAGTTCAATTTAATCATCACTGCATTTATTTATTCAGTCCTTCAGTCAAGTACTGGTTCGTTCACAAGGCACTTTGGGAGCTCTGCCGGGTTCAGCAGGGACAGCAGGCAGGAGTAAGCAGAGTGGGTGGAGTGGGGCCAGTAGGGGACAGGTAGGCATGTGCTTCCACAGGCACTGATGGGGTGGTATTGGCCTCCCACAGAAGGCAGGGGATACGGATCACAGAGATTGCTGCTTATGGACAAACGGATGGCGTTGCGCGTTGCTTAGCGTTTGAAATGGAAGCACCTGTAGATTTTCATGTGAAATATATCTCGGTATCTGAAGATACTTTGTGAATGGAGAAATTTAACAACTGGTTAGGCCAAACCACTTGAGGGCAGGGCCATGTGCTACGCTCCGCTGTGTCCTCAGGGCCCAGCACTGTCTGCCAAGAGCACACATGGAGATGCTGCTGGGATAACTCGTGCACAAACAAAGGCAATGACATTTTAGTGCTTTTGCAAAACATGCCAAGTTAGATAGCACAGATTTTCAATTATCAATAAAATGTCTAACAATGGAATATGAGATGTTGATAAATAACTTCAATGTTAACTATTAATGACTGGAAAAAAAATCATAGTTTTGAATTTTTGCTGTGCATTTTGTTTCTGATTTACTGGACCTCTTAAAACAAAATATGTTTGTAGACTGTTTTATATCTCTTCAAATATAAGTTAGATTTTGATATATCCAATTTTGCCACTAATTTTAGGCAACAATGATTTGACCTAGATAAATATATATGAACTTATGTTCTAGAATTGCCCGAACCCCATTTTTAACTTTAAACTTCTTTTATGCCGTTATATATAATCCTTTCCAGGAGTGTTACTTATTTTCATCATGATCCTGACCTTTACTCTTAACTTGCTAAGTAGAAAACAACTCAAAATTTATTTTATCCTATGAAAAGCAAATAGTTTCTCTTTTTGTGTTTTCTCTTCATTTTCCTTTCCCCCCCTCCTCGAATATTACCATCTGTTTGTTTTACTCCTGTTCCCAGTGATACCCACAGTGAAATTTCCATCCACGCTTTGTTGATTTATGCCCGCCTCTGTTTATTTCAGGCATTGCTGATCTTCTTGATGTGTCTGGGACTTGGGCTTGTTACACTAACTCTTGGTGTGGGTTTTCCTCTCACAACATTTATTCCACACCTTCTTTGAACTTGTCTTAAGATGAAAGCTTAAATTACCAAATATACTTCTTTCCCACTGCAGATTTAAGGGTGGAAAAGAAGCAAGCATAAAAATGGAAGAGTTGCTATGTTCAAAAATGTCCAACAACTTTGAAAACCTGGCCTCAAGGACAAGCTCTCACCCTAATGTGACTTCAGCTATATCAGCCACTCTGGCTGCTGCCGTGAGGCACTTTCCCAGCATGCACTGGCCTGGTTCACATCTGAATTGGTGACATACTTCTCTTGGAACCCCTTCTGGATAGTTGAAGCTTAAATGGGTTCTTGGGATAGCAAGTCCTGAAAATGTCCTCCTTCATCACGGAGGACTGACCCTCTCATCTATAGCCAATGTTTGTTTGCAGCAAGGGCTGGAGCTGGGGTGTCAGCTGTGGTCACCCACTCACCACATGCCAGGTCATTGATGAAATCTGATCACGGGGGAGAAGTTTTCTTCTCAAAGCCAGCTGTTATTCAGCTTTTATCCTGAAGGATAAGGGACTGATCACCCTGGAAATGTTATCCTCTTGGTATAACTGCAGACGTTATTCTAATTCACAGCTAATCCTCTTCATGTTTCTCATGTGTAGACTCCACCAGCAAGCTTGGCTGACCACTTTTGAAACTTCGAGCTTTTGTTGCAAACAGTCACTGGCTGTAAGGTCCTCCTAGCCACGCAGATAAACCCTGCTCTTCGTAAGGAAAATGCTTTCTTTAACCACAGAAGTCCAAGAAAATTATTTTTATTTTAGGAATGTTTACCATATCTATATGAGAAGAAAACACTGCAGATATTATCCCCATTTTACCGATCAAGAAAACTGGGGCAATTGATTAAAAAACACAACTAAGCTTAACACTAAACAGCAACAACATTTTGCCACTGGAAAGAGTTCCAGGTCTCATATTTTATTTTGCCTTAATTAAAGATGCAACACCACACAGTAAATCTATCAGTTCCAGGTACCAAATTAATAGAAGTGGATACATGGTGTTGAATATGCAAAATGAGGTGCAGGAAATTGACAGAGAAGATGAATTACCACATAACTTATATCCAATACGGAGACTCAAGACACAAGAGATAAATCACCAGAGTGGGACAAGATGAAGACCCTGTGTGTGGATCTTCCTCGGAGAAAGACACTTAAGTGGTTGCATAAGTGGTTAGAAGTAAGGCTGGGGTGTGTGTATGTGTTGGAGTTGGAGGCTACCGTGATGTTCTTAAAAATAATGGAAAATGACTCAAAATGTGAAATTTTGAAATTAGTAGTAATCATCCTAGAGGATTTCTTTTCAGACACAGCTCTCTGAAACTGAAAGGAGGAAGAAGAGAAAGTGAGAGGATATTTTTCTTTCTGTGTCACATATTTTTTCATAACTCAGTGGGCATCATGTCACATCCCAGATACACCAATGGCCACATGTTACTGACAAAATAGCATTTATCCCAACCCCCCCTCATCACCTCCCCATTACGGAATTGAAGCTGCTACTAAAACAAGTTGCGTATAAAGTGGGATACAATTTTAGGTATCTATGCAGCTTTCAAAGTCTAGGTTTTCTTCCTCCATTCAACAAGTATTGGTTCCAAAGCCTTCTATTTGTTTGGGTCGGCTTCAGGATACAGAGCAATGAGCCAGGCACAGTTCTGCCCTCACTGAGTAGACCACCCAGTGTAAGAGTTACAGCTTCATAGATGCTGTCCTGGACAAACCAAACTCGGTGTTGGGTATAATGGAGTGCAGAAGACCACCAGACAAGGTCATGTGTGACTCAGGCCTACGCTGGTCCCTGCTCTTCCTTCCTGAGCTTGAAATGTTGGAGGACCCTAGCTCACACTGTCTGGCCATCTTCCCTTTTCTATCTACCCCTACAACCTAAGCTTGAGTGGTCTCCAAGAGCTATCATTTCAAATTCCCAGGGTATGCAGACTTGGGTTTTCACCTGCCCTACACCCTCTTCCAGGTGTCTGCAAGTAAGGTAAATCGAGCACGTGCCAAACTGACTCTTGGTTTTTGTTTGTGTTTTACTCTCCAACTTGTTCCTCACACTGTTTTCCCACATTTACACCACTGACCTGCTAATGTATTAAATGGGCCACTTATCACCATGCCTGTCAGCACCACAATCATCCTCACCCTGGTTCAGACCACCTGTCTCTGTCATAAAACACCTTAGTACTAGCCGCTTAGAGGCCTCTTCTACATGTCAATCTGAATGACATTTTTAAATTCAAATCACATGATATCACCTTGCTGCACCTCTGAAAGGCTTTCCCAGCACTCAGCTTGAGTGCCCAGTGCTTTCCCACAGGCTACAAGGTCAAGTGCCCATCTGTAGCCTCAGACCCTGCACTTGAGCATTTACAAAAGTTCTGTTTTCTCATGTGCCCCTTCTAAGATCCTTAATTGTGGGTATTATTGCAACTGTACTTCGGAAAACATAAAGAACCCAGAAAGGTTAACTGATTTTTCCCAAAATGACGTAGCTGGTAAAATTTGGATATGATCTTTATAGTAAAACACTTCTAGCCAGAGCTCTGTTATGCCTCAATGTACAATCAAATACAAACAAAGAGCTATACTAACTCTTGACTTGACAGAACAGTGACAGGAATATATGGAATTAAGTTTTCATAAGAATGTAGTTACAAACAGTTGGAAACCCTGTGCTTATTTCATACACATTAGACCATGAAAACCAATCTGAATTGCCCACATTCACCTCTAGTGTAATGGTCTCATGGAAAAGGGCTAAGCTTCTCTTGGTTTTCATCAGGAGCCAGTTGCACCATCCACAGGAAGGAGGCCTGGGGACTGACCTGACATAAACCACTGACTGCAGACATTTTTCCTTGCTTACAAAATACCCCCCTGTCTCTGTGCGCATCTGTGGATAACTTCTCTTCTATCTCCTTGTCATCACCCACAGCGTGGTCCACCCACCTCAGAGGAGGGATTCACTAAGGAACTACCAGCCTACATGTGCAGCAGGTTTTCTCAGAGCCCGGTGTTCACAATCTTCTACAAAACAAAAACAGAAAGAGGATAAGGAAACGCCATTCTTGAGCGTCACAGCTGGCTTATTTTGGGGGTCTACATACACTCCCTGCCGGTTCAGCTACCGTGCATGGGGGCGTCCTGAGCACCATCACCCACCTGCACACTTGCAAGCCCTGCAGACGCTGTAGCGGGAGCCCTTGGCAGGTCCCGCATGTCGCCAACAGGTCCGCTTTGTCCTCTAACACCCCTGCAGTGGGAAACTTCCAAGTGTCACCATCAGGATTCCATCTGCAGCCTCTGCACTGGGCATAGAGCTTCCCCAGGCAGAAGGGGTGGCCCCGTGATGGCTCCTGCAGGGGACACAAGCTTCACCAGGCCCTACTGCTGGCTTACTCACATTTCTATTAGCTGGTGATCCTTAAGCTCCAGGTAAACAACAGGCGACCCCAGGCAAGGAGAGTTTGTTTTCATTGTGCTAAGAAGGAAGCCAGTCTCCTTTGGTGTGCCCAAATTTACAGAAATGTAACACTTTATATACTAATATGGACACTTAATCCTCATCTACAAAATACCAAACATCTCAAAGAGAGTAAAAATTCAGTCAAAAACGGGTATTGCCAAATAGCCGAATGTTTGGTCTAAAATAAGTCAAAAAGCCATTTTTTTCAGACTAAAATTGCATGCTTTACACTAACTTGTTCAACCTGTATGTCACAGCCTTTTGTGAATCAATATCTGAAAAGCCAAGATGTGACTGTGAAGTCCAGCAGGAGTGGCAGCAGTGACACTATGGCAGCCCTTCCTGGTTCGCAGCGTAGCTCCCTGCTCCCAACCCGAGCCTTCCCACCCCCCCAACCCTTCCCCGGGGAAAGCACGCAGGACAGGTTCGCACACCTCCCTCTGTCGCGCAGGGTTACTCTTCCCACTCATCGACAGGACTCACAAAACAGCCTGACTTAATTTCATTTAATAGGCCAGGAAAAGGCACCCACAAGTGGATGCCCTGAGGCCCTGAAGACAAAAGGCTTTTGTTGTCACAGGAATGGCGCTGTCCTTTGTCACAAGTATTAATTAATACAGAGGGAAAAGGCAGCAGCACATTTGTCAAAACAGTGTATTGTAAACAAGCCAGGGCTGTGCCCAGCGATTTAGGCAGATAGAAATGCACTGTGCACTGCCTGTGACTAATGTTCAGGGCATGGTGTCTGATTGCATCAAAAATGCTATTGTATGGTTATTAATATTTATATAAACTAAAGCAGACTTTTGACCTGACTTGCAGATTGGAAAAAGTAAAAGAAAATCACTTATGTTGATAGTGTTTGGTCAAGAAGCATAAATTTATTGTCATCAAGTTGAAATTTGGAGACGCACAGATTGGTTTTTTGCTTGCTTAACTACGTATTTTATTTTCTGTTTGGTTTAGGAAATGGGTCAATGCATACATGATAACTAATTGCTAATATACTTTAAAAAATAATTTTATTAGTTTCAGGTGTACAAAGCAACATAATAGACATTTACACCCTTCACAAAATGATAATCCCCCCAATCTACTACCCCTCTGACATGGTACATAGATATTACAATACCATTGACTGTGTTCCCTATGCTGTACTTTACATCCTGTGACTATATATGTTTGTGTGTGTGTGTATATATATATATATATATATATATATATATATATATATATATAAAATTATAGTTGACATACAATATTATTTTACTTCAGCTTCGGGTGTACAGTACAGTGGTCAGGCATCTGTACAGTCTATGAAGTGCTAATATACTTTTAAAACACTTTTTAAATTAAAGGCACAGACCTCAGAGATATTGCTCAATAAAGCGAGTCACACAAACTTTTCAATTTCCTTTGTGTAAAAAGTCATGTTCACACTACACTGCAGTCTGGTAAGCGTGCGATAGATAGCATTACGGCTAAAGAACAATGCACATGCCTTAATTTAAAACTCCTCATTGCTAGAAGTGCTGACTGTCCTCTGGGCCTCCAGCAACTGAACTTTATACTGGTGCAGGGTCTGCCTGGACCTTGAAAGCGCTCTGACTGCAAAGCTCAATCAGACCCCTCTGCCTCATAAAGTGTTAAATCTGGTAATTTCCTTAATTGACTGGGGATAGGAACAGCAAACATGAGACGATACAACTTTTTCTAATTTTGCTTCTTTATTGTCTTACATCTACCCAAATACGTTACAAGTGACATTGCAGTGTAACACAATTTTGTTTAATAAACAAATGTATTTTTTAAAAATTATAGATAGGTATGTCTAAGAAATATGATTATTTACATAAGCTATGTGCCCAAATGAACCACCTGAGTATTTTGTCTTTGGGATTTTACTGGCACCCTGGAAGGCCTGGCCCTTGCCTCCTGCAGTGAGCTCACTGAGGGAGGCCCAGGCAGGTCGCTCGCTGCACATGCTGTGTGCAGTGCGCACATGGTGAGCTGGGAGCTGCTGACAGCCACAAGACTCCTCCAGCACTCCCAGGGCAGGACCACTGAATGATGGCCCAGACCATTGTCACTATCACTAAGAGCAAAGAGGGAGACATGCTAGCCCGTAGTGGCCTTAATGGTGTCCAATTTGTTCCTAAAAGGAAAATTCTGACTTGACCCACAGCAGCCATCCTAACATCCACTGTGCTGGCAATGACATGGGGACAGTCAGGAGAGCCTCAACCCATGTTTCCACTGCTTCTTAATACACCATTGAGTCCTATTTGTAATGTGCCCTCCACTTCTGAGATCCGCTAGTCCAGTGCCTTACTACACCTCACGGTGTCCCGTCCACTGGACTAGTCAGGGTTGAGGGGAAGGATGGTGGTGCTGGCTGTCCCTGCCCCAGCAGAGAAGTGGCTGGTGCTGAGTTCCTGAGGATGTGGGGAGTCTCTGTCTTCATGGGGGGAGGGGTGCAGGTCACCCCCAGAGCACAGTGGGCCCCTGCGCTCTGTGTGGGGCTGGAGCTCAGGCCATGTCTGTGTTTCACTTGAGGATATTTTTTTTTTTTGATAGACTTACTTTCTTTCACTAATTCTTATGTTTTACAAGAATCCCAGTGTCGTGTGGGAGACCCTGCTCACTGTGCCATTTGTCGTTGGAGGAGTCCTGAGGGGTCTTCGGTCCGCCCCCCACATAAGAACGCAGGACATGGCTAGGTCAAAAAGGAACACCCATGGAGCCATAGATAGGGGAGTCATGCCTATAGTCTCACTGGAGGCACTATAGTCTCACTGGAGGCTGGATCCATATGACCTGCAAACTGCTGTCCGCTTCTCTGCCTGCCAACCAACCAACTGACCAACCAACACAGCTGTGGCAGTTATATCAGTGTTTAATTGACTAACTGGTTACAGCTGATGGTCAATTAGCCACAGGTGACAGCCATTTACTACTTGAGTCAGCACCTTTCACGTGAGGCCGAGAGCCTGGAAACTGCTCTCTGGGATTCTGTCCCCACACTCCACCCCTACAGGGTCTCGCCTCACAATCTATGTGACAAGCGTCTTCCACGAGGGTCCCTGTGCAAGGAGCCTGGAGGTCAATGCAGTATCCTGGACACAGCCAGACTCTCTGGACACAGCCGGGGGTTCTCAGGGTACCACCAGTCTTTCTGGTCACAGCCAGACTTCCTGGGCTCAGCCAAGGCCTTGGACCTTTTCCTCATTCACCGCCCAGCCATGTGACTTCAGGTGGCGGAGAAGAGAGGGAGCTGCTTGCTCTAAATCTGAAAGAGAAACAGATGTTAATAAAATATCATCAGCATAATGAAACAAGGCCACAGAGGATGGACGATCCCACTATGCCAAAACCTGGGGTACGAGCCCGTGGCAGGTAGTGCGGCTGTGCAAGTATCCTTGCGGAAGGACTTGAAAAGTCCACTGCCGCCCATCCCAAGTAAAAGCAAACTGCTCTTGACACTCGGGTGCAATGTCAATGGAAAAAAAAGCATTGGCCAAGTCCACTACATAGTGATATGTTCCCAGGCAGACAGTCAGACGATCCATCAAATCGTGTATTGAAGGTACTGCAGCATGCAAGGGTGGCGTCACCTTATTTAACTCCCTATAATCCACAGTCCTTTGCCAAGTCCCATCTGGCTTCTTGACAGGCCAAACTGGGGAGTTAAAGGGACTGTGTTTTGGCCTCACAATATGTGCCTTCTCCAATTCCAATATTGTATGACCAATCTCCTCCTGCCCTCCTGGCAGGCGGTACTTTCACACTGTAACCACGCACCAGGGCTGTGGCAAAACTTGAGCAGGGTGGTGAGCATGCCCGCGTGTCACCGCTTTCACCACCCAGATCCGGAGATGGAACTCTCCTACCGACGTCTGTAAGCTGAGGCCATGTAGCACGTCCACTCCTAGAATATATTCCAGAATGGGGGAGACATACACCTTGTAGGTACGGGTGGGGGGAAAGCCTTCCTATACGCAATGGTAAGGAAACAGCTTTCACAGTCACAGTCTTTCCCCCATAGCTATCAATGCAGATTGCTGGTCCGGGAAACAGTTCTGGGTTCCCATAAACAAGACTGCAGTGTGCGCCAGTGTCAACTAGGGCTAAACCCTCTGCACATTAGAAGGGGACCAATGTATGGACAGTTCCACATGGGGCCTCCGGTCCCTGTTTGTCCCCTCTGACTGGGTACCTTGGCCCCACCCCTAATCAAGCTGAAAGGAGTTGGCCTCAAGCGGCCTCATGAAGTCCTGGAGGGACACGGGTTACACTTTCCCAGACTTCTCCTATAGGCTTCTCCGGAATTGCTGTTCTGGATGCAACTGTTTCCAAAGTTCCAGCAGGAGTGCATTGGGTTGTCGGTCTATTTTCTTCCTATCAACCCCTGCTGCCACGAGTTCACGCCACATCTGTGCGCGTGTTACTCTCTGAGGCCCACGATCTCGCCCCCTTACTTTTGATTTGGGCTTCCAGGTCTCGACTGCTCAGACCTCCTGTCTTAACTTCCTTTGCCTCTGGCTTTCAACATTCCCTAGGGTGGCCATGGCAATTGTAACTTCATGGATCCACCGCCCCACATAGGCATAAGAATGGCAACCAAGGATCCAAAAGCACTTGCAGGGGCAGTATCCAAAACCAGATCTCTCATGCTGACCGTTAAAAGCTCATCATCCAGCCCCCGCATATTAGGTTTGAAAATAGCATGTCATTGCAGCTTTGTTTACGGTGGCCAAGACATGGAAACAACCAAAATGTCCTTCAATAGATGAATGGATAAAGAAGTTGTGGTATACATACACAATGGAATACTATTCGGCGGTAAGAAAAGATGATATAGGAACATTTGTGACAACATGGATGGATCTTGAGAGAGTAATGCTGAGCGAAATAAGTCAGACAGAAAAAGCAGAGAACCATGTGATTTCACTGATATCTGGTATATAAACCAAAAGCAACAAAAGAACAAGACAAACAAATGAGAAACAGAAACTCATAGACACAGACAATGGTTTGGTGGTTGCCAGAGGGTAAGGGGGGTGCGGGGTGGGGGGTGGGAGATGAGGGTAAGGGGGATCGAATATATGGTGATGGAAGGAGAACTGACTCTGGGTGATGAACACACAATGGGATTTATAGATGATGTAATACAGAATTGTACACCTGAAATCTATGTAATTTTACTAACAATTGTCACCTCAATAAATTTAATTAAAAAAAAATTTAAAAATGAGATAATAAAAAAAAGAAAAAAAAAAAAAGAAAATAGCATGTCTCATACCCATTTCATGGATGATTTGAGTAAGTTCTGTATATGACTGCCATTGACTCACAGTGCTGGCAGCTCGCCAGCCTATCCCCATACTGTGCGTACTGCAGCAGTGAGCCACTCCATTAGAGTGTGGTTGCCCTGGTCTTGGGCCAACTTATGGCAGTTCTGTAACCTTTGTTGCAGGGGCGGATACACTGTCACAAAGGCTAGCTTTTCCTTCTCGCCTGGGGAGCAGTGAATGTGGTCTGCTCCCTCATCCCATAAACGCAATAGCCAAGCTGAGACTGGCTCTCCAGGGCGCTGTCTGTACCACCTCCCCAACTTCTGCAACTCAGTGGGAGTGTATGGGGTGTAGGTAGTGAACTCAGTCATAGCTGGGTTGCCAGCAGCAATGCCCCCGGGGCCCAAAGGTTGCTCATGCTTTACCCTTTGCTTCAAGATTGGCCAGGCTTGGGGGCTTGGGGGTTGGGAGCTACATTGTCTCCACTGGCTTCCTCCGCCTCTGCCTCAGAGTCTCCACTTGGGGCCCCTCTTCTAACAGGTGGACCCAAGATTCCAGCGCCTCCAACCGGGACACCTGGTCTGGCACCTGGGCCATTTCATGAAGCGCATTTTCCATGTTGAGACTCAAGGCCGTGAGGAACATCCAGCCCATGCGGCCGGCTGTAGCCTTCTCCTCCTCTGGCAACCGCTCAGCCAGAGCCTGCAGGGCCCTCTCCACGCTGGCTGGAGAGCCATCCATGTCCTCTCACCCCTCCTTGAGGGTCCAACTCCTGAGAACAGTGGCCACCGGGCACCACACACTGTGTAGGGGCCACCTGTCCTCCTGCCCAGAGTCAGACTCCATTCCTACCTGGCTGGAATCTTGCTCTCTGCGCCAGGCCTCTGATTGGGTGTAAGATGTCTGCAATCCTCAGAGCCTACAGCAGCAGTGTACCAAAAAGCCGGTAAGGCCTGCTATGGCCAACAGGGAAGCATACCATCCGGAGACTTGCGAGGACCACCAATTCACCGAGGGGTCACCTCTCTCCCAGGCAGACTGCGCTCCCCATCTCTGGCGCTGCTCCTCATGGGCTTCCTGAGACTGAGTTTTCACACGCACAAACTGCCCTACCATCCCTCGGAGAGCTTTGGCCAGCACCATACACTGCTCGCTGTGCCATTTGTCATGTGGGAGACCCGGTTCGCTGCGCCATTTGTCCTGTGGGGAGGCCTGCAGGGTCTCTGGTCCCACTCCCCACATAAGAACACAGGATATGGCTAGGTCAAAAAGGAACACCCACAGAGCCATAGGTAGGGGAGTCATACCACTATAGTCTCACTGGAGGCTGGATCCACATGACCTGCAACCTGCTGTCCGCTTCTCTGCCTGCCAACCAACCGACTGACCAACCAACGCAGCTATGGCAGTTATATCAGTGGTTAATTGACTAACTGGTTACAGCTGATGGTCAATTAGCCACAAGTGACGGCCATTTACTACCTGAGCCAGCACTTTTCCACGTGAGGCCGGGAGCCTGGAAATTGCTCTCTGGGACTGTCCCCACACCAAGCAATCTCCACTTTGAGATTATATTTGAATGTCAGGTGCTATACATGTGAATTTCATCAGTGTCACGAAAAGTGCCTGCAGTAAAACAAGGCATTTAAAATCTAAAGAGGAGGCAAAGTTAACAAAAGTGTGCATGTAACATATGTATGGTTGAACCTATTTCATAAGACCAAATACATTTCAACATGGAATTCTCAGAGGTGGTGTGGTAGAATAAACTGGGTGTATTATGCATGTAAAGATGAATTGTAAGGAAGAAAATATAATTTAACTATAATGATTGAAAATAATAGTCAAAGGAGGATCATACTCTTGGCAATGTAAATGGCCTTCAGTTTCAAAAGCTTCCCTCTGTCCCCTGGCCTCTCAAAAGGTGCTGCTGGTTGGGAAAACAAAGTCCCACAGAAACCCAAATTTCCTATTATTACTTGAACCTCCAGGCAAGCAAAGGCAGTTTGTTAAACAGAACACTTTCCTTCTCTGCATGAGTATGTAGGGAAAAGCCCACCGCCTTTCCTTGGAAGGGCCTTTTGGAACCGACCCCGCTTTTATTAATCTGGGCTTGGGCTCCAGTGGAGGCAGCTGAAAGCAGTTGTTATTCTGACTGCTTTTCCGCATGGAGCTCTAGTGAAATAAGACTGCATATGTTAATTAAAACAGCTGCAAAGGCACTTAATGCCTCTGGTTTACTGCACCTTGCACGTGCAACAAACTGAGCATCCCATGTGCATGTGCAAAGCTTCTGGTCACCTTGTGCTACATCAACAGTGTACATACAAACTGCCAGTGCTCGGGAGGGTCTGCTGACCACCTTCTTCATTGGCTGTGGCCAAAGCAACAATACCTGGGGTCGCCCTTACTGCCTGAAGGTCTCATATAAGCAAATAAATCGTGAATGTGGGGTTGCTTTTTCAGCCTTTTGGCCACCCACCCTGGATCACTTACTATTGTGCTTTGCAGCCTAGTGTTTGCAGGATTTGGTATTTTGGTCTTTGCAGTTCACCAACTGGAAGTAGGGAAATGCCTTTTGCCTTTACTGTGGTCTCTGTTGATTATGATTTGGTAGCAATGTAGAAAATGAACATGTATTAACAAATAATAAAAGCACATTCCTGAAGTTTGTGTCCAATCTGAAGCTGAGATTACGAAAGGTTAAACTGTTAAGTGAACAGTAATGCTCTGTGAGGCCTGGACCTCATCCAGCATTACCCGTAGCAGCTGTCAACCTAATTAATCCAGATGTGCCTTCCATGTAAATGGACCTCCCAAGAGGAACGATAACAGATTTCAGGTTCTACCAAAGGACAAAAGGTGGGGGTGGAGACAGACAGAAGAGAGGTGGGACTAAACCCAAGAATGTGCCTCATGTCACTGGCAGTCTTACCTGGCAGTCTCAGATCCTTAGTGTCACCTTGATTGGACTTGAAACAGTCCTATAGACAGGTGAGAAAAGTGACTTATTTTAACTGAAGTCTGAGTTAATTTTCACCTTCAGTAAAATGATGGTATTTGCTAAACTCTTTCATCTTCAACACACACACACACACACACACACACACACACACACACTCAGTCTGACTTATACCCTCAGTTATTTAAAAAATGACATTTAAATTATGCCAACGTTGACAGCCCTTCAAGTGGGTATGCAAAACATGAGCCAAGAAAAGGACATCATCAAACCTTTGACGCCCTCAGATTATGTGACTCACAGATTAGGATGCACTTCAGGCAGGCTTTTTGCAACCTTACTATTTAAAACAAACATTCTGTAAACTATAAAATGTAACTTACAAATAGTGGATGTTATGTAAAAAAGAAAGAAAAAAACTATAGCTTCCAGGCAATTTTTTCCATTTATGCTATAAAATGTCATATCTCCAAAACAGAAGTGTTTGAGAGGCAGACCTTTAAGCTTAGCCAGGAAAATGTTTCTCAGAAAATTTTCCTTCATGTGTTGATTTTAGTAACTACCTTGGTGAAACCAGTTCTAAGCAGCTACATCTCCAAGAAAATTAAGAGAAACACTGAGCACTTTGGGACATTTGACAGCTGCTGAATAATTCATTTACAGGGAGACTTCATTGACTTTTATTAATTGACATTAAACACTATTTAACACATGTACATCATCTATCTGCTCTGTGCCAGATAGCGTTAAGCACTTTATAAATAATAACTTATTTAATGCTTATAGCAATTCTATCATGTGTGTCCCATTATTAACCTCATTTTACACATAAACAGAGGCACAGAAGGGTTAGGCGATATACCAAGGTCACACAGCTACATTCCAAATATACGGAAATGCCAGTGGTGTAGTAGGACCCTCTCTCATGAGAAGAATTAGAATAACTGCTCAGGTAGCATGAGTTCAACTACCAATGCAAACTTCCGTCTCAGTGGATGAGATGAAGGTGTCCTCAAGCAAGCTGATGTGGAGACAATCAAAGAAATGAGATGAAAAGGAGACCCTGGTGAAACAGGAAACACTTATGTGGATCATGAGGGGGCTTGAAAGGCAAGGCTGAATCTTAAGTCATGCTCAAATGAAGTGACATTTTTTAATATAGTCATCTAAGCTTTGAGACCTAAACTGGTCCCACTCGACAGAGTTAGGGATTGAAGACTTTCAGTTAATTCATTCATTTTAAATGCTAGGCACTGGCTTAACTTCTAGAACTAAAACGATGGTTAGATACACACAGCCCTCAAAGAACACAGAACAAGGGTTTCCCCCCAAAATTCATGTCTACCTGAAACCTCAGAATGCAGCCTTATATAGAGATAGGATCTTTGCAGGTATAATTAGTTAAGATGAGGTCATACTAGGTTAGGCATCCCTAAATTCAATGATTGGTATCCTTATGGAAGGGACATACATACGAAGACACACAGAGAAGAAGGTCACATGACAATGGAGGTGGAAATTGGAATGATGCAGCTACAAGGCAAGGAATGTCATGAGACATATGCCTTTGCAACCCAAGAACATGGAGCAGGTCCTCCCCAGGGCCTACGGAGGGAAGCTGGCCCTGCCAACACTCTGACTTCAGACTCCAGGCTTAGAACTGGAGAGAATACATTTCTGTGTTAAGCCACCCACTTTGTGGTACTTACTGATGGCAGCCCTAAGAAACTAATGCAGATTTTGGTACCAGGAAGTGGGGTGCTGCTATAACAAATAACTGAAAATGTGGAAGTGGTTTTGCGATTGGGTAAGGGGTAGAGGCTGGAAGTGTTTTCTGGTGCGTGATGGAGAAAAACCTAGACTGCCTTGCAGAGATGACCAGTACACACAGACATTCAAGGCACTTGCACTGTGGGCTCAGATTTGTGCAAGAAGCACAGGACAGCAGCTCGTAATGTCTTAGAAATGCGTAGAGTGTCATGAACAGATGTTAGTAAAAATGTGAATGTTGGGGTCTCAGCTCCTGGCGAGGTCTCAGAAGGAACATAGGAAGGAAACAGGAAAAAGACTATCCATGTTTTAAGGGGTCAGAAGACTTGGCTTCATTTAAGGTTTTTAATCATGGATCCTATCTCCTTCACCATTGCTAATTACAGAAAATTTGAGCTAAATACTGTAATGTAATGAAATTTTATACAGATTGTTCATTTTTTCAAACCTTCAATCCTTCCGCAAATTTTCAAAAGATAGGAAAATCAATGTTTGGTGTTCCATATAAATCAATGTTGTTATGAAAAGAGAAAGGAGAGCAGAGACCTAACTTTATATAACATCACTGGATCTTCACAGTTGTAGAGTTGCAGTAAATCTTAGAAATCACCTAGATTACCCCTGTAGGATGTGTTTATCCTCTTGATACCATTCCCAAGGAATCATGAATATCTTTAGTGTTTTATGCATTATTTCCTGCATTTATTTATCCATGGCAATATAACTCTGATTATTAAAAAGTCCTTCATATAGGTCTCAAAAAACAAGCCTGCTCACACTTTGACCCATTGAGCCTCTGTACTTTATAAGGACCAAGAATTTCTCTTATGCGTCCATGTTAGAGATTTCCAAATATGGGATACTTGTCCCTCTTCAGTCCTGTGAACTACTCCACACAAACATGGTTTAATTCCATGGTCCTGATGACACTTTATACACTATCTTATAATTGATGATTCCTTAGTGTATAAGGACTAAACAGAACACTAAAATCAAGGTGAATCCTGACCACAAAACAGAATAAAGCAGGATCAGCACTTCTATTTATTCGTATAAAAACCACATTTCACTAAGCCAGCCAAGTCACACAGTTGCATAATATCAGAGTTTAAGCAAATGAATTCATTCAGTGATGTTATATAAATTCTCCAAATAATAAAACCAATTGTACCAATATAGAGTATTTAATAATTATATCATAATATAAGTATGTAACAATTATATAAGCATGTTATGTAAAATATAACATGGAAAATACTTTCATATTTATATATTTTATGTATTATGTGATAAAATAGAACTATTTTTACACTCAAAAAATCTTTTGGCATATGAAATAAAGGACAAGAAGTTTCTGTTTTATGTCTGTAAAGATATAAAATTTTAAATATAGATGCGTTTATCTAAATTAGGAGTATGAGCATTACTTAATTGAAAACTGCATATTTCAGATTAATAAAAATGGCATAAAATGTATTTGGCATGTGCAAAGATCAAACATCTGACTTATACAATATTTACTACTTGAAAACTATGAACAAACAAACAAGCAAGCTGAACTTCTTTAGTTTTCACAACAGTTCTGGTGACTAGTAATGAGGAAATTACAGGAATCAATTGCATTAGAATGTTCTGCATGCCTTCCTAAAAGTTAGTGTCTAATCTAAAACATTATGTCTGTAAAAGATGAGACTTTGCTTCTGGTTGACGCTTTAACCAACACTTTGGGGTGATTCAGAGAATAGTCAGTTGACACTTGTTCAACTGACTTGGCCACATGAAATGGTATAGAGGCTTTAGTTCTCAAAATTAAAAATAACAATATTAACAATATTAACAGTTTGGATGCAAGAAGTACACACCATTTTTATTTATCAAATATGACTTCATATCTTTGCTTTCATTTGTAATAGAGTAGCTTGCAGCTTTAAAACAAATAGAAAAATTGGATTAAATCATTTGAATATATGAGAGAGTTGCCAAATGAACCAGAAATTGAAGGATCAAAGTCCTGGCGAGAAGGAGACCTCAGAGATCTAAGAGATACTCTTGGCATTTTTCAATTTGTCCACAAGGTGAGAGGCAAAGTTGTAGGCAGAGAATTGCCCCTAAGAGGCATAGGGACCAATACAGCATGCGGCAACTTCACAGGAGTGGAGACAAAGGACCTGGAGTTTGGGTCTTCACAACAGCTGCGATGTGAGAAGCTAAATTCCTGGTAAGGAGAGAGATATAGAGATATATCATATTTTATTTTTTCCCCTAGAGGCAGGCATTCACTGAGTTCTTAAGAAGACACGAAGATCAGCAGAAAGCCACTGAAAAACATAACTGTGTCTTTTGGAAATGTTTGGAGATAAAAAATGGTGTTGGAGCACCAAGAAGGAGAAAGGGTGCTGTCAGTACCTCACGCTCTTGCATGGGTCAACTGGATGGCAGCATCCTAGGAATGAGTTCGCACTATGGATTTAGAGCCTTTGATATGTTCCAACCCATCTTCCAGTCATTTGAGTCATAAATTAGATGAAAATGATTTGCCTTGACTAAATCTCACCACCAGAGGGTATATTGTAACTTTTCTGGAGAAAGTTAACAATCCTCCATATGTAGTATCTAATACTCATAAAAATGAACAATCACACCAAAAGAAGGACACAAATATCACACCCAAAAAAATAAATAAATAAAAATTAACAATCACCAAAAAGGAAAATATAGAAAATAGTATTAGATTCATCTTATAAGCCAATTAATAAAAGTGTGATAAACAGATTTTAAACAACCAAGATTAATGTGATCAGGAATGTAGATGCCATGACGTAGAATTTATAAAATAATACAGAAAATATTAGAAATGAAAAATGTAAAAAATCGAATTTAAGAAGTGAAAAGATGGGCTTACTAGCAGCTCTGATATTACAGAAGAGAGAATTGACGAACTGAAAAAAATAAATGAGCAAAAAATTTTGAGGCTAAAAGATGGGTGTAAAAATAGAAAGAAAAAATATAGAAGATATGGTGGAGAAAAATAAAAAAAAATTCTTCTCATTTAGAACTGCTTTAAATGACACTCAAATGGGAGTCATACACAAAGATAGAAAGTCCTTGTAGATGAAAACATGAAAATTAAAAAAGGAATAAGAGTAACAAAAAGTATAAACATATGAGAAAATATAAACACATATTGACTATAAAACAAAAATATCTCAAAATAATTTAAAACATATATAAAAATTAAAATAAATGATAGCTCTAATACAAAAAGTGAGAAGTTAAGTGTAGTGAAAATAGTTCTAAGGATTAAAGAGTTATGTGGGAAGCAAAAAAAAATATTCATTAGCATATTATAACTAATATGCAGTATTTGTTATAAATACATTATAACTAAATATATATCAGAAAAAGAAACTGATTTCATTGGTCTATAATAAACAAAAGTTCATGTTTTAATCTTTATAGTAATCACTAAAAATAGTAAAAATAAAGGGAGTCAATATTGAAGAAAAATTAGATAATTAAAAATTGAACAATTTCAAAATAATGAATGATTCCAAAAGAAGAGATTAATAAAGAATAAAACAGAGAACACATGTGAAAAGTATGAATCAAATAGAAAAATTGATCTAAAACCCAAATATATCACTAAATGTAAATGGCCTACTTCTCCATTTAAAAAATAAAAGTGGTCAGTCTAGACAGAAAAAAACTATACACTGCTTGCACAGCCTTAAATTTAAGATTACACACCCTAAAAATAATAATAAAGGAAAAAAGAGAATGGATAAAAACATAACAAACATTATTTAAAAAGACTAATATAGTTAAATGATACCTGTAAATGTAGGTGATAACAGCGATACACATTGCAATTTTCGTAATGAAGAATGGATTCAGAAAAAATAGAATTTCTCAATAATTCTGTATCTGTCAAATAAATTTTAATCTTTCACTAAAATTGTGTTGGTAGGAAATACAAAATAATCTACAATCCATTAGAATTAATAATTAAATTAGTGACAGTAAGAAGGACGTCATAGGAATGGTGGCAGCAAGGCGGACTTTTTGAGTTCTCCTCCGGATCTTATCACAAATGGGACATCTATAACCCATCAAAGGACTCTGCTCATCACGCAAATCAGCTAAGAGACTGGTGCAAGGATGACTTGAAGGTGGAAAAATTGCCCGAACAGGGGAAGAGGGAAGGGAGTGGAGTGGAGACGCAGCCACATTTGTGGCTGTGGAGACGTGGTCCGCATCTGCAGCTGCAGAGACACAGGGGATCCCAGGATGGACTAGAGAACACAAAAGCCAGGAGGTGGGCTCTTTCCTTGTATCCCACAGCCGATCTCTCCCGCCGAGGGGGCAGCATATCCAGCATTTGAGGCAGTAACCGCAGCTGAGACGTCCAGCTGGGCCCTAGGTCAGACAAAGGACACAAACTCCATACTTGGGCCCCTCCCCCACTCTCCCAATCCTACCCTCACACTTCCAGAGACTTAAACTGGCCCCTGAACTGAGGAGTAGTGTCAGATTACAGAGGAGCCGTAGTGTTCTGGGTCTGGGAAGACTGGAATGCAGCTCTGATCCAGGAAAGAGGCTGGAAGAGTGTGATTTTTGCTGGACTGGGAAAGAAGAGACTCCTCCACCCCCAGCCACCACTCTTTCTGGCCTGTGGGAGGAGTGTGACACAGCTGGGCTGGGAGAGAGAAGATCCCTCCTTCCCCAACCCCCACACTTTCTGGCCTGCCTAGGGCAGGGCAATTACAACTGCGGAGACACATCCAGGGATCAGCAATAGGCAGACACAGCTCTGGGCTTTCAGCAGCTCAGAAATTCCCGCCTGCCACACACACACACATACACACACACACACACACACACACACACACACACACGGAAAAAGTGCCCTAGGACTTAGGAGAACTGGGCACAGGGCTGGTGGTGCTAGTCTCAGCACGCATATGTGCAAGGAAGAGTAGAAACTGCACTGACTTTGTAGATACTACCATCCAGACCCCTCAGCCCCGCTCATCTAAATCTGCAGTCCCAAGGCCACTCTGGGCACCAGGTGACTGCTCTGCCTGCACAATACACAGAGGACTGTTTGGTACAGCGGAGGACAACCTGGAGATTACTTGGTGGGCTTAAGCCAAGACTGGCACTGCTCTTTTTGTTTGTTTGTTTTGTTTTGTCTTTATATCTTTGATATCTTCGCCTGTGTTGAGTGGAGGTTGTCGGTTGTTTTTACATGTGAAGGTATTTGATTTTTTTCTTTATTGTTGTTGTTGTTGTTGTTGTGCTTGGTGATTTGCTTTGTTCTGAAATTGCCCTACAACAGGGCCCAGGTTAAGAGGCACAAGATTCAACACACCAAGAGGCCAACTCCAGATCAAACCAGAGTACTACTGGGTTTGACCTAAAAGTGACACAGCCAGAGGGAATTCTCTACAGGTACGAGAGCCCATAGAGGCCAAACCACATTTAAGTGGTCAACCCTCATGCAGCAGAACACCCTGCAGTGGGCAGAGCCAAGTCTCACAACTAGTCGGCCTAGGAGTTAGCCCACCTACTCACAAGCAGAAAGCAATTAAAGATCTTCTTTAACAGAACAATATACACAACACAACAGTCACCTTTGGGGCACACACAGAAGAGAAGAACGAAGTAGTGCAAGTTAATATAAAGGACACGTACTACATAAGATAACCCAGCAAGAACTAAGAACTCTAGGGGATCTACCTAATACATCGAAGCAAACACAGAGAGTCAGCCAGACTCTTCAGGGAGACAAAGAAACATGTCCCAAATAAAAGAACAAAAGAAACCTCCAGAAATGGAACCAAATGAAACAGAGGTAACCAACCTATCAGAGACAGAGTTCAGAACACTGATGATAAGAATGTTTAAGGAGCTTAGTGATGACATAAAGAAGGATAGAGAAATCATAATGAACAACCAGTTAGAACTAAAGAATACAATTACTGAAATAAAGAACTCACTTGAAGGAATTACCAGCAGGTTAGATGAAGCAGAGGATCGAATCAGCGACTTAGAAGACAAGTTAGCAGAGATCACCCAAACAGAACAACAGAAAGAAAAAAGAATAAAAAACAATGAAGATGGTTTAAGAGACCTCTGGGATAACATCAAGTGAAACAACATGCGTATCATAGGAATACCAGAAGGTGAAAAGAGAAAGCAAGGAATTGAGAACATATTTGAAGTAATAGTGTCCGAAAACTTCCCTAACCTGATGAAGGCAACCGACATACAAGCCCAGGAAGTGCAGAGAGTTCCAACCAGGATAAACCCAAACAGGTCCACACCAAGATACATTATAGTTAAAATGACAAATGTTAAAGACAAAGAGAGAATCCTAAAAGCAGAAAGAGAAAGACAGAGGGTTACATACAAGAGAACTCCCATAAGACTATCAAATGACTTTTCTACAGAAACATTGAAGGCCAGGAAGGAGTGGCAGGAGATACTCAAAGTGATGGAAAGCAAAGACCTACAACCTAGATTGCTTTATCCAGCAAGGCTATCATTTAGAGTTGATGGAGAGATAAAGAGCTTCCCAGAAAAGAATAAGCTAAAGGAATTGATTACAACCAAGCCAGCATTGCAAGAAATACTAAAAGGACTTCTGTAAATAGAAGAAAGATGAAAACAATCTAACTACAAATTTAAAAATGGCAATAACTATGTACCTATCAATAATCACTTTAAATGTAAACTGATTCAATGCTCCAATCAAGAGACATAGGGTGGCTGAGTGGATAAGAAAGCAAGATCCTTGTATGTGCTGTATACAAGAGACTCACCTCAGATCAAAAGACACACACAGGCTGAAAGTGAAGGGTTGGAGTAAGATATTTCATGCAAATGGAAATGAGAAAAAAGCTGGAGTAACAATACTTATATCTGACAAAATAGACTTTAAAATGAAGAACATATTAAAAGACAATGATGGGCACTATAATATATAATAATAAAGGGATCGATCCAACAAGAGGACATAACCCTAGTAAACATCTATGCACCCAACATAGGAGCACCTAAATATATAAAACAGGTATTGACTGACATAAAGACAGAGATCAACAGTAACACTATCATAGTAGGGGACTTCAACACACCTCTGACAAGGGACAGGTCTTCCAGACAGAAAATCAATATGGAAACAACAGCCTTAAATGACACATTGGACCACTGTGTAGTCCACTTGGATTTAATCGATATTTTCAGAGCATTTCAACCCAAAGCTGCAGAATACACGTTCTTCTCAAGCGTGCAAGGAACATTTTCCAAGATAGACCATATGTTAGGCCACAAAACAACTCTTGATAAATTTAAGAAAATTGAAATCATACCAATTGTCTTCTCTGACCACAGAGCTATGAAATTAGAAATGAACTACAGGAAAACAAAACAAAACTGGAAGACACACCAATTCACGGAGGCTGAATAACGTGTTACTAAATAATGAATGGGTCAACCAGGAGATCAAGGAAGAAATCAAAAGATATCTCGAGTCAAACGAAAATGAAAACACGATGACCCAAAATCTATGGGATGCAGCAAAAGCAGTCTTAAGAGGGAAATTCATAGCATTGCAGGCCTACCTAAAGAAACAAGAAAAATCACTAATCAACAGTTTATCTTCACAGTTAAGGGATCTGGAAAAAGAACAGTAAAATAAGCCCAAAGGGAGTACAAGGAAGGAGATAATAAAGATCAGAGCGGAAATAAATGAAATAGAAACCAGAAAAACAATACAAAAGTTCAATAAATCCAGGAGTTGGTTTCTAGAGAAGATAAGCAAAATCAACAAACCTTTAGCCAGACTCATTAAAAAAGAGAGAGTACCCAAATTAATTAAAAGAAAAAAAACAACTACAGGCTGATATCTCTAATGAACATAGATGTAAAAATCCTCAACAAAATATTAGCGATCAGATTTCAGCAATACTTTAAAAAGATCATACACCATGATCAAGTGGGATTCATCCCTGGTATGCAAGGGTGGTTCAACATCCGCACATCAATTCATGTGATACACGACATTAATAAAATGAAAAATAAAAAATCACATGATTATATCAATAGATGCAGAAAAAGCATTTGACAAAATCCAGCATCCATTTATGATAAAAACCCTTAAGAAAGTGGGAATAGAGGGATCATATCTCAACACAATGAAGGACATATATGATAAATCCACAGCTAACATCATACTCAATGGGGAAAAGCTAAAACCATTCCCCTTAAGATCAGGAACAAGGGAAAGTTGCCCACTTTCTACACTTCTATTCAACATAGCTCTGGAGGTTCTAGCCACAGCAATCAGACAAGAAAAAGAAATAAAATGCATCCAAATTGGTAAGGAGGAAGTAAAATTGTCATTATATGCAGATGACATGATACTATATATAGAGAACCCTAACGTCTCCACCAAGAAACTATTAGAGCTGATAGATGAATTTAGTAAAGTAGCAAGATACAAAATTAATATTCAGAAATCAGTTGCATTTGTATATACCAATAACAAAACATGAGAAGGAGAAAAAAAAAAATCCCATTTAAAATTGCTTCAAGGACTATAAAATACCTGGGAATAAATTTAACCAAAGAAGTAAAAGATCTGTACTCAGAAAATCATAAGACACTGAAGAAAGAAACGAAAGAAGATACAAATAGATGGAAACACATACCATATTCATGGATAGGAAGAATTAATATAGTTAAAATGTCCATACTGCCTAAGGCAATATACATATTCAACACAATTCCTATCAAACTACCAATGACGTTTTTCACAGAAATAAAACATATTATCCTAAAATTTATACGGAACCATAAAAGACCCCAGATAGCCTCAGCAATCTTGAGAAATAAGAACAAAGTGGGAGGTATAAGGCTACCTGACATCAAGTTATACTACAAGGCTACAGTAATCAATCAAAACAGCATGGTACTGGCCTAAAAACAGAGACATAGATCAATGGAACAGAATAGAGAGTCCAGAAATAAATCCATGCCTATATTGCCATTTAATCTACAACAATGGAAGCAAGAATTTACGGTGGGGTAAAGACAGTCTATTCAGTAAATGGTGCTAGGAAACCTGGACAGACACATGCAAAAAAATGAAGCTGGACCACCTCCTTACACCATATACAAAATAAATTCAAAATGGCTTAAAGACTTAAATGTAAGATCTGAAACCATAAAATTCCTAGAGGAAAATATAGGAAGAAACTTTACAGATATTACCCGGAGTAAGATTTTTACTGATATATCCTCCTGCACAAGGGAAGTAAGAGAAAAAATAAACATGTAGGATTGCATCAAACTAAAAAGTTTTTTTTACAGCAAAGGAAACCATCAGTAAAACAAAAAGGGATCCTACTGAATGGGAAAAGACATTTGCCAATGACATATATGATAAGGGGTTAATATCACAAATTTATAGAAAACTCACTCACCGCAACTCCAAAACAACAAACAACCTAATTAAAAAATGGGCAGAGGACATGAAGAGACATTTTTCTAAAAAGGACATACAGATGGCAAACAGACATATGAAAAAATGTTCAACCTCACTAACCATCAGAGAAATGCAAATAAAAACCACAATGAGATACCACCTCACCCCAGTCAAAATGGCTATCATCAATAAATCAACAAACAACAAGTGCTGGCGCGGATGTGGAGAAAAGGGAACGCTTGTGTACTGTTCGTGGGATTGCAGATTGGTGCAGCCACTATGGAAAACGGTATGGAGGTATCTCAAAAATCTGAAAATGGAACTACCTTATGATCCAGCAATTCCACTCCTAGGTATCTATCCGCAGAAATCCAAAACTCTAATTCAAAAAAACTTATGCACGCCTGTGTTTATTGCAGCACTATACACAATAGCCAAGACATGGAAACAACAGAAATGCACATTGGTAGACGACTGGTTTAAGAAACCGTGGTACATTTATACAATGGAGTATTATGCAGCCATAAAGAAGAAAGAAATCTTACCATTTGCAACAACATGGATGGACCTAGAGAACATTATGTTAAGTGAAATAAGTCAGACAGAGAAAGACAAATACCATATGATCTCACTTGTATGTGGAATCCAAACAAAGGAATAAGTGAATGAACTAATCAGAAACAGTTTTGGAGACATAGAGGAAAATCTTAGGGTTGCTAGATGGGAGGGCGGTGGGGATAAGGGGGAAGGTGAGGGGATTAGAAAACAGTCAGTAACCACAAGATTGCCATGGGGTTATGAAAGTTAATTTGGGGGATGTAATCAATAATGTTGTAAAGATTTTGTAGGGTATCCGATGGACACTTGTCTCATTAGGGAGACCACCTCAGGGATGATGTAGATGCCTGATCACTGCATTGTACACCTGAAGCTGAAGTTGAACAATAATGAATGTCAACTACAAGTTTATATATATAGAGAGAGATATATAGTTACGAGAAGTGGAGTACAGCATTAGGAATAGAGATAGTGGAAATGTAATGGCTGTGTGTGATGTCAGAGGGATAGTGGATGGACACAGTGTGAGGGATATAAATGATAAACGTCTAACTATTACTTTGTTTTGTGCACCTGAAACTAAAAAAAAAAAAAAAAAATTGGTAGTTACAAAATAGTCACAGGGATGTAAAGTACAGCATAGGGAATATAGTCAATATTGTAATAACTATGTATGGTGTCAAGCGCTACTAGACTTATCAGGATGATCACTCTGTAAGTTATATAAATGTCTAACCACTATGTTATACACCTGAAACTAATATAATATTTTATGTCAACCGTAATTGAAAAAAAAATATTTAAAAAATGATTAAAAAAATAATAATTAAATTAGTAAAATTTCTTTATACAGAGTCAATATAAAAATGAGTTGTACTTTTCTACTTGTAGAAAACAAGTAGAAACAAAGTTTTAAAAGTATAATTTATAATAGCATAAACTCAAATTCCTGGGAATAAATTTAATAAATTTATTTTATGAAGTTTAATTTAATAAATGGAGTGCTAATGCCATGTCCGTGGATTAAAATTTATAATATTGTGAATATATCAGTTATCCCTAAAATTTGTCTGTAGATTCAATAGAATATCAATCTAAATCCCAGCAGAGTTTTCTTTATTTCATTTGTGGAAAATAGTGAGAAGTTTTAAAAGCTTATAGAGTACTGCAGAAGGGTTCCAAATGGCCAAGACAAATTTTGAAAAGGAAATACAAAATTGGAAAACATTCTACTACCAAATACAAAGACTTAAGATGAACCACTTGTGGTATTGATGTGGTATTGACACTGTGATATTGATGCAAGAACAGATAATAGTCTAGCAGGATTATACAGAGTTCAGAAACATACCCATATATACAAGGTCCATGATATGCTATGCAATAGGGAAAGAATAGTAGTTTCAATAAATGTAATTAGATAGACTGAATATACCTAGAGAAAAAAAATATATACTTGACCCCTACCACAGTATATATAAAATCAGTACACACCATATAGAAAACTCAATTCCAGGTAGATTATAAACCTACATTCGGAAAGTAAAACGATAAAATATTGAGACAATAGCAAAGGAAAATATTTTTGTAACCACTGAGCAGAAAATTCTTAAATCAGAAAATAGAAGTACCAATGGTCTGGTGACTGGACATCTCTCCATGTTTGCATGACTCCCAGTACAAGGGAAAGGGCAGTTTGATGAAAACAGAAATGTGGCAAAAGATGGAAAGAGTGTCTTGGCAACATGCAAGTCCCTGGTCCAACGGCTCCTGCAGCCCAGATGCCCCCTTGCCTTTCTTGAGACATAGGTATTCAATATTTCCTCAGATCTGCCAGCCAATAAGTTCTCTGATTTGCTTAAACTGCTTTAAGATAGTTTGTTGTCACTTGTAAGTAAGTGAATCTTAGGTAGTACAACACTGGATGGGAACAACAAGCGGAGTCTCTTTTCTGCTCATCCTAGAGCAGTCTTGCTCATTCTAGGGATTGGTGTCTTACACAGGACCAGACCGTCAGAACCCTCACTGGAAATTTTGTTCAAGCCATTGGGATAGGTGCTGTGCTTTCTAGTACTCTGAGATAAAAGGAGCACATAAAGCAGCTGAAGAACAGCCAGAGAATAAAAGCTGAGCCAGTAGGGAAGACAGATGGACATAGCTCTGGAGCCATTATTTGGGCATCTGGACTCAACCAAGTCAACCCCAGAATATAAATAGCCAACTTGTGTAGTTCTACCAAGAGCAGCTTCTCCACTGCTGCCTTAATTTAACCTTAAAGTTGTTAAGCTTCCTAGAGATGTTAATAAGCATTTTTAAAGATCATTTATGTGTTTTCTTAAATAGACATGAGTGCTTACTATGTGATAGGCCATTTGCCCAGTGGAGATAGGCAACGTTGCCTTGAGGAAACTGTGTGTGACTAAAAGGGAGGAGACTGGGAGAAGATCAGTTAGTAAGTGCTCTTTTGATTCTGCGGCCTCACTGGTGCACTGACCATGATGCAGCTCGTGCTTTTCTATTACTACATGTAGTGAAAGGTTTCTTGCTCCAGTATCAAATGAAAAGCTAAGGTTACAACTGCGGTCCAGTTGTTACTTTACTAAATGCAGCTGTTTTCTGTTATTTGATAGCAATGGACAATCATTGAAGCATTTTCAAATATGGTGTGTGTGTGTGTGTGTGTGTGTGAAATACCCCTATCCCAGTGTAAGAATTTGGGCTTTTAACACTAGTAATTACTTATCTGTTGAATATTTTTCTTGATTTTACCTAATGATCTCTGAAGTTATTTTTGTCAACAATTTAAGAAAACAAAATAAAGAATTTCAATGAATCCCAAATTATGGTACAAGATAACGTGCCAAGCTTCCTCAGCTCAGTTTCACTCAAGGCAAAACAATTTTAGCTAAAATAAGAATGGCACATTCAGGAGGAATCAAGACAGAATTAAATCCTTCAGCGTCATGGAAAGATTTGACTCACCAATTTCCCTATTATCCATTGAGAACTTCTAGTTCATACATTAGAACTGACATTCACATTGAAGATCAATATGTAAACAAAAATTATTTCCCGATTTCATGGACTAATGAGGTTACACATTATTCATCGTGGATGTCTCTCTCTCTCTCTCTCTCTCTCTCTCTCTCATCTTTATCTCTATCTCTATCTCTACCTCTACCACCTCTCTAACTCTATTTCTATCTCTATCCTCTCTCTCTCTCTCTCTCCATCTTTATATCTCTATCTCTGTCTTTTTGAGATAAAGATATCTATTTTGAGATAAAGATAGAGATGGAGCTATAGAGATAACTAACACTCAGTTGTCTGAGTAACTGTTTAGTTATCCAAATGCAACAGGTATATCTTGTAACAACTTAAAATACTTATGTATTAAATAGGGAAAGAGTCACAGGTACATAGAATGCAACAACCAGTTGGAGAAATGCTTAAATAAATAAGTTAGGCTTGGGAGTTCTTGGAATCAAAACCCCATGCCGTAGGAAAATGAGACATAAATGTTCCTTTATGTTGGCTTTAGCTCCCTCAGTGAGTCATCTAATACCCTTTCTCCAAGCCCAACAGTAACTATATGTTTATTTAAGCTCTTACCAATGTAGATGGGTTAGTGATGCTGATCTCTTGAGTTGGCAAAAAGATGTTTAATAAAATTATGTGATTAGAAGGAATTCTAAGAGGAGATCCATCTCCCAGTCTTGAAATAATACTAATAATTAAAAAAAAACACACACAAACAAACAAACAAAAAAACACAAGAGAAAAAAAATCCAGAAAAAAGGAAAATAGCGACTTGTTTGACAGGAGGAATTTTGTTCATTCATCTGTGAAAACTGAGTGCCCAGAACAATATCAGTCCTCACCAAATGTTTGTAAAATGAGTGATAAAAAAAGTATATGCTGGAAGAAGGATTTAATTAAAGTTGATGTAATCAACATCCGTATTCTCTTTGTTTTTCACTGGAATATGTGATTGTCTGCATTTATATCTTAATCCTTTAATGTGAACTTCCATAGGCTGGTTTTTGCTTTAATAATGAAATACTTAATCCCACCAATTTTTTTTTTTTTTTATGTAGGTTTTACAATATCTGAGCCTCAAACTCTCGGTTCTGAGCTATTTTTTTACAGTTCTAGATTATAATGAAGATCCTGGAAAAACATTTGTATAAGATTCTTGATTCTCTCTCCACCCAAGGACAAATATACAAAATGAAGTTTCTATGATTTTTTCTTTTTTCCTTTATGCTCAGTGCTTTTTGTGTCTTTTCTAGGATATAGTTTCTACCCAGAGTCCATTAGAGGCTAAATAGTTTTTCTGAGAATTCTGATTTCTTATGCAGATAGGTTTTTTTGTTTGTTTGTTTGTTTGTTTCATACTGCAACAGAGGGTAGCTTTTATGACTTTTCTCTCTTCAGCATGATGGATACTTTTCCTAATTTATTCTCAGAGAGGTTTTTTTTCCCCATTTTAAAAACGATCTTCTCTGTTCTCTTATTAATTGTCTAGAGATTTTCTCAAATTACACGAGACAAAATGAAATGCAGCCACCAACTCACTAGACAGTCACGTGAGAATTGTGTTCATTCTTATGTTATACAATATAATATTTTATATGTCCTGTTACACATGCTTTTAAAATTATAGTTTCATAATACCTGTGTGTGTCCTTGAAAAGTCATAAAATTTAAGGGATTATTTCTTACCAGACTGTTTCAAGAGCTTGGCGAACCTCCCGAGGTCACTATACAAAGATGTAAGGGTACACTAAAATTGCTAGACTGGGGTGCAGAGGTCAGCCTGTTGCAGGCACATGAGTCATCCCCTTGAGTTTTCCCCCAGCTGTGAAGTTGGATGTTCTCATAAACTCTACTTTCAGTTCCTTCTTCAGCTCTGCAGTCTTACTGTATGTGCACGCAGTTTGATTTTTGTTGTTTGTTGATCCTTAGTCCTCTGTCTTCCATTTTTCAAGTTTAATTAGTGACCTTTAATAAGTATGCACTTTTTCTCACTCCATTATTTTAGAGAAATTTAAGATCCATCAACAGTTGTACTAAATCTGTTTTTACCAGGATTATTAATGACTTCTTTGGAAAGAAACATTACATTCTTTTTAAATGTAATGTTTCAATTAACATACGATTTACATAAGTGAAATCAACACCTTAAGTTTACAGATGAATGGATTTTTACTAATGAATACCTCCTAATCAAGACATAGAGCATTTCAACACCTCAGAAAAGTGCCTGGTACCTCTTTTTGGTCAATCACTCTCCTGGGAGGCAATCACTATTTTTATTTCAATAGCCATAGATTAGTTTTGTTTATTCTTGCATTCCACATAAATAAATCCTACAGTATGTACACTTTCGTACTCTTTCATGTATCATAATATTTTTGAAATTCAATCATACTGTTTTAATCAGTAGTGTTTTTTCTTTTCTTTTATTTCTGAGTAGTCCATCATATAAAAACACCAGAATTTACCTCATCCTCAAGGAGAGGAAGCATAACTCCTCATTCCTTAAGTGCAGTCTGTGTACAGCGACTTCCTTCCAAAAAGGAAAAGGGGAATAAGAGTAACTTTGCAGGGGAGAAACCTGACAAGCACCACTTCAGCCCAGGTGGCCAAGGTCAGTATCAACAGAACAAATCATATTCACAGTATGTATGTTTATAAGGGGTGATGAAATGGCATTTTCCTATGTCATCTTCCTCCCCAAAACCTATCACTCTGGTCTCATCTTGAGAAAAACAAATCAATTCTAGTAGCGAGACATTCCACACAATACCAGACCTTAAAACTATTAAGGTAATCAAAAACAAGGAAAGACCGAAAAACTGTCACAAACAAGTGGAACCTAAGGAGATGTGATGACTAAATGTAATGTGGTGTCATGGATGAAATCCTGGACAGAAAAAGATTATTAGGCATAAACTTTGAACTTTAAAAAATATGTAACATAATGTCGGTTCCTCAATTGCAACAAATGTGCCTTCCCAATGTAAGATGTTAATAAAGATAGAAATAAAGATGGAAACTGGGTGCTGGGTATATGAGGGTTCTCTTTACAATCTTCTCAAACTTTCTGTAAATCTAAACTTGTTCTAACAATGAAATCAATTTAAAATCAACAAATAAAAATGCACATGGACACGTACAACCACTTGATTGCGCATTGTGTTGTGGAGTTGGAGTGGTTTGCGTGTTCAGGCTAACAGGACTAAGGCTACTGCTGACACTGTGACTTAGGTCTTTCTTGTGAACACTTGCTGGTCTGATAAAATGAGTTTGGAGTGCATCCTCTCTACATTTTTTTTTGTTGTTGTTTTTTTTGGATGAGTTTAAGGAGGGTTGGTGTTATTTCCTGTATGATGTTTGGGAGAAGTTGCCTGTGAAGACATCTGGTCCTGGGCTTTTCTTTGTTGGGAGATCTTTGACTGCTGATTCAATCTCCTTGCTATTGTCTATTCAGGCTTTCTACTTCTTCTAGATTCAGTCTTGGTATGTTGTATATTTCTAGGATTTATCCATTTCTTTGTTATTTTTTTTTAATTCATAACTTCTTCTAAGTCATGCAATTTGAATTTTTTAGAAGAATTTATCCATAACTTCTTCTAAGTTATACAATTTGTTGGCTTATAATTATTCATAATAGTACTTTGCGATTTTTTAAAAGCAATTGTGTCATCTGTTGTAATGTCTACCCTTTAATTTCTGATTTAATTTGCGTATTCTCTCTTTTATTACTGAGTCTAGCTAAGGATTAATCAATTTTGTTTATCTATGCTTTTCTTTTTTTTAATTAAAGTTTATTGGGGTGGCAATTGTTAGTAAAGTTACATAGATTTCAGGTGTACAATTCTGTATTATATCATCTATAAATCCCATTGTGTGTTCACCACCCAGAGTCAGTTCTCCTTCCATCACCATATATTCGATCCCCCTTACCCTCATCTCCCACCCCCACCCCCTTACCCTCTGGTAACCACTAAACTATTGTCTGTGTCTATGAGTTTCTGTTTCTCATTTGTTTGTCTTGTTCTTTTGTTGTTTTTGGTTTATATACCACATATCAGTGAAATCACATGGTTCTCTGCTTTTTCTGTCTGACTTATTTCGCTCAGCATTACTCTCTCAAGATCCATTCATGTTGTCACAAATGTTCCGATATCATCTTACCGCCGAATAGTATTCCATTGTGTATATATACCACAACTTCTTTATCCATTCATCTATCGAAGGACATTTTGGTTGTTTCCATGTCTTGGCCACCGTAAACAAAGCTGCAATGAACATTGGAGCACACGTGTCTTTATCTCTAAATGTTTTCAGATTTTTTGGGTAGATACCCAGGAGAGGGATTGCTGGGTCATATGGCAATTCTATTCGTAATTCTTTGAGGAACCTCCACACTGCCTTCCATAACGGCTGCACCAGTCTGCATTCCCACCAACAGTGTATGAGGGTTCCTTTTTCTCCACAGCCTCTCCAACACTTGTTACTATTTGTCTTGTTGATGATAGCCATTCTGACTGGGGTGAGGTGATATCTCATTCTGGTTTTGATTTGCATTTCTCTGATGACTAGTGACGTTGAGCATTTTTTCATATGTCTATTTGCCATTTGTAGGTCCTCTTTGGAGAAATGTCTCTTCAAGTCCTCTGCCCATTTTTTCAATTGGGTTGTTTGTTTTTTTGTTGTTGAGTTGCATGAGTTCCTTGTATATTCTGGATACTAGCCCCTTAGCAGAGGTACTGTTTGCAAAAATCTTCTCCCATTCAGTTGGTGGTCTCTTTATTTTGTCAATGGTTTCTTTTGCTGTGCAGAAGCTTTTAAGTTTCATATAGTCCCATTCGTTTATTTTAGCTTTTACTTCCATTGCCTTTGGAGTCAAGTTCATAAAATGCTCTTTGAACCCAAGGTCCATAAGTTTAGTACCTATGTTTTCTTCTATGCAGTTTATTGTGTCAGGTCTTATGCTTAAGTCTTTGATCCATTTTGAATTAACTTTGGTACATGGTGACAAATAGCAGTCCAGTTCCATTCTTTTGCACGTGGCTATCCAATTCTCCCAGCACCATTTATTGAAGAGGCTGTCTTTGCTCCATTGTATGTTTTTAGCTTCTTTGTCAAAAATTATCTGTCCATATTTATGTGGTTTTATTTCTGGGTTCTCAATTCTATTCCATTGGTCTATGTGTCTGTTTTTCTGCCAATACCATGCTGTTTTGATTATTGTAGCCCTGTAGTACAAGCCAAAGTCAGGAAGTGTGATACCTCCATTATTGTTCTTTTTCCTTAAGATTGCTTTGGCTATTCAGGGTCTTTTGTGGTTCCAAACAAATCTGATGATTTTTTGTTCTATTTCTTTAAAAACTGCCATTGGGATTTTGATGGGGATTGCATTGAATCTGTATATTGCTTTGGGTAATATGGCCATTTTAACTATGTTGATTCTTCCAATCCATGAGCACGGAATGTCTTTCCATTTCTTTGTGTCTTCTTCAATTTCTTTCAAAAATGTCTTGTAGTTTTCAGCATATAGGTCTTTCACATCCTTGGTTAAGTTTATTCCTAGGTATTTTATTCTTTTTGCTGCAATTGCAAAAGGAATTGTTTTTTTGTATTTGTTTTTCTGAGATTTCATTGTTAGTATATACGAATGAAATACTTTTGTACGTTGATTTTGTAGCCGACAACTTTACTACTTTGCTGTATTCGAAGATTGTTTCTAGTAGCTTTTTGGTGCAGTCTTTAGGGTCTTCTATATATAGCATCATGTTATCTGCAAAGAGTGACAATGTAACTACTACATTCCCAATTTGGATGCCTTTTATTTCTTTCTCTTGCCTGATTGCTCTGGCAAGGACTTCAAACACTATGTTGAAAAGCAGAGGTGATAGGGGACAGCCCTGTTATGCTCCTGAACGTAGAGTAAAGGGCTTCCATTTTTCACCATTAATTATGAGATTAGCTGAGGGTTTGTCATATATGACCTTTTTTATGTTAAGCTACTTTCCTTCTATACCTATTTTATTAAGTGTTTTGATCATAAATGGATGTTGTATCTTGTCAAATGCTTTTTCTGCATCAAGTGATATAATCATATGATTTTTGTCCTTTATATTGTTTATGGGATGAATCACATTGATGGATTTTTGGATGAGGAACCATCCTTGTGCTCCGGGGATGAACCCCACTTGGTCATGATGAATAATCTTTTTAATACATTGTTGTATTCGATTTGCTAGAATTTTATTTAGGATTTTGGTATCTGTATTCATAAGAGATATTGGTCTGTAGTTTTCTTTTTTTGTGTTGTCCTTACCAGGTTTTGGTATCAGGGTAATGTTGGCCTCATAAAATGACTTGGGGAGTACTGTCTCTCTTTCAATTTTTTGGAAGAGTTTGAGCATTATTGGTATTAGATCCTCTTTGAAGGTTTGGTAGAATTCACTAGTGAAGCCATCTGGTCCAGGACTTTTGCTTTTGGGAAGGTTTTGGATGACTGATTCACTTTCGTTACTGGTGATCGGTCTGTTAGATTTTCCAGTTCTCATGATTCAGCCTAGAAAGGGTATGTGTTTCTAAGAACTTGTCCATTTCTTCCAGGTTATTGAATTTGGTAGCATATAGTCCTTCATAGTATTGTTGGATGATCTTTTGTATATCTGAGGCGTCTGTGATAACTTCCCCTTTTTCTTTTCTGATTTTGTTTATTAGTGTCTTATCTCTTTTTATCTTAGTAAGTCTAACCAAGGGTTTGTCAATTTTGTTAATCTTTTCAAAGAACCAGCTCTTTGTCACATTCTTTTTTTCTATTGTCTTTTTGTTCTCTATTTCCTTCAGTTCGGCTCTGATTTTTGTTATTTTCTTTCTTCTGCTGACCTTGGGTTTCATTTGTTCTTCTTTTTCTAGTTATTTACGATGTAACATGAGGTTACTTATTTGGGAGTTTTCTTGTTTCTTGAGTAAGGCCCGTAATGATATAAATCTCCCTCTTAAAACTGCTTTTGCGGCATCCCAAAAAGTTTGGTAAGATGTATTTTAATTGTCATTTGTTTCTATGTATCTTTTGATATCTCCTCTAACTTCTTCTTTGACCCAGTCGGTCTTTAAAAGTATGTTGTTTAATGTCCATGTATTTGTGTTTTTTTCTGCTTTCTTTTTGCAGTTGATATCCAATTTCAAAGCCTTGTGATCAGAGAATATGCTTGGTATGATTTCAATCTTCTTAAATTTGCTGAGGCTGATTTTATGTCCCAATATATGGTCTATCCTTGAGAATGTTCTGTGTACACCTGAAAATAATGTATAGTCTGATATTTTAGGATGAAGTGCTCTATAAATGTCAATTATGTCCATTTCATCTAATGTGTCATTTAGGGCTGCTATTTCGTTATTTATTTTCTGTTTGGATGATCTATCCATAGCTGTCAATGATGTATTTAGGTCTCCTACTATAATTGTGTTTCGGTCAATTTCTCCCTTTAGTTCTGTTAGTAGTTGCTTGGTGTATTTCGCGGCTCCCTGATTGGGGGCATAAATATTGATGACTGTTATGTCTTCTTGTTTTATAGTCCCCTTTACCATTATGAAATGTCCATCTGTGTCTCTTGTCACCTTTTTCACCTTAAAGTCTGTTTCATCTGATATCATTATGGCTACACCTGATTTTCTCTGGATACCATTTGCTTGGAGGGTCAATTTCCACCCTTTCACTTTAAGTCTATGCTTGTCCTTGTAACTGAGATGTGTCTCTTGGAGACAGCATATGGTTGGGTTTAGTTTTTTGATCCAATCTGCTACTCTGTGCCTTGCTTTGGTGAGTTCAGTCCATTTACATTTAGGGTGATTATTGATATGTGAGGATTTCCTGTCATTCTGTCTTTAGTTTTCTGGTAAGGTTGTGTCTCCATTGTTTCTTTGCCTTTTTGCTGTTGTCTATTATTTCTGTGTGGTGCTATTCTATGATGTTTCCCTCTGTTTCTTCTTTTATTACAGTATATATTTCAGTTCTGGATTTATTTTGAGTGGTTTCCCTTAAGTTTATGAAAAGAAAGTTTGATATTTGGAGTATTCCATTTTCTTCAGCATGCTTATTTTCTCCATTCCTGTATTCCGCTTCACGCCTTTACTCTCCCCCTTTTTATGTTTTGGTTGCCACAAATAGTCCCTGTTGATGGTGGTCGAATAGCCTCCTTTAGTATTTCTTTTAGTGCAGGTCGTGTATTAGAATATTCCCTCAGCTTCTGTGTGTCTGGAAAGGTCTTTATTCCTCCTTCATATCTAAAGGATATTTTGCTGGATATATTATTCTTGGCTCAGAAATTTCTCTCTTTCAATAGTTTGAATATTTGGTTCCACTCCCTCCTGGCTTGTAGAGATTCTCCTGAAAAATTTGATGATAATCTAATGAGCTTTTCTTTGTAAGTTACCGTCTTCTTTTCCCTGGCTTCCTTAAGGATTCTTTCTTTGTCATTGATTTTTGACAGCTTCAATACAACATGCCTTGGAGAAGACCTGTTGGATTTGAGGTAATTAGGTGTTGTATCTGCTTTTTGGATTCAAGGATCCAGTTGTTTCCACAAGTTTGGGAAGCTCTCATCAACTATTTGTTTGAATATATTCTCTGTTCCCTTCTCTCTTTCTTCTCATTCTGGTATGCCTATTATTCTTATATTGCTCTTTCTGATTGAGTCAGAAAGCTCTTGTAGAGTTCCTTCATTTCTTTTAAGTCTCAAGTCTCTTTCTTCTTCCATCTGGTCATTTCCAGGTTTCTATCTTCGATGTCACTGATTCTTTCCTCCATCTGGTCAACTCTGCTACTAAGCTGGCTATTTCATTCTTAATTTCTTCTATTGAGTTCTTAATCTCCAGAAATTCTATTGGATTCTTTTTTAAAATTTCAATGTCTTTCGTCAAATGCTCATGTTGTTCTTTGATTGTGTTTCTGTGTTCATTAAACTGCCTTTCTGCGTTTTCTTGCATCTTGTTGAGTTTTTTCAGAACTGCAATCTTGAATTTTCTGTCATTTAAGTCACATATTTCCATATCTTTAAGTTCATTTTCTGGAGTGGTTTCACTTTCTTTCTGAGCTGTCTTGTTGATGTGGTTATTCATGACTATTAATGATTTATTATTTACCTTCCTAGACATCTGCAGGAGTGGCTTCTGCAACAGGTTGATAGGAAGAGGTCTGTCTTTTGTTTTCCAGTAGATGTTGGTAGAATGTTTTATTTTCTCTCTGACTGCAGCCTTTTTTTCTCTCTCACACGGTATTGCTATGTTTCCTCTGCACTATTCCAGTTTGTCACACAATGGAGGGATTCCCTGGGAGACGGGCTTCTCCTCTGTTAATAGTTCGTCTGTGTCACAGGGCACAGTGTTCCTGTGGGTATGCGAAGAGCTTTTGAGGTTCTAAAGTTCTTCTTGCACCATATTCAGAGCTCGTATGTTTCAGCAGTTCTGTTTACTCCTGCAGCGATCCGCCCAGATAGGTGGGGTCAGGGGCGAGGTTACTTGTGAGAGGTGGCCCAGAGCAATGGCGGTGACCACCACCCAATCCATTCCTGCTTCCACAGCTCCCTCCCCTTTGCCGGAACTAGTTGGGCTGCGAATCTGTGTCTGCGGTCCACAGTTCTCAGAACAGCAAATATTCTGTTCTTTTGATCTGACACTGCTACTGTTCCGCTTCTAGCATCGGGCATGTGGGGCAGGGCGAGCTCTGGGAGGGGAGGGAGGGGGTGGCTAGTCTCAGTGCCTAAGGCTCCGTTCTCTGCTCGGCAGTGAGGGCTTAAACCATCGTTTTCAGCCTTTTTCCTCAGTCTTTTCTCCAAGGTCTCTGCCGTGAGCGTTGGGTTCAGCCGTGTTATATGCTGTCCCCTCAGCCCTGTAGGCCATAAGCAGAGCCCTAGCAGTCCGAGTTCTTCCCTCTCCCGCAGCTCTGGTAGCTCCGGGATGCAGCGAGCTCAGAGCACTGGGCTAGGTCTGCATCCTGTGCCCACGCTGCTCCATCTCTGCACTTCTCCCTTCCCTCTTCCCCTGCTCATGCGATTCACCCACCGTTAGGTGAATTCAATAGTGAGCCTCTTCGTCTTGCCTGTCTGTTGTGCACGGAGTCCTTTGTGGAGTTGGAGCTGTTTAGTTTGTTGTAAATTCCAGGGGAGATTTCCAGAGGCTCACCTCATGCTGCCATTTTGATGACGTCCACAGCTTATCTTTTCAAAGAACCAATTCTTAGTTTGGTTAATCTTTCCTATTGATTTTCTGTTCTCTATTCATTTATTTCTGCAGTAATCTTCATTTCTTTCCTTTGCTAACTTTGAGCTCAATTTGCTTTTCTTTGTCTATTTCCTTAAGACGTATAGTTAGATTGTTTATTTGGGATCTCTCTTGTTTCTTAATGTAGAAAGTTCTATGAACTTCCCTCTGAGAACTGCTTTTGCTGCATCCCACACGTTCTCGTATTTGTGTTTTGCACACCACGGTCAGCTGGTATCCCAGAGCTTCCAGACCCACGTGGTCTATCCCTACATCCATTCCCTCAAGAGCAGACTGTGCAGCTTGTCTGCAACATCTTAGGCCTGAGAGATGACCAAATTGCAGAGTGTGGATTGAGCTCAAATGTTCAGGCTGGTGTCCAAAGGTGCATGTATGAAATCTCCAGCAGGATGAGGTGACTCAAGAGAAGGCTACAGAAGAGTGATAGCTCCTGCCATGTTCTAGAGGAGACTTTTAATAATGTTGAATTTAAACCCAGCCTTTTAGGTTGTTGTTATAAAGCTATTTATCAGAGTAGAAAGATAGATAGTATGTTCTTAAATAGTTTGTAAGCTTGATTTATAACTCTTGAATATTTAGGCATCTAGCATATGGGCCTCCATTTAAAATCTTGTCTTAGGCTCCACAAGTATTAGGACTCAACTGGTTTGGTTTTGAAAAATATATTTCCTCCATAATACTCTCTCCTCTCAACTGGTGTAAACTGAATTCTTTTTTTAAAGCCTAGTTTAAAGTATTATGAAACTTTCTTAGCCTCATATTTTAGAATTTATTCCTTCCTGTGAATTACTATGGCATTTGTTGTCTGCGCCAACACTACGGTACATATCCAATGTTTGCATTTTTAACAGTAATTTTATTTAAGAACCCCTACAGTAGTGTATTGTCACAGGCCATATTGTACCCGTCCTTGTCCATGTCTCTGGTCACATTACAAGTAAGGGCCTTCTGAATGAAGGCACAATCTGCTTCCAGGGGAAGAGCTTGGGACAAGTTATTACTCATGACTAGCTTTTTAGTAATTGTCTTAAGGAAATATTTAAAACGTGTACACTGAGCCAGTGCAGACATAACTGTGGATCGTATCATGTAAGTTAATGTATTAATGTTTCTTATTTTATCACATGATGGTTGTGGTAGTGATATAATTACATTTTAAAGTTAGAGGGGGGAGGTTCGCCTTTGTTCTGTCACTCATTTTCCCCTCCCAACAGACCCTTTCACTCAGATTATAAAGCTGCCATGGTCAAAGAATTTGTCCTATACCATTTGAATCCCGATGTGTAGGATGCCATTTCTATACCTAATAGACACTTATCAAATATGTGTTGGAGATGCTGAAGCTGGAACCAGTGTCTCTGCACTGCAGATGTTCAAAGGCTTGGGGCAGGCTAGGCAAATGCAGATTTAAGATTGGGCAAGTTGAGAGGGAAGCATGAGGACCACATGTTGAAATGGGAGGTGTTTGAGTGGCACTGGGGTTTTACTGGGGTTCATTCAATCTTAGAAAAATATATATATATTGAACTTTTCCTACATGTCATTTGCTGTTATATGTGTTTGAGATACAACTGTGTATAAACAGGTAAGTGACCCAGGCTTCCTGTGGGGCTCACTTTCAACACTGGAAGCCTGGTAGTTAATAATGAATATAATAAATAGGTAAAATATAATATGTTAAATGGTGATATGCTACAGAAAAGAGAACAGTGGGTTAGGATAAGGAGAAGGGGCTGAAGGGTAAATATGGCCTCGGGTTGACAATTTAAGTATGGTCCATTAGGTAGGTGCATTGAGGGTAACATTGCAGCAGACTTAAAGTGAAGCAGGGAACTCCATTATGCAGACGTTGAAGGGAAGATTATTCCTGACAGAAGGAACAACCAGTGCAAATACCTTCCATTGGGTCTGTTCAGGCAGAGCAGGGCAATGTTCTAAGGACAGAAAAGAGCCACTGTGCGGCAGGGGGTAAACAGTGAGCAGGCGGAGTGAGGCCAGGTGACAAGGCCCGCGGAGGCTGCCATGTGGTCGAGGGCCTCCGGATCGATGGCGGACTTTGGATTTTGCTCTGAAATCCATTGAGCAGCTTTGAGCAGAGGAACGCCCCCTCGGGTTTATGTTTTAAAAGGCTCATGCTGGTCACTGTGCAGAGCAGAGAACAAAGATGTAAAAGAATCAGGAAGACCAGTGAGAGGCGTGAGGAGGCCATTGAACTGACGCAGGAGAGGAACGATGGCAGCAGTGGAGGTGGTGACAAATGGTCAGACTTTGGATGTATTGGAAATTAGAATCAATCTGACTTCCTGACAGATTAGATGTGACTCTGGGTATATATCCTCTCCCCAGCCAAGATTAACACAGTTCAAGATATATGGTCTATTTGCTTTTTAAAAACAGAACTAGTAATAATTATTTTCTGTTATTAAAGGGTGAATAATAAATTACAATGAAAAATAAAATAAAAGTATTGCATAATTAACTTAAAAACAAGTATAAATAAAGAAAAACATGCTTAATTAAATAAAAGTAAGACTCAAAGAAACTAGCACATTTCAGCTGTTAAAATAATCACTTTCTATCATCATCAAACATACACTTAAAACAAGCTTTGTTTTTCTCCCCAGATTGGTGTTGGGATGGAGACAGGGGTCTAGAGTTTAGAGGTAATGACCAGAGACATTGTTCTACAAGCTGGAAAGGCACTTGCTGTTTATGACAGTCTGGAGTGGTGGGGAGAAATACAGAGATACCAACCCTGGTGAAAATGTTCTTGGCCGGAGTTCAAGCGCTGGAGATTTGGAAGTGAGATCTGGTATACTGTTTACCTCCTTGAGAATGGGTAGAAAGGGAGTCATGGGGGGCCGGGAGGAGAAGTTGAAGAAGAGAAAACGTGAACAGGCACAGTTATCTCCTTCATGCTAACATTGCCCTGGTGCCTCGAGAAGCACGATCCTCACACACGTTGTCCCCACAGCCATGTCTCCAGAAATCACTGGGAAGAACAATGGCTCCTGCTCAAGAGGGAGGAGTTAACACAAGCAGGAGAATCACACTAGTGGGAATGGAAGAAGAAGACATGTCACAGCAGAACAGCCAGGGAGGGCAGTGGGATCTAAACAGTATCACAAACAATATTATTCAGTATCAAACACTGGGTAAGGATGTTTAAATATACGTTTATGATTAGGAAAGCAACACAGTTTTATCACTTAAAAAACATTGGGAGAATAAAGGAACGTAGAAATAAGGGGAAAATTGTCAATAGTGCTATCGGAAAGGCTGCTTGTTTTAAAATTAAAAATGAAACTAGTCCATTTAATGAGTAAGTATCAAATATTTCCTCAACACAATGAAGTGCAGTGAATGCTTTCTTTGGTTGGATTAATCACTCAGTGACATGTGTGCACAGCAGTGGGAAGCACCCTCTTGTCCGCTGTTTTTTATTGCACTGACCTGTCCTTTCTGAAGCCCAAGAAGCCCTATTGCTTGGAATGTCACAAATGGTCATGATGTCTGTAAGCTCCATAACTTTGCATCTGGAGTTCTGATTTAGCATAAAGATGTGTAAAAATGTGTGGAACCACATCTGAAGAAGCAAAGGAACCCTTTTTATTCCCAACCATCAGTGTGATTTATGATCACTGAACTGCTTCCCGATCCCTCTTTGAAAATGGCCCACAGCAAAAATGGAAGAGATGCAGATCTAAGGGGCTGCTGTGCTTGGAAAATGGGTATTCATGGATCAAATGCTTGGCATGGACATGGCTGTCAGCACCTCAGGTGCAGAATGCATTTCAAATTTTAAGGAGACTATTTTGATTTTGAAATAATTCACACTCAACTATTTCTTTAGATAGGTCTGAGTAATAGCTGTACAAAAAAAAAAAAAAATTACCTGGAATGAGTTACAACAGGCTTTTCCAACTTTTTCAACCAAAGCTAATGGGAATGTAATTTTTCCATGGCTCTGATAAATAAAAACTTGAAAAAAAGGTTTTAATGATTTTATCCATTGCAGGTGCCAGTATGACAAGTGAAGCCATAAATCACAATAGCACATAATGATGTTTTTAAAATAGCCAAGGAAAAATTGAATGTTTCTTGTCAACTTCTTTTGAAATGAAACATTTTAAACATTGCTTGTGAGACAGATCGTCCCTGTGCCCTCTACAGCTCATAGGTCTGTAACAAAACAAAAACGCCCCCACACTTGAGCTTGAAAATCATCCTCTTGTAACAAAATGTAAGCTCTGGAAACCATAAGATCACTGCAGCTAACACAGAATATTTTTCCACCTTGGAAGAGGGTTGTTGGGATGGTTGTTCCCTCCTGGCCACCAGGCAAAACACGTACGCAGAGCCATGCACTCAGCCCTCTGAGATAAGCCAGGGAGCCTACAAGTTCCTGGGGTTCATTTTCAAATGCTCTGTAGAAGCCAGATATTTGGAACGCTAAATCGTTTTTCCTTGGAAGCACTGTTAAAGACTTCACATTCTCATAAAAGCTTAAACCAGTGGTGGTTGCATGTCTCATATGAGAATTAGGACTGCACGGTTGTGAGAGTTGGAAATAAACTCTAGAGGAATAAAGAAGCACAGTGTCTTTTCAAAGAAAACTTTGTTTTCTTCTGTGATTATACAAAGGCGTCCACCCGACGGCTTCCCACCAAAGCTTCCCTGCTCTCAAGACTCACAGCTTTTTTCTACCTTCCTTTCTTTCATTTAGAGAAGTAAGTCTGCAGGTCTCTTAAGAGATACTGAAGTATTGTATTTAGGGAAAGTAGAAAATGCACCAAGAAATTATAAAGCAAAATAAAACAAGCAAACCAGAGAGATTAGTTACCACGTTTAGATATCATAGAGCTCTGACATAAACTCATATCCATGACATTTATTACTATGTATGATAATAAAGTCAGTCCTATTTTACCATTTCTATATTAACTTCTGTGTTTTTGCTCTTAAGATGGTAACCTAACCCTGTACCTTCTTAAGATTCCAGCCTGGTCATCCCAGGTCCATCTTTCTTGACTATGTCAGGAAATCTTTTGTATCTTTCTGGAGCGTCATTCTGTTCTTAGATCTTGCAAAGACAAACACCTACGGGTGAGAATTAAGACACCAGTTACACATAACTACTAAAGTAGGATTCTTACACAATCTCCTTGATTGAGAAGAAGCAAAGTGGTCAGCACCTCCCGGGTGTCCTATAAAGTACTGTTACTTTGCACATTACTGTCCAAACCTATCCGCCTTCCTTCTCTCACATGAAATAAACAACTTGATGATTGTGTATTTTATTGGGAAACTGTCCAGATGATACACAAACCATCTAAAGACTCCCTGGGGTAACTGTGATTTAATTGTTTTTTAATGAATATACACAAAGAGTGAAACCAAAAATTGCCAAACAAGATATGCAGTCACAGACTTATGAGTAAATTTACCCTTAGAATAAAAACTTCTCATGGAAATTAAATCAATTCAGATGGCTAATTACCCTGACAAAAGATAAGAGATACACATTTATACTGAATGTAGGCGTATGATTTTAGGTCAACTACTTCAACACTCTTTTGAAACCAAGAGCTATCCTGACCTCTCCAAGAGCTCATATGAAGTAAATGGCAGATGAAAAACATTGGTGTGCTTTATGATTATCTAAAACCACAGCCATAACAGAAACGGAGCAGCTATTTCACAGCACTACGCACAGGGACAGAGACTGGCCTCATGCTGGTGAGCTGGTGCTCAGAGGTCCTGCTCACACCGCCTATTTGGCAAATGTGCAGACACATCCAAGAGCTGCCTGAGCTTCAGTGAGCAGTGCTTCCAGGCAGTCATATGTCACACTTACGGTGCTGAGACCTGGGTTCACTTAAATGACACACACACTTCCACTACCAGACGTCCAGTCCTTTGAAAGATCCTAAATTAAGGATTTTTTGGAAACCTCCAGAAGTCACTGTCTACAAAAGCACACACTTCCCACCCAAAATGATGGAACAAGATTAATTTCTGATTCATCCACAGACATTTCTGTTTCTTTGCTTCTTCTAATCTCACCTGTATTAGAGTTTGGCCACGTTTAGAACACTAGTATCTTCATCTGATCCCATTATTTTTACCTCCTATTTTCTTGTTTTTCCACTTCAGAAAACACAAAACTCTTGAAAATTTTTCATAACCTGCAGTTACTGCTCTGATAACTGTTTGCTAAATCTGGCCCCCTCCCCAATCTGATAGCTGTTCTTTCAAACACTTTAGAGAATAGATTCCTTTTTTACGTGGCTCTTTTAGTTCTTAAGTTTTCCTCACCTTATTAATACCAACCTTCAGCCTTCCAAAAAATGAACCTTAACCTCATACCATTAAAACATTTCCGCTGAGGTCATTATAACCCAATCAACAAGAACTGGCCAGTCCTGAAAACACTAAGATTGGAGCGATCCCAACCACAATGGTCAATTTGTTCTCTTTGGAGACATTTTAAGTCTGTTTTAAATTGACTAAGAAAAGAAAATGTACTCATAAAGGGACACAAAATCTGCCTTTTTCTGTTGAGATAAATGATCCTTACATTCCCAGTGCAGTCTGTGCATTCTTTCCTATCTGGGCATCAGATTTACACCTGCTTGTGACACATACACACTTATTTGTGTGTTCAGGATACTTATTAGGGATTTGAAAATCTATCCACACTCCAGTTGATCATATTTCTATAGAAAAAAAATTACCTGAAAACCTCCAAAATGTGTACACAAGCTTATTTATAAAACTCCCATAGGGACCATTGAGAGATAACTCTTCATGCATACCATGTCAACTGCAATTCTCATTTTAGGGATACTGCAGCTGGAAAGTTCATCCAAAACTTGTCTTTGATACTAAGAAATGTGTAAGAGTCCAACCGTTAGCCAGAGTTGTTGGAATCACAGTATTTGAGTTCCCCTAAACTGGACATGGGGAAATGCACACGATAGCAAACATATTTGGCCACACCTACAGTCCTGGCTCAAGAAAAACTTGAGGGGACAGCACTCACTGACTGTCCATGAGGAGTCCCCTGAAGGGCAGGCAGGAGACACAGAGCTCAACATCCCACTTCCCCTTTCCCTTTTAGTCTCCACCATCCACTGTAATGTGGTTTCTACAAATTCTTTCTACCATGCAATTCACTGGATGGAAATCACAAACAAGGGTTTTGTTGTATTTTCTCTCCAGATTGTTGCAAAGATAGAAAACTGGCCTTGAAAAGGAATTGCAGTCACCCAATGTTTAAATGAATTAATGAATGAATCAAGCATATTACATCAAAAAGTCTGTAGTGAGTTCTACAAGTTTCAACACAAATATCATTAACCCACTCCGAAAACCTCAAAGACCAAGTGCCCATTTTTGTGACATAATGGCAAGCCTTTAAAGTCAAAGTGCAAACCCAAACATAAACCCTATGGAATTTCTGTGAGTAGGGGAGAGAGCTGGGCTATGTCCCATAGATGACAAGTTAGCTGGATTTGCGACATAATGGGTGTAATATTTTATGATACTTTTCTACTAAAAACATCTCTCAATTTGCTAAACTAACCCTTAACTAAAAATATGCACACTGTTTGGTTACTTCTACTGATATTTAGAATGAATGCTGTATGCCTGCTGACTTCTTTGAATGTACATGTTAAGAGCAAACTAGAAAGGACATCCAAGATGGAAGAGTAGATAAACACTGTGCCTGTTTTCTTCCATGAAAAATTTACAACTAAATTATAGAACAATCAACCTGGAGAACCATCTGAAGTCTGGCTGAACAGAAGTTTTACAACTAAAGGTGTAAAAAAGAAGCCATGTTGAGACTGGTAGGAGGAACAGAACTGTGGAACTGACTAATCCCAAGCCTTCATGTGGCAGTTGAGAGCCGGGAGGGACTTCTTGGCCTTGGAAGGTCCCCCCAGAGGAGTGAGGGAACTCAGGCCTACACTGACCTCTCCAGCTCAGAGTACTGGTGCCAGGAAGAGAAGACCCCACATTATCTGGTTATCAAAAACAGTGGGGATTCCAAACATCTGGGTGGGATGGAAGGTGATGGGAAACCCAGCCATCCTCTTAAAGAGCCTGCACATAGACTCACTCGCTCACAGGCACTCACCTTGGGTTCTGGCAGAGGGACAGTGACTCGGGGGGAGTCGGAGGCATACAGGGGGCAGACTGATGTGTGTGGCTTTGGAGGGGGCTGGAAGACAGTTGGCATTTTCCCTGTGTGTGTGTGTTTGTGTGTGTGTGTGTGTGTGTGTGTGTGTGTGTGTGGCGGGGTCCTACTCTCATGCAGCCGGCAGGAGTGTACCATCTTTCCTGTGTTTAGCCTTCCCCCAATGCTTATGGCCAAATCTGAATCTGATTGGTCTGGTGAGCTCTGCAGCTCCACCCTGGTGACTGACTGAGACCCTACTCCATGGAACTTCCCCAACACCTGTGGCACTTTCTCTAAGCTTACCCAGCCCCACCCAGGTTGCACTCTTTCTTGGAAAACTATCAGAGTCCAACAGACCCCAGGCGGGTGGCAACCAGCCTGTTTACCCAGAGCTTCAAGCTCAGCACTGGCCCCAAACCAGGGTGTACATAAACCTGGTGACCACAACTTTTCTGACCCTGCCTCACCAAATTGTGTACCACACAAAGCTATATCAGAGGCTGAACCTTAAGTGAGATGGCAAGTGACAGCAGTCTTCAGGGTGTCTTGGTCTTTTGCCGAACTACTCCAGGCCTGGAACTGGTGGCAGACATCCTCGGTTCACAGTGTGGCCTCTCTCATGTGCCTCCAACTTTAGAATAGGCAGTGACTAACTTGCAGATCACTCTGTAGCTCCTATCAAGTCGTCCCCGGCTGGTCACAGGCAGTGACTGACTTGGATGTGGACTGGAGCCTCTCCCAAAAGGCCCCAGAGCTAACATACTTGGAGGCTGGCTTCAAGCTACAGCAGAGCACCACCCAATTAGTCCCACAAGCAGCACACCCAAAGGGAAGTCTCAACAGGAACCACAGCCCACTGGGGCAAGTCCCACTCAGTGGAGTAAGCCCCCTGTACAGCAGCCTGTAAGCTGTGCACATGGCCAAACCCCACAACCAATCAGCACGAGAGCCAATCTCTCCCACTGACATGTCAACAGCAATCACAGCTCAAATATAACATGAGTGCACACACAACCCACACAAGGTACACTCCTGGGCACCTCGTGCAGGTGACCAGAGAAACTGTGCCATTGGGCCCCACAAGGCACCTACTGTATAAGGCCATCTGGCCAAGACTGGGGGATGTTGCAGATCTACCTAATACATAGAAACAAACTGAGAGGCAGCTAAAATGAGGGAAAAAGAGAAATATGTGCCAAAGGAAAGAACAGGAGAAAACTTTAGAAAAAGAACTAATCAAAATGGAGGCAAGGAATGGTTATTGGAGTGCAAACAGAGTTCAAAACAATGGTTATAAGTATGCTCAAAGAATGTAATGAGAACTTCAATAGAGAGATAGAAAGCATAGAAGGACATAGAAACCATAAAAAAGAACGAGTCAGAAGTGAAGAATACAATAACTGATATGAATGCACTTGAAGGAATCACCAGCAACCAGATGAAGCAGAGGATGGAATCAATGATTTGGGAGATAAGGTAGCAGAACACACCCAATTAGAACAGTAAAAAGAAACAAAAAAATCCAAAAAAATGAGGATAACTTAAGAGACCTCTGGGACCACATCAAGGATAACAACATTCGCATCATAGGAGAAGAGAGAAAACAAGGAATTGAGAACATATTTGAAGAAATAATGACTGAAAACTTTTCTAACCTGGTGACAAAAATAGACACACAAGCTCAGGAAATGCAGAGAGTTCCAAACAAAATGAACCCAATAGGCCACCAACACATTATAATTGGAATGACAAAGGTTAAAGACAAAGAGAGAATCCTAAAAACAGCAAGAGAAAGGCAACTGGTAAGTTAAAAGGGAGCTCCCATAAGATTGTCAGCTGATTTCTCAACAGAAACTTTGCAGGCCAGAAGAGATTGGCACAAAATATTTAACATGATGAAAAGCAAGGACCTACAACCAACATCACTCTACCCAGCAAGGCTATCATTTAAAGTAGAATAACAGATAAAGAGCTTCCCAGCTAAGGAAAAGGTGAAGGAGTTCATAACCACCAAATCAGCATTACAAGAAATGTTAAAGGGACTTCAAGATGGAAAAAAATGATCAAAATTATGATTAATGAAATGGCAATAGCTACATATCTATCAACAATTACTTTCAATGTAAATAGACTAAATGCTCCAATAAAAAAAATACAGGATAGCTGAATGGATAAGAAAACAAAGCCCTTACATACACTGCCTACAAGATACTCACTTCAGATTAAAAGACACACAGACAGAAAGTTAAGGGATGGAAAAAGATATTTCATAGAAATGGAAATGAACAAAACAAAAACAACAACAAAAACGCTGGGATAGCAATATTTAATACGAGACAAAACAGACTTTAAAACAAAGGCTATAACAAGAGACAGAGAACCCAGTAATCCCACTTCTGGCTATTTATCCAAAGAAACCCAAAATACTACTTTGAGGGGACACACACATCCATTTGTTCATTGCAGCATTGTTTACAATGGCCAAGATGTAGAGGCAGTCTGGGTGTTTGTCGATGGAAGAATGGATAAAGAGGAGGAAGTAAATATACTCCTATACAATGGAATATTGCTCAGCCATGGAAGAGAATGGGTTGCCATCTGTGGTGGTATGGATAGGCCTGGAGGGTTTTGTGCTGAGGGAAGTATGTCAGACAGAGAAAGACAGATGTAATGTGATTCCACTTATCTGTGGCATCTAAAGAACAAAGTAAACAAATAATACAAAACCAAATTCATAGATACAGAGAACATTTTGATGGTTGACAGATGGAAGGGGGGTTGGCAATGAGTGAAAAGGTGGAAGGGATTAAGATGTACAAATTGTTACACAGTAGTCATGAGGATGTAAGGTATTTCATAAGGAATATAGTCAATAAATAATATTGTAATAACTATGTGTGGTGTCAGATGGCTACTAGATTTGTTGGGGTGAGAGATGGCAGGGTGTTGGAGGGCAGGGTGTAAAAGGTGAAGGGAGCAAAAAGAACAAACTGATAGTTACAAAATAGTCATGGGGATGTAAATTAAAGCATAAGGAATATAGTCAATGATATGGTAATAACTATGTATAGTACCATGTGGGTACAAGACTAGTCAGGGGGATCACTTCTTAAATTATATAAATGTCTAACTGCTATGCTGTACACTTGAAATTAATATAAAATAATACTGAATGTCAACTGTAATAGAAAAATTTTAAAAGGGGGGGAGAGGTGAAGGGGAATACGAGGTTCAAGTTTCCAGGTATAAAACAAATAAGTCATGGGGATGTAATGTATAACATAGGAAATACAATCAATAATACTGTGATAGCTTGATACAGTGTCAGATGGTTGCTGGACTTATCATGGTGATCACTTCTTTAGGTATATAAACATTAAATAACTATGGTGTACACCTCAAACTAATATAATATTGTATTCTAGCTATATTTTAATACAAATCTTTAAGAAATAAATTAAAATAAATTGAAAAAAAAGCAAACTAAAGATGCATGCCATTCTCTGAAGACAAAGTTTTATGTCTATTTCTGGCACCTTCAAGTAGCAGTAAGGTCACCTCATACCTAGAAATATGATTTAGTAATATACTTCTTACATTTAAATGAACCTCTGGGAAAAACAAGAGTTTTTGAAATACTACTGTGGAAAGTTTTTAAATACGTCAAGTGCAGACTTCAGTTATTCAGTGGAGCTTGTGCAGCGGAAACCAGTTAAACAGCCTCAGAATCCTGGCAGTCTTTGTCATACAATAGACTTTAGAGTAAACCCACCCTGGTTTCTTAATACATTCAGAATCTTTTATTTATAATGAAAAACATAATCAGAAGGCATATTTCTAAAAATTGAGAAGCTGCTTGTGAGGAAGAGTCATCCGTGAAATGAGGCATGTTGCTTTCTGATGGAGTCCCAGCACCCGCTACCCCTTGACACATTACCACCTACAAAACTTATAGGGACCAGATTTTCCAAGACATACTTTACTCAAAGTCTCAATGTTTTTCCTTCTATCTCCCTGTTGTTACTGACACGAAGTGTTAAGGGTACTTCAGACAGTAAGTTAGATGTGAGCTAAAGCCTTTTCGGAAAGCAGCCAATTTTTGTCTCTGTTTTTGAAAACTTCCTTCAGGAAGGCTGAACCACTTTGAAAGAGGTGGAAACGAAGGTTGGCGCACATTCTGTGTAAATACTCTTAGCCCGCAAGCACATAGACAAATCTGTGGACAACAATGGGTGGCATTGAAACAAACACTCTTTCAAAGCCTCTCCAGAGAGAGCAGAGCTGGTGTCCATGCAGTCAACCCAGAGGGTAGGACAGGGGCGGGACAGCCAGTGAGGCTAGGCCCCTCAGGGCATTCCACTCACCACTGAGCCATTCATGAGCTCAGACATCTTGTCTCAGTGAAATAAACTTTCTTTCTTTTTTTTTTCTTTTTCAAAGAATAGTTTTTAATTTTGAAAAAGTCTAATTTATCAATTTGTTCTCTGGTAAACAAATTCTGAAATCCATATGGAAATGCAAAGGATCTAGAATATCCAAAACAACTTTGAAAAAGAACAAAATTGGAGGACTAGCACTACCTGATTTCAAGACTTATTATAAAGCTATAGCAGTCAAGACAGTGTGACAACTGGTGTAAAGAAAGACAAATAGATCAATGAAACAGAAATAAACTTTCTTAGATTGTTTCTTTCTTTGGGATAAATAATCCATACCCAGTTGTCATTTACTCTTTGACTCAGAAACACTTGTAAAAGGCAAACTTTCCCCAGGTAATTGTTTCAAAAACAACTATGTAATAGGTTATAGCTCTGGAAATAATGCAAGAGGTAGCACTGTTTAATGGAAAGAAATATTGATGTGTGGGGGGGAAACAGATAAATTTATGTCAAAGAGCATTCTTGAAGAATGCTTTGAAACTCCATACTCAATTTCATTTTGGATAAGAAAGACACATCATTTCAGTTTTTGGAATAAAATAAAATACATTGACTTGGTATTACTTGTATTCAAGTCTCTATAGCTATTCAGGTCTAGCATAAGTACCAACCAGCATTAAAATATTCAAAAATAGCTTACCAAAAAAAATTTGTACACAGAAAATGAATTTATTAGGTACTTCTTTGTTTGTTTGCTGGTTATTTGTATACTTTATCTTTGGACTTTTGCCCAGATTATTTAAACTCTGTAAAGTAAGTAGGTTTCTAGTTATAATGCCCATTATAGTGAAAGTAAGGTGAGTAAAAACAGAGAAAACATCATGGCCTGAAGCACAGAACGCATGTGACATGGGACCATGCCCTTGTCAGTGCAGACAGTGAAGGACGCTGGGGCGGAAGCAACTTGCTCGCCAGGAAACCTTTGACTTATTTTCTGCCTGAAGAAATGGAATGGAAAGAAAGAGCAGTTACTTGTCATGTGAGGAAACTCAGCGACATGGGTTTTTGTTCAGCTGGCTTTCTGGGGACAATACAACCACAGAATAGGCTGAAAACATGACCTCATGCCCCCTTCTTTCTCCATCCCAGAAGCAAAAATTTGTAAAGCTGGAGGTGAGATTTTGTGTGCTCTTGAACTTCACGTACTCGTAGATTAAATAATACCATTATATATCCTATTGTGTGTGTCACCTTTCACTCAATATTTTTGAGATTCATCCACGTTTTTGCATGTGTCAGTAGTAGTTTCTTCATTCTTAATGCTAAATATTATTTCACTGTAAGAAGGAACCAAAATTTGTTTATTCATTCCCCTACCAATGAAATTGGGATAGCATGAATAAGGCTGCTATAAAAGTCACCAAATAAGTCTTCTTGTGGATACATGTTTTCACTGCTTTTACATAAATGTTCAAAAATTGAATTAGTGGGCCCAAGGTAAAAGTCCATGCAACCTTATTAGAAACTACCAAATACTCCTTCATAGTTACTTCCAGCAAAGTCACCACCAGCAGAGCTTGAGAGTTGCAGTTGTATGGCCCCAGCTGTTCGTCTTCGCAGGTTCAGGGGTGTGAAACGCACCCCCATGGCTCTGATTTATCTCCCTGATGACATTTGCTTAGTAGGCATTTGTATACCTTCTTTTGCCCATTTTACGCAATTCATCCATATATGTTAGGTTTTGATGTTTTAAAAGCTTTTTAAATGATATTTTATTTGAAATTTTATATTCACATTTTTCATTATTATTCTATGGAAATATATTTGGTGTTTGCATGTGGACCCTTTAATCCTGTGACCTTGCTACATTTATGTATTTGTTCTAATGGTTTGTTTTCTGCTTTATTTTGTACATTGTATGAGGTTTTCCTTGTGTACGATCATATAATCTTTAAAGAAGTCCAGTTTTGCTTCTTTATTTTCTATCTGGGTGCTTTCTTGCTTCGTGCGTTCTTGCACTGACTGGGACTTACAGCACAAGGCTGAATAGAAGTGCGAGAGTGAATGAACAGTGTTGTCCCAACCACAGGGGTGGAGCATAAACGCTGTGTTATTCACTCCATTGTTAACCTTAGACTTGCACATGCCCTATATTAGACTGAGGAAACATCATTCTGTTCTAGTTTCCTGGTCTTTTAACATTGTGTTTGGGTGTTGAATTTCGTTACAGGTTTTTCCACGTCAAATGAAATGACTCTTCTATTTTTTTACTTCATCTTATAAGTGAGGTAAATTATGACTGATTTGGGAATGTTTAACCAATGTGTACACCTGGAATAAATTATATTGCTAATAATTTATTACCTTTGTTGAATTAGATATGTTTATATTTAAAAAATAATTTTTGGTGTTATGTTCATGGGAGATATTTGTCCATATATTCTTTCCTTGTAATGGTTTTGTCAATTTTATTATCACAATTATACTTGCTGAATGAAACCAGTTGAAATTTATTCCTGTAACAATTTTCTGTAAATGTTTATGTAAGGTTGATGTTACTTTCTTCTTAAGGGCGTTCTAGAATTTACTGGTATATTAATTTGGATCTGAAACCATTTTTTGGTGAAATATTTTTTTATTTCATAGTCAATATATTTACTAGATAAAGGATTATGTAGACAGTTCATATCTCCTTCTATCAGTTTAAGTTTTTTTAATTAATTATTTTCATTTCATCTATATAGTCAAATTTATTAGCATAAACTTTTTCCTGCTATTTCCTTAATATTCTTTTAACAACTGATGTATCTGATATTGTTAATTTGTACTTTCTTTATTTTCTTTGTTCATTTTCTTTAAAGTTTTATTACTTGTATTAATTTTTAAAGAACCTGATATTAGCTCTGTTTGTACATTTTCTATTTTATCTATTTCCACTCTTATTTTTATTATTTTCTTTCTTCTACATACTTTGGACTTAATTTGCTCTAAAGTTAAAGTTTAATTTCATCTTTAATAAAAAAATGATTAAAGACCTTTACCTAAAATCAAAATCAAGTTCATATTCAGACAAGAAAAAGAGAAATAAAAGGCACAGAGACTGGGGTGGTGGTGGGGAACAATAGCAACTAAAACTGCAGTTTTCTCTTCTTAACTGTATTAATTTCTGAGGAGTGCCATAACAAATTGGGTGACTTAAAACAACAGAAATATATTCTCTCACCTTTATGGAGGATAGAAATCTGAAATCAAGGTGTCATGTTCTCTGAAGCAGGGCCTTCTTTCTGAAGGTTCTAGGGAAGGACCTTCCTTGCCTCTTCTAGCTTCTCATATCACCAGCAACCATTGGTGTCCCTTAGTTGTAGCTGCTTTGTTCCATCTCTGCATCTGTCTTCTGCCCACCATGTGTTTCTGTGTGCAAACCTCCCTTTCCTTCCTCTTACAAACACCATCTTTGGATTTGGGCCCCACTTAATCCACTATAACCTCATCTTAATTTCATTTCATCTACAGAGACTTTATTTCCCAATAAGCTCACATTAACAGGTGTCAGGGGTTATCCTTAATATCTTTTTAGGAGAGCAATTTAATTTACTATAATAACCATAAGTGCTTTTTCATGTATCCTGGTCAGTTCAACAGTTGTTTCTGTGATGACAGGGTGACTGGTCGTAGTTAACTGTAGTTCACATGTGTTTATAACACAGAGACATTTCCGATAGTGCTGAGGAGAGTGACAAGAAAAGGCAGGACAGCACAGGCTTGAACACAGCAGCAGTGCTACTTATGTGTGCTTACCCACCTCCCTCTCACTTGAGCTCTGCTGTGATCATCACCCTGTGTATGTCAACAGACAGACTAGGCTCCTTTGTTCCCAGTTGTGTGTCTTTGGTGAAGAGCAGAAAGGGGGGAGGCATGGATAGTTCCAGAATTAATCTGAACGATCATCAGGATTTGCATTAAACACATGGCAGAAAGCAATGTCTTGGGCTTAGAGAGAGACCTCTGTAACAAACTATCACGGGACATTTAAACTTTTGTTTTAGGCATGTATTGAGTTGCAAGATGCCTCAGCCCAGTGGGATGATTCAGAGTAGTAATTTGCAGGAAAAGCCAGTCCTAGAATAAGAAGGTAAAATAATTTATGGAAAAGATGTACATATCCTTGGTAGAACAACTTCTTAGAATTAATTAAAATAGATCAAACACAGCAAAAAACACCCAACAAACTTCAGAAAATTGATCATGGCTATTCTAGTCAAACTATTCCACAGAAAAGAAATAAAAATTAAACTGAAATTAATTCAGGAAAGTAAGCAGGATCGCGGAGATACTCATGCCTGCTGACAATACTGGCAGCAGTCCTTGAACATTTGCTGTTTAGCTGGGGACTGTCTGAAGCACTTGACTCATACTGGTTTCTTCCCCATGTCACCTTTAGGGACATGTTCAATGGCTTTCTCGGTTTCACAGGTGAAGCACACAGATGGTAAAGGCCTCCAGGGTCGAAGCCACAGCTCTTCACCTCTTGTCCAGGGTGCTGTCCTGGTTGTCGCCATACCCAATATTGGAGAAAGAAAACCATCTCCAAAGAAAGGGAGAAGCCACATGTTGCTCACTTTACTTCTGTTCACCTCCCATTGGCCTGAAATTAACCATGTGGCCTAATTTCAAGAAAATTTGGGAAAGAGCCTGTTTCTGCCCAGCAAAAACTTGGGGGACTCTGCTTCTAAAAGTTGAAAGTGGAGGAGGATAGATATCATAGTGAGGATTTTGGAGTCTACCAAAATCCCTAAAGACACAATTAAATTGAGTACATAATCTGATTAACAAGGAAGACGAAGATATACTTGTTTAACCTGATAAAGAATACCTAAAATGTCAAATTTACATCAAGCGGTGATTGGAATTTAAAACAGTTCCTTACTATCATAGCTAACAAAACTAGAAAGAAAAGGTGGGGGCAAATTGGTATTTATTTTTACAGGCTGCAATTATTTGTTTGGACTAAAAAAGCAATTCTAATCAAATCAAAACAAAACAAAACAATAAATCTTAGAATAGTCCTGGTTACAAAAGAAAGAGTATAATATATAACTTCGCTAAGGATGAAGAGTTATCAACTGTGTGGACATGATCAAGTTCGTTCTGGCAATGACCAATAAATTGAACCAGAAGCTTGTGGCTAGATTAAAAAGTACAAAGTGTCATAAAATATCACACTGAAAAACATAAAAGTCGATCACAGAAACATATTGTAAAATTTCCCGAAATAGTCTATACATTTAAGAAAATTCCATTCAAAATTCCAAAGTGATATAGATTTCACCGTTCATCTGGAAGATTAAATGTGCTACAAACTATGTTGAGGGATTAAATGTATTACAAGGATTAGCAAATTGGTGGGGAAAATGTACAGTATTTAATAATATGTGGGGACAATTGACTATTTAAAACTTTTGAAAGTTAAGGCTTTTGTTTCTTTTTTTTTAATTTATTTTTTAAATTTATTGGGGTGACAATTGTTAGTAAAATTACATAGATTTCAGGTGTACAATTCTGTATTACATCATCTATAAATCCCATTGTGTGTTCACCACCCAGAGTCAGTTCTCCTTCCATCACCATATATTCGATCCCCCTTACCCTCATCTCCCACCCCCCACCCCCCTTACCCTCTGGTAACCACTAAACTATGGTCTGTGTCTATGAGTTTCTGTTTCTCATTTGTTTGTCTTGTTCCTTTGTTGTTTTGGTTTATATACCAGATATCAGTGAAATCACATGGTTCTCTGCTTTTTCTGTCTGACTTATTTCGCTCAGCATTACACTCTCAAGATCCATCCATGTTGTCACAAATGTTCCTATATCATCTTTTCTTACCGCCAAATAGTATTCCATTGTGTATATATACCACAACTTCTTTATCCATTCATCTATCGAAGGACATTTTGGTTGTTTCCATGTCTTGGCCACCGTAAACAAAGCTGCAATGAACATTGGAGCACACGTGTCTTTATCTCTAAATGTTTTCAGATTTTTTGGGTAGATACCCAGGAGAGGGATTGCTGGGTCATATGGCAATTCTATTCGTAATTCTTTGAGGAACCTCCACACTGCCTTCCTTAGCGGCTGCACCAGTCTGCATTCCCACCAACAGTGTATGAGGGTTCCTTTTTCTCCACAGCCTCTCCAACACTTGTTACTATTTGTCTTGTTGATGATAGGCTTTTGTTTCTTAATAAATAAAATTGCATAAGGATTTTATGGGTAAGAAAATACAAGAAATTATTTCTACATTATGGGAGTTGGGAAGATCTTTGCAAGCATGTTATCAATGGTGAACGCCCAGGATAATATTTACATGTGTTATTTTATGTATTATTTTATATGTTATTTTATGTTTTAAACTTCTGCACATATAAGTTTTCCACAACAAAATCAGAAGTCATACAAAGGGCTAATGACCTCACATATAGGAGGAATTTTTACCAAAAAAATGGAAAATGTTACACAGTAGAAAAGTGAGCAAAGGAAATGAATATGCAATTTGGAGAATAAGGCTAAATCATTTCAAATTGTTTGAAAATATCAGTTTTTCTATATAATTTGCAGTGCTGAAATGGAATCATTTAAAGGGCTAACAAGGTGCAAAGACAGGTGGGCACTGTTCCTTGACATTTCCCAATCATGGCTGGGTACCCCTAACTGTGGGAAGCTGCTGTGCAGCGTGTGGTTGATGCTTTCAGAGCATCAGAAACACACACACTTTCGGATGTACAGCTTTCTTTTTAGGAATTTATGTTTAAAGATTATTATTTAATGATATGACTTAAGTATACTATTAATAGCTTTGTTCAATCTACATAAACAATTTGTTAATAACCTAAAGGTACCATATTAGGAATGAAAAAAACAAACAAACCACGGTATACTTGTAAGTTGACATCCATTTAAATGGTAAACATTGTTATAAAATGAAAATGCCCTCTATATTTTTGAGTTAAAATGTATAATTTGAATATAAATGGTAAATGTGTATAAACTAATAATTTATCAATGCTTACTTTTTTCAATTTACCATCTGTTCTGCAGCAAACATGTTCAGTTTTGGAATATGGAAAACAACTTTTTAAAAAGTCTTTATATAAAAGAAAAATGAAATAATACATACTTTATTCATTTCTTATAGAAAAAAATTTTCCGTGTGTAGTTGGGAAGTACTGAATCCATTAATAAGTAGTCTGTCAGTTGCAATTTTCCATGAATTGGGTTTAAAACAGCAGAATTCATACATGCAGGCATACCTATGTTATATCTACTGAACTGTGACTCCGCACTTTTCCAGAAACTTCTATCCCTGCTTTGCTCTTCCCACAAAATCTCCAGTGGCAGTCAGCTGCTCCCAGGTGCCACCTACACGGCCCTGCAGCCTTGATGCTGAGGCCACACCTTCCAGGTCCTGTGCTTCCGCCTTGGAGTCCCTCAGCAGTGAAGCCACTAAGGGCACTGAAACTTTGTGTTTGTAGTCAAGCTGCATATTCAGTACCTCGTTAAAGTAACAAATTGGGAATGCATGCCTTGTTTGGTGGTACCTGAAAGGACCAGCTTCACTGGAGAGGCAAGTGTCACCTGCCGGACACAGCCAGAGGGCCAGGGACTTTGCTCCTGCCAATGAAGTGGAAGCTGGACTCCGCAGATCTAGTGGGATGGCCCTGAGAGCTCCGTCCTGATGACTTGGGCAACTCCTGTGGCCGCGCAGGCAGGAGAGAGCCTGCAGGGCTGCTGTCACTGCCGTCTGTCCCCTCCCGGGCCTCTTTCCCAGACCACACAGCTCTCTTTCTTTCAAGGACAAAGCTGATGAAACCATGCACTTTGAAATATTACAGACCTAATATGCTCCTACTTTTAGGTCTATGTACATTTTTGGTAAATTTTATAGGAAAAGGTCCACATTTACCTTCAAGGAATAGGTTGCTACTGTAGGCATTTCTGGTCCCAGTGGGTTTCTACCAAGGTATTTTACCTGGCACTTCGGGGAACCCACAGATAATTACTTACCACAGAAAAAAAATAGGATCCCCAGCCTACAAACTGATGGCTGATCTTAACCTATTTTTGTCACTACCTGGCCCTCTGCACGGGGGGCTTCATGAGGCAGAGTGCCCTTGGGGGACACTACCATGGGCTGCAGACACCAGTTAGTGGGGACATTCCTGCGTGCTTTCAGTCCCTTGGTTCTTGAAGAGAATAGAGACAATAAATACCACCTCACAAAACTACTGTGAGGGTAAGGTGAGACGACATGAAAACTCACAGGAAAAGCTGAAAGCATCATACAGGAAGATATAAAAGTGTGGGGTATTGTGCTTCTGCTTTACTGGAAGGCCAGTGACTTACCTATTCAGCATCTACAACCACAGGAGGTACACTGCTCTGTTCCCTGACAGATGAGGAAAGTGAGGCACACAGAGGTCAAGTCAGGTTGCTGTCCCATGTCTCATAGCAGTGACAGGTCAGGCCAGGATCTGTACACACTTGTTTCTGTTCAGTGTGGCCTGTGAAATGGTGCCTAGGTCAGGCCAAAAAGTCAGTATCTATTTCCTTATCGGATGAATGGACGAATGAATACAAGGAATTGGATGCACAGAAGCTAACTCGTCTCCGTACTCACTCAAGAGCAGAGGAAAAAGCGTTCAGAGAAAGAGAGAAATGGAGCAGGAAACACACCAGAGGACATTCTGGTAACACGTTTACAGCTTCAGCTGCTGGCTTTGAAGCTGTTGCTTTAAGCTGGTACATCCTGATGGTCTGATATTGGACAGTATGGAGTCTCCTTTTTTTCTTGAAGTCCTGCAGAATGAAAGAAAATCATAGCCCGGCAGTGTAGGTGTTGTTTACTGTATTGTTTTTGGATATCCTTGGTCATTCACAGAAATGTGAAAGAATTCACAAGATTCAGAAAAGTAAGCAAGCAAAGAAAGCTGTTAGTAAAAGTCAGACAACGAGGAAGCCAGTGGCAATGTCTAGACAATACGGCAGCCCTGAACTTCAGGTAAGCTTTTCTTATATAAGTAAGCATAGGTAATTTTCTTACAGCAGGAGATGTGACATGCAAACTCAGGAAATTTGACATACACAAGGTCAGACAATTAAGTTCACAAACTCATCCTAAAAAAACTGCTAATACCTCATTGCTGAATATCACTACAGTCGCCTTCAAGTATTCCCCTTGGGAAGCTATGCACCGACACCAGTGCCTAGTCCACCCTTCAAAGCAATTTTGGAACTCTTTTTCTGGAATAGCCATCAGAGCTGTCATTGTATTACCCTTGATGTCCTGAATGTCATCAAAATGACATTTTTCAATATTTCCTTTATCTTTGGGTAAAGAAAGAAATCAATGGGGGCCAGATCAGGTGAGTAGGGAGAGTGTTGCAATACAGTTATTTGTTTACTTGCTAAATGATGCAAGAGCCATGAATTGTTGGCAAAAAGTTCAGGTTGTCTAACTTTTTCATGCAACCTTTTCAGCACTTCCAAATAGTAAACTTGGTTAACTGTTGTCGCGTCCAGCACAACACGGGCAGTGAGAGAACGAGAAGGGGTGGTGAAGGGTTAAAAAAGAAACAGAAATCAAGAAAGTTATGAAACAGGGGGCCAAGGGTCTCCCAGCCTCAAAGGACTGAGCCCCAGATCGGGCCGCCTGCTTCCTTTTATTGATGTACACACACGGAAGTAGTATTGTTTTCTCCACAGTCTGTGAGTCTCATACATCATACCAGAAAACTGGTTCAAACCAATCACCGTTGTCTGCAAACAGCCGGAATCGAAAGTCCCATGATGTCTTAACAATTATGGTATGTGCCTCCCCAGGGACAAATCCTTTATGCTGAAACTTATTGATAAGAATGGAAGGAGAACTGATGTTATTACATCATTGGCTCACTCCCCACGCAGGTTGTGGGAAGGAATATAGCCACATAGGCAGAAGCTCTCTTTAGCCGGGGGAAGGTGGGGCTGTGCCCACCTCTATCGCCCCTGTAAGTTCTCCTGGTGGTCCCCACATGGTTCCACCTGGCTTGGGTTGTTCCTCCCGTGAGGAATCTTACCCGTCATTGGCTGACCAACCATCTTTTGGGGGCCAAACAGAGAGACATGAAGTGTAAGCACAAAGGTGAAGCAAAGTCCCTGAAAGGAACAGTCTCACAGACTCTTCGTTCCTTAGGGGTAGGCACGAGGGGACAGACAGTTAGGCTGCTACGTGACAACAAACTGTTTGTCCAGTTGGCACAAATTCATAAGGAATAATTCCTCTGATATCAAAAAAGGTTAGCAATGTCATTGCAAAAAGTTCGCGAATGTACAGTGTTTCCCCCAAAATAAGACCTAGCTGGACCATCAGCTCTAATGCATCTTTTGGAGCAAAAATTAATATAAGACCCGGTATTATATTATATTATATTATATTACATTACATTACATTACATTACATTACATTACATTACATTATATTATATTATATTATATTATATTATATTATATTATATTTTACCCGGTCTTATATTATAGTAAAATAAGATCGGGTCTCATATTAATTTTTGCTCCAAAAGATGCGTTTGAGCTGATTGTCTGGCTAGGTCTTATTTTCAGGGAAGCATGGTAATTGTCAGACCTTGTAGACTGATGTTATTTGATTGACATGTGCAGGTTATATACCTGGTTTCTCTCTGCGCATTCTCTTACCCAGAATGCATGCAGAAAAACCCACAGGAATGGGGGCAAGCCATACTGTTCATTTTATTCTAATTGTATTATAATGAGGCCGGAGTTCAGGCTAAGGGCAGTCGTCAGCAGTTTGCGCAGGTGCCAAAAACTGGACAATTCTGGTTGGGGTTTTATCTTCTTTTTCTAGAGATGTTTTAATAGAAAATTTTATTTCTAGGGACTGAGCCTGGGCGATCCCTGGAGAGGGCATGCAGGCCTGGGCGGTCCCTGGGAAGTGCATGCAGGCAGTGCAAAGTCCTGATCAAATCACTGGCTGCTAATTTCCCTTGGTCTCTCTTTTATTAATTCTTTTCTGCCTCATCATTTCCCACTGGAGTGAGGGTGCTCGAACAGCCGTTTTTTCTGCAGTAAAAATGTAACCCAGAAAACCCTTCTGTATGTGAAAATGCATAACAGGGCACCACCTTTGAATTGCTGAATTAATTGAAACACCTTGGGTTCTCTTCTTCCTCAGCAACTTTATTTATATTAGAAGAAGAACAATGGTTAGACAGTATTTTACAATAACAGTTAATAATTACTGCTAAAATTTGAATAGTATAAAATTGGGTTTATGATTCTTCTTACTAGTGATATTTGTGTCTCATAAATTTGTAGGCATTTATTGAAAATAAAAGAGTATTTTCTATATGAAATGTTACTGGAAACACAGTTTCTTTTTAACTCATCATAAGGCTGGTTTACAAAGAGCCCATGTGCCACAGGCCTGGGCAGGTAGAACTCTGAGCCTGTAATGTGCATGTGCCTGGGAGAATGAGGTGCAGTGAGAACAGTGTCCTCATCACCAGGTAAAATGTATTGTTTGAAAGTATCTAACTCAATACTTTCTTACCAAAAATTCCTGGTGGATGGCCAACAGTGAGCTTGAAGTATCAGGAAATCAAAACTCTGTAGGTCAGTAGGAGCCAAAAGGCCCTGTGGGCATCTCTTCTTCAAAGGAAGGCATTTTTTTAAAATGTGAATGACTATTTAGAAGGGATCATGGAGACATCTGTGATGATTCCTTTACTTGGCATCATTATTAAGTCTCTTGAATTCCTGAACACACTCTAGTTGACTGAAAATTTATGGAAAATTCCAAGGACTGAAAGAGAACAAACAGCTTTCCCTCTTTAGCACCCGTGACCTGACTTCTGCTCATCTCTCCTGGTGACCCTGCCAAGGATGTCCCGCTCTCTACTGCAGTGAGAATGCAGTGGGCTGGTAGAGAGCTCAGGAGCGATGTCATAGGCAGAGCCAGAGGTTATTTGTGGTGGAGGGTCATCTTGAGTGATATCGTTATTGCACTGCCTCCCATCTAATCAGGGATGGCTAGAAAATCATTAAATCAACCCACTCTAGATGCAGTAGGTGACCTGGAGAGTCTGCTCAAGTCCTAGTGACACCAAGATTGATGGTACCATTATCAGGAGATCATGCACTGTTAAGCCACCTCATCATCCATCTCCACAACCACATGCCAATGTAGTTTCTGCAATGGAAACAAAAATGTCACACATCATCAAATGGATTTCTCTATGAATAGCATCATGTTTTCAAAAGAGTTTACTCTTAATCCAAGTAATTATCTCTGTGAAGGGATGCTGAGCTTAAGATGAATTGGGAAATACACCAGAAGTACAGAATGCAATCTGTCCTTCACATTTTATAGCTTGGCAGAGCTCAGAGGGAGAGGAGAGGAATGACTAGGTCAGAGTAAGAAATCACTAATTCAGTCCCATGTCCACTTTGACTGGTTTGCGTAAACATAAAGTCTAAGGCTCAATTTCCCCATTTGTAAAATTTATTACTCCTTCATTCTAAGAAACTTTGGAGTCATCAGGTTGAGGCACTGATTAAAGAGTGCCTCTAAGTGTAGCTGAACTTATGACATTTGGATGTAACAGAAACACCTCCAGTGTTACGATTATGCACACATGTGGACACATGTGCTCACACGCACACAGGTAAAGTGAAGGGTCTGGGAGGGGTTGGGGTTTTGGGAGGCTCAACGGTCACCAACAAGCAGAACCAGTCTATAGCAACTTCCCTCTGCTCATGCTGCTGTGTCTCCTGTCTCATTCTAGGGCCTGTGTTAGAATACAGTGCGGTTGAAACTATTAGAAAAACAAAAAGTGGGCTCTGGTTCTAGATACTTTAATGTACTAAATGTAGCTTTCCTTTCAGGGCTCACCGCTGTCTGCGTGGCTGCAATGCCAGTGGACCAGGAAGCGTGGGGGTCCTCCTGCTACACAGCCGCCACCTCCAGGGCACATGTATCTTGTGTCAGCCTAGGGCATCTGCCAAATAAATGCCTTTTTTTTTTCATTGGGTGAAGGAGTGGTGCTCAGAGAGTGTTTGAAATTCCTTTTAAGATCTGTTTATTATGGGCAGTGCCCTGTGGTTACTACCAGACTGGAGATTTTTGTGTCTGTGACGCACACGGCCATGTGTCATTTTGGAAATCACTCCCTCCTCTGTGTTTGTCTTCTCCGTACTTTCTTTCCTCCTGCTAAGCCCATCAAGTGTGTTATAATACCTCCACACTAAGTGAAAACAGGAAAAAGAGAACCATCTAAGTTGTGCCCCTGCAATTTTATTTTCCTTTACATAAGGTACAGCAAAGGGGCTGCTCCTCCAGGAGACCTCTGAGCAGCCTGGGGCTGGCCTTGGAAGCCCCTGGTGCCTGTGACAGCCTTGCCTGGTGCCACGATGCTGCTTCTTTCTTTCCATGACTCCCACACTCTCACTGGACTGCCCGCTGCCTAGATGACCAAGCCAACACCCTGTCCACCTCTGATTTTCCCAGATGTCGGGAATACAGTAAATATCTGTTAAATCATTTGAAGCAAGACAAGTGAAAGCACTGATGACTGAGGAGGCAGTGTCCTTTGCTGAGGAGTGTTCTCCGAGTATGCAATGCAGATTTCTCAGTGGGAATGACAGTGACTCGTTGAGGTTCTTGGGGATCTATGACAAGAGGGGTGAAACAGAAGCTAGGAGCCTTGGGAGAAGGGCTTGGCTTGCAGCCAACCCCCAGACCTTCACCTCATGCGTCTTCTCTAGACATTGCTGCTTTCTGTCACATAACTATTTTCAACCATCACAGGCAGTGCTGGTCGCGTCTCCATCCTATCCCCCTATCGTCAGCCTGACTCCGAAGCTGACAGGGCGACAGGAAGAGTGTGGGAGACAGCAATGCGATGACCTAATACAGGATGAGGGGTCCGTCTGTTCTTTCTGTATCTGTGATGTACAGAGGTCCGGAATCGTGCTGGGAACGTGTTATGTGTGTTGCCCCATGCTGGAGGGACAGGTGGGAACAGGCCAGCATGACGCCCGAGGTTAGACAGCAGCCCTCACATGACCCGGTCTGCTCTGGGTCCCAGGAGACCCAGGTGGCCTGCCACACATCCACCGCCTGCCCTTCTGGGGGGCTCATGGTCTCTGCCAAACCACACACCTTCGCACACCCCTGCCGCTACCCACACAGAGCGAAAGGCAGAACAAGTGCCCTCCCAGCAAAGCCTGGACAGGCGTGGCCTTCGGCTCATAGAAGGGTCCTTAACCCCATGTACATCGGACAATTGGAACTACCATTTACTGGGGGTGCACTATGGGCCAGACACTGTCTGTGCTTTGTATGCGTTATCTCCTGTCACACCCACAGGCAGCTCCTCAAACACTGGGACACCGGGAGTTGAGGGAGTGGCCATCCCAGGGACCAGGGTACAGGACAAATGCATAGCCTGAGAGTCCAGTGGGCAGCACCCTTGTGCCCGGCAGGTATTTCAGAGACTCTCCTCCTGCTGCTTATAAAATACTTCTCTGTTTATTAAAAATGCTACCACATAGACATATCTTTGATTCACATATAATCAATAAAAGTTTACTTGCATTGACAAATTTGGTTTTAAAGAGATTTAAAAAAATCTGAGTATATCTACTTAGCTTTAGTAAATAAATCACTTTATTTCTACCATCCTGAAATTCTAATGACAAACTATTTTGATCTTTCATTGGCCTACAAGTTCAAAATTTCAGAAGGGCATTATCAAAACTAGAAAGGTAATAAGTTGGGAGGGTAAGATGATCATGTCGAAACACATGTCTAGCCTTCATTTATATAATTGAGACACGCTGAATATTCTGTTTCTTCATATAAATATTGACCAAAATAATTGTTTCAATAATGTAGCAGTAACGATTCATTTTCATGCTATTTTAGCTGCATTGCTGGTAGCAAACATGTCTGAGGAGTTACCGTTTTTTCAGCGCTCTCCAACTGATATTAAATATATGGTCTCTGTTTGGGTTGTAGAATCAGACTTCCGGTTAAATCCAAGGTCAGCTGCTTGCAGTCTGTGAGGCCTTGGACCAGTCACATAATTGCTCTGAGCCTCGGTGTCCCCATCTACCTCGTGGGGCCTTCGTGTGGACTCAGTGAAGTACTTACTAGTGTCTGACAGAGGTGGTAATATTGTGCTATTGTACTGATCACAGAAGCTGAAGGCTCTTTGGTAATTGATGAATAATGTGCTCCTCCAACATACAAATATATAACATTTGAAACATTCTTCTGCAACCCCAAGTCAATCCTACTTACTAATGATCAATAATAAAAGCAGAGCACGTCCCTTCTTCAAGTAGCTTATTTGCTTACAATGTGAAGCGTGATTTCTGAGCCTTTGCTGTGTGTGCAGTGTTATTGTGTTATTTTGCTTGGTCTCTTAGGTGAAATGTGAGTATGCTACAGAAACTGAGTTCCAATTTAGGGAAGTGTTTACTACTCTGAAACAGCAAGCCCTCTTGCTTGTCCCCTGGGACTGGGGGCAACTTTTTCACCTCTTGCAGCCACTCAGAGAGAAGCCCTTTGTCGGAGGCCAGCGTGTGTGTGTGTGTGTGTGTGTGTGTGTGTGTGTGTGTGTGTGTGTGTTTGTGTGCAGAGCTGGGGTTGCACCCAGGCCACCCACGGCCAGAAAAGCACACTGGGAGCAAATGTAACTTAAGAACCTGGAATAAGCCAAGTAACATTAAAAACACTTAGTTTAAGGGACCAACACTGACTCCATCCTTTTCCATCCTTTCGTTGATTCCAAGCATTTCCCCGAATCTGAAACTGTGGCTGAAGCTGGGATATGGGCCAGAGTGGGGGGGGGGGTGCTGCTAGACCCCACACAGGTGCGCCTGAGTGGTCAGCATCCCCTGTGTCCTGGCATACTGTCACCGTCCACCACTCTGGGGTCGGCTGGGAATGAGGGGGGCAGAGAGTGACGCTCTCATCCTGACCACCCTGTGTTGAGGAGAAACAATTACTTAGTTCATTACTTAGTTGCTCAGAGTTGCTTTAAAAAAAAATGTATAGATGCAGACAATAGTTTAGTGGCTACCAAAGGGTAAAGGGGGAAGGGATGGTAGATGAGGGTAAAAGGGGTCAAATATACGGTGATGGAAGGAGAACTGACTCTGGATAGTGAACACACAATGTGATATATAGATGATGTATTACAGAATTGTACACTTGGAACATATGTAACTTTACTAAAAATTGTCACCCCAGAAAACATTAATTAAAAAAAAAATAAAAAAATAAATCAATAGGAATGCCACTCTAAGGACAGAGGGATGACTGCTGGGTGCACTTGTGTCCCTTTAATCAAAAGTGAACTCAGGCCACTCATGCAAAACCTAAAATGAAGGTGTGCGTTCCATAGTGCCGGATCTGCTCAATGTCTGAAGAAAAAAGTTTTCCCTCTAACGAGTTAAAATGAGAAATTCCAGGAAATAATTGTGGTTAACGTTTTCCTGACCTGAGCTTCCCTTGATTTACTCATCTGCTTGCTGCCTTTTCAAGGTAGTTACCAATAGCTTTTTGGAGAAAACACTTCCATGATCATCCAGAACTCATGTGGGATAGGAAGTCAGCACAGGCCTCAAAAGAGGAGAGGCTGGGAGCAAACTGCATGGATCTGAGCCCATCCACCTGGGCGTGCTCTGTTTTGGCTAAATGAGAAGAGGTTTATTCTGTACACGTGCACATTAGGAAATGGTTAATCTTTTGTTAAAATTCACAGCCTTCTGTGATTATTTGGTCATTCCTTACAGGTATCAAAGAATAAAGTAACTTCTGCTGTATTGTGAAGTTTGGCCCATTCAGTTGGAAAAATCTTAATGATCAGGAAACCATGTGTTTTTACTCAGATATGTTTTATGACATAGCTGTAAAATCTTGTCTCAAATAGACCTACCGCAGCTCACATTGTTTCACAGACAGTAATAGGACTCACTTCTAAAATGCCTTTGTATTAAGTCTAAAAGGCTGATGAAAACTAGAGAGCTTCACACAGGAATTATTTATGACTTCTTTATTACTAACACCTAGGATCTTAACACCATGCAAGTCAAGCTGTTAGCTTCAAGTTTGGAGAGATTATAGCAAAGGGTGTGTGACAGCAGTTCAAAGTCTGCCTGCCTGGGCCACTACTAACAACTGTGTTTAAAGGTTTTCAACTTGGCATAAATAAAGGTCTAGGAGGATTAAAGTGTGATATGTTGGTTATGAATCTAGAAAGTGTATTTTTCATAACACTTGAAGGGGGAAAAGAATACATTGTTGTTTTGACTCAGATTGTCTCCCATAGAGAAAAAGAAATGCTTTAGGTGTACCATGCAAGTTGTAGAACTCTTGTCTCAAGGGGAAAAGATCTCTATGCTGTGACCAAGGGAATGTATCTAATACAGGGTTAACATGTAGTCAAGCTACATGTGAGGTTTCCTTAATGCAACTTAAAACTCTTTGTCTCTTACTTTCCCTATCAATTCCTCATAATGGATTTTCACAGAAAATTCTCAAAAAATGTCCCCAAGGTGAAATATTAGAATGACTAGTCACAAGTTGTCTATAGCTGCTGACTTCATTTTTTAAATGTAGATTAACTTAAGGTATGGCCTCAGTTGTCACTGGGAGAATGTCATAAAGACATTTTCTGGACCTTAGTACCATCTTCACTTTTATCCTCTCCAGATACCAAAATAAATACTGTAAATATAATTTCATGTATATAATATTTCCTCAAAGCATTTAATGAACACCTACTATATTCTAGTCACTGTTTTAAGGGCTATCTTATATTTCAGTATTTATCAAATACCAACCGTACAACCTCATTAGTTACCAATTGAGACATGAAATCATGTTGACAATGGATGCAGAGTCTTAGACATCTATCTAGGAATGCTTTACTGTTCACAAGATAGTAAGCAGTATCTGTCTTACACATATGTATGGTAAGTGAGAGTTAATCGAGTCATGGAAAGCCAAAATAAATGAAAGTCTTTTCTCTGGAGACCCTACGCAAAGTCTAATCAATCATGATTCTGAAACTCACTGCACACAGGATTTTGAGTCATGCGGCACAAAGTGAAGTCTCTAGCGGTCATGGGCTGAATCACGTCCCAAAATTCATGTGCTGGAGTCCTAACCTCCAGGTCCTCAGATGTGGCTGAATTTGGAGACAGGGCATTTAAAGAAGTGACTAAGATTAAATGAGGTCATTTAGGTGGATCCTTGTCCGATATGGCTTCTGTCCTTATCAAGAGGGGAAAGTAGGACATAGACACATACAGAGGGAAGACAATATGAAGACAAAGAGATGACAGCTGTCTACATGCTTAGCGCCTGACACTTTGCTACCCAGCAAACGAATTCACTAATAGTAAACTTCATTGCACCTTTGCAATCTGCATTTTTTAAACCAACGTGTATTTTTTTCCTCAACTATTCTATCTGTAGCTTTGCACATGGACAGTCAGTTAAGCTTTGTGAAGAGCAGTCCCTATGTTTGTGTATCTTAGGAGAGACACTGGAGGGTCAGTCTAGCCCTTTCCTGTGCCTCTGAGTGTGGCTAGGAAGGTCTTCACTTGTAAGGAGGCCAAGGGCAAAGCAGGCTGGCACTGTGAAGAAAGGCATTTAGCGCGCTTTGTGGAGGGCAGAGTTCTACTTTAACATCAGCTAGTCTTCCAAGTGTAAACATGGCTTTCTTGAGAACGAACTAATTTTGGTGGAATCCCTGAAACGGGCAAATTTGACTTGTTAACACTGAACTCTTTAAACTTACTAGCAATAATCCGTAAACCTTTCGTAGAAACATTATACATCCAGAAAATGCATAAACTTGACTGAGAAAAATGAACAATAAAATAAATTATCTGCAAAGGAGATGCTGGTTTCAGCCACAGTTAGGCTCCTTTCTATTCTGGCTGAGACCATCTTGCCATGCTTAGATGGATGGGCATGGAATAGAGATGGAGGCTGTGTGTCCTCAAGTTGTTCTGATGGGGCAGCTTGCAGTGGTGCCAATCACAGCTGGAGGCATTTCTCCCCCAAAATATGAAGTTCAGCGAAAACCAAGGCTGTGCTCCAGTAGCCCCATACAGTGCTCTGAGTCTGTGTCTTCACTCTTCCTTGGTCACTGTCCGTGCAGGAACTCTTGCTTGGAGAGCTGAGGCCACAGTGGCAGAAAAGCTTCAGATTTTAGAATGTGGGGAAACCGTAGTGAGGAAGACAGTGCCCAGGGCAGGTCAGCACAGCCGGATGAGTGTAGAAATTAAATCTGAATGAGCATTCGGTGGGGACCCACATTTTATGTTTTGAAAAGAAATATTATGAACACCCTTTAAATACCTCACCCACCCTTCCCTGAATGTGACTTCTTCCTTCTTTGATTCCATGTACAATGTGCCACCCAGACTTGCTGGTTCTTTTGCTGCAGTGTCCCTGACACCATTTCTTTGCTTGGGGCTGAGCATCTAGTGCATCCTGTGCCTATCACAACATCTGGGTCTGGTGCTGTGGGCCATGACTTACTCTGATTCCTCAGAGGAACGTTGGCTCTGATTGTCCAGTGCCTTTGGGTGCTTTCTTACATCCAGTCTCAGTTCATCTTCTTGTCTCTCATGCTGGTGCCCCAAATAGCCCTTCAGACAACTGTGTAACCACTCTACACCCACTTCCCAGTCTGCTTATGGCAGATCCCTGGGGTGCCAGGCATTTCACCAAATCTCTTAGGAGCGTAGACACTGCTACCTGTGGGTGCCTGCCCTCTCCGTCTTCATTTCCCCCAGCTCTTTGCCGTGACTTGCTCCAGAAGAGACCCTTTCCAGGCTAATACAATTCCCCATGTATGTGAGAAGTGGGGCTTTGGTGTATCAGAACGCGTCCCCTGCTGACTTACATGCCGTCACCACCTCACTGTGGCCTAGGTATTTAAGACCTGGCTTTGGAGCAAGCAGACATGGCTTTGAACCTCACAGTTATTAGCTCCTATTTCTCTGTACTGTCTTCAGTTTAAATAATTTATTTTTGAGTCTGTGTTTCTTAAGTGAAGTCCAAAGGGATGATGGAGCATGGGGAAGGAGGGACTTGGTCTTCAGCTCACACAAGGTCCCTCTACTGCCCGCTCCTCCCATCTCCCTAGGCCCGGTTTTCAACACCTGCTACCCACCATGGTCACCCTAGGGGACAGCGCTTCCCCACCCAAGAGACCCCTGCTGCAGCCATCCATACCCAGGAGGGCACTGCCACTGCGCATCCAACAGGTGACTCAGGTACATAGTACACACTGGCGCTGAAGTTGCAATGGCCTCAAGGGTGCCCATCTGCTTTGGTTGACATTGCTGGTCAGTGGGAGCAGAGATGCTCCTCCAGTCCTTGGCTTCTGGGGGCGTGGAGGAGACCCAGCAGAGATGGCCTCCAGCGCGTCCCCTGGTTATCCATGTGCAGGAAGGGAAAACCTACCATGGAAAAGGTAAAGAGCACTGTATTTTTGTACCATTGTCAACGCGATTTTTCTGTTTTTCCAAGCAAGGCTCTCACATTTTCTTTTTGCACCTGCCAGCATATGACATAGCTAGTGATGCCTAGAATTATTTAGAGAATTAAATAGCACATGCTTAGTATGTGGAAAATGCTCAATGAAAGAGAGTCCATGTTTTTATGAGTGAATGTGTGCTCTCTCCAACTGTACTGTGAGCTCCTCGGAACCGGGGTTACAGCACCTGCTAATCTCCCTGTGCCCAGTTTGGCCAGAGCTGCGCTTACTGGAGTAAAATATGCTTTGTCAGGTGTTAAAGTCCATTGGAGAACTTCAGATCTAGGAACTGCATGAATTTGTAACCATACTTGGGTGTGATTTGTGTATAGACATTTCCCCTCCAAATCAACACATTACATCATATTCTGAAAGAGGCTTATGACCCTGGGAGTTTAAGGACCCCTGAGTGAGGCTGCCTCCTAATGAGATCACCAGCATGTGTTTGTGCTGTTGGGGAGCGTGGAAGTGCCACTCTCCCCAAGCCGAGTCCTTGTTCGGAAACACAAGACTGAGTGGTATTTTGTTTATAATGTCCTAGATCTCCAAACTTCATATTCTATGTAAAAACTTGCCCTTGGATGTCATTATTTAAAAATATGAAAATTACCTTAAGTTCCTTAATAAGACATCCTATGTGAAACACCAGTCCCAGCACTAGTTGTTCTGTGTTTGTGGGTCTACAGCAGAAAGTGGCAGAAACTAGAGCTATGTACAGTATCATCAAAAACCCCCTCAGATTAAATGATGCTGCTCCTGAGAAATCCAAATGAGACATATGTGACCATGAGCAGCAATCGGAACTGTCATCCTAGAAATTAGCATGTCAGTGCCTCTTTTTGACTTTCACTGGAAATCCTATGCATTTTTATATAATAAATGCAAAAATTGTATCATTTAAAAAACAGTGCTATTTTAATTAAATTACAATGAACCATAAAGTAACCATTTTTGATGTATGTAGCAAAGTCTCAAAGTTTCTTTTTAAGAAGTTTACATAGTATTGAAACCCAGAAGTTCCATGACTGTGGAACAAGATGGTAGAATCATTTAAATAAAAAAGTTTTAAAGTGTTTAATTTTGATAAAAATATTACATTTAATATCATTTTGCACTAAATGAACCTGTAATTTATCAATGCCCATGTCTTATTTCGTGTTCTGTTGACAGTTCCATGACACTTCTGACAGTTACAAGAACTGTCTTCATCTTTGGGACTCTGATTCATGATGCTTCTTATACTCCACTTATGCTGAAGGTAAATTAAGTGGGTTTTTTGTATTGTTTTGTTTTGTTTTCATTCTTTTAACAGATTAAAATTCCTGAGGTGAGAGTCTGAATAGAATTATAAGCCTGGTGGTTCTTCCATCGGGAAACCCTGCTGTCTGGAGAGCCTGTGCACAGAGACCTGCAGACGACTCCCAGATATCACCTCTGAGTTCAGTTGCTAACTCATGATTTCATATGGGTTTCTGCCTCACCAAGGCATCCTGTAAACCTGACTTCAAGCCACCCAACCAAAACTAAAAGTAATCACGCTGCTGGTGATGAGCAGTGGTATTTAGCTTTGAAAAGGGCATGTGCTCAAGGATGGACTCAGAAAATTGACCTCAAATGTTTGCAGAATTAGAAGTAACACAATTTGAAATAAGCCATTTTCATTGGCGTTGCTAGATCCACTCCCAAGGAAACTACCTTCGTCTTAACAGATACTTTAAACTTTTTATTTTAAAATCAATTTTGACTTACAGAAAAGTTGCATAAACACTTTACCCAACCTCCTATCATGTGTATAGCTTACATAACCATAGTACTATTATCAAAATGAAGAAATTAACATTGGGACCATATTATTAACTAACGTACAGACTTCATTGGATTCCGCCTATTTTTCCACCAAAGTCCCTATTTCTGTTCATGAGCCAATGCAGGAACTCACAGTGAATTTAGGTGTCAGTATCCTTTGTCTCCTTCATTTTCCCTTGTCTGCCACAACCTTGGCACTGAGGTGTACTGGTTAGTTTCTTTATAGACTATCCATTCATGTTTCTTTATATTTTTTCATTACTAAGTAGAAGTTAGGCATTCTTTTTCAAGAAGATCCCAAAAGTGCAGAGCATTTCTTAGTGCAACATGTCAAGGGTATATGAAGCCGATACGTTTTATTACCAATGATGGTAACCTCCATCGCTTAGTTACGGTGGTGTCTGAAGCTTTTTCCATTACAAAGGTACTATTTCTCCTTTGTACTTAACAAATATCAGGAGAGATACCTTGAGACTATGAAACCATTTGTCCTTCCTCAAATGTTCACTCATATCCTTGGGTGAATCTTGCCTACAGGTTATGACTGCTGTATCCTAATGTTAATTTTTGTATTTTCCACATTCTTTCTTCATTCATCAACTGAAATTCTGTAGAGAAGAGATATCCCTTCCTCTCTATTTATTAATTTATTCAATTATTTACTTATACGAGTATGTTGGGCTCATTTGCATTTATTATAATCTGTGGGCTGTCATCCAGTACTCTGTTTACTTTGCTGCTCAAATTGTCCCAGCTTTGGTCATGGGGGCTCTCTCACGTTGGCTTCTGTGCCTTTTAAGAAGCCCCTATCTTCTCTGCGCCTGTTCTCACTTTCTAGCCCCACGAAATGTTCCAGGCTCATCTTGTATTTTTTCTGCTGCATCCTGAAACCAACCCCTTCTTCAAGGAGTCCTGAACGATTTTAAAGTAGTGATTGAAACTTAGTTTGGAAACCACAGGTACTATAGCACTTGATGGTATCAGGCCCCAGTGATCAGTTAGTCCTCTGTTTGCTATGTGACACAAAGACCTTATTTCTTTTAAACCTTGAAACACCAGCAGGAACCCTGCAATAAGTGTGATTACTGCCAGGTCACTGATGAGTAGTTCCCCAAGATCTCACACTAGTGAAAGAAAGAGCTGGAGTGGTGATAGAAATCATCCTTCCACATTTTGAGAACCAAAACAAAATATTGGAAACTCCTGTTACCGATTTGCTGGCCGGCCAATGTCTAACCAGTTAGACAGTTAGAGTAAAGGCAGTTAGAGTGAAAGGCAGTTAGAGTAAAACAGTTCTGTTTAAACCAGTGTCCATCCTCTTATATGAAAAAAGGTGCATTTTTGACCAAAGCATGTCCTGTCTTCCTATGGGATAAAAAGCTGTGAAGATTGAGTTCGAGTTTGCAATGATGAAACAAGAAGAAGGAAATATGCTTGACTCACGAGAAAACTATTTCTGACAATAGAGGACACCTAAACACAGATTGTAAATCACATATTTTTACACTGAATTTAGGGGGAAACAAAGCAGGGGGAGGTGAGATGTCCCTTTCTCACTCAGTCCTACCATTTTTGAAAACTCCAGTTTTGCCAGTCAGCCTACGTCCGATTAAAGTTGGTAAATTCATGCAAGAAGGAGTGATCCTTGGACTACAATAAGCATTTATTAGCCATTCTCCTTTGATTGGCTAATCGATGAGTTTATAATAGAAAAGCAGGCTTTGGTAACACAGAAAAAAAGCATAAAATTTAACTTTTATATATTTCCAAGTCCTGGTCACATGTCAGAGGGATTTAAAAAAAATCAAGTGAGGAATTTATAGCTTTGTATAATCACATTTACAACAGTAATATTAAAGCTTTCAAATGCATGAAAAAATGGTAATGTTGGGTTTTCTCAATACCTAACTTGCTGCAGTAAAGAACCACCTTAAAAACATGTATACTTGCTTATGATCAATTTCTGAGAAAAGGGACCCTGCAATGACACTAGAAGACAAGTCTGCTTTATCACCACTCCAGTAAAGAAAGACAGCTTTCTACAATATGACAGACCAACAACAGGGGTCCATGTGTATAAGTTCACATACAAGTTTCAATTTTGAGTTCAATATATGATTTTGACAAACTCCACAACTTTCCATCATTTCCTTACATGACTCTGAAAACAGTAGCCCAAAAGAAGAATAGTCACTGAACATGTCCTGGACACACTTGTGTTTCATGGCAGATTTATTGTGTCAGCAATGAAGCGTGTATGAATAGACAAGAGGAGGTAATGTGCCTTGCAGAAGAGAAGAGGTAGGTTACACATATATCTTCCTATGCAATGGGATGCAGACACACATTGGTACGTGTATGTGCATACATACGAGTATATTTATATAAATTTTTATACATATAAGTTAATATACATGTGTGAATATGCATATACACCTTTACATAGAGTTTTATATATAGTATCTTACATTATCACATATGTAGTTATATAATACCAGAATTATGATGTATTATACCATCTGTATAAATACACAGTTATATATGAGTGTATAATGTATGTATGTGAACATCTGTACATCAAAGCTAATTGTTAGCCCACATCTAGATACACAGTTCTGTAAAAAAGCAATGATTGAAAAAATGATTTCTTTTTATCCAGTACTAAAAAAACATTAATTTCTATGCTTCCACAAAATGGAAGAGAAATGACTCAGGTGGGATTTGAGGAATCCTTAATCAGTATTTCTGGTTTGTCTCACACAAAAGTTCCATACATTCATGTTTCTGTGACAAGTGCGGCCTGCAGACCTGTCCTTGCAAAGAAGTGGCTGCATACACCTGAGATTTGGCTGAGTCAAGGCTGGGCAGCATTGCAGGGGAAATAAGGTGATGAGTTCTTGCCCTAGTGTGACAGGAGAGCAGAGTGAGACCTCAGGACTCCAAGGCCAATAGGTCGGGATGAGAGGTCTAAGAGGTTGTGGAAATGAGCCTAGAAAGAGAGGAGGGGCATGGCCAACAGGATGGGAACCTGCAGCTTGTGTTGGTGAGAAGCTGTGGTCAGCGGAAATAAATTCTACTCATTTAGTAAACAAAAGTATCACTGAGAGGCTTTCACTTTCTGGCCCTGTAATTGGTGCTGAATCTGCCCCTATGACTAAGACAGAGCTCAGTCGAGTGGCAAGAGTGACCCAGACAGTGGGCCTTGCAGTAGAGGTGGAGAAGGGGCTGGGAACGCAGGGAAACAAAGAGACCGTGAGTCTTTACTCGGTGAGTTTGGACTAATTATTTCTATGTCCTAATGCTCAGTTTCCACATCTATTAAAAGGAGGACACTGCTATCTACTGGATAAAATAAAACTGAACCTGGGTCAAAGCCAAGTAACTAGTTTGGCCTTATGTTCCTCTTTTAGGGACTTAGTTTTTGTTGGAAGGAAATAATTGGAAGTCTGTTTGCTTTTGGAGGATAAGATAATTTGTGTAACGTGTTTACGTAACGCCATGCACAGAACCGCTCAGCATGTTTTATACGACAGTGGTAGTAGCAATGATAATCGTGATGATGGTGGTCAGGAGGCTCGGACCACGGCACTTGTGTCAGGCTTAGACAACCAGGGATGGCTTCTCTAAAAAGTGACTTATAGAAGAAGAGTTTTGAAATATCTCTACTAAGTCAGTTTTCAATAAGAAGATAATTAATCACATTTAAGAAGGAAGTAATGGGCCCTTAGAAAGAATTATCAATATGTTAAAAAAAACAAAGGCAAGAGTACTCCCTGTAGTACTGTTTTCCTCTCAAGAGAAGAGGCCTCTATCACGTAAATTATTTGATCATTAGGAGCTGGATTAAGAAACACCATGACATAAAGAAGAATTAAACTTCAGGAACTCTCCTAACTCCATGATTGACAGCCTTGGCCTTGTTTACTTATACTTTCAACCATGTGTTGACTATCTATTCAAGCAGGTGATTACAGGAATATCATAGTATAAAAACATGAGCTGAGAGTTTAGGCAGAAGTACGCACATTTTGGGTATGTTTATTAAACATATGTAATCCCTGTTCTCAAATAATTATTACAACTGTGAACAAGGGGAAGTATCTGAAAACTGGAAGCATTTGAATATCTATCAGGGAAACAGTTAATGAAGAAATGGTTCAGTAACCTGATAAAAAGTTATGCAGCCGTTAATACAAATCAATCTTTGAACCGATTGTTTCACGAACACCTCTTATGAGTCAAACACTGTATTCAGGGCTAAGATGTGGCAATGATGATAAACAGAAATACTCCCTGCCCCATGAGTTTTAAATCTATTATCTGACACAAATAGGGATTGAACAAATTGTGTTTTAATGGTTTGGTGGTTGCCAGAGGGTAAGGGGGTGGGGGGTGGGGGATGAGGGTAAGGGGGATCGAATATATGGTGATGGAAAGAGAACTGACTCTGGGTGGTGAACACACAATGGGATTTATAGATGATGTAATACAGAATTGTACACCTGAAATCTATGTAATTTTACTAACAATTGTCACCCCAATAAATTTAATTAAATTAAATTAAAAAAGAAAAGAAAGGAAGTGCTGTTAAGGAAATAAGCAGTATGCTCTAGAGGATAAAAGCAAAAAAGGGACAATGGCTGTGAGTGAGTAGGACAGGGGAGGGATGTGACCAGGTATTACAGTGTTGGAGATGGCAGGTGGCTTATAAAGAGAGTTAATGTGGAGACATGCAAAAATATACCATGCTGTGATTTAAACGATGGACAAGAGAAAAGCCAACATCTATTGGACCTCAATATATGCGAGGCACCAAGGGAAGTGTTTTACCTTTATTATCTTAGTTAACCTTTAAATCATGCTGTGATGTATGTGCTCACTAAATAGGTCCACTACGTAATTCAAAATCACATAATAAGAGGTACAACCAGGATTCAAATCAAGAGTCTCATGAGAAGCTTTCAGTTTTGATCACGATGCTGAAGGTCTTTATAAGTGTGAGCTGGGGCACAAAGGGAGGATTTGTTGGGAAGGGGGGGTCACAGGCCACATTCTTTCATTTTCGTTATTCTCGACGGAGTTATAATATTATGGCAAGAAAGAATAGTTTTGGTTAATTAACATTTCCACTTTTCTACATCTTGATTTTTAACTTTTAAATGATATCTATTACTTTCCTTATATTGAGGTTGAGAATTAACGTTCTGTATACAATCCTCTCTACCCAAAAAATCACATAAATTACCCCGCTGCTATTCTTCCAGTATACTTATTTCACCCACTTAGGTAAGTCAGTAATCAGAGTATACATTAATATGACTGTGCAAATATTACTCACAGTTAAGCAACTTTTAACTATACAATAATAACAACAAAAATAAAACCCTTGTTTGTCATATCTTGTAAAAAACATCAAAATGCTACACTTTCAAATAGAATGAAAGTAATCCAAAGCCTTCAGAGAACTTTTCAGGACACCTACTGTGAATGTTTTTAAAAACTAGTCTTAGACTTCCTTTCACTTGAGAAAACATTCAGTTGCTACAGTCTTCACTTTTGTGTTTCTGTTAAAAATATGATTAAGTAATAGTCATGCATCCAAATCTACTTTGAATTAAACTTCATCTCGAGATTAGTTTATTTTGATATTTCTATAAAAATGTGTTCAAGTGTAATCTCATATTTAATAAAGTTACCCAAGTAATTCATTATTACCTTATTTTATAATCTAAACTGACAGGAATTTCTTTTACAAAATAAGCACCAGTAAGCTGAGATAAGGAAACGCAAGTGACAAGCTACCTCACAATAGCCAAGTGGTTTGTGCACAATCTCTCCCAGTTGGTGGCTGAGTGTGATCTGATGGTAGGTGGATGGACAAAGATTCTGAAGCATTTTTTTCAGAGCAACATCTGCAAGCAATCCCATAAAAGACAAAATGACAGGGACATTTATTGATGGAATTGTTTCTTTGCCAACATTTTACTTAGAAAGATCTTTCAAAATTCCACTTAGAAATAAAAACAGCACAATGAATATACCAATTCTGTGAGGTGTAACACTGGGCACTCCAAGTTATGTGAAGAATGTACTTAAGTGTCTGCTTGAAGTCTGGGACCTTTATCAAACTCTCCAGAGCTACCGACACTGCTGCTGGTCTCCTCTTTCAGCCTTTCCACCCACGAAAATTCTTCGCATTACTTGTGTATTGAATTTGCTGGTATTGAATGTACATCAAGATGGTAATTTATGAAGTGAAAACGCCTCGCTGTGGACTTGACTCCCCCTGTGTCTATGTGTTTTATTTTAGGCCTCACACACTACCTCTGTTTGCTTCCCTCCTCGTCTCTCATACTTTGTCGTGAAGTTGTTTGGGAACTTGTGGAGGTGATCCTGAAAGCAATATGCTTCATAAAGGCTTTTGACTAAACCAGCCCAACAAATTGACAAACAAAGATGGAATTTAATATTCGAAATTAATGTCTCTGCTCCCTGCCTTTATACATGGTGATGATAATTTCTTATTTACATGCGCTACAGTTTGTGTGTCTAAATAACATGACATACACCCAGGACTAAAGTCCTTTTTTATTGTTTTTTATAATGGCAAAATTGGACTCAAGATAAACATTTTTTGAAAATAGTAAAGCACCATAACTGCAGAACAGTAAGAAAACATGACAGAGACAGAAGAATGTTTGATACACAGAGTGAAATCAATAGGTCTGATTACTGAAAGCCATGCACTTTCTTTCTGGTTTCAGATGCAGACTTAATCTGATTTGAAAAACCATAATTTACACTCACATATATTTTTAAGTGGATTATATTTCCTGTGACCGAATGTGTGACTTTGAAAGTACTCTGTGTGCTCCATCTCCCTATAAAAATGCAGATAATTATGGCCCCTTCCTTTCATTGCTGTCAAAAATTTTCCGGAGATTAAAGTTGGAAAAGTGTTAAGTGCTTGTGCTGATTATCATCTGGGTACACTTAGAAGAGACCACTCTTTGTAGTCATCCTACTTCTCAGCACCTCGGCTTCACAAGGCTGTTTGGGGAGCTCAGTGCTCAGTCAGATTGCTCAGTATGTTTATGACCCACCCGCTAAGCCTGCAGAACAGCTGTTCCGGTCTTACTGCCACCTCACACTGAGTGGAAGCTGCCATGTTCAAATGCATCGGGGTCATCCGTAATGAGATCAACAGGAAAAAGGAAAATGCCAGTGATAATAAAGATCCCTCTGGTGTAATATATATATATATTTGTTATGTATACTATGGTATTATATATTTGTTATATATATTATATTATATTACTATGTATTATATATCATTTTAACTTAATATATATTAGTCATTCACCTTTTGCATACAACATAAAGGCATATGCACAAAGGGTACCAAAAAATGTATACACATTTTAAGAAAGGAAAAACTGTATTAAAATTGTAATACTCAACATATACTGATAACAAAAGATGAATACAAGTCATGTGTATACATTTTTTTTTGCACTATATATATGTATCATATGTGGAAGATACTTACAAATAGATTTTCTTATATAAAATAAACTATATTTGAATATAAATTATCAAGCCTCTTTACTTATGGAGAGAGCTGTCAAATAAATAACTAAAGTGTTCTAGATTAAAAATCAGCATATATTTTAAGGTTGGAAGAACCTACGAAGAGCACAGGTATGGACAGGACCTGAAGGAAGGGGAGTATAGCACATGGGGACCAGAGGCTTTAGAGGAAAGTCAAGCAATGAGAACTCCTTTAATTGGAGATACGTACTTTTAATCTCTGGCTACAGTTGTGACATTTGTGAATGTGTGTGTGTGTCTGTGTGTGTAGAGAAAGAGACAAATTCGTATACATTTAATATTATATTAATATTATTTTCAAATCACAATGACCTATTGAGTGAAATCATAACTAGTTTTAAATTAGTTTCAGATGTAAAAAAAAATGTCATAGACATTTACATCCTTCATAATGTGATAACCCTCCTCCCCCAATCTACTACCACTCTGACATCACATATAGCTGTTACAATTCCATTGACGCTATTCCCTATGCTGTGCTCCATATTCCATGACTATACATATTAAGTTATAGTTGATATTCATTATTGTTCAACTTCACCTTCAGGTGTACAGTGCAGTGATCAGGCATCTACACCATCCATGAAGTGGTCTCCCTAATAAGACAAGTGCCCATCTGACACCCTACAAAATCTTTACAGCATTATTGCTTTTTAATTTAAAAAATCAACAAAATATCTCACTTACATTGAATTTCCAATTATAATCATATTAAACTATGTATGGAAGGAAGCTGACCTAGGCATTTTCCCATCTCTGAAGTGCACATTTAAATGTATTTTTTCCTGAGACCTTCCGGAAAAATGGCGGCGTGAGGTGAGCCTCTGTAAAGCTCCCCTGGAATTTACAACGAATCAAACAACAAAAACTCCACAAAGGACTCCCTGCACAGCAGACAGGCAACACGAAGAGGCCCACTACCGACTGAAATCACCTACAGGTGGGAGATTCGCGCGAGTGGAGGGAGGAGGAAAGGGAGAAGTACGCGGAGACGGAGAGGCGCGGGCGCCGGACGCAGACCTAGCTCAGTGCTCCGAGCTCGCTACTTCCCGGAACTACCGCAGCTGCGGGAGAGGGAAGAGCTCGGACAGCTAGGGCTCCGCCAGGGCTCCACAGGGCTGAGACAGCATATAACACGGCTGAACCCAACGCACACGCAGAGACCTCGGAAAAAAAACTGAGGAAAAAAGGCTGAAAACGGGGGTTTAAGCCTCACTGCCGAGCAGAGAGACGAGCCTTAGGCACACTGAGACTAGCCCCTTCCCTACCCCTCCCAGAGCTCGCCCCGCCCCCACCTGCCCGGTGCTAGAAGCGAAACAGTAGCAGTGTCAGATCAAAACAACAGAAAATCTGCTGTTTTGAGAACTGTGGGCTGCAGACACAAATTCACAGCCCAACTAGTTCCAGCAAAGGGGAGGGAGCCGTGGAAGCAGGACCGGCTGTGGTGGTGGTTGATGCCATTGCTCTGGGCCACCTCTCACAACTCACCCCGCCCCTGACCCCACCTATCTGGGTGGATCCCTGCAGGAGTAAACAGAACTGCTGAAATATACGGGCTCTGAATCAGGAGCTGGAAGAGCTTTGGAACATCAAAAGCTCTCCACATACCCACCGGGACACTGCGCCCTGTGACCTAGACGAACTATTAACAGAGGAGAAGCCCGTCTCCCAGGGAATCCCCCCATTGTGTGAGAAGCAGGAATAGTGCAGAGAAAACAGCACTACCGTGTGGGAGAAGAAAAATAAATTGCAGTTGGAGAAATAATAAAACATTCTACCAACAAGTACTGGAAAACAAAGAAAGACCTCTTCATATAAACCTGTTACAGAAGCCACTCTTGTAGATGTCTAGGAAGAGAAATACTAAATCAGTAATCGCCATGAATAACCAAGGCAACAAGATAGCTCAGAAAGAAAGTGAAAATCTCCAGAGAAGGCACTTAAAGATACAGAAATATGTGACTTAAATGACAGAGAATTCAAGATTGCAGTTCTGAAAAACTCAACGAGATACAAGAAAACACAGATAGGCAGTTAAATGAACTCAGAAACTCAATCAAAGAACAGCATGAGCATTTTACGAAAGAGATTGAAATTTTAAAAAGAACCAAATAGAATTTCTGGAGATTAAGAACTCAATAGAAGAAATTAAGAATGAAATAACCAGCTTAGGTAGTAGAGTTGACCAGATGGAGGAAAGAATCAGTGACATCGAAGATAGAAACCTGGAAATGACACAGATAGAAGAAGAAAGAGACTTGAGACTTAAAAGAAATGAAAGAACTTACAAGAACTTTCTGACTCCATCAGAAAGAGCAATATAAGAATAATGGGCATACCAGAAGGAGAAGAAAGAGAGAAGGAACAGAGAATATATTCAAACAAATTGTCGATGAGAACTTCCCAAATTTGTGGACAGAACTGGACCCTCGAATCCAAGAAGCAAATAGAACACCTAGTTACCTCAATCCCAACAGGCCTTCTCCAAGGCACATTGTATTGAAGCTGTCTAAAATCAACGACAAAGAAAGAATCCTCAAGCAGCCAGGGAAAAGAAGACGGTAACTTACAAAGGAAAGCCCATTAGATTATCATCAGATTTTTCAGCAGAAACTCTACAAGCCAGGAGGGAGTGGAACCAAATATTCAAAATATTGAAAGAGAGAAATCATGAGCCAAGAATAATATATCCAGCAAAGATATCCTTTAAATATGAAGGAGGAATAAAGACCTTTCCAGACATACAGAAGCTGAGGGAATTTTCTAATACACGACCTGCACTACAAGAAATACTAAAGGAGGCTATTCAACCACCATCAACAGGGACAATTTGTGGCAACCAAACTCAAAAAGGGGGAGAGTAAAGGCCTGAACCAGAATATGGGAATGGAGAAAGTAAGCGTGCTGAAGATAATGGGATACTCTAAATATCAAACTTTCTTTTACATAAACTTAAGGGTAACCACTCAAAAGAAATCCAGAACTGAAATATATACTGAAATAAAAGAAGAAACAGAGGGAAACATCATAGAATACCACCACACAGAAATAATAGACAAGATCAAAAAGGCAAAGAAACAATGGAGACACAACCTTACCAGAAAACTAAGGATAGAATGACAGGAAATCCTCACATATCAATAATCACCCTAAATGTAAATGGACTGAACTCACCAATAAAAAGGCACAGAGTAGCAGATTGCATCAAAAAACTAAACCCAACCATATGCTGTCTCCAAGAGACACATCTCAGCTACAAGGACAAGCATAGACTCAAAGTGAAAGGGTGGAAATTGACACTCCAAGCAAATGGTACCCAGAGAAAATCAGGTGTAGCCATAATGATATCAGATGAAACAGACTTCAAGGTGAAAAAGATAACAAGAGACAAAGATGGACATTTCATAATGGTGAAGGGGACTGTACAACAAGAAGACATAACAGTCATCAATATTTATGCCCCCAATCAGGGAGCACCGAAATACACCAAGCAACTACTAACAGAACTAAAGGGAGAAATTGACCAAAACACAATTATACTAGGGGACTTAAATACATCATTGACAGCTATGGATAGATCATCCAAACAGAAAATAAATAACGAAATAGTAGCCCTAAATGACACATTAGATGAAATGGACATAATTGACATTTATAGAGCACTTCATCCTAAAACATCAGACTATACATTCTTTTCTAGTGTACATGGAACATTCTCAAGGATAGACCATATATTGGGACATAAAATCAGTCTCAACAAATTTAAGAAGATTGAAATCATACCATGCATATTCTCTGATCACAAGGCTTTGAAATTGGATATCAACTGTAAAAAGAAAGCGGGGAAAAAACACAAATACATGGAGATTAAACAACATACTTTTAAAGAAGGACTGGGTCAAAGAAGAAATTAGAGGAGAGATCAAAAGATACATAGAAACAAATGACAATGAAAATACATCCTACCAAAATTTTTGGGATGCAGCGAAAGCAGTTTTAAGAGGGAAATTTATCTCATTACAGGCCTATCTCAAGAAACAAGAAAACTCCCAAATAAATAACCTCATGTTACACCTTAAAGAACTAGAAAAAGAAGAACAAGTAAAACCCAAGGTCAGCAGAAGAAAGGAAATAACAAAAATTAGAGCAGAACTAAATGAAATACAGAACAAAAAGACAATAGAAATATTAATGTGACAAAGAGCTGGTTCTTCGAAAAGAATTAACAAAATTGACAAACCTTTGGCTAGACTTACTAAGATAAAAAGAGAGAAGACACTGATTAACAAAATCAGAAACGTAAAAGGGGACGTTATCACGGACACCACAGAAATACAAAGGATCATCCAAGAATACTATGAAGGACTATATGCCACCAAATTCAACAACCTAGAAGAAATGGACAAGTTCTTAGAAACATATAGCCTTCCAAGGCTGAACCATGAAGAACTGGAAAATCTAAACAGACCGATCACCAGTAACGAAATTGAATCAGTCATCCAAAACCTTCCGAAAAGCAAAAGTCCGGGCCCAGATGGCTTCACTAGTGAATTCTACCAAACCTTCAAAGAGGATCTAATATCCTGCACAAACTCTTCCAAAAAATTGAAGAAGAGACAGTACTCCCTAACTCATTTTATGAGGCCAACATTACCCTGATACCAAAACCTGGTAAGGACAGCACAAAAAAAGAAAACTACAGACCAATATCTCTAATGAATACCAATGCAAAAATCCTAAATAAAATTCTAGCAAATCGAATACAACAATGCATTAAAAAGATTATTCATCACGACCAAGTGGGGTTGATCCCCGGGGCACAAGGATGGTTCAACATACGCAAATCCATCAATGTGATACATCACATAAACAAAATAAAGGACAAAAATCATATTATTCTATCAATTGATGCAGAAAAAGCATTTGACAAGCTACAACATCCATTTATGGTTAAAACACTTAATAAAATAGGTATAGAAGGAAAATACCTTAACATAATAAAGGCCATATATGACAAGCCCTCTGCTAATCTCATAATTAATGGAGAAAAACTGAAGCCCTTTGCTCTACGTTCAGGAACACGACAGGGATATCCACTATCACCTCTGCGTTTCAACATAGTGTTGGAAGTCCTTGCCAGAGCAATCAGGCAAGAGAAAGAAATAAAAGGCATCCAAATTGGGACTGAAGAAGTTAAATTATCACTCTTTGCAGATGACATGATGCTATATATAGAAAACCCTAAAGACTCCACCAAAAAGCTATTAGAAACAATCAACGAATACAGTAACGTGGCTGGCTACAAAATCAACGCACAAAAGTCCATTGCCTTCCTATATACTAACAATGAAATCTCAGAAAAAGAAATCCAAAAAACTATTCCTTTTGCAATTGCAGCAAAAAGAATAAAATACCTAGGTATAAACTTAACCAAGGATGTGAAAGACCTATATGCTGAAAACTATAAGGCATTTTTGAAAGAAATTGAAGAAGACACAAATAAATGGAAAGACAATCCGTGCTCATGGATTGGAAGAATCAACATAGTTAAAATGGCCATATTAGCCAAAGCAATATACAGATTCAGTGCAATACCCATCAAAATCCCAATGGCATATTTTAAAGAAATAGAACAAAAAATCATCAGATTTGTTTGGAACCACAAAAGACCCCGAATAGCCAAAGCAATCTTAAGAAAAAGAACAATAATGGAGGTATCACACTTCCTGACTTTGGCTTGTACTACAGGGCTACAATAATCAAAACAGCATGGTATTGGCAGAAAAACAGACACATAGACCAATGGAATAGAATTGAGAACCCAGAAATAAAACCACATAAATATGGACAGATAATTTTTGACAAAGAAGCTAAAACATACAATGGAGCAAAGACAGCCTCTTCAATAAATGGTGCTGGGAGAATTGGATAGCCACGCAAAAGAATGAAACTGGACTGCTATTTGTCACCATGTACCAAAGTTAATTCAAAATGGATCAAAGACTTAAGCATAAGACCCGACACAATAAACTGCATAGAAGAAAACATAGGTACTAAACTTATGGACCTTGGGTTCAAAGAGCATTTTATGAACTTGACTCCAAAGGCAATGGAAGTAAAAGCTAAAATAAACGAATGGGACTATATGAAACTTAAAAGCTTCTGCACAGCAAAAGAAACCATTGACAAAATAAAGAGGCCACCAACTGAATGGGAGAAGATTTTTGCAAACAGTGTCTCTGATAAGGGGCTAGTATCCAGAATATACAAGGAACTCATGCAACTCAACAACAAAAAAAACAACCCAATTGAAAAATGGGCAGAGGACTTGAAGAGACATTTCTCCATAGAGGACATACAAATGGCAAATAGACATATGAAAAAATGCTCAACATCACTAATCATCAGAGAAATGCAAATCAAAACCACAATGAGATATCACCTCACCCCAGTCAGAATGGCTATCATCAACAAGACAAATAGTAACAAATGTTGGAGAGGCTGTGGAGAAAAAGGAACCCTCATACACTGTTGGTGGGAATGCAGACTGGTGCAGCCCTTATGGAAGGCAGTGTGGAGGTTCCTCAAAGAATTAGGAATAGAATTGCCATATGACCCAGCAATCCCTCTCCTGGGTATCTACCCAAAAAATCTGAAAACATTTAGAGATAAAGACACGTGTGCTCCAATGTTCATTGCAGCTTTGTTTACGGTGGCCAAGACATGGAAACAACCAAAATGTCCTTCGATAGATGAATGGATAAAGAAGTTGTGGTATATATACACAATGGAATACTATTCGGCAGTAAGAAAAGATGATATAGGAACATTTGTGACAACATGGATGGATCTTGAGAGAGTAATGCTGAGCGAAACAAGTCAGACAGAAAAAGCAGAGAACCATGTGATTTCACTGATATGTGGTATATAAACCAAAAACAACAAAAGAACAAGACAAACAAATGAGAAACAGAAACTCATAGACACAGACAATAGTTTAGTGGTTGCCAGAGGGTAAGGGGGGCGGGGGGGGGTGGGAGATGAGGGTAAGGGGGATCAAATATATGGTGATGGAAAGAGAACTGACTCTGGGTGGTGAACACACAATGGGATTTATAGATGATGTAATACAGAATTGTATACCTGAAATCTATGTAATTTTACTAACAATTGTCACCCCAATAAATTTAATAAAATAAAATTTAAAAAATAAATAAATAAATAAATGTATTTTTTCCTAGTGTCAAAGACTGAACATTCTGCATCAGACCTGGGACAAGGGTGAGACACTTGCCCCAGAAACAAAATTTAAGGTCCAAAAAAGTCAGCAATCAAGATTCTCCCTTTTGTGTTAGGCTCCAATATAACGCTGCACTGCACTGTTTCAGTCTTTATGTAAATACATTTTGATGTTTTATTGTTGATTTTTTCCCGTTAATTTTTATTAAGTTGTCTATAAGAAACTCTTTTCAAATATACACAGGTGAAAAGTAAAAAAGTGGAGAAATATGTGTGCATCATACCAATATTAATTTAAAGAATTGGCATAGCCATGTTCATTTCAGACAAAGCAGACTTCAGAACAAGAAAAATTTACCAGGGAAAAATCAGTTAAGGCGTGCTTATGGCCTAGAATAGGGTCTATCTTGGTGCATGTTCCATGTGAGTTTGAGAAGAATGTGTTGTGCTGTTGTTGGATGGAGAATTCTATAAATATGAATTAGATCAAGTTAATTATAGTGCTATTCAGGTCAACTGTATCTTGCTGATTTTCTGCCTGCTTGATATATCAATTAAAGAAAGCAGAGTATTGTATTCTCCAGCTACAATTGTGGATTTGTCTATTTTTCCTTGCCATTCTATCAGCTTTTGTCTCATGTATTTTGATTTTTTTCTTGTTAGATACATACACATTACAGAGCATTGTCTTCTTGGATAATTGATCTTTTTATCACTATGTAATGTGTCTCTTTTTCCCTCATATTTTTTTATTGTTTTCAAGTCTGCTTTGTCTGAAATTAATATGCCAACCATCATCTGAGACTTTAGAGAGTGGTAATCTTTTTGCTGGTGGAGGGTCTGGCCTCAATGTTGATGGCTGCTGACTGATCAGGGTGGTGGTTACTGAAGGGTGGGGTGGCTGTGGCAATTTCTTAAAATAAGAGAACAGGGAAGTTTGATGCTTTGACTGACTCTTCCTTTCACAAACGATTTCTCTGTAGCATGCAATGTTGTTTGATAGCATTTTACCCACAGAACTTCTTTCAAAATTGGAGTCAAACCTCTCAAACCCTGCCACCATTTTATCAACCAAATTGATGTAATACTCTCAATCTTTTGCTGTCATTTCAACCATCTTCACAGCACCTTTACCAGGAATAGGTTCAATCTCAAGAAACCACTTCTTTGCTTATATATAAGAAGCAACTTGAACGGAAGATCATTCAACTTTTGTTATGAGATGGCAGCAGTTCTTTCACATCTTCAGGCTCTACTTCTAATTATGGGTCTCTGGCTATTTCCACTACAGCTGCAGTTACTCCCTCCATTCAAGTTGTGAACCCTCAAAGTCATCCATGAGGGTAGGAATCAGCTTCTTCCAAACTCCTGTTAACGTGGATAGTTTGACCTCTTCCCATGAGTAACGAACGTTCTTAATGGCATCTGTAATGGTGTACGATTTCCAGAAGGTTTTTTATTCACTTTGTCCAGATCCCTCAGAGGAGTCACTATCTATGGCAGCTATAGCCTTACAGAATGTATTTCTTAAACAATAAGACCTGAAAGTAAAAATGGCTCCTTGATCCATGGGCTACACAATGGATGCTGTGTTCACAGGCATGAAAACATCATAAATCTCATTGTCCATCTCCATCAGGTGCATTGTCAATGAGCAGTAATATTTTGAAAGGAATTTTTTTTTTTCTGAGCAGTAGTCTCAACAGTGGGCCTAAAATACTCAGTAAACCATGTTGTAAGCAGATGTGCTGTCATCCAGGCTTTGTTGTTCCATTTTGTAGAGCCCAGACAGAGTAGATTTAACATAATTCTTAAGGGCCTAGGACTTTCAGAATGGTTAGTGAGCAGTGGCTTCAACTTAAACTTACCATCTACATGAGCCCCTACCAGGAGAGTCAGCCTGTCCTTTGAAGCTGTGAAGCCAGACATTGACTTCTATTCAGCTCTGAAAGTGTTAGGTGGCATCTTTGTGGGGACAGAGTCCCAGAGAGCAGTTTTCAGGCTCTTGGCCTCAGCCTCGTGTGGGGAGGTGCTGGCTAGGGTAGTGAACGACCATCAACTGTGATTGGTTGGCCATCAGCTGTAACAGGTTAGCCAATTGGCTACTGATGTAACTGCCAGGTTGTGTTGATTGGTTGGTTGGTTGGTTGGTTGGTTGGTTGGTTGGTTGGTTGGCAGGCAGAAGAAGTGAATGGCGGACTGTGGATCATGTGGCTCTCACCCGGCCGCCACGGGGAATATATGACTCCCCTATCTATGGCTGCATGGGAGTTCCTTTTTGGCCTCACCATATCCTGCATTCTTATGTGGGGAGTGGGACCAGAGACCCCCACATGACACCCTGCATGATAAATGGCACAGGGAGCAGGGTATGGTGCCGAGTGAAACTTTCTGGTGTGTGAAAGCTCAGCTTTGGGAGGCCCGTGAGGAGCTGTGCCAGGAACGGGAGGTGCGGTCTGCCTGGGAGTCAAGCCTCCAGCTGGCACACCACCCTCTTAGCCATAGAAGGTGTCGTCTTCCTTTTGGTGATCTGCTGCTGCCATAGGATCTGAGGATTGCAGACATCTTGCAACGAAGCCTCCACCTAATTGGATGCCTGACATGGTGAGCAAGATTCTGGCCAGGTAGAAATGGCGTCTGACTCTGAGCAGGAGGACATGTGGCCCCCACACAGTGTGGTAGCCGGTAGTCACTGTTCTCAGAAGTTGGACCCCCGAGGAGGGGTGGGAGGACTTGGGTGGCTATCTGGCCAGTGTGGAGAGGGCCCTGCAGGTTCTGGCTGAGCGGTTGCCAAGGAGGTGAAGGTTTCAGCCGGCCGTGTGGGCTGGATGTTCCTCACAGCTTTGCGTTGTAACACAGAGGACGCGCCTAATGAAATGACTCAGGTGCTGGATCAGCAGCCCTGGGGGGAGGTGCTAGAAGCTCGGGATCGATGGTTGGAGGAGGTTCTCACCATGATGCATCATAACTCGGAGGAAAGGCTTGTTGGAATAGCCCAGTTGTGGGACCAGGTGTCTCAGTGAGAGGTGCTGGCAGCTCGGTCCGCTTGTTAGAGGAGGAGCCGCACTGTCACGCAGGGTGTCATGCAGGGTCTTTAGTCCCGCGCCCCGCATAAGAACGCAGGAAATGATGAGGTCAAAAAGGAACACCCACGGAGCCATAGGTAGGGGAGTCACACCACTATAGTCTCGCTGGCGGCTGGGTTGGAGACACAGGAGGCAGGAGCCACATGATCCACAACACACCGTCCACTTGTGTCTGCCAACCAACCTCACTTGCTAACTGCAATCTGCCTCTCTGTAATCCACAATCCACACTCCACCACGCCACGTCACGCCACACCTTGCTAGCTTAGCCACAGCAGTTACATCAGTGGCTAATGGCTAACTGGTAACAGCCGATGGCCAACTAGTCACAGCTGATGACCATATACTACCCGAGCCAGCACCTTTCCACGTGAGGCCGAGAGCCTGGAAACTGCTCTCTGGGGCTCTATCCCCACACCCACAGTGGAAACTCTGTGGCAGAGGCGGACGATGCAAGTGGCAACAATGTAGCTCCCAACCCCCACACCTGGCCCATCTTGAAGCAAAAGGTAAAACATAGGGGCATTGCTGCAGGCAACCCAGCTGTGACTGAGTTCACAACCTACACCCCACACACTCCCACTGAGTTGCAGGAGCTGGGGAGGCAGTACAGACAGCGCCCTGGACAGCCAGTCTCGGCTTGGCTATTACATTTATGGGATGAAGGGGAAGACAGCATTCTCTCCTCCCCAGGAGAAATGGAAAAGCTAGCCTCTCTGATGGGGCATCCATTCCTGTGACAAAGGTTACAGAATTGCCATAGGTTGGCCCAAGACCAGGGCAACCACACTCTAATAGAGTGGCTCATCGCTGCGGTACACACAGTATGGGGACAGGCTGGCGAGCTGCCAGACACCGTGAGTCAATGGCAGTCATATACGGAACTTACTCAAATCATCCATGAAATGGGTATGAGACATGCTATGTTCAACCCTAATATGTGGAGGCCGGAAGACGAGCGTTTTACAACCAGCATGAGAGATCTGGTTTTGGATACTGCACCTGCGAGTGCTTTTGGATCCTTGGTCTCCATTCTTACGCCCTATGTGGGGTGGTGGATCCATGAAGTTACCACCACCATGGCCACGCTTCACCAGAGACCCTGCATGAGTCCCTGCATGACAACATTCTTCCAACATAAGGCTGTCTCGTCTACACTGAGAATCTATTGTTTAGTGTATCACCCCCATTAATCATCTCCCTAGACCTGGATGACTTACAGCAGCTTCTGCCTCAGCACTTGCTGCCTCACCTTCACTTTCATGTTACAAAGATGAGTTCTCTTCTCAAACCTCATGAACCATCCTCTGCCAGCTTCACGCTTTTCTTCTGCAGCCTCCCTCTCAGCCTTCACAGAATTGGAGAGTTATAAGGCCTTGCTCTGGATTAGGCTTTGGCTTAAAGGAATGTTGTGGCTGGTTTGATCTATCGAGACCACTAAAACTTTATCCCTGTCAGCACTAGGCTGTTTCTCTTTCTTATCATTCATGTGTTCACTGGAGTAGCACCTTTAATTTCCTTCAAGAACTTTCCTTTGCACTCTCTACTTGGCTAACTATTGAATGCAAGAGGCCTACTTTTCAGCCTATCTCAGCTTCAGCATGCCTTCCTCATTGAGCTTAAGCATTTCTAGTTCTGATTTAAAGTGAGAGACATGCAGCTTTTCCTTTTACGTGAACACTTGCAGGCCACTGCAGGGTTATTAACTGGCCAAATTTCAACACTGTTGTGTCCCAGGGACTAGGGAGGCCCAAAGAGATGGAGAGATGGGAAACGGCCAGTCGGTGGAGCAGTCACAATACATGCAATACTTATTAAAGTTGCTTTTTATATGGGTGTAGTTTATCACACCCCAAAATGGTCACAATGGTAACATTGAAGATCACTGATCACAGATCACTATAACAAATATAGTAATAATGAAAAAGTTTGAGAATTACCTAAATGTGACACATAGACAAGAAGTAAGCTGATGCTGTTGGAAAAATGATGCCAATAGACATGCTCGATGCACGGTAGCTACACATATTCAATTTGTAAATAATGCAATATGCTGAGTGAAATACATCACATGGAAAAGGACAAGAACTATATGATTTCACTCATATGTGAGGTAGAAAACTAAAATCAACAAATGAACAAACAAAACTCATAGACACAGACAACAGAATGGTGGATACCGGTGGGGGAAGATGAAGAGCGTAAATGGGATCAAATACATGGTGACAGAAGAATACAAGACTCTGGGTGGTGAGCACACCATGCAATATATAGATGTTATATTATAAAGTTGTTCACCTGAAATTTATGTAATGTCATTAACCAATGTAATACCAATAAACTTAATTTAAAAATAGAAAACATATGCATAAAACAAAACAACCCTCCTCAATATCTGTGAAGTGCAACGAAACAAGTTATACCTGAGTAGTAAAGTTGCAGGATACAAGATAGAGAAATAAACATAAATTGTTTCACTGTATACTAGCACTAAACAACAGGAACTTGAAATTAACACCATTTACATTAACACTTCTTCTAAAAATACTTACATCCAAATTTACCAAAATATGTACAAGGTTTATATGAATGAGACTATAAAATTCTGATAAAAGAAATTTTAAAAATCTAAATAAAGTGCGAAAATTCCTTATCTATAGATATGAATACTCATGATTAAGTAGTCAGTTCTTCGTAAGATGTCCGTTCTTCCTAACTTCTGCAACATTTTGATTACAGGTACAATTTTCCATAATACAAAATTAAAGTCTAGATATTCTTTGATTTTAATTTCTTCTGAAAAAAAATTACAAATAAAGGGTGAATAATTTAGAGGAAAAACTCAAGAAAATTTCCTTTTCAAGTCCATATAAGCAACATTTAATTTATCTATTAGCCGGAATAAGATTTAGTTGCTCTAGTTGCATATTCCAGCAGGAATAAGATGTTGGAAGATCTGTTTTATATTATCTTTAGGACTTGAGGGAAGAGGTAGGTACAAAAGCAATGTTTAAAATTATGTATGAACTTCCATGATAAAAATACTAGTAAAATTATGTTACTTTTTAAATCTCTGCCAACAGGTAAATAAGCAATAGTTTTTTCAGGTGCTATTTCAGTACATAGACAGATGTTAGCTAACTGCTAACATTAGATGACAAATAAAGTAAAAAATAGAATTCTTAAAAGTTATCAGTGTTATAGAGATTAATTCTATAGAATCTTTTAAGCTTATTGCTGTTCAATTTATCATCTGATAAATGTGAATATAATTAAACACTTTTTAAATTAAAGTTTATTGGGGTGACAATTGTTAATAAAATTACATAGATTTCAGATGTACAATTCCATAATACATCATCTATATATCACATTGTGTGTTCACCACCCAGAGTCAGTTCTCTTTCCATCACCATATATTTGATCCCCTTTACTATCTATACCACCCTTCTCCCTCCTTACCCTCTGGAAACCACTAAACTATTGCCTGTGTCTATGAGTCTTTGTTTCTCATTTGTTTGTCTTGTTCTTTTGTTGTTTTTGGTTTATATACCACATATCAGTAAAATGATATGGTTCTCTGCTTTTTCTGTCTGACTTATTTCGCTTAGCATCATGCTCTCAAGATCCATCCATGTTGTCACAAATGTTCCGATATAATATTTTCTTACCGCCGAATAGTATTCCATTGTGTATATATACCACAACTTCTTTATCCATTCATCTATCGAAGGACATTTTGGTTGTTTCCATGTCTTGGCCACCGTAAACAAAGCTGCAATGAACATTGGAGCACACGTGTCTTTATGTATAAATGTTTTCAGATTTTTTTGGTAGATACCCAACAGAGGGATTGCTGGGTCATATGGTAATTCTATTGGTAATTTTTTGAGGAATCTCCACACTGCCTTCCATAAAGGCTGCACCAGTCTGCATTTCCACCAACAGTGTGAGGTTTCCTTTTCTCCACAGCCTCTCCAACACTTGTTACTATTTGTCTTGATGATAGCCATTCTGACTGGGGTGAGGTGATATCTCATTGTGGTTAGCTGTGAATGATGTGTTTAAGTCCCCTAGTATAATTGTGTTTTGGTCAGTTTTTCCCTTTACTTCTGATAGTAGTTGGTTGGTATATTTTGGTGCTCCCTGATTGGTGGCATAAATATTGATGACTGTTATGACTTTTTGTTGTATAGTCCCCTTTACCATTATGAAATGTCCATCTTTGTCTCTTGTTATCTTTTTCACCCTGAAGTCTCTTTCATCTGATATCATTATGGCTACACCTGATTTTCTCTGGGTACCATTTGCTTGGAGTGCCAATTTCCAGCCTTTCCTTTAAGCCTATGCTTGTCCTTGTAACTGAGATGTGTCTTTTGGAGACAGCATATGGTTGGGTTTAGTTTTTTGATCCAATCTGCTACTCTGTGCCTTTTTATTGGTGAGTTCAGTCCATTTACATTTAGGGTGATTATTGGTATGTGAGGATTTCCTGACATTCTATCTTTAGTTTTGTGGTAAGCCTGTGTCTCCATTGTTTCTTTGCCTTTTTGTTGTTGTCTATTATTTCTGTGTGGTGGTATTCTTTGATGTTTACCTCTCTTTCTTATTTTATTAGAGTATATATTTCAGTTCTGAATTTTTTGAGTGGTTACCCTTAAGTTTATGTAAAAGAAAGTTTGATATTTAGAGTATCATATTTTCTTCAGCACGCTTACTTTCTCCATTCCCATATTCTGGTTCAGGCCTTTACTCTCCCCCGTTTTATGTTTTGGTTGCCACAAATAGTCCCTGTTGATGGTGGTCGAATAGCCTCCTTTAGTATTTCTTGTAGTGCAGGTCATGTATTAGAAAATTCCCTCAGCTTCTGTATGTCTGGAAAGGTCTTTATTCCTCCTTCATATCTAAAGGATATCTTTCCTGGATATATTCTTCTTTGCTCAGAATTTCTCTCTTTCAATAGTTTGAATATTTGGTTCCACTCCCTCCTGGTTTGTAGAGTTTCTGCTGAAAAATCTGATGATAATCTAATGGGCTTTCTTTTGTAGGTTACCGTCTTCTTTTCACTGGCTGCCTTGAGGATTCTTTCTTTGTCATTGATTTTAGACAGCTTCAATACAATGTGCCTTGGAGAAGGCCTGTTGGGATTGAGGTAACTAGGTGTTCTATTTGCTTCTTGGATTTGAGGATCCAGTTCTGTCCACAAGTTTGGGAAGGTCTCATCGACAATTTATTTGAATATATTCTCTGTTTCCTTCTCTCTTTCTTCTCCTTCTGGTATGCCCATTATTCTTATATTGCTCTTTCTGATGGAGTCAGAAAGTTCTTATAGAGTTCTTTCATTTCTTTTAAGTCTCAAGTCTCTTTCTTCTTCCATCTGTGTAACTTCCAGGTTTCTATCTTCGATGTCACTGATTCTTTTCTCCATCTGGTCAACTCTCTACCTAAGCTGGTTATTTCATTTTTAATTTCTTCTATTGAGTTCTTAATCTCCAGGAATTCTATTTGATTCTTTTTCCAAATTTCAATCTCTTTCATAAAATGCTCATGTTGTTCTTTGAATGTGTTGCTGAGTGCATTAAACTGCCTTTCTGTGTTTTCTTGCATCTCGTTGAGTTTTTTCAGAACTGCAATCTTGAATTCTCTGTCATTTAAGTCACATATTTCCATATCTTTAGATTCCTTTTCTGGAGACTTTTCACTTTCTTTCTGAGCCATCTTGTTGCCTTGGTTATTCATGGCAATTACTGATTTATTATTTATCTTCCTAGACATCTACAGGTGTGGCTTCTGTAACAGGTTGATAGGAAGAGGTCTTTCTTTTGTTTTCCAGTAGTTGTTGGTAGAATGTTTTATTTTCTATTCAACTGCAGTCTTCTTTTCTCTCTCTCATACAGTAGTGCTGTGTTTTCTCTGCACTATTCCATCTTCTCACACAATGCGGGGGGTTCCCTGGGAGACGGGCATCTCCTCTGTTAATAGTTTGCCTGGGTCACAGGGCGCAGTGTCCGTGTGTGTATAGGAGAGCTTTTGAAGTTCCAAAGTTCTTCCTGCACCAGATTCAGAGCCTGTATGTTTCAGCAGTTCTGTTTACTCCTGCAGGGATCCACCGAGATTGGTGGGGCCAGGCGCGGGGTTAGTTGTGAGAGGTGGCCCAGAGCAATGGCGGCGACCACCACCACAGCCGGTCCTGCTTCCACAGCTACTTCCTCTTTGCCGGAACTAGTTGGGCTGCAAATCTGTGTCTGCAGTCCACAGCTTAGAACAGCAAATATTCTGTTCTTTTGATCTGACACTGCTATGGCTTAAACCACTGTTTTCAGGCTTCTTCCCTCAGTCTTTTCTCCGAAGTCTCTGCCGTGAGCGTTGGGTTCAGCTGTGTTGTATGCTGTCCCCTCAGCCCAGTGGGTAATAAACGGAGCCCTAGTAGTCTGATTTCTTGTCTCTCCCACAGCTGCGGTAGTTCCGGGATGCATCAAGCTCGGAGCACTGAGCCAGGTTTGCGTCCTGCGCCCGCGGGGCTCCGTCTCTGCTCTTCTCCCTTCCTTCCTCCCCTGCTCGTGCGATTCCCCCACCTTTAGGTGAATTCAGTAGTGGGCCTCTTCGTCTTGCCTGTCTGCTGTGCAGGGAGTCCTTTGTGGAGTTATTGTTGTTCGATTCATTGTAAATTCCCGGGGAGCTTTATAGAGGCTCACCTCACGCTGCCATTTTGATCCGGTCCATATACTGTAATTTTAAAGCTAATTAACATGTATTTTTCCCCTTTGGTTCAATTCTGCCTACCTTGACCTACAGTTTCAACATAATCCTAACCAGAATACTGCTGTCGACAGACTGAATCTGAAGTTTATATTTAATGGCGTAATACTCAGAATAGCCAACACAATATTGAAGAAGAACAAAGTTGGATGACTGGAACTATCAACTTTAAATATTACTATAAAATTATGTAATCAAGACAGTGTGGTATTGTTGAAAGAACAGACAAATAGGTCAATGGTACATAAATGTAATCAACTGATCTTTGATAGAGCAAAGCAATTCAATATAGAAAGGGTAGTCTTTTCAACAAATGGTGCTAGTATTATTGTACATAAATATTTAAGAAAATAACTCAACACTGAGCTTACAACTTTCACATAATTTAACTCAGAATGGATCATAGACCTGCATGTAAATTTGAAAACTATAAAATTTCTAGAAGAAAACATAAGATAAAATATAGATGTCTGATCACTGCACTGTATACCTGAAGCTGAAGCTGAATAATAATGAATGTCAAATATATATATATATATATATATATATATATATATATATATATTCACAAGAAGTGGAGTACAGCAGAAGGAATAGATATAGTGGAAGTGTAATGGCTGAATGTGATGTCAGAGGGGTATTAGATTGGCGGAGGAGTTATCACTTTGCGAGGTGTATAAATGATAAATGTCTAACTATTACATTGTTTGTTATACCTGAAACTAATAAAAAAAGGAGAGAGAAAAATCTAGGTGACCTTGAGAATGGTGCTGACTTTATGCAGCACCAAAAGCATGCTCAGGATAGAAAAACAAAATGATAAGTCTATATTTATTAAAACTCAAATCTGATCCATTAAAGATGCTGCCAAGGGAATGAAAAGATGAGTCACTGTCTGTCCTGGGAGAAACTATTTGCAAAATATTTATGTATCTGATAAAGGACCCATATCCCAAATATACAAAGAACTCCTAAAACTTAACAATAAGAACATAAACAACCCAATTTTTAAAATGGGCAAAATATCTAAACAGATACTTCACGCAAGAAGATATGCAGATGGAAAATAATCATATTAAAGATGTTCAAATCCATGTGTCATCGGGGAATTGCAAATTCAAACAACAAGATAACACTACACACCTACTATAATGGCTAAAATTCAAAACACTGACAACACTAGACACTGTGAGTATGCACTATAATAAGAACTCTCATTCATTGCTGGTGGGAATGCAAAATGACACAATCACTTTGCAGGACCATTTGATAGTTTCTTAGGAAGCTAAACAGTTTTACTATATGATCCAGCAATCTTGTTTCTAGGTATTTACCCAACTAATTAGAAAACTTGTATTTGCGCAAAAACCTGCCCATATATTTTTATAGCAGCTTTATCCTTAATTGTAAAAAATTGGAAGTAACCAATTTTTTATTCATCCACCAATTCAGTGGATGAATAAATAATCTGTAGTGTATCCATATAATGGAATGATATTCAATGCTAAAAAGAAATTCTGATGTAGCTCTACATATACACTAGAATTATTGAGTACATGGAGGATGGAATGAGGAAAGCCATGTTTCTCTCTACTGGATTGGGAGCTACAGACGAGCAATGATTCATGTGGTTATGGATGACTTGGAGGCATCAGTAAGAGCTCACATTTGGCTCTAGAAATATTTGTAAATACGCGTGTATGCACAGGTTAACTGTATTACATCCTGTCAAGGTACATACTGTCAATGTGACTCATCACTGTTGATGTTGACCTTGACAACCTGGTTGTGATAGCATTGTCAGGTTCCTCCACTGGAAGTTCTTACTTGTTGCACGATTTGGAAGCAAGTCACTAACACAACCCAGAATAACTTAAGGAGGCAGGACACCTCAATATAGTATGGTTCCCTGGGTGAGATCCTGGAACAGAAAAAGATATTAAGTTAAAACTAAAGGAATTTGGAATAAGCTATGGACTTTATATAATTATAATGTATCAATATTGGTCCCTTAATTTTTACAAATACACCATACTAATGTAATATATTAATAAGGGGTAAAGAATGAAGCTATATGGGCACTGTGTGCTATGTACTATTTTGTCAATTTTTCTCTACGTCTAAAACTATACAGAAAATAAAGTTTATTTAAAAACAATGGAAGGCAGACTTTGCAAAAAATGAATAAGTTAATATGAAAAAAAGCTATCCAATTCTCCCAGCACCATTTATTGAAGAGGCTGTCTTTCCTCCATTGTATGTTTTTAGCTTCTGTCAAAAATTATCTCTCCACATTTATGTGGTTTTATTTCTGGGTTCTCAATTCTATTCCATTGGTCTATGTGTCTGTTTTTCTGCCAATACCATGCTGTTTTGACTATTGTAGCCCTGTAGTACAAGCTAAAGTCAGGAAGTGTGATACCTCCATTATTGTTCTTTTTTTTTTAAGATTGCTTTGGCTATTCGGGGTCTTTTGTGGTTCCAAACAAATCTGATGATTTTTTGTTCTATTTCTTTAAAATATGCCATTGGGATTTTGATGGGGATTGCGTTAAATCTGTATACTGCTTTGGGTAATATGGCCTTTTTAACTATGTTGATTCTTCCAATCCATGAGCACGGAATGTCTTTCCATTTCTTTGTGTCTTCTTCAATTTCTTTCAAAAATGTCTTATAGTTTTCAGCATATAGGTCTTTCACATCCTTGGTTAAGTTTATTCCTAGGTATTTTATTCTTTTTGCTGCAATTGCAAAAGGAATTGTTTTTTTTTTTTTTTTTTTTTTTGTATTTCTTTTTCTGAGATTTCATTGTTAGTATATAGGAAAGCAATGGACTTTTGTACGTTGATTTTGTAGCCAGCAACTGTACTGTATTCGTTGATTGTTTCTAATAGCTTTTTGGTGGTCTTTAGGGTTTTCTATATATATAGCATCATGTCATCTGCAAAGAGTGATAATTTAACTTCTTCATTCCCAATTTGGATACCTTTTATTTCTTTCTCTTGCCTGATTGCCATGGCAAAGACTTCCAACACTATGTTGAAAAGCAGAGGTGATAGGGGACAGTCCTGTTGTGTTCCTGAAAATAAGATAAGCAAAGAAGTACATTTTGAAAATATTGGTGAGTTGCTTCTATTAAAGCAAGAAAAGCACAATTATAATAAATTCTATCTTGGTATAAATAAAATGCTTAATCTTAAAAAAATATGGAAAAAGAAAAAGGAAAATGAGGAGAAGAGAAAAAAGAACATCGACGCATTATTGAATTTGGCTGGGCAGAATAACAAGAAGACCATGTGATACCTTTCTTCAAAATGGAAGCAGAAACGTCAGAAGTTAATGAAAAATGTCAAGTGTTGGTAAAAATGTTTGATTATTAAAGAAGTGAGATGGCTCTAAAATGTAATCCAATCCAATGTAATATAATGACTATAAAGCTCTTAAAATATATAATAAAAATATAAATTGTAAATTCTTTGGCTCAAGCCAGTATATACCTACTCTTCCTAAACATATTAATTTTAAATGATGTTGATCAGTTCAAAACTGTAGTTTCTATGTGCTGAAAGCACAGAATATGGCTGAAATCTAGAGGTAGCTTAATCAGATCTTTCCACGTAGTAGATAAGTATGTAAAAGTAATACTGTGGACCCAACTGCCACTTGTCACAGTTAGCATGATGTTCCTTGAGCTGCATCAGTGTTCAAAGCTGACTTTAGTCTTTATGTAGCTATGAATTAACCTTTCAAAATGAGCTTTGAAATTTTGTACTTTATTTGACTTCATTAAACCAATTTCTTCTGAATCTTATTTTGCCAAGATAGACGATACCAAGAACAAGAAAATACTTACCTTGGGGCTTTATTTGAAGGAGGAAAGCAAAGATTATGTTACAATTTAGTAAACATAAGCACTTATTGTTTAAAAAATACTCTTAACTAAAACTAGTGAACAGATGACCACATTAAAACTTAACCGATAGGGGAGGAATTGCCTTCAATACTCACACAATGCATTCTAATACTCACACTAATGGCATTCTAATGACTGGGAGCCAGAAACCAATAGGGAAAGAAATTGACAAATTAGTTAAAGGGCTTCAGAAAAAAGAAAAAAAACAAGTGTTCCACAATTTATACAAACCTACAAGTAATACACTTAGTACATTTCAAAAGGAACACTTTTCAACTCTTAGACACATAGCTGGACTATAGGCAGAGACAATGGTTAAAGGAAATGTAATGCTTCTTTTTGTTGAAAGACAGGATGCTTTTGCAGTTTATCATTTAGAGTTCTTTGTGATGACAGTGGACATGAGCTGAACGTTTTCAGCCTTGGATGTAGAAATTCGGGAATTGCCGTGGGGACAGTTCTTAACCCTTTAAATCAGCAGGGACAGGGATAAAAGTGGGTCTATGAACTGACCAATGAGGCACATATTTCATAAGTTAATGGCACTTGTCTTACTGAAAACCCAACTCGTGTTTACTGAGGTAAAAGTTTATCTTAGAATTTGAAATTGCCGGAGTTCAGTTTTGTTTTCCAGATTCTTCCTTTCTTTTCCATCACACCATAACTAGTGTACTTTTTCACTCTGGCAACTTATTTGTTGAGCCCCCTCGAGTAGTGTCTTCCTTAGCAAGAAGTGGAAGCCATTTCAAAGCTCAGTGCCTTAGGCACTGTGGCAGAGACACACAACGCGAAGGTTTACAGGCAAATTTAGGGAAAATGGTTAAAATGGCAAATTGTATGTCATGTGCATTTTACCACAATTTAAAAAAGTCAAATTGAGATCCTTAAAAGTGCAATACTGGTCGGTATAAAGAAGAAGAGAGCATTCCTTTCTCCTGCTCATTCCATCACAAGTCCATCACCTTACAAAGTGCATCACTTTGTGCCTGGCCCTCTACCTCTCGGGTCCTACTTTCTTCATCCACAAAGCAGGTCTGTATATGAGAGAAAATTACTGAAAGCCCGTCTATCTCCATCTATTATTCTTTGATTCATAGATAACATATACTTGTAAATATACAGTGCACAACAACAAATGTTTGCAGATAGCTTGAAAGCATGTTTGAGATGAGTGAACAATACCACTGAATTGGAAAGAGGGGCAGTAACTGGAGGAAACATGTCTGGATTTTAGGGGAGCAGTGAATGTGGTGAGCAGGTGGGTGAGATGCAGACCAAGGCTAGGATGGGATGGTGAAAAGGAGGTCTAATTGAAGTGGGACACTTGGTTGGGAGGACAGAGGCAAGGAAAATGGGGACCCTCCGTGACTTGCACAGAAAATGTTAAAGACCACTGATGAACAAATTACACTTGATGAGGAAGATGACAGATAAACAGGGACAAGAAGCAATGGACACAGGATGTGAGCAGTGCTAACTGCTGAAAAGTTTTCTTCCTGACTTTCTCACAGGCACCTTGACTTGGGCACTGCCACCGTCTTCTCTGATCACACTAGCCCTCCCGCAGGGCCATCTCAGTAACCTTCTAAATGACTCTCCTTCAAAACTTTGTCCTCCTTGGTCTGCCTTGCTGGGCTGTGAGATTTGTCTCCCAAAACCATAATGTTCATAGTGCGAGTTCTCTCTTAAACCTTTAGTGGTTCCCTCAAAAGGACTCTACGTGCCATGAATGAAACCTTTATTCAAATGTTCAAGTGCTCTCCCTTTGTGTTCCGACCTCCTGTGTCCAGTTTTGTAATCCTGAAAACCTCTACAGAGATTCTTGCTTTGCCCCTCTGGTCTTTCCACTTGGAACGATCATGCTTAATATTGAGTGTTTACACTGAGAATATATTTGTTCATTGATTCCTGGTGTATTTGCTTATCAAAGTTCAAGTGCTTCTCCTTTGAGAGCCATCTGCTTTGACACCTCCTGATCATTTTACAAAGAGCAAGTGTTTTGCTCTTGGGCCACACACCAGCAGGGTGCAGACTCTGTCCCAGTGATGTTGGAGCTTCTATAAGGACAAGCTGAGCCTGGCTCAAGTTTGCATCATTCACAGTGCCTTGCACAGTGCTCGACTGAAATGTCTATTCACTGAAATAAGAATGAATGAAGCTCTTTAGAGAGATAGGTTTTTCACAGAGGTGACACACTGGCTGAAAGATTGAAAGAATAAGGGGTGAAGGAACTCCTGTCAAGCTGGAGAATAGTAACATCAAAATCCAGTCTTCTCTACCCTGTTCTGTCTGCAGCCAGCTCTACCTTGAAAGTGTATCTTGTCTCTCAACAACTGAGATCAAAGTGGTAAATATTAGGTTGACTGTTAATCATTTAAGTCTATTTCATCATTTTCCCTGAATTTAGATTTAAAATATATTAATAGTATGTGGGTATAATTCACTAGCAATACTGGATTTTTATTTTTGTCCTTAAGAAAGTTTCCTCTCAGAAAAATTGACCTTATAACATTATGAAGCATCAATATATATTCCACACATGATATCTTTCTTGCTCTGTTAATTTTGTTCCAGGATTTATGGTTGGTGAACTTGATTTAATATCAAAGAGTTAAAAAAATCACATAAATCTCTCCAAGAGCAATATCAGATCCAGACTAACCTGTCATTTTGGTTCCTTCACACACTTTTAAAAGAATCAAATGCACAGTGTGGTTTGGAAAGAAAATTGGTGTAAATGGACATCCCAGGAAACGTACTGCAGCCTCACTTGCCCTTGCTTAATTATTGTCTTGTTTGCTTACTGCCATACAAATTTATAAAATTCTGAGAAACCATGTGTAATAAAGTCCAATTATAGAGTAATATGTCATTATGGAAAACATGGCACAGCAAGCTGGAATGTTCTGTAGACTATCAGGTTACACTTTATTTGTGCACTTAACTGTTTACACTTTGTACAACAGTGATTTTGTGCATGTTTCAACTCATTTCTTGGTCCATCATTTGTTAATTTAATGGATATAGAAAGGATCTTTTGAAAATGTTGTTATATTCCTCATACACACATTGTGCCTTCCATGATGTCAGTCCATGTTGCTTAGTGTGTAAGTTGAGAAACGTCACAATCATAGCTTCTGTGAGAGGCTAGTCACAAAATAGCTGCTCTGGATAAGACTGGGCCAGGGAGAAACTTTGTAAAATGTCTATGTACTTTCCTACTCCCTAGCATTTCATAAAACGTACGTCACATAGAGTCCCTCAGGAGACACTGGGGGGTGATGTAGGGAGTGGAGTCGGGAAAATGGCATCTATATAGTAGGCTCATGAAGGGCCAGATCTGGAACGGAAAATGAATCAGAGGAAAATGAGTGGAGAAAGCCGAGGGACAATAGAAGGAATACAAAGCAAGCAGGAGCAGAGAGTGCCACAGCAGTTGCCCTGCTCTTGTTTTCATTGGTCCTGGCCACATGACATATTTGTGGGTCAACTCAGCATAAGCCTCAGGGTCAGGGTGAACCTCCTTACTGAACACCAGGAAAAGCTTCTCTAGTGCTGAGGAAGCTGATTCCTTAACTTGGTAGACAGATGTGAGTGAACAGCATTTTAGAGAATACTGCAATTTACGTCAGAGTCAGGATAATCATGAGGCTGGATTTGCTCTGAACAAGCCAAACGCAGACAGAACAGATAGAATGAGGACACAGCATCATCTATGGCAGGTGCTGTACAGGTTCTTTCCTTTGTCACCAGGATGGGACCAAGTTTTGTGTTCTATTACATCATCAGGTCAGGAACTATTGAAGTTTTACATTTGTACTACATATTTTTCTACAATGTTTGTGCAAATCTCTCAAGGGTGATCCTGATTAAATATTTATTTATAAGTGTCTGTGAATTTCTAACTCTTTCCTCTCTTAAGTGTGTTAAGAGCATAAGCTGCTATCTTATTTGGTCCTTAAAAATATCCTTAATTCCTGGCACCTTACTCTTTTAATTTATAAAATGGGAATAAATGTAGTACTTGATCCACAAAATTGTTATGAGGGTTGCTAAATAATTTAATGTCTGCAAAAACACTTACAAAATGCTTTAATATATAAAAACACTCAATGTTAGTTTTTATTATAAAACAATAAAAATTTAATTTATTTCTTTTTAATTTCTCCTGATTTTGAATCTTATTATATATTTTTTGTAAGTATATTAAAAAGCCATGGGTAGATTTTCAATTTAAAAAATTTAGATATTACAAATAAAGTATGGTCTCTCTTGAGCACCACATGCCTAGCTCTTCCCATGGTAACCATATCACTCAACTGCATCAATTTCCACCTATTTTTCACCTCACTGTAGTACCATATGACTTTTTTATAGCATATTATGTAATATATATGATATATATTTTACGGGAACATCATATTGTAAAATTGATTCTACAGTATCCATCGTTTACATGCAAATATGATTGAGATTCTTTTCACCTCAGTATATAAAGATCTAACTTATTCTTTTCTATTACATATTATTCCATTGTTTTATTTATAGTATAATAATTGAATTACCTGTTGCTCCATTGGACTCACTTGTTTCCTATTTTTCCCACTATAAACAAAACTGAAATAAATAGATGTGTGCTTGCTAGTGATTTTCTAGAACAGAAAAGAAAGAGAATTATTGACTAAGATGACACCTTTTCAAAAAAATTTAATAAATACTTCCAAATAACCATGGATAAATAATTTTATCACATTACATCCCCCCAAACAGTGTATTAGCATACTAGTATCCGTTTATCCTCTCAAATATTTGACATTATTAAACACATATTTGGTAATCTGATGAGTAAAAAAATATGGCATTGCTGATTTAATTTCAAATTATCCTGATTATTAGTGAGGTCATGCATCTTTTAAAATGCTTACCAGGTATTTATATTTCTCTATTGCCAATTGTGTGTTCACAGACTGATGACCCTCTTTTTATTTGGTTGTGTGATTTTTTTTCTTATTGAGATATAGATGTTCTATATACAATGTGGGTAATGTATTTTTTTCTATTTATGTTACAATTTCCTTTTCACAAATGTTTTTCTGTTTTTAAATCTATAGTGTCTTTCGTATTTAAAGTTTCAATTCTGGTGTCTTCAATGATATCAAAGAACCCATTTTTTAAAATCAACTTTACTGCTTTCTCTTTTTCATGTTTACTAATAACATCCTTTCTTGAATATATTGCTGTATTTCATGTTTCTTGGCTGAAATATTTTTCATTCCTTTTCAAATTTATCTTTAAAAATTATTTTAATAATTAAGTTCTCCAGACAATGTGATCCACTTTGTTTCTATCTCATGGGTTTTGATATTAAATAGTCTTGTGATCATGCTTTTCTGCATTCTTTGTCACTTCCATCTTTTAAAAAAATTTCCTTACCAAACCAATTATTAAATCTTTCTCACACATCATAGGAATGGCAGCAGCGGGGCTCACTTTTTGAGTTCTCCTCCAGATCTTATCACAAATGGGACATCTATAACCCATCAAAGGACTCTCTGCTCATCATGCAGAACAGCTAAGAGACTCGTGCAAGGATTACTTGAAGGTGGGCAAATTGGGTGAGCAGGGGAAGAAGGAAGGGAGTGGAGTGGAGACACAGCCTCATTTGCGGTGGTGGAAATGCCTCCGGCATCCACAGCTGCAGAGACGCAGGGGATCCCAGGACGGAACAGAGAACACAAAATCCAGGAGGTGGGCTCTTTCCCTGCATCCCACAGCTGATCTCTCCCGCCGAAGGGGCAGCATATCCAGCATTTGAGGCAATGACCTCCGTTGGGCCCTAGGTCAGACAAAGGACACAAACTCCATACCTGGGCCACTCCCCTCCCTTCCAATCTTACCCCCACCCTTCCAAAGACTTAAACTAGCCCCTGAACTGAGGAGTAGTGTCAGATTACAGAGGAACCTTAGTGCTCAGGCTCTGGGAAGACAGACGTGCAGCTCCGACCCAGGGAAGAGGCTGGGAAGAGTGTGATTTTTGCTGGGATGGGAGAGAAGAGACTCCTCCACCCCCAGCCACCACCTTTTCTGGCCTGCGGGAAGAGTGTGACATGACTGGGCTGGGAGAGAGAAGACCCCTCCATCCCCAGCACCTACCCTTTCTGGCCTGCCAAGACAATCACAACTGCAGAGGCACTCCCAGAGATCAGCAGTAAGCGACAGATGCAGCTCTGGGCTTTCAGCAGCTCAGAAATCTCCCGCCCGCCACAAACACACACACACACACACACACACACACACACACACACACACACACACACGGAAGAAGTGCCCTAAGACTCAGGAGAACTGGACACAGGGCTGGTGGTACTACTCTCAGTGCGCATATGTGCAGGCAAGAGCAGAAACTGCACTGACTTTGTAGAAACTACCATCCAGACCCCTTATCCCCACGCATCTAAATCTGCAGTCCCAACATTACTCTGGGCAACAGGTGACTGGTTTTGCCTGCACAATACACAGAGGACGTTTGGTACAGCAGAGGACAACCTGGAGATTACTTGGTGGGCTTAAGCCAAGACTGGCACTGCTCTTTTTGTTTGTTTGTTTTGTTTTGTCTTTATATCTTTGATATCTTCGCCTGTGTTGAGCGTGGGTTGTCGGTTGTTTATACATGTGAATGTATTTGATTTTTTTCTTTGTTGTTGTTGTTGTTGTTGTGCTTGGTGATTTGCTTTGTTCTGAAATAGGCCTACAACAGGGCCCAGGTTAAGAGGCACAAGATTCAACACACCCAGAGGCCAACTCCAGACCAAACCAGAGTACTACCGGGTTTGACCTAAAAGTGACACAGCCAGAGGGAATTCTCTACAGGTACGAGAGCCCATAGAGGCCAAACCACATTTAAGTGGTCAACCCTCATGCAGCAGAACATCCTGCGGTGGGCAGAGCCAAGTCTCAAACTAGTCAGCCTAGGAGTTAACCCCACCTACTCACAAGCGGAAAGCAATTAAAGATCTTCTTTAACAGGACAATATACACAACACAAGAGTCACCTTTGGGGCACACACAGAAGAGAAGAACGAAGTAGTGCAAGTTAAATATAAAGGACACATACTACATAAGGTAACCCAGCAAGAACTAAGAACTCTAGGGGATCTACCTAATACATCGAAGCAAACACAGAGAGTCAGCCAGACTCTTCAGGGAGACAAAGAAACATGTCCCAAATAAAAGAACAAAAGAAACCTCCAGAAATGGAACCAAATGAAACAGAGGTAACCAACCTATCAGAGACAGAGTTCAGAACACTGATGATAAGAATGTTTAAGGAGCTTAGTGATGACATAAAGAAGGATAGAGAAATCATAATGAACAACCAGTTAGAACTAAAGAATACAATTACTGAAATAAAGAACTCACTTGAAGGAATTACCAGCAGGTTAGATGAAGCAGAGGATCGAATCAGCAACTTAGAAGACAAGTTAGCAGAGATCACCCAAACAGAACAACAGAAAGAAAAAAGAATAAAAAACAATGAAGATGGTTTAAGAGACCTCTGGGATAACATCAAGTGAAACAACATGCGTATCATAGGAATACCAGAAGGTGAAAAGAGGAAGCAAGGAATTGAGAACATATTTGAAGTAATAGTGTCCAAAAACTTCCCTAACCTGATGAAGGCAACCAACATACAAGCCCAGGAAGTGCAGAGAGTTCCAACCAGGATAAACCCAAACAGGTCCACACCAAGATACATTATAGTTAAAATGACAAATGTTAAAGACAAAGAGAGAATCATAAAAGCAGAAAGAGAAAGACAGAGGGTTACATACAAGAGAACTCCCATAAGACTATCAAATGACTTTTCTACAGAAACATTGAAGGCCAGGAAGGAGTGGCAGGAGATACTCAAAGTGATGGAAAGCAAAGACCTACAACCTAGATTGCTTTATCCAGCAAGGCTATCATTTAAAGTTGATGGACAGATAAAGAGCTTCCCGGAAAAGAATAAGCTAAAGGAATTTATTACCACCAAGCCAGCATTGCAAGAAATACTAAAAGGACTTCTGTAAATAGAAGAAAGATGAAAACAATCTAACTACAAATTTTAAAATGACAATAGCTATGTACCTATCAATAATCACATTAAATGTAAACGGATTAAATGTTCTAATCAAGAGACATAGGGTGGCTGAGTGGATAAGAAAGCAAGATCCTTGTATATGCTGTATACAAGAGACTCACCTCAGATCAAAAGACACACACAGGCTGAAAGTGAAGGGTTGGAGTAAGATATTTCATGCAAATGGAAATGAGAAAAAAGCTGGAGTAACAATACTTATATCTGACAAAATAGACTTTAAAATGAAGAACATATTAAAAGACAATGATGGGCACTATAATATATAATAATAAAGGGATCGATCCAACAAGAGGACATAACCCTAGTAAACATCTATGCACCCAACATAGGAGCACCTAAATATATAAAACAGGTATTGACTGACATAAAGACAGAGATCAACAGTAACACTATCATAGTAGGGGACTTCAACACACCTCTGACAAGGGACAGGTCTTCCAGACAGAAAATCAATATGGAAACAACAGCCTTAAATGACACATTGGACCACTGTGTAGTCCACTTGGATTTAATCGATATTTTCAGAGCATTTCAACCCAAAGCTGCAGAATACACGTTCTTCTCAAGCATGCAAGGAACATTTTCCAAGATAGACCATATGTTAGGCCACAAAACAACTCTTGATAAATTTAAGAAAATTGAAATCATACCAATTGTCTTCTCTGACCACAGAGCTATGAAATTAGAAATGAACTACAGGAAAAAAAAACAAAACTGGAAGACACACCAATTCACGGAGGCTGAATAACATGTTACTAAATAATGAATGGGTCAACCAGGAGATCAAGGAAGAAATCAAAATATATCTCGAGTCAAACGAAAACGAAAACACGACGACCCAAAATCTATGGGATGCAGCAAAAGCAGTCTTAAGAGGGAAATTCATAGCATTGCAGGCCTACCTAAAGAAACAAGAAAAATCACTAATCAACAGTTTATCTTCACAGTTAAGGGATCTGGAAAAAGAGCAGTAAAATAAGCCCAAAGGGAGTACAAGGAAGGAGATAATAAAGATCAGAGCGGAAATAAATGAAATAGAAACCAGAAAAACAATACAAAAGTTCAATAAATCCAGGAGTTGGTTTCTAGAGAAGATAAGCAAAATCAACAAACCTTTAGCCAGACTCATTAAAAAAGAGAGAGAGAGTACCCAAATTAATTTAAAAAAAAACAACAACTACAGGCTGATATCTCTAATGAACATAGATGTAAAAATCCTCAACAAAATATTAGCGATCAGATTTCAGCATGATCTTTTTACTTTAAAAAGATCATACACCATGATCAAGTGGGATTCATCCCTGGTATGCAAGGGTGGTTCAACATCCGCACATCAATTCATGTGATACACGACATTAATAAAATGAAAAATAAAAAATCACATGATTATATCAATAGATGCAGAAAAAGCATTTGACAAAATCCAGCATCCATTTATGATAAAAATCCTTAAGAAAGTGGGAATAGAGGGATCATATCTCAACACAATGAAGGACATATATGATAAATCCACAGCTAACATCATACTCAATGGGGAAAAGCTAAAACCATTCCCCTTAAGATCAGGAACAAGGGAAAGTTGCCCACTTTCTACACTTCTATTCAACATAGCTCTGGAGGTTCTAGCCACAGCAATCAGACAAGAAAAAGAAATAAAATGCATCCAAATTGGTAAGGAGGAAGTAAAATTGTCATTATATGCAGATGACATGATACTATATATAGAGAACCCTAACGTCTCCACCAAGAAACTATTAGAGCTGATAGATGAATTTAGTAAAGTAGCAAGATACAAAATTAATATTCAGAAATCAGTTGCATTTGTATATACCAATAACAAAACATGAGAAGGAGAAATAAAAAAAAAAATCCCGTTTAAAATTGCTTCAAGGACTATAAAATACCTGGGAATAAATTTAAGCAAAGAAGTAAAAGATCTGTACTCAGAAAATCATAAGACACTGAAGAAAGAAACGAAGAAGATACAAATAGATGGAAACACATACCATATTCATGGATAGGAAGAATTAATATAGTTAAAATGTCCATACTGCCTAAGGCAATATACATATTCAACACAATTCCTATCAAACTACCAATGACGTTTTTCACAGAAATAAAACATATTATCCTAAAATTTATACGGAACCATAAAAGACCCCAGATAGCCTCAGCAATCTTGAGAAATAAGAACAAAGTGGGAGGTATAAGGCTACCTGACATCAAGTTATACTACAAGGCTACAGTAATCAATCAAAACAGCATGGTACTGGCCTAAAAACAGACATAGATCAATGGAACAGAATAGAGAGTCCAGAAATAAATCCATGCCTATATTGCCATTTAATCTACAACAATGGAAGCAAGAATTTACGGTGGGGTAAAGACAGTCTATTCAGTAAATGGTGCTAGGAAACCTGGACAGACACATGCAAAAAAATGAAGCTGGACCACCTCCTTACACCATATACAAAATAAATTCAAAATGGCTTAAAGACTTAAATGTAATAATATCTGAAACCATAAAATTCCTAGAAGAAAATATAGGAAGATACTTCACACACATTACCCAGACTAAGGTTTTCACTGATATATCTCCTTGCGTGAGGGAAGTAAGAGAAAAAATAAACATGTAGGATTACATCAAACTAAAAAGTTTTTTTACAGGAAAGGAAATCATCAATAAAACAAAAAGGGATCCTACTGAGTGGGAAAATATATTTGCCAGTGATATATCTGATAAGGGGTTAATATCACAAATTTATTTAAAAGCTCACTCAGCTCAACTCCAAAAAAACAAATAACCCAATTAAAAAATAGGCAGAGGACATCAAGAGACATTTTTCTAAAAAGGACATACAGATGGCAAACAGACATATGAAAAAATGCTCAACCTCACTAACCATCAGAGAAATGCAAATGAAAAAACAATGAGATACCACCTCACCACAGTCAAAATGGCTATCATCAATAAATCAACAAACAACAAGTGCTGGCACGGATGTGGAGAAAAGGGAACCCTTGTGCACTGTTTGTGGGGTTGCAGATTGGTGCAGCCACTATGGAAAACAGTATGGAGGTATCTCAAATATCTGAAAATGGAACTACCTTATGATCCAGCAATTCCACTCCTAGGTATCTATCCGGAGAAATCCCAAACTCTAATTCAAAAAACTTTATGCACTCCTGTGTTTATTGCAGCACCATACACAATAGCCAAGACATGGAAACAACCGACATGCCCATCGGTAGATGACTGGATTAAGAAACCGTGGTTCTTTGAGGAACCTCCACACTGCCTTCCATAACGGCTGCACCAGTCTGCATTCCCACCAACAGTGTATGAGGGTTCCTTTTTCTCCACAGCCTCTCCAACATTTGTTATTATTTGTCTTGTTGATGATAGCCATTCTGACTGGGGTGAGGTGATATCTCATTCTGGTTTTGATTTGCATTTCTCTGATGATTAGTGATGTTGAACATTTTTTCATATGTCTATTTGCCATTTGTATGTCCTCTTTGGAGAAATGTCTCTTCAAGTCCTCTGCCCATTTTTCAATTGGGTTGTTTGTTTTTTTGTTGTTGAGTTGCATGAGTTCCTTGTGTATTTTGGATATTAGCCCTTTATTACAGGCATTGTTTGCAAAAAACTTCTCCGATTAGGTTGGTTGCCTCTTTATTTTGTCCATGGTTTCTTTCACCGTGCAGAAGTTTCATATAATCCCATTCATTAATTATAGCTTTTACTTCCCTTGCCTTTGGAGTCAAATTCATAAAATGCTCTTTGAACTCAAGGTCCATAAGTTTAGTACCTATGTTTACTTCTATGCAGTTTATTGTTTCAGGTCTTATGCTTAGGTCTTTGATCCATTTTGAATTAATTTTGTTACATGGTGACAGATAGCAGTCCAGTTTCATTATTTTGCACATGGCTTTCCAATTCTCTGAGCACCATTTATTGAAGAGGCTATATTTTTTCCATTATATGTTTTTGCCTTCTTTTTCAAAAATTTTCTGTCCATGTTTCTGTGGGTTTATTTCTGGGTTCTCAATTCTATTCTGTTGGTCTATATGTCTGGTTTTCTGCCAATACCATGCTGTTTTGATTATTGTTGCCCTGTAGTGCAAGCTAAAGTTAGGGAGCGTGATACCTCCAGCATTGTTCTTTTTTCTTAGAATTGCTTTGGCTATTCGGGGTCTTTTGTTGTTCCATACAAATCTGATGATTTTTTGTTCTATTTCTTTAAAAAATGCCATTGGGATTCTGATGGGGATTGCATTAAATCTGCATATTGCTTTGGGTAATACTTCCATTTTAACTATGTTGATTCTTCCAATCCATGAGCACGGAATGTCTTTCCATTTCTTTGTGTCTTCTTCAAATTCTTTTAAAAATGTCTTATAGTTTTCAGCATATAGGTATTTCAAACCTTGGTTAAGTTTATTCCTAGGTGTTTTATTCTTTTTGTTGCAATTGAAAAGGAATTGGTTTTTTTATTTATTTTTCTGAGATTTCATTGCTATTTTTTTTTTTATCTTGGCAATCCTTTATTGGAAATTCTATGTGTACATGTACGTTTATTTCAGAAGATGTATAAAAATGGCTAGGTTATAATGCGTGTAAGAGCAAATACAACCCAAAGTAATGGCTAAACAAACTTGGAGTTTCACAGTGTTCTATAAATGTCCATTACATTCATTTGGTTGATAGCGTTTTGTTGTTGTTGTTGTTTTTTAATTTATTGGGGTGACAATTGTTAGTAAAATTACATAGATTTCAGGTGTACAATTCTGTATTACATCGTCTATATATCCCACTGTGTGTTCACCACCCAGAGTCAGTTCTCCTTCTATCACCATTTATTTTATCCCCCTTACCCTCATCTCCCACCCCCCACCCCCCTTACCCTCTGGCAACCACTAAACTATTGTCTGTGTCTATGAGTTTTTGTTCCTCATTTGTTTGTCTTGTTCTTTTGTTGTTTTGGGTTTATATACCACATATCAGTGAAATCACATGGTTCTCTGCTTTTTCTGTCTGACTTATTTCGCTCAGCATTACTCTCTCAAGATCCATCCATGTTGTCACAAATTTTCCATAATCATCTTTTCTTACCGCAGAATAGTATTCCATTGTGTATATATACCACAACTTCTTTATCCATTCATCTATCGAAGGACATTTTGGTTGTTTCCATGTCTTGGCCACCATAAACAAAGCTGCAATGAACATTGGAGCACACGTGTCTTTATCTCTAAATGTTTTCAGATTTTTTTGGTAAATACCCAGGAGAGGGATTGTTGGGTCATATGGCAATTCTATTCGTAATTTTTTGAGGAACCTCCACACTCTCTTCCATAAAGGCTACACCAGTCTGCATTCCCACCAACAGTGTATGAGGGTTCCTTTTCTCCACAGCCTCTCCAACATTTGTTACTATTTGTCTTGTTGATGATAGCCATTCTGACTGGGGTGAGGTGATATCTCATTCTGGTTTCGATTTGCATTTCTCTGATGATTAGTGATGTTGAGCATTTTTTCATATGTCTATTTGCCATTTGTATGTCCTCTTTGGAGAAATGTCTCTTCAAGTCCTCTGCCCATTTTTCAATTGGGTTGTTTGTTTTTTTGTTGTTGAGTTGCATGAGTTCCTTGTATATTCTGGATATTAGCCCCTTATCGGAGGCACTGTTTGCAAAAATCTTCTCCCATTCAGTTGGTGGCCTCTTTATTTTGTCGATGGTTTCTTTTGCTGTGCAGAAGCTTTTAAGTTTCATATAGTCCCATCGTTTATTTTAGCTTTTACTTCCATTGCCTTTGGAGTCAAATTCATAAAATGTTCTTTGAACCCAAGGTCCATAAGTTTAGTACCTATGTTTTCTTCTATGCAGTTTATTGTGTCAGGTCTTATACTTAAGTCTTTGATTCATTTTGAATAAACTTTGGTACATGGTGACAAATGTTGTATTTGATTTGCTAGAATTTCATTTAGGATTTTTGCATCTGTATTCATCAGAGATATTGCCCTGTAGTTTTCTTTTTTTGTGCTGTGCTTACCAGGTTTTGGTATCATGGTAATGTTTGCCTCATAAACTGAGTTAGGGAGTACTGTCTCTTCTTCAATTTTTTGGAAGAGTTTGAGCAGGATTGGTATTAGATCCTCTTTGAAGGTTTGGTAGAATTCACTAGTGAAGCCATCTGGTCCCGGATTTTTGCTTTTGGGAAGGTTTTGGGTGACAGATTCAATTTCGTTACTGGTGATCGGTCTGTTCAGACCTTCCAGCTCTTCATGGCCCAGCCTTGGAAGGCTATATGTTTCTAACTTGTCCATTTCTTCTAGGTTGTTGAATTTGGTGGCATATAGTCCTTCATAGTATTCTTGGATGATCCTTTGTATTTCTGTGGTGTCTGTAATAACTTCCCTTTTTTCATTTCTGATTTTGTTAATTAGTGTCTTCTCTCTTTTTATCATAGTGAGTCTAGCCAAGGGTTTGTCAATTTTCATTATCTTTTCAAAGAACCAGTTCTTTGTCACATTAATTTTTTCTATTGTCTTTTTGTTCTCTATTTCATTTAGTTCTCCTCTAATTTTTGTTATTTCCTTTCTTCTGCTAACCTTGGGTTTTACTTGTTCTTCTTTTCTAGTTCTTTAAGGTGTAACATGAGGTTATTTATTTGGGTGTTTTCTTGTTTCTTGAGATAGGCCTGTAATGAGATAAATTTCCCTCTTAAAACTGCTTTCACTGCATCCCAAAAATTTTGGTAGGATGTATTTTCATTGTCATTTGTTTCTATGTATCTTTTGATCTCTCCTCTAACTTCTTCTTTGACCCAGTCGTTCTTTAAAACTATGTTGTTTAATCTCCATGTGTTTGTGTTTTTTCCTGCTTTCTTTTTGCAGTTGACATCCAATTTCAAAGCCTTGTGATCAGAGAATATGCTTGGTGTGATTTCAATCTTCTTAAATTTGCTGAGACTGATTTTATGTCCCAAAATATGATCTATCGTTGAGAATGTTCCGTGTACACTAGAAAAGAATGTATAGTCTGATGTTTTAGGATGAAGTGCTCTATAAATGTCAATAATGTCCATTTCACCTAAGGTGTCATTTAGGCCTGGTATTTCGTTATTTATTTTCTGTTTGGATGATCTATCCATAACTGTTAATGATGTATTTAAGTCCCCTAGTATAATTGTGTTTTGGTCAATTTCTCCCTTTAGTTCTGTTAGTAGTTGCTTGGTGTAGTTCGGTGCTCCCTGAATGGGGGCATAAATATTGATGACTGTTATGTCTTCTTGTTGTACAGTCCCCTTCACCATTATGAAATGTCCATCTTTGTCTTTTGTTATATTTTTCACCTTGAAGTCTGTTTCATCTGATATCATTATGGCTACACCTGATTTTCTCTGGGTACCATTTACTTGGAATGTCAATTTCCACCCTTTCACTTTGAGTCTATGCTTGTCCTTGAAGCTGAGATGTGTCTCTTGGAGGCAGCATATGGTTGGGTTTAGCTTTTTGATCCAATCTGCTACTCTGTGCCTTTTTATTGGTGAGTTCAGTCCATTTACATTTAGGGTGATTATTGATATGTGAGGATTTTCTGTCATTCTATCTTTAGTTTTCTGGTAAGGCTGTGTCTCCATTGTTTCTTTGCCTTTTTGTTGTTGTCTTTTATTTCTGTGTGGTGGTATTCTATGATGTTTCCCTCTGTTTCTTCTTTTATTACAGTATATATTTCAGTTCTGGATTTTTTTTTTTAGTGGTTACCCTTAAGTTTATGTAAAGAAAGTTTGATATTTAGAGTATTCCATTTTCTTCAGCATGCTTATTTTCTCAATTCCCGTATTCTGGTTCACGCCTTAACTCTCCCCCTTTTTAGGTTTTGGTTGCCACAAGTTGTCCCTGTTGATGGTGGTCGAATAGCCTCCTTTAGTATTTCTTGTAGTGCAGGTCATGTATTAGAATATTCCCTCAGCTTCTGTATGTCTGGAAAGGTCTTTATTCCTCCTTCATATCTAAAGGATATCTTGCTGGATATATTATTTTTGGCTCATGATTTCTCTCTTTCAATAGTTTGAATATTTGGTTCCACTCCCTCCTGGCTTGTATAGTTTCTGCTGTAAAATCTGGTGATAATCTAATGGGCTTTCCTTTGTAAGTTACCGTCTTCTTTTCCCTGGCTGCCTTGAAGATTCTTTCTTTATCGTTGATTTTAGACAGCTTCAGAACAATGTGCCTTGGAGAAGGCCTGTTGGGATTGAGGTAATTAAGTGTTCTATTTGCTTCTTGGATTCGAGGGTCCAGTTCTGTCCACAAGTTTGGGAAGTTCTCAGTGATAATTTGTTTGAATATATTCTCTGTTCCCTTCTCTCTTTCTTCTCCTTCTGGTATGCCCATTATTCTTATATTGCTCTTTCTGATGGAGTCAGAAAGTTCTTGTAGAATTCTTTCATTTCTTTTAAGTCTCAAGTCTCTTTCTTCTTCCATCTGTGTAACTTCCAGGTTTCTATCTTCGACGTCACTGATTCTTTCCTCCGTCTGGTCAACTCTACTACCTAAGCTCGTTATTTCGTTCTTAATTTCTTCTATTGAGTTCTTAATCTCCAGAAATTCTATTTGGTTCTTTTTTAAAATTTCAATCTCATTCGTAAAATGCTCATGCTGTTCTTTGATTGAGTTTCTGAGTTCATTTAACTGCCTATATGTGTTTTCTTGCATCTTGTTGAGTTTTTTTAGAACTGCAATCTGGAATTCTCTGTCATTTAAGTCATATATTTCTGTACCTTTAAGTGCCTTTTCTGGAGATTTTTCACTTTCTTTCTGAGCTATCTTGTTGCCTTGGTTATTCATGACAATTACTGATTTACTATTTGTCTTCCTAGACATCTACAGGAGTGGCTTCTGCAACAGGTTGATACGAAGCGGTCTTTCTTTTGTTTTCCAGTACTTGTTGGTAGAATGTTTTATTTTTTCTCCAACTGCAGCTTATTTTTCTTCTCCCACATGGCAGTGCTATGTTTTCTCTGCACTATTCCAGCTTCTCACACAATGGTGGATTCCCTGGGAGACGGGCTTCTCCTCTGTTAATAATTCGTCTGGGTCACAGGGCACAGTGTCCCGGTGGGTATGTGGAGAGCTTTTGATGCTCCAAAGCTCTTCCAGCTCCAGATTCAGAGCCTGTATGTTTCAGCAGTTCTGTTTACTCCTTCAGGGATCTGCCCAGATAGGTGGGGTCAAGGGCACAGTGAGTTGTGAGAGGCGGCCCAGAGCAATGGCGGCGACCACTGCCACAGCCAGTCCTGCTTCCACAGCTCCCTCCCTTTTGCTGGAACTAGTTGGGCTGCGAATTTGTGTCTGCGGTCCACAGGTCTCAGAACAGCAAATATTCTATTCTTTTGATATGAGACTGCTACTGTTCCGCTTTTAGCACCGGGCAGGTGTGGGCGGGGTGAGCTCATCTCAGTGCCTAAGGCTTCTCTTCTCTGCTCAGCAGTGAGGGCATAAACCACTGTTTTCAGCCTTTTTCCCTCAGTCTTTTCTCCGAGGTCTCTGCAGTTAGTGTTGGGTTCAGCTGTGTTATATGCTGCCCCCTCAGCCCTGTGGGAAGCGGAGCCCTAGCAGTCCGAGTTCTTCCCTCTCCCGCAGCTGAGGTCGTTCTGGGAAGCAGCGAGCTTGGAGCACTGAGCTAGGTCTGCGTCCTGCGCCTGCGCGGCTCCGTCTCCGCACCTCTCCCTTTCCTCCTCCCCCCACTCTCGCAAATCTCCCACCTGTAGGTGATTTCAGTCGGTAGTGGGCCTCTTCATCTTGCCTGTCTGCTGTGTAGGGAGTCCTTTGTGGAGTTTTTGTTGTTCGATACATTGTAAATTCCAGGGGAGCTTTATATAGGCTCACCTCACGCTGCCATTTTTCCACCAGAAGTTGAGATTTCATTGTTAGTATATAAGAATGCAGTGGATTTTTGTACATTGATTTCGTAGCAGGCAACTTTACTGTATTCGTTTATTGTTTCTAATAGCTTTTTGGTGCAGTCTTTAGGGTTTTCTATATAGAGCATCATGTCATCTGCAGAGAATGATAATTTAACTTCTTCATTACCCATTTCGATGCCTTTTATTTCTTTCTCTTTCCTGATTGCTCTGGCAAGGACTTCCAACACTATGTTGAAAAGCAGAGGTGATAGGAGACAGCCCTGTCGTGTTCCTGAACGTAGAGCAAAGGAATTCAGTTTTTCACCATTAATTATGAGATTAGCTGAGCATTTGTCACATATGGCCTTTATTATGTTAAGGTATTTTCCTTTTATATCTATTATATTAAGTGTTTTAATCATAAATGGATGTTCTATTTTGTCAAATGCTTTTTCTGCATCTATTGATATAGTCATATGATTTTTGTCCTTTATTTTGTTTATGTGATGTATCACATTGATGGATTTGAGGATGTTGAACCATTCTTGTGCCCTGGGGATGAACCCCACTTGGTTGTGATGAATAATCTTTTTAATGCATTGTTGCATTCGGTTTGCTAGAATTTTGTTTAGGAGTTTTGCATCTGTATTCATCATAGATATTGGTGTGTAATTTTCTTTTTTGTATTGTCCTTACCAGATTTTGGTATCAGGGTAATGTTGGCTTCATAAAATGAGTTAGGGAGTACTGTCTCTTCTTCAGTTTGTTGGAAAAGTTTGAGTAGGACAGGTATTAGATCCTCTTTGAAGGTTTGGAAGAATTCACTAGTGAAGCCATCTGGTCCCGGACTTTTGCTTTTGGGAAGGTTTTGGATGACTGATTCAATTTCTTTACTGGTGATTGGTCTGATTAGATTTTCCAGTTCTTCATGGTTTAGCCTAGGAAGGCTATATGTTTCTAAGAACTTGTCCATTTCTTCTAGGTTGTTGAATTTGGTGGCATATAGTCCTCCATAGTATTCTTGGATGGTCCTTTGTGTTTCTTGGGCATCCGTGATAACTTCCCCTCTTTCATTTATGATTTTGTTTATTTGTGTATTTTATCTTTTTATCTTAGTGAGTCTAACCAAGGGTTTGTCAATTTATTAGTCTTTTCAAAGAACCAGCATTTGTCACATTAATTTTTTCTATTGTCTTTTTGTTCTCCATTTCATTTAGTTCTCCTCTGATTTTTTATTATTTCCTTCCTTCTGCTGACCTTGGGTTTCATGTGTTCTTTTTTTTCTTGTTCTTTGTGGTGTTACGGGAGGTTATTTATCTTGGGTTTTTCTTTTTTCTTGAGATAGGTCAGTAATTATATAAATTTCTCTCTGAAAACTGCTTTCACTGCACTCCAAAACTTTTAGTAGAATGTTTTTTTCATTCTCATTTGTTTCTATGTATCATTGATCTCTCCTCTTATTTCCTCTTTGACCCGGTCATTCTTTCAAAGTATGTTGTTTAATCTCCACATATTTGTGGTTCTTCCTGCTTTTTTTTTTTTTTGTAGTTGATATCCAATTTCAAAGCCTTTTGATCAGAGAGTATGCCTGGTATGATTTCAATCTTAAATTTGCCGAGACTGATTTTTTGTCCCTATATATGGTCTATCCTTTAGAATGTTCCGTGTACACTAGAAAAAAATGTATACTCTGATGTTCTAGGATGAAGTGCTCTATAATTCTCAGTTATGTCCATTTCATCTAATGTGTCATATAGGGCTTCTATTTCTTTATTTATTTTCGTTTGAATGATTTATCGTAGATGTCAATGATGTATTTAAGTCCCCTAGTATAATTGTGTTTGGTCTATTTCTCCCTTTAATTCTGTTAGTAGTTGCTTGGTGTATTTTGGTGCAATGTGATTGGGGGCATAAATATTGATGACTGTTATGTCTTCTTTGTCTTCTTGTTGTGTAGTCCTCTTTACCATTATGAAATATCCATCTTTGTCTCCCGTTAGCTTTTTATACTTACATCTGTTTAATTTGTTATCAATACGAATACCCCTGCTTTTCTCTGGATGCCATTTGCTTGGAGTGTCAATTTTCACCCTTTCACTTTGAGTCTATATTTGTTCTTGTAGCTGAAATATATCTCTTGGAGACAGCATATGGTTGGGTTTAGTTTTTTGATGCAATCTGCTACTCTGTGCCTTTTTATTGGTGAGTTCAGTCCATTTACATTTAGGGTGATTATTGATATGTGAGGATTTCCTGTCATTCTATCTTTAGTTTTCTGGTAAGGTTGTGTCTCCATTGTTTCTTTGCCTGTTTGTTGCTATCTATCATTTCTGTGTGGTGGTATTCTATGATGTTTCCCTCTGTTTCTTCTTTTATTTCAGTATATATTTCAATTCTGGATTTATTTTGAGTGGTTACCCTTAAGTTTATGTAAAAGAAAGTTTGATATTTAGAGTATTCCATTTTCTTCAGCATGCTTACTTTCTCCATTCCCATATTCCAGTTCAGGCCTTTACTCTCCCCCTTTTTATGTTTTGGTTGCCACAAATTGTCCCTATTGATGGTGGTCAAACAGCCTTCTTTAGTATTTCTTTTAGTGTAGGTCACGTATTAGAAAATTCCCTCAGCTTCTGTATGTTTGGAAATGTCTTTATTCCTCCTTCATATCTAAAGGATATCTTTGCTGGATATATTATTCTTGGGTCATAATTTATCTCTTTAGATTATGAGCTTAAATATTTGATTCCACTCCCTCTTGGCTTGTCGAGTTTCTGCTGAAAAATCGGATGATAATCTAATAAGCTTTACTTTGTATGTTACCAGCCTCCTTTCCTTGGCTGCCTTGAGGATTCTTTCTTTGTTGTTGATTTTAGACAGCTTCAAAGAGCGTGCCTTGAAGAAGGCCTGTTGGGGTTGAGGTAATTAGGTGTACTATTTGCTTCTTGGAATCGAGGATCCAGTTCTGTCCAAAAGTTTGTAAAGTTCTTGTTGACTCTTTGTTTAAATATACGCACCGATTCCTTCCTCTTTCTTCTCCTTCTGGTATGCCCATTATTCTTATATTGCTCTTTCTGATGGAGTCAGAAAGTTCTTGTAGAGTTCTTTCATTTATTTTAACTCTCAAGTCTCTTTCTTCTTCCATCCGTGTCATTTCCAGGTTTCTATCTTTGATGTCACTGATTCTTTCCTCCATCTGGTCAACTCTACTACCTAAGCTGGCTATTTCATTCTTAATTTCTTCTATTGAGTTCTTAATCTCCAGAAATTCTATTTGGTTCCTTTTTAAAATTTCAATCTCTTCGGTGAAATGCTCATGTTGTTCTTTGATTGTGTTTCTGAGTTCATTAAAGTGCCTGTCTGTGTTTTCTTGCATCTCATTTAGTTTTTTCAGAACTGCAATCTTGAAATCTCTGTCATTTATGTCATATATTTCCATGTCTTTAATTTCATTTTTTGGAGACTTTTCATTTCCCTTCTGAGCTGTCTTGTTTCCTTGGTTATTCATGGCTATTAATGATTTATTATTTCTCTTCCTACACATCTACAGGAGTGGGTTCTGCAACAGGCAGGCAGAAAGTTGTCTTTCTTTTGTTTTTGTATAGGTGTTGGTAGAATGTTTTATTTTCTCTTTGATGGTAGCTTTTTATTCTTTCTCACACTGTATTTTTATATTTTCTCAGTACTATTCCAGCTTCTTGTACATTGGGGGGATTCCCTGGAATGCGGGCTTCTCCTCTGTGAACAGTTCACCTCTGTGGGGGGGATGTGGAGAGCTTCTGAAGTTCCAAAGCTCTTCCTGCACCAGATTCAGAGCCCATGTGTTTTAGCAGCTCTGTTTACTCCTGCAGGGATCCATCCAGATTGGTGAGGACAGGGATTGGGTGGGTTGTGAGAGGTGACCCTGAACAATGGCGGCGACCACCACCACAGCCAGCTATGATTCCAGGGCTCCTTCCCCTTTGCTGGAACTAGTTGGGCTGCAAGACCACAGTTCTCTAAACTGCAAATATTCTGTTTTTTTGATCTGACACTGCTACTTTTCTGCTTCTAGCACTTGGCAGGTGGGGGCAGGGCAAGCTCTGGGAGGGTGGGGAGAGGACAGGCAGCCTCAGTGCCTAAGGCTTCCATGCTTTGCTCTGCAGTAAGGGCTTAAACCACCATTTTCAGCCTTCTTCCCTCAGTCTTTGCTTCAAAGTCTCTGCAGTGAACATTGGGTTCAGCCATGTTATATGCTGTCCCTCAGTCCTGTGGGCCATAAGCAGAGCCCTAGAAGTCAGAGTTCTTCCCTCTCCTGCAGCTGTGGTAGTTCCAGAATTCAGCGACCTTGGAGCACTGAACTTGGTCTGTTTCCTGTCTCCGCACTTCTCCACTCCTCCCCATCTTGCAATTTGCCCACCTTTAGGTGATTTCAGTCGTTTGCCTCTTAATCTTGCCTGTCTGCTGCACAGGGAGTCCTTTGTGGAGTTATAGTTGTTCAATTTGTTGTACATTCCAGGGGAGAGTTCAAGAGGCTCACCTCATGCCATCATTTTTAGGATGCCATTGACTTATTTGTTTTATACCTAGAAATTTCGACCTTTTATTGCCATTCACCTCCCCCCACTTTTTAAATTTTTCAATTAGAGTGGATAAATATTATTTTATATTAATTTCAGGAGTACAGCATAGTGGTTATACATTTATATAACTTAAGAAGTGATCCCTCTGACTAGTCTAGTACCCACCGGCACTACATATAGTTACTGCCACATCATTGGCTATATTCCCTATGCTTTAATTTACATCCTCATGATATTTGGTAACTATCAGTTTGTACTTTTTATTCCCTTCAAGTTTTTCACCCTGTCCCCCAACTCCCTCCTATCTATCACCCCAACAAATCTATTGCCCCTCTGACACCATACATAGTTATTACAATATTATTGACTGTATTCCTTATGCTATACCTATATCCCCATGACTACTGTGTAACAACCAATTTATACTTCTTTATCCCTTCTCCTTTTTTGAATGCCCTCTTATCTAGCACCCATAAAAATATTTTCTGTATCTATCAGTTTGTTTTGTTTATTTATTTTGTTCTTTAGATTCCACATATAAGTGAAATCACATTGCATCTGTCTTTCTCTGTCTGACATATTCCACTCAGCAAAATACCTTCCAGGTGCACCTATGCTGATGCAGATGGCAAGAAATTATTTCCATCCATGGCTGAGCAATATTCCATTGTATATATGTACCACCCCTTTTTATCCATTATCCATCGATGTACACCAAGGCTGCATCCACACCGTGGCCATTGTAAACAAAGCTGCAATGAACATATGGATGCACATGTCCCCTGGAAGTAGTGTTTTGGGTTTCTTAGGATAAATACCCAGAAATGGGATTACTAGGTCCTTCTTTGTCTCGTGTTATAGCCTTTGTTTTAAAGTCTATTTTGTCTGGTATAAAGTATTGCTGCTCCATTTTATTTTCCCATTTCCATTTTCATAAAATAACTTTTTCCATCTCTACTTTCAGTTGTGTCTTTCAATCTGAAGTAAGTCTCTTGTAGGCTACATATGTAAGGGTTTTGTTTTCTTATCCTTTCAACCACCCTATATTTTTAATCAGAGCATTTAATCCATTTACATTGATAGTAATTGTTGATAGATAATGTAGTTATTGCCATATTGTTATACATGTTTTCATTTTTTTTTTCATCTTAAACAAGTCCTTCTAACATTCTTTGTAATATTGGTTTGGTGGTGATGAACTCCATTAGCTTTTTCTTGTCTGAGAAGCTATTTATTTCTCCTTTAATTTTAAATGATAGCCTTGCTGGGTAAAGTAGTCTTGGTTGTTGATCCTGGCTTTTCATCACTTTGAATATTTCCTGCCAATCCCTTCTGACCTGAAAAGTTTCTGTTGAGAAATCAGCTGGCAATCTTATGGGAGTTCCCATATAAGTTATTAGTTGCATTTTTCTTGGGGTTTTAGATTTTCTCTGTCTTTAACCTTTGCCATTTTAATTATAGTGTGTCTTAGTTTGGGTTTGCTTGGGTTCATGCTGTTTGGTACGCTCTGCGATTCTTGGAATTGTACATCTATTTCCGTCGCCAAGTTAGGGAAGTTTTCAGTCATTATTTCTTCAAATAGGTTCTCAATCACATCTCTGTCTGGTACCCCTATAGTGCAAATGTTGCTATGCTTGATGTTGTCTCAGAGGTCCCTTAAACTATCCTCATTTTTTTAAATTTATTTTTTCTTTTTGCTGTTCCAATTGGGTGTTTTCTGCTACATTGAACTCCAAATTACTGATTCAATCCACTGCTTCATCTAATATGCTGGCAATTCCTTCTAGTGCATTCTTCATTTCAGCTATTATAGTCTTCACTTCTGATTGGTTCCTTTTTATGGTTTTTATGTCCTTTCTTATGCTTGCTATCTCTCCATTGCAGTGACTCACTAAATTCTTTGAGCATCCTTATAACCATTGTTTTGAGCTCTGTCTCTGGTAGGTTTCTTGTCTCCATTATGTTAGTTATTTTTTCTGGAGCTTTCTCCCATTCTTTCATTTGGGATGTATTTCTTTCTTTCCTCAATTTGTCTGCCTCTCTGTGTTTGTTTCTATGTATTAGGTAGATCTTCTACATCTCCCAGTCTTGGCCAGGTGGCCTTATGTAGTAGATGCCCTGTGGGGCCCTGGCACAATCTCCCTGGTTACTTGCTCCATGTGCTCCAGTAGTGTCCCTTGCGTGGGCTGTATATGCCCTCCTGTTATAGTTGAACCTTGATTGCTATTGGCATGTCAGTGGTTGAGTTTGACCCTTAGGCTAATTGGAATTAACCAAGTGGAATTAACCCCAGTGTGCTCTGGTGCCTGTTGAGACTAACCTTTTGGTGTGCCAGTTGTGGAGCTAATTGGGTGGGGCTCTGCTGTGGTCTGAAGCCAACCTCCATGTTTATTGGTTCTGAGGCCTTTTGGGAGGGGCTCCAGTGCAGGTCCAGTTCACTCACTGCCTGTAACTAGCCAAATACTACCTGGTAGGAGCTACAAAGTGATCCACAGTTGTTTGCTGTCTATTCTAAAGTTGGAGGAATGTGGGAGAGGCCACACTGTGAACCAAGGATGGCTGCCACCAGTACCAGGCCTGGAGTAGCTCTGCAAAAAGCCAGGATACCCTTAGGCCTGCTGCACCCTGCCAGCTTCCTTAAGGTCCAGCCACTGATACAGCATTGTTTGTTACGCAAGTTGGGTGAGGCAAGGTCTCAGGGAATCACTAGAGTGGTAAGTGTTGTCATCACCAGGTTAATGTGAATAACCTGGTCCCAGTGCTGAGCCTGGAGCTACTCAACAAAAGTCTCATAGCACATTGAAGCCAGTCACTGCTTGCCTGGAGCTTGTGGACCCAGGTAGTTTTTCAAGAAAAAAGTGCAATGCAAGTGTGGCTGGCTGCTGGCTGAGAAAGTGCATCTGGCATTGAGGGAGTTGGCAGAGCAGGGAGCCAGTAGGGCAGAGCAGCAGAGCTCACCAAACCAATCAGATTCAGATTTGGCCTGTGGGGGTGGGCTCAACACAGGAATGATGGTGCCTGCCTGCCTGCTGCAGGGGAGAGAGACCTCACACAAGGAAAATGGTGGCAGTCTTCTAGCCCTCGCTCCAAAGCCACATCTCAGTCTGCCCACTGTCTGCCTCTGATGCCCCCTGAGTCACCATCCTTTCACTGGAGCCCAGGATAATGGCTTGTGAGTGAGTGGGTCTATGTACAGTTTCTTTGAGAAGATGTCTGAGCTTCCCTCAACCTCCTTTCCCACCCAGGTGATCAGAATCTCCACTGTTTTTCACAGACAGATCTTGTAGGACTTCTCTTTCCAGAACCAGTACTTTGGGTTGGGGAGCCTGCTGTGGGGTGGGGTCCCTTGCTCCTCCAGGGTAACCTCCATGGCTAAGATATCCCTCCTGATTCTCAACTGCCCCATACAGGTGTGGGGCTGGCCCGTTTTGTGTCTCTGCCTTTCCTATTAGTTTGACATGGCTTCTTCTTATGTCCTTAGTTATAAAACTTCTGCTCAGCTTGACTTCAGATGGTTCTTCAGGTTGATTGTTCTATAATTTAATTGTAATTTTAATGTGTTCATGAAAGAAAGCATGCATAGTGTCTATGTACTCAACCATCTTGGATCTCTACTTAGGCTCATTTTTAAAATTGATTATTTTTTAATTGAAGTAGCAATGGTTAATAACATTATATAAATTTCAGGTGTACTATTATTATTCAATATCACTATATTGTGTGCTCACCATCAAAAGTCTAGTTTTCTTCTGATAAATATATTTAACTCCATTTACCCATTTTACCCTTCCCCCACCCCTTCCCCTCTGATAACCACCATTCTGTTGTCTGTGTCTATAAGTTTGTTTTTCTTTTGTTTTATAGTTTGTTACTTTTTTATTTTATATTCCACATATGAATGAGATCACACTTTTTGTCCTTTCCATCTGACTTATTTTACTTAGCATAATACTATCAAGATCCATCCATGTTATTGTAAATGGCAATATTTCATCTTTTTATGGCTGAGAAGTATATATGTATATATACTTATATATAGTATATATATATATATATATATATATATATATATATGTATGTGTGTGTATATATATATATATATATATATATATATATATATATATATATTCTTTATCCATTCAGCTGTTGGTTAACACTAAAATTGTTTCCACATCTTGGCTATTGTAAATAATGCTGCAATGAATATAGGGGTACATATATTTTTTCAAATTAGTGTTTTCATTTTCTTTAGAAGAGCAAATGGTACTTCCAATAAAGGCTTTATATCCAAAATATGTAAAGAACTCATATAACTCAACAGCAAAAAAAAGCCAAACAACTTTGTTAAAAATTAGGCTCATTTTAAATTTGGTTATTCACTCTCTTATTGTTGAGCTTTGAAAGTTCTTTGTATATTTTAGATAACAGTCCTTTATCACAGGTCATTTGTAAATACAAAGGATGCCAAAAAAATGTATACACATTTTAAGAAAGGAAAACTGTATTAAAATTGCAATACTCAATATATACCGATAACAAAAGATGAATACAAGTCACGTTTGACTTCTGCAATTACAAGAGGTGCTCAAAGTGGTTACCATCAATGTCCAGATACTTCTGAGTATGGCAAACTACTGCTTGACCAAAGTGTCCACTTGTATACATTTTTTGCCCCACCCCACCCCCTATATATTCTCCTATTGTGTGGTTTATCTTCTCATACTCTTGACAGTCTTTTGCAAAGCAGAAGTTTTTAATTTTAAGGAAGTCCAGCTTTTCAATTATTTCTTTCATGGATCATGTGTTTGGTGTTGTATCTAAAAAGTTATCACCAAACTCGAGTCACCTAAAATTTTTTCTATGTTATCCTCTGGGAGTTTTCCTTTTTTTTTTTTTCACTTTCCCGAACTTTATTAAAGAAAAAGCAATGATGATAAATCTCTAGAACATAATCAATTTTCTGGGATTCTTCCCTCAAAAATATGATGTTTGATTTCCAAATACATGCCAAAGCGTGCATGGTTCCCAATTGTACTAAGTAGGTAGGCTGAAATCCTAAAATGTTCATCTTCCAACTTTCCCCAGTCTGTGGTCTGTCTTTGGATCAGCAATAATTGCCTGAACAGCTACTATGGCTTCATTAATTTTTGTCTGTAGCTCTCTGAGCTCTTCCATATGCAGTAATCACAGAAATTGAGCAGCTTCATTAAGAACTGCATCTCCTGTGTCAAAACCAAGAATACGCTTATGTAAAGCAAAAGGAAAGCCCTCTTTTGTTTGACTTGCTTTAACAACTGCATTCTGTGTCAGGTGCTCCTGGACCAAAATGCGAATTGCCTTAAGCATTACCAGGTAATCATCATGGCACTGAATCTGAAGAAGGTCAGCCAAAGCCATTACAATGGCCTTAAAATCAGGATTATTTGCATCCAAACTGATCAATGGTTCTGCAGTTTTAGCTGCATTGTCAGCAGTTTTTGTATTATCAGGTACCAAGTCCTTGTATTTTTCATCATTTTCTCTACATTCAAGTCTAACAGCTAAACCAAGAAGCCAGTCAATTGCTTCTTGTCGATCTTGAATCTTGAAAGCACAACAAATATTTCTGAGATAATTTTCAAAAAACTTGGGCCAGTCACTGCTGTGGATGTTTCTTAAATTACTTCTGTCTTCAATTTTGTAGCATCTGATTTTCCGGTCTTCAAGCCAAACAATAATGTTTCTAAATTCTGTTTCATCTTTGTAGTCGAAGCCAGGAGGGTTGTGGTAATCTAGGGCTGTCAGCTTGTGTTGGAACATAGTGCCTGCTTCATGCTCTGGTCCCTGAGGTTCTGCCGGCAAGAGGAGAGGTGAGGAGGTGCCTGTCCTCTGGGAGTGTCACAGTTTTGCTTCCCATTTAGGTCTGTGATCCATTTTCAGTTAATTTTTTTGTGAAAGGTGTGCTGATTCATTTAAAAAAAATTTTTCATGTGGATATCCACTTGTTCCCACACCATTTTTTGAAAAAACAAACGAAAAAAAACAAAAAAAAAAACAAAGAAACAAAGAAAACAAAGCACAACTTTGTTCCATTGTGTTGCCTTTGCAATATTTTTTCCCTACTGGTTTGAAAACTAGATGAAGGACATGGACACAGAAAACAACCTGAAAGTCTAGAGATATTTTAATGACATAACACATAGTACACTTAGCCAGGATTAAGAGTCAGACCTAGGTTAAAGTTTGGCTTTTCCCTCCTTTGTTATGTGATCTGGACAACTTCATTTAGTGACAGGAGGTTTTTTATTTATGCGTTGTTCAGAAAATTTGAATGTCCTAGCAAAATTATTATTGAGTGATTAGATAGCACTATTACTGAGTGATTGTTTTGAGGATTAGATGAGATAATATATTTAAAACATTAGGGAAAATGCCTAACATAGATTCAGTATCAGGTATAGGGTAGCCACAATTAGTACTAGCCTTGTTATATATAGAACAAATTAATGATTATGGATAGGAAACATGATATCTTTTGGTAAGTAAAATATGTTCTCATTTCACTTCTATGTATTTTAAATTTACTGATTGAGGCCTTTTTAATGGTATATTTCATATACAGATAACCATTTTCAAAGTCCTCACAACATTTTTAGGTTTTATTGAATCTGGTATATCACACACACATATATATATATATATATATATATATATATATATATATATATACACATATATACATATATATATATGTTTCTCATGGAAAAATCACTTGAAAAATTGATAATAATGGGTACATGTAGGTAAGATGGGATTGAAATACTTAAGTGCTAATTAATGGAAGCAATAATCCTGGGTTTATTCCAGCTTTGGTACTTAGTTGCTGACCTATAGCAAGTCACTGAGCTTCCCAGAGATCCAGTGTCCACTTCTGTACAATGGAGACATCATGAAACATGGACCTTTTACTTTGGACGACTGGACAGAAGCTTATGGTTAGGAGTTAAATTATCCATTAGTCCTGAATTTATATATAGTCTTTTGTCATTCTTATAGGCATGTGTGCTTACTGGGAAAGGGGGAAAAGGTCTATAGAAGTGCCATCCAATAGATATGTATCACGTGAGCCATACATGTAATTTTAAGTTTGCCTGTAGCCACATTAAAAAGGTAAAAAGAAACTGTAACAATATTAATTATATACCTCATTTAATTCAACACATGAAAAGTAACATAATTTCAACATGAAATCAACTAAAGATTTATTAATCATAGATTTTACATTCTATTTTTGTTTTAAGTCTTTGAAATCTAAGGTGAATTCCACACTTCCAGCATATCTGAATTCAAATGCTATTATTCCCATTGGAAATACTTGATCTGTGTTTAGATTTTATAAAAATTAGATTCACATACTCAAGTTGTTCTAAACATGCTTAAAAATTTCCATGAAGTAGTTAGATATTTATTTTTAGATTTAAACATAAGTTAATTGTAATTAAATAAAATTTGAAATTTAGTCCTTCAGTCATGCTCACTGCATTGCAAATGCCCAGTAGCCACTAGAGGCTTGTATCCACCTTCTCAGACAGCACACGTTTACAGCTGTCAGCACATCAAAAAATACATCTGTAACCCCTCCCCTCCAAAAACAACAACAAAAAGAAACAAAACTGTGCGACAGAAGCCTCATCCTACTGAAAATTTTTTTTCTAAATTATAAAATAACTGTTTTACAGTTATTGTAAAAATATTTGTATAATTGGATTGAATCATGCAATAAGAATTATTGTTCTTATTGAAATAATGACTATTTTCCTTAGCAAGGTCAGCTTTCTAGAGATGTATTTCTGTATCTGGAGTCATAAGGGCTCAGAGCTAGGGACATAATATTGTCATTTTTAGTTACTGTCAGATACTGTGATTTCAAGTACATAGAAATGTCAACAGACATAAACATTTCAACTTTAAACAAAACAAAACTTTTAACAGCAAAAACAAATACATATTAGAGGAGAAACAGAATGGACAAATGCTTAATTATTTTCAAGAAAGATGTTACAAAACAAAAATAAGATAACATAATTATTGTTATAAAAAGGAAAGGTAGCCAGAGCGAGGGAGGGGTGGAACATTAGTCCAAACAGTAGTAACAATCTATAATCAGAGAAAAGACAGTGATTCTCTGGTAAGGTCTTCTGGGAAACTTAACTGATAATGTCATCCTCATTACTTTATTTTTCTAAAACTTCATAATAGAACAAAATTACTACAAAAAGGGCATATGAGTGCCTAAAATTTAATGCAGTGTTTTTTTTTAAATCTGCATATCTTGACCCATTAGAGGGTTGGGAAACTAGCATTTTAGGTTCTAAAGGAAAAGAGTAAACTAAGTGACTAGAATAGCAACAAAAAGAAAAAAGAGAGAGAGAAATAAAATAGAAAGAAAGGCTAAAATTTGTTTCATGAAACTCTTCTTTTTTTTCAGGTTTTTTTTTAAGTGTATATCTTTATTGGGTTACATATGAAGTGTACTTTTTATTATAAGTCCCAGCCAAATTATTTGAAACACACTGGTCTAGAGAAAATCACAACAAAACAGTACTTTCAAAAAACTTATAATTTTCATCCTGAGTACCATTAACAAACTTCAAGAAAGAATGCAAGCCAGGTTATGTTTTGTTCCATTAATTTCTCATCCATAAATTGGGTATTATACAATCTGCTTTAGCAAATGAAAGAAATGTGAAAGCTCGCAGTCTAGTCTTTAAGGTGTCAGATAAATATGAGACTAATTACAAGTCTCAAAAGCATGAATCTCTGCCAGTTGTCACAGGGAGCTCTCTGGCACCCTGGCTTCCAAGCTTCTCACCAGCAATCAGGCCTCTGTTCCTTTGGGCTTGAGAACAAAGACGCTGCCCAGATGATTTTTTGACATATGTGACTTTATTTCTCTCTTATGTCTCACCGCAAATTCGCAAGCCATACATTTGTGTCCTCATTATTCGCTGGAATTAAAGTCTTCAGTCATTCTACTAGATACTGATATCGAGTTGGGTGTATAGTGGATAGAATGTTGACAAAATACAATGTGCTATGTATAACAAATTATAAAAGAGGAACCTTTTTGGGGGGTTAAGTAAGAAAAACACTAAAGAAGTATTTCAAGTACGAGGCACATGTAAATGAAGGGCAGTGGACCCGAGCAGCTCGCACTGGGGCATTGGGAGGACTCAGATGTTTTCATTGTTGCTTTTCCTCACAGGCTGCTTCAGAGAAAATGCTTGAACAAGTGTATTCCTTTCATTCATTTATTCTAAAAACTTCAATTTTTTTCTACGAAGAGTGTCCTAATTTGAAGAAGGTTTGTCTAGTGGAATCCCCTTGGTTTCGCTGTTAGAACTGGGGGTGCAGGGCCACCGGCTGGCTCAGTTGGTTAGAGGGTGAGCTCTGAACAACAGGGTTGCCAGTTCGATTCCCACCTGGGCCACTGGGCTGTGCCCTCCACAACTAGATTGAAGGACAACGACTTGGAGCTGATGGGCCCTGGAGGAACACACTGTTCCCCAATAAAAAAATTAAAAATAAATAAATAAATAAATAAATAAATAAATAAATTGAAAAGCTTTAAAAAAACGAAAAGAATATATTATAAATAAGAAAATAAGAAACACATTATATATATATATATATACACATATATACATATACATACATATATATATATATATATATATATATATATATATATATATATATAGCATTAGGTATTATATATATGGCTGCAGAAGGTGGAGGTCACCCAGACAGTCCCAGGCACTGAGAACCTGGCCACCCGCTGCTGGCTGTGGTCCTGATCCAGGCCCCGCGCCCACCGTGGGAGACTCAGGGAGAATCAGGTCTGGACTCCTGCGGTTGGAAGATTGAGCGCTCAGTTCCCTCCTGGGAAACACGGAGCTGGGCTTCCCAGCACTGGGAGGCTCCCTTTTTGGTGTTGTAGTTTCCCTTGGCTTTTTTTTCCCCCCCAACTCATTGGTGGGTTGTATCTAAGCATTGATGGATTAAAACCAAAGGACATGAGCCAAAGTTAAAGTAGAGATCAAGGAAAGGTGATACATTCTCTGAGAAGGTTTACTTTGCTGTTTAGACAGCGTTGAATTCACTGTCACTGTGGCTGTGCTCATCTGTTCAGCGGCAACTCCACATGGTTTGACTCTCAGTTGTTCAGAAATTTTGCTTCTATCTCCTGTTACCTTCAAAGGTGAACCCACACCCCCAATTTTGGAATCTTCATAAATATCTCACTGACTTCTGCCCCGGCTTTGGTAACCCAGAGTACACTGATTCCCCTGACAATATCACAAAACACCGGGGCGAACGGGACGTGGCCTACTGTCCAAGCTCAGGATGTGGGAGAACAGGACTTTCGTTAGAAAGTGATCATGGCTCATTCAATGCTCTTATAAGAGCTGGCATCCCGGACAAACATCAGAAGGATCATGGCCTTTAAAACTACCGTGTTTCCCCGAATATAAGACCTAGCGAGACAATCAGCTCTAATGCTTCTTTTGGAGGACAAATTAATATAAGACCCAGTCTTATTTTAATATAAGACTGGGTCTGTAGTATAATATGATATGATACGATATGATATGATATGATATGATATAATATAATATAATATAATATAATATAATATAATACTGGGTCATATATTAATTTTTGCTCCAAAAGATGTGTTAGAGCTGATTGTCTGGCTAGGTCTTATTTTAGGGGAAACAGCATATAAAACCTGTTTGGCTGAGGGGAGTGCAGACGTTGTATTTATACCCACATGTGACCTGAACTGGTCCTGTCAGTTAGACAGTGTCTAAATCCTAACACTTTCACCCCAGTGTCAAAAGTTTCAAGTCCCTTTTTGTTCCCAAACTGTGAGAGATTGAAGACAGAAGTTTGACAACAGTTTTAAAAACAAAATGAAAGATCAGCATGAACACGACAAAGGAAAGTATGGAAGCATATCCTGCAGTGTGTTTGGTTTGACTCCAGGGTTGAAAAGTCTAATTTTTCTCTGCCATTCAGTGGTCGTCTACCGTCTTTATGCAACTTCTGTCCATCATTTATAATAATCTCTTGGTGACACATTGTCCCTTAGGCCTGTTGTATTTCATTTTTTAATCTAGCCTCATTTCTGGTAATGTTACAATAAATAAGAGACAAAAACATTTTTTCAAAAGATAAAGTCTCCTCCCCCACCGTCTTACTCCCCAGTGTGCAAAAACACCATTCAAGTAAAAATTCACATTTTAAACACTTGTGTTAACATACCATGTATGCTATTTAAAAAAAGACAACACGCTATCTACTTAATGGAAAAAATGATTTAATTTAACAGTATATCTTTGATGTTTTTCCATTTAGGTTAAAAGAGTGTGGGGTTGTTTAGGTTAAAAGAGTGTAAAGCTTCAATTTGTTCATCTAGGAATGGGAATATTAAGTATTATCTTAAATTATATAATAAACCTGTTTATTATGGAGGAAGGTATTGCAATGCAGTACCAGCTGTCTCAACATGTGCCATTCCTTGTCCATGCAGTTATAATATATTTTCCATAAAGAAAGTACAGATTGTACTCCATGAGAGGGATCTATTCAAACCAGTCTTTGAGTCCTTGCATCTTTTCTTCTCTGTGCCCTACTAATATGTAAATAAAGTATATAAAAGTTGTATACTTGTTGCAAAATTACATACCAGTTCTCTTGTGCTGAGATGATGTCTAAAGGCTTTCTTTCGGCAGGAGGCAGGAATAGGTGGGGGTCCAAGTCTCAGTGTCATTTCAGAAACACTTTTGCCTCAGGTCTAGAATGTCCTGTCATCGCCCCCTCATTCCTTGTTATCTTTCCTAGAGTTACATTTTAAAAGGACTATTTGAGTTTTTTTGGCCAAAATAGCAAGGTAAAATCACACTAAGAATTATTTATACTCTCTCTTAAAATTTACTTGGATTTCCAAAATAGAGATAGCTGGATTTCCAAAAAGAATTTACTGCATTGCTACCTACTTAGGTTCTTATTTTCTCTTTAAGTCTGTTTTTTGTACATTTTTCTTTTCTTCTATTGCCTGACTGGCTAATATAATAATTACTTGTCTATTGTAATGTACTGGGGAGAAAGCAAAGAGGGAAATTACTGATTTAAACATCCCCAAATCATGTTGCTTTATAAACATGGGGGCCCTCAATATCAGGGATACAAGAAACCATCCAAATAGATAATAAAAGGAGAAAGATGCAGCCAGCCCACTGCTCTACTGGCCACAAGACATGGCACACGTCATCCAGCATCTAGAAAACTGGGGTCCTTCTCGCTCCCACCGACCCCAAGCCGGCGGACTAGTCCCCTGAACAGATTGTATCAGTCAGTGCCAGGCAATTGCCTTCCCAGTCCTGTTCCTGCAGGTCCCCTGCTTCCTGCATTCGCGAGCAGGGTCCTGCCCTGACACCCAAGGACAGAACCCAGGGTTATTGGGAAGCCATCAGCGTTTGCAGCCTGTGGTGCAGATTCTGAGCTGGCTGGAGCCCCTTTCCTGGTTAAGGACCACTTACCGTGAATCTTGACCAGAATGAAGATGACTGTTTCACTGTGAAAGCACATAGTTATGGCTTACTCCTCACGTCAATTCTGGATCATTAGCAATGTTTCTTACACTTATTTATGTCCTTCCCGAGTGGACGGAAAAGGGGCCACAGGTTAAACCTGACACGCTCAGGAGACTGAAAATAACCACATAGGACCGCAAGAACATAACAATTCCTAACTAAGGTGGGCCATGGCTGGAAATAACATCTTTAGGATGTGGCTTCCTTGACAAAGGAGGCTCGGGGCACATTTCTGTGAAGAGATCCTGGTGTCTCTCTGTACAGGCAGCTGGGGAGGGGTGACAGGAGACCACCAGGACTGGTCCAGTCCCCCACTCTGTGTCCTCCTGGAGGCAGCCTTGTCTGGGGCTGTGCTATGCTCCTTTGGCTGGAGTGGCCACAGGAGTAATTTTTGCTTCTGTGCCATCATCCTGGGCTGTGGGCTGGGAAGCCCCCCCCCCCTCCAGGGGGAATTCCAAGTTGGGTTACCAGCTGCACCTTTGCACCAAAGCTACACACTGCTCCTTGGGGTGCATAGACAAGGGCCCTCCACCTCTAAGAATCGGGTTTTCCCTTGCAGAAGGACACTCACTTCCTGACAGCAGCTGGTGTGGCACCTCAGCAGGCTCAGAGGACCACCTGTGACCACCCCCAGCACACCCACCGTCACTCCAAGGGAAGGCTGGCCAGCTCTTCAGGACCCACAATCTAATTTGTTACCAAGTGCTGAAAACACTAATTGCTCTTTGAGAACAAAAAAGACCCTGGAAAAATGCAAATTTCCCTTTCCTTCTACTCAAGGGAGTTCCTACTGTAGGAATTAGTTAATGTTTCAAAGACATGAACTACAGTTTTGTTTTTTTTGAAAGCCCAACGAACACAGGTTCTCAGTGCCTCTAGAGACCCAAGTGCAGAATAGGTTGTCGCCACCAGCTTGACTTCTCCCAATAGAATACAATGAGTGCTAAAGGGTTCAATTTGTCTCTGTCACAGTCCCCTGGGCCTCCCTTAACCTTGGCGGCCCCTGGGTTAATTAAAGCACTGTACCAATTTTACATATGCATGGATTGTAAAGCAAACACTTGGATGTGTCATTACTCTGAATAATCTGAAAATATACATGCCACATACTTTCTATGTATTACATTTTCTATTTTTGTAAACTCTGTGGGTAAAAACAAAGAAAGATGGAATTAAGATTTTAAATGCATTATGAAAACCAGTAGCTTCAGGACTCACTTTGATAAATTTGTGTGACTCATCCGTTTAATTATTATTGGTGTGGATCAGCTATTTCCCTTGACATTTATTTAATGTTACCCAAACTATTTTTTGAAACTATGGGAAAACTGCTTTTATCTCATTTTTTTCTTTATTTCTTTGGATATTTGTTTTGTCTCCCTAAATAAGCATAATTTTTGATATACTTTTAATCTACACAAATTTTATAAATCAAGCACTATAAAATGATGACTATTGATTTAAAAGTAAATTTATGTGAGTAATTTCTGATTTATTTTATAGAAATTATATTTATATAGTTTTAAGAAAATGCAATGCATGTGTTACCACTACTTTGAGGGAAAAATGGCAACTATTAAATTTTAAAGACTTTGGTTAGCAATTAACAGGAATCATTTAAATCAGTTTTCCTCCAGACCTTGCAAACAAGGAGTACCTATTATCACTTAGATAGAGTGAAGAGCAATATTTCTTGGACTTTCATTATCACACTGAACCACATTTCCGTCTGTGATGATTGGCACCTAATTTAGCAAAATGAATCCATGTTGTGCTAGATATGTAGGCTGGATGCAGAACGGGATGTAATCATCCCAAGCCTATATTCTGTGCTGAGCTGTGCCACAGTAAGCCAGGCAACATAAAATTGAGTGTCCTGATTTTGACTTACTCTTTCTATTCATTCCTGCCAGTTGTGCACACTCTAGGCACCCATCTTCCTTTGCTCTCTTGTGTCCAAGCTTTCCTTTTTAAAATATATCCTTCAGATCATCGCCATTGATTCCTATAGGAGGAAGGTGTGACTGTGAGCTCACTTGCTTTGGGAACGTTTCCGTGGTTTCCCTTTTCCCACAGGACAAAGCCCAAACTCCTGCTGTTTTGTCTCTCCCTTCTCTTCTGCCACTGCTCTATGCCTCATGAAACCAGTGGGGAATGAAACTTAGAGAAAGATGTAGGATACTAGATAAAGCATCCATGTATCCATAGAGACTGCACAGATACTAAGATTTTCCTACGTTTGCTATAAATTTACCTAAAAGTCCACCCCCACTGCTTCCCTCTCCCACCTTTCCCAAAGACATCCATGTTCTTGAAGATGGCAGGGACATTTTTATACATCTTCTAGTAAAGTAGAAGACACACAATTATACAACATGATTCATAGTGTCCTTTTCAAATATTTTTGGATTTTTAAAATCAAAGAATTGCATAAACGGCATTCCATCATTTACGATGTACTGTTGTCATCAGTGCATACAAAGCCCCTCTTTTATTTCATTTTAATATTTGTTCTCTTCATCACTTATTCCCACATGAGCCCTCCACTTAAATGCATGGAACGATAATACATTTTTGCAATGTACAGAACAATAAGTAGGATTTTAAATTGGGGAAGCAGGGGACCTCTCTTGAAAAGGAAACATTTGGGAAACACTTAATGAGGTGAGGACTTTTCCATAAGGATACCTAGGAACCGGGCATCCGTACAGAGAAGGGACAGTACAAAGGCCCAGATGCCCAAACTTACAGGTGAGTACTTGGCTGTAGCTCTATCATTAAGGCAATGGACCACTTTGATGTTCAGTGGAGCATCAGGATGAAGGGCTTCTCATACATTACAACACTTGGAATCAGGGATGTGGGCGCCCTGCACTCAGAGGGATTTTAGGCCAAGCCTCCACTCTGCCCAGCAGTCACTTGGCTGTGTGTTTCCAGAATTTTGTGTGTCTTCATGTCCCATTGTGATAATCCACAGAAACAGCAGGCAGTCCCTTTTTCCAGTACCCTGGGAGATGAGGGCAGACCCCTCCTGAGGACGTGTGGGGAAGCTCTGGAGTCTATGCTTGTGATGAAGGGTTTTCCTTTAAGGGATCCGGTCCCCACTCAGCCGAGTGCTCTGTGTTTAAACTGTGCCCAAGGGACTGTGTGTGACAGTGTGAATGTGCACAGTGCATGGAGTTAGATTCTGCCATCATATTGCAAACATGCATAAATAAGCAACGCTTGGCTTCCACTTTGTCACCGAGGACCCCTGTATGACTCGACCTACAGGACTTAGTGTGCAGTCGCACCTCCTCTGATGTCATCGACTCCAGGACCCATCACCCACAGAGACCAAAGTGGTGCATCCTGCACTACCACCTTCAGCAGAGAGAGGGTGCAACCACAGAGCATTTCAAAGATGTCTGGCACTTCTCCCAGTGTTCCTTAGTGGTTAAGGGAATGCATGCTCTTCAGGCCTTAAAAACACGTGCTTGTGAAGTTGAGAGGTGCACACATGCATCCAACCCAACGTTGCTGGTCCCCAAGCCTGAGCAGCATGTCAGGGAGTCCCAGCACTGCAGCTGGCTAACTGTCAGCTACCACTTCGTCCAGGCAACCACGAGCAACCTAGCCTCTCCCAAGGGCTTAAGTCAACACATTGACTCCAAAACCCTGGTCCAGCCCATTTATGTCGATGAGTTTAGCAACATCAAACTTAAACTGTGTCCTCCTTGGTGGGACAGTGACTCCATTGGTACAATTTAGAAATTCCTGCAGTCCTTCCCAGGACTGGGCTGTACACTCCTTGAAACCTGACCCTTCATGAGGGGGGTGGGGAGTGAACCCTAGAGACCAGCAGCAGCCTCAGGAAGCCATCGGCCCTGGAGCAGCTGTTCAAGGACTTTTGTCTGGGACAAACTTCTTCCCAGATTGGACGGAGTACCTGCCTTTGATTAAGGGGGGCATCAAAGTGCTTAGTGTACTTGTGTTTGCCCCAAATTCTCCCTTGCGGAGGCTTTTCTTTCTACCTGGGGATCCTTCTCGTGCTACCAGACCTTCACATAAGAAACCTGATAGGGTGGAACAGCACAGCTGTTATCCTGCAACTCCATTCCAGAGGTCCTTCAAAGGTGTCTGATTCCTGGCCACGATGTGTAAGCCAGTATTTCCAGGCATTCAATGTGTCTTCCTCCTTGAGCACCGTCTCTACAGCCAACAGAGTCAGCTCTTTGCCCTCTTGTAATTACGTTATTGTCACGACAGCTCGCTGCCATAGCTTCTGGTGCCTTGAGCACCAATGATGTTCTACCCAGGGCAGTGTTTCTCATCAATAATCAATGCCACCATGTGCCATGAATTAGGAGATCCCGCCCATTCACCCAGTTTCTGGAACTGCGAGAAACTCACTCCAGAATCCCATTCTGAGGGTTCCTTTTTTGAGGCCCATTCACTGAAAAGTAGTGCCAGCGAGAACCCTGCTAAGACGAGATGCACAATCATGAGGCAATTGAAGGATGCTTAATAAAAGGACCATTTTCAAAGACGTGGGAAGTTTAATGAAACACAGAACAGTGTAGTGCTCTCAGGCTGGTGATGGTAGGTCCCTTCCCACAACCTGAAGGGTGGGGGCAAGACCAGAACAGTGGAGAGAGGCCACCAGACAGGTTGTGGCTTTAACCCCAGCAGCACAGTGGGAAGGGACTAGGGACAAATGCTGTAAACTCCGTGATGCTTTCCCTGTTTTCTCAATGGAAAGCCATATCCAAAGAAGCCCCTTGGTGTGACCTGTGAATTATGTATCAGCAGAAAGACAGAGCTGAGAAACTGTGATTACAGTCCACAGGGACAACGATTTGCACCTTCCAAATTTGTATGTACATCCAGTAACTTGGATTTCATGAATTCCTGCTCTATTGACTTATTGCTTAGTGTCACACTGCTTCCGTGACTGTACTGTAGTCTTATAATGCATTATGATATTGGATAGAGTAAGCTTCTTTTGGTGGTATTTTAAAAGAATTATTAACAATTCTGGGATGTTTATTTTTAATAATCATGTTTAGAATTGTAAATGGGATTGTGTTAACTTCACAAATTATAATTAGGGATATTTAATGACACTAAATTTAAAAACTAAAATGCCATATGGATCTAAAGTGAAAGCAAGGCTTAAGCTAATCTTGAACACACGCTTTTGTCTCAGTGGAGCCTCTCATGATACTCTGACTAGAGCAGCCCCTGACCTCACACGCACTCACAGCCCACCTATACAGCTGTTAATCTATTTCAGTGAACTCTATTAATTGGCCTGTATTCTTATCATAAGTTCTAATTACATTGGTCAATGGCTGTCTTCACAGCTCTTTTTTTTTTCCATTTTATCCCCCATCTAGCACAGACCTGGCACACAAAGGTATTAAATAAATACTAAACTATTTTTAATTAAATTTATTGGGGTGACAATGGTTAGTAAAATTAAACAGGTTTCAAGTGTACAATTCAATAATACATCATCTGTATATCACATTGTGTGTTCACCACCCAGAGTCGGTTCTCTTTCCATCCCCATATACTTGACCCCGTTTACCCTTTTCTACCAAACCCCATTACCCTCTGGTAACCACTAAACTATAGTGTGGGTCTATGAGTTTTTGGTTTTTTGTTTGTCTTGTTTCTTTGTTTTCTATCCTACATGTGAGTGAAGTCATATAGTTCTCGACTTTTTCTGACTTATTTCACTTAGCATAATGATCTCAAGATCTATCCATGTTTGCCATCTGTATGTCCTCTTTAGAAAAATGTCTCTTCATGTCCTCTGCTCATTTTGAAATTGGGTTGTTTGATTTTTGGTGTTGAATTGAATAAGGTTTTTTTTATATATGTAAAATTTTTATATTAACCCCTTATCAGATATGTCACTGACAAATATCTTCTCCCATTCAGTAGGATGTCTTTTTGTTTTATTGATGGTTTCCTTTGCTGGGAAAAAACTTTTTAGTTTGACATAATCTAATATGTTTATTTTTTTTCTCTTACTCCCCTTGCCCGAGGGGATATATCAGTAAAAATATTACTGAGGGTAATGTCTGCAAATTTTCTTCCTATATTTTGTTCTAGGAGTTTTATGCTTTCAGATCTTACATTTAAGTCTCTAATTCATTTTGAATTTTTTCTTGTATATGCTGTAAGGAGGTGGTCCAGCTTCATGTTTTTGCATGTGTCTATCAGGATTTCCCAATACGTATAGTCATAGGAAGTAGTACAGCATAAGGAATAGAGATAGTGGAAATGTAACAGCTGTGTGATGTCAGAGGAGTAGTAGAATGGGGGAAGGGGGTTATCACTTTGTGAGGGGTATAAATGTCTAACTATTAACATTATTTTGTACACCTGAAACTAATAATTAAAAACGATAATAAAATAAAAATAAAAAAATAAAAAAGATCTATCCATGTTGTTGCAAATGACAGTATTTCATATTGTCTTACAGCAGAGTAGTATTCCATTGTATACATATACCACATCTGCTTTATCCAATCATCTGTTGAAGGACATTTTGCTTGTTTCAATGTCTTGGCCACCATAACTAATGTTGCAATGAACACCAGAGTTGTATATCTTTACGGATAAATGTTTAAATAGTTTTGGGGTAGATACCCAGGAGAGGGATTGCTGGGCCATTGACCAATGTAATTAGAACTTATGATAAGAATACAGGGCAATTAATTTTTTGAGGAACCTCCATACTGTTTTCCATAGTGTGGTTTTCCATCAGTCTACACTCCCACCAACAGTGTATGATGGTTCCTTTTTCTCCACAGCCTCTCCAACACTTGTTATTATTTGTCTTGTTGATGATAGACATTCTAACTTGTATGAGGTGATATCTCATTGTGGTTTTTACTTGCATTTCCCTAATAGCTAGTGAATTTCAGCATTTTTCATCTGTTGGTCATTTGTAGGTCTTGTTGGGAGAAGTTTGTATTTATGTCCTCTGTCCATTTTTAAATTGGATTGTCTTTTTGTTGTTGAGTTGTATGAGTTCCTAAGCTATTTTTTAAAAGTACCATGACAGTAAGGGCACATATTTCAAAACACACTGACAAATAGGCAAGATGGATATTCTTTGCATTGCATTGTAGTGCAGTCTGCCTAGGAGGGAACTCTCAGGACTCTTGCTGTGATTGGTCATTGAGTGGGCAGCGTTCTGACAGGCAGCAGAAGGGGAGGCATCACCTTTAGCTGTGGGTAAACATGTTGAGCAGGACAGGCACTGAAAAAATACCAAGAAATGATGCGAGTTCCTTACACCACTACAAATAGGTCCTCCAGAAGCCAAGGCCAGCTAGAGGCTTGTTTAATTATGGATCACGTTGATTTGCTTTTTGGTTTGCCAGCAGTGTTTACCTTTTAAAGTTGCACTTTAATGGTGTATCTGGGCCACCCTTTTAGCCTGCTCCTGTTCCAGCATTGCATGCTGCTCTAGACTCAACATATGGCCAAACTTCAGAGAACTGAAGCTTGCCATTAGAGCTTGCATTTTCAGTGATCTAGGTGTTAGAGGTCAATGCCTGATAGTACTATTAGCTGCAGTCTTTCTCTTCTTCTGGGCTAAGAATTTCTCAGGAAAACAGTGCAACTATGCAAGCGCAGATAAAGAACTCATACCCGTGTTTGAAACATCCCTTGGGACCACCAAAGTTCACTCTTTATTTCTTCTATGTCAGATATGCATATTTTTCATGTTTTTATAATACACTGAATAGGAATTTCCATTTGTTTTGGAATAAAATATGTGTGAGCTAAGTTTTAAACCAGAAGTTGGTGTTAAATTTTATCAACTGCCTTTTAGGCACCTGCATGAATGATTGATTTGTTTTTTCCTCATTTGCTCTATTACTAGACAGTAGCATTGATAAACCATCTAATATTGAGCCAAACTTACATTCATTATACTTTCTTAGTCATGTTTTATAATTATTTAAAGATCTTAGCAAACAACAACCACATGAAGTGAATAAATCTCTTACTTTGTCTCAAGTTATTTACTTCTTGGAAGTTCCATAGAAGTCAATGGTAAAATCTTCAGAGACAGGTCGACTTTGTGGGTCCAATCTTAACCACTGCCTCAATCTCGTCTTTGTTTATTGTTCTATTCCAGTTTTCTAACTTTTCTTGAGCCAACTGTGATAATTTATATTTTCCCAGAGAAGTGTACCATTTCCCCACAGCTTAAAAATATGTGAGTGTAGAAGTGATTTCAGCAAAAATGACTCAGTAGGCAGCTCCAAGTGCTCATGCTTCCTCAGAAATATTAAAAAATCAACTAGAAATAGTTAGAACCAACTTTGCCAGCCCATAAAGGATACACTGTCATGTTATTGCAATGCTGTGTTCCTTTTATTTTTTTTTCTCCCATGAATTTGGAAGTATATAGTTGGGAAGGCTGGAAATATATATTATTCTGTCCTTTCTCTCCCACCCCTACAGTGCTTTTGGGTTGAATAGCTATAGTAGCATACCAGGTTTCCCTGAAAATAAAACCTAGCTGGACAATCAGCTCTAATGCGACTTTTGGAGCAAAAATTAATATAAGACCCGGTCTTATTTTGCTATAAGACCGGATCTTAACATTATAATATAATATAATATAATATAATATAATATAATATAATATAATATAATATAAATACCAGGTCTTATATTAATTTTTGTTCCAAAAGATGCATTAGAACTGATTGTCTGGCTAGGTCTTATTTTCGGGGAAACAGGGTACTACTATCAAGAGAACATTATAGATTCGGCCAAAAGTAAAAAAAGTTGGTATTTTTAATCTCCTATAGTCCTGGGGTTGTTTTCTAAAATCATGCAAAAACTGCAGAGTTCATCATGCCTTCACAGACGAATGGCAGTGAACACAGGTCAACCCAGTCAGAGGACGTGCCTTTGTTCACTCCAGGTCATGGGCTCTTAATAACTGCCCTCAAAACCTACCATTGGTTATAAAACCTCACAATAAATTACAGTCATCCAAGAAAATTACATAGTGGCTCCATTCTTGAAAACACTAGCCCCATCACCTGTGGAGAAGTGTTGGTTTTCCTTTGGAAAACTCTCCATTTATGAATTAAAGGGTTAACCAAATGACATAACATCAGCTCAAGGAGTAGGAGTAAATGTTCTTTAACTGTCAGGTCAAGTCTCTAACCACTGGAACAGCACTACCATTCCCTGTAATTACTCTTTTGGGTGGTAAGTGTAAAGATAAAGTTATGTTTTTGAGATGATGAGATAAAATTAGAAGTTAGGCTATTGGGTTGACCTTCACATCCATCTGAGCTGCTGAGACAAAAATCCACAGTGAATAAATGGGGCCAAAGAGTTTTTTAACAAAATAAAGGTAATAGAGACTGTAAATAAATTCACACCACAAAACCTAAGAGGTGTCCACAGAAAACACCCAGCCTAAGATAAAGCTGATAAGAGTTTATTTGAGCCAAACTGACAACAATTGCCAGGAAGCACAATCTCAGCGGATTGAGAAAATGCTCTGCGAAGTGGTGGTTTGCAGCTTATTTTATACGGAGAATCAACGGAGGAGGGTTACATGAAATCCGTTGGTGGTAAATTAAGGGGGTGGGAGAAAGCAAACTGGGGAAATATCTGGGATTGGATAAAAGTAAATTGGAGAGACAGGTACTTCTTTCACATAGGTGGTACAGGATAGTTAATAATTCACATAGAGATGTTAATCAAGGGACAGGAATAATAATGAGGGATTCTGTACTTTCCTGCTCTCGTCTGGAAAAGGGATGACTGACATTCCAAAGATGTCATCTGAGGTACAAAAAGACAACAGACAGGCTCACTTAAAGGCACAGATTAACTTTATGAAGGAAGCTAAAGATGTGACTTCCCACCATGGCCCGCTTAGTTATGAATTTTTTTACGCTCATGCCATTTTATGTGGTTATTTTCAGTTTCCTGAGCTTGTTGGGTTTAATATGTGGCCCCTTTTCCATCCACACTTCCCCCTTTTGGTCATAAATCAGTCTGAAGGATGCATTGATGACCAACCTTTTGGTTGGATAGTGTGGTCCCATGGCTCATTCCTAGGAAGTCTTAGTGTCAGCGTTTGTCTTGCTGAACGTTGGACCATTGGGGGTGGGGCAAGACCATAACCTTAGATGGCAGTCAAGGCAGAGTTATTTATTTATATTTAAAAGAAAATGTAAGCAAATGGGAGGCAGTCAGATCCTATATGTCTAAATTAAATATATCCTTGATCATTTCTAATCTTTGAGCTATCATGATCTAAGTGTTTTGTTTTGTTTTCCTCTGTCTGTCTTATATTGTTTTTGGCATCTAGTATAACATGTACAAACTAAGACCATTAAACCTATAACACTGATTAGGAGCAGAAAACATCTAATATTAGACAAGTATGAGTCTGAGAGGAGCAAACTTCTTAACCAAAGAACGCTTTACATGCATTATCATAATTTTTTATTAAACTAATGTTTTTCTCCCTCGACTATTGCTATTCATACCTTATGATAAGTTTAGCTAGATGAATGAAGACTCTCTACTATTTCATGATCTAGAAGTTGTAATTTGTCTTTTGGCCAATTAGTTTCCACAGAAATGTCTTCATGGGGAAGATAAGTTCAATTTCTCAATACATTGGATTTTCAGTATCAATATTATCATGGGTGTTATTAACCTCAGGCAAAGTTAATGTGCCTATGATTTTAGTATTACACCATATTCTCATAACATTTACTGTAAACCTGGTGTCATTACAATAGAAATCAGGATGACAAGAATTTTCTAACCCTTCCCAATAAAAACTTCCCCTTCCCATATTCCATATATTGTTGTTTGTTGGGGTGGATATGATAGGCCAGGGTTGGGTGAATTCAGAATTCCATATAGATTCCCCAATCTATACCCATTCACTTTTTAAATTTAATATGGCCTATCTAGTTTACATTGGAAGCACTCAACTGTCATTCATTAATCTGATTTCTGCTAGTTGTATAACTGGGAACTGTAACTTTTAGGTTTAACAGGGGCCAAGGCTGTAAGAACATAATGGTATAAATTACAATTACTACCTAAAAAGTTCTAGAGGCCAGGAGGACAGTAAGAGTTTCATAAATAAAATTTCTGTGCCTCAGCAGCCATTATAGGAGGCCATTTTTGGAAAAAAAAAAATACATCCACTTCAACTTCTATCTCAATTAATATAGTTAGTAGTCTATGTTGAGTTAGGGGGTGAGCATAATTGGGTTCTAATATTTATATATATCGAATTCCTTTCTCAATATTTCTTTTCCACTAACCTTCCTACAACTTCACTCGCCCTTCTCAATTTGTCTCCTTTTCCTCACTCAGAAATAATCAACTTACTAGGATAAAATGTTATCTTTTAACCTCTCTCAAAAAAAAAACAAAAAAAAAAACCCACACACACATCCATTTACTTCCTTCTATAATAACATTCCTTCTAAATTTCAAAACCATAAAAAATATTATTGATAATAAAGAAGTTATCTAATATGACTTTAGCGATTATTAACAGTTGGGCTATATAAGTACAGGGTTTGAGAAAAGCCTAAAGAACAGATATAACTGTCATTATTACTAATATTATTAGCAGACAGGAAAAGACAATCAAACAAATGGTTATTTTAGGTTCAATATCAATTATGTAGATGTACAGGCCTTCTCAATGTCTTGGGGTAGCTGTCTACCCCTGATGTCGGCGGCTTCTCATCCTTGAGGAGTCTTTGGTATCCACTGATAGGTCCCTTCCGACAAGGTTGGTTGGAGAGTCTTTAACTGACGTCTTGTCCAGTGGAAAAAATCTCCTGGCTGCGAGTCGTGGTCTTTGAAGTCTACATCTCCTGAGAGCACACTGAAGTGAATCAACTACCAATTTACTAATTTCTATAAGACAATTGATTAAGTCCTTGATAATAATGTAGAATGCCTCCTTCTAGTAAGGTTGGTTCATATGTCCCTTTACATAATGTGAGCAATGACCAATGAGGAGAAAGCCATGTTTACCAAAAGGAATATATCCCAGGTTGAGAAGCACTATAAGGAGAGCTTTTAGCCAAGGGATACTAAAAACTTCTGAAAATTTACCTAATTGAGTTTCAATTTACCATTTGTACATTCCACCAATCCAGAGGACTAGGGTGATAAGCACAATGTAAATGCTGTAAAATAAGCCAAATATTACAAATAGATTATATCATTGGCTCAGTGAAATGAGTCCCTCAGTTACTATGTAACTCACACAGAATTCTCTAATTGAGGATTATTTATTATTATTTTAAATACTTCCCTACATTAAGGCTGCCCCTCTCCTTCAAGGGAATGCCTCAACCCAGTGAGACAACATACAAATCATGACTAATACATATTTGTATCCATGAGATGGGGGCATTTGGATAAAATGCAATTACCGTATCTCAAATGGACCTAAAGGAAAAGGGAAATGTCCTTAGGACCCATGTAGTGATTTTCCACGGTTATATTTTGGACAGATAGAACATCTGCTATACACCTTATAAGCTACAGTAGGAGGTTTCTAATAATATTCTTCACTGCATGAAATCATCTTCCCAAGACCCCAGTGTGTTAGCTCATATACATGATAAGTTATAACTGTTTGGGTCAAAGTTCCCTTTTTTGTTGCCATATTTTCTTATCTTCTGTAGCTGCCCATTGGAACTGTAAAAGAGAGCCTTTTATTGATTTAATAGGGAGAAGAAACATTCTCAACTCTGGATAATTTGACTGTTTATTGCTGCTGGTCTAAATGTAAATATTTCTTTTCCTTCTATGATGGCAGCCTTAGAATGTCCTGGAATTTTGATAATTGCCAGTTGTTTCAGTTGCTGTATGACATCTAATTTAAGTTCTGTAACCTGTTTTCCATTCTTATAGGCTGCCCTAAGGAAGTTAAGAAGCCTCACTGCTTCTACAACTTGTGAGCTGCACTAAAATTGTAACAACTATATTAGCTATTAGATCTTCAGCTCATTTACAAGCTCCTGTTATATCAATAAATTCAGCTTGTTAGGCTGGTCTTCTTCAGGTAAGTAAGAAACTTAAATTTATATTTACCATGGAAGTTATTGTACATAGCATAAGAATAAATTATCCACATATTGGAATAGAGTAGAATTTCTGGGAAATTCAACATTATTCAAATCAGCTTTTAGTATCTGAGAAAAATACATAGAAAGAATTAGTGACATCGAAGATAAAAACCGGGAAATGACACAGTTGGAAGAAGAAAGAGACTTGAGACTTAAAAGAAATGAAAGAACTCTACAAGAACTTTCTGACTCCATCAGAAAGAGCAATATAAAAATAATGGGCATGCCAGAAAGAGAAGAAAGACAGAAGGGAACAGAGAGTATATTCAAACAAATAGTCGATGAGAACTTTCCAAACTTGTGGAAAGAACTGGATCCTTGAATCCAAGAAGCAAATAGAACACCTAATTACCTCAACCACAACATGCCTTCTCCAAGGCACATTGTATTGAAGCTATCAAAAATCAACGACGGAGATGAGGACACCTGAAATCTATGTAATTTTACTAACAATTGTCACCCCAATAAATTTAATTAAAAAAAAAAAATCAACGACAAAGAAAGAATCCTCAGGGCAGCCAGGGAAGACAAGACGGTAACCTACCTAGGAAAGCCCCTTATATTATCATCAGGTTTTTCAGCAGAAACTCTACAAGCCAGGAGGTAGTGGAACCAAATATTCAAACTATTGAAAGAGAGAAATTCTGAGCCAAGCAAAATATACCCAGCAAAGATATCCTTTAGATATGAAGGAGGAATAAAGACCTTTCCAGACATACAGAAGCTGAGGGAATTTTCTAATACATGACCTGCACTATAAGAAATACTAAAGCGGTTATTCCACCACCATCAACAGGGACAATTTGAGGCAACCAAAACATAAAAAGGGGGAAAGTATAGGCCTAAACCATAATATGGGAATGGAGAAAGTAAGTGTGCTGAAGAAAATGGAATACTCTAAATGTCAAACTTTCCTTTACATAAACATAAGGCTAATCATTCAAAAAAAAAATCCAGAACTGAAATATATACTGTAATAAAATAAGAAACAGAAGGAAACATCATAGAACACCACCACACAGAAATAATACATAACAATAAATAGGCAAAGAAACCATGGAGACACAGCCTTACCAGAAAACTAAAGATAGAATGACAGGAAATCCTCACATATCAATAATCACCCTAAATGTAAATGGACTGAACTCACCAATAAAAAGGCACAGAGTAGCAGATTGGATCAAAAAACTAAATCCAACCATATGCTGTCTCCAAGACACACATCTCAGCTACAAGGAAAAGCACAGACTCAAAGTGAAAGGGTGGAAATTGACACTCCAAGCAAATGGTACCCAGACAAAATCAAGAGTAGCCATAATGATATCAGATGAAACAGACTTCAGGGTGAAAAAGATAACAAGAGAAAAGATGGACATTTCATAATGGTAAAGGGGACTATACAACAAGAAGACATAACAGTCATTAATATTTATGTTCCCAATCAGGGAGCCGCGAAATACACCAAGCAACTACCAACAGAACTAAAGGGAGAAATTGACCAAAACACAATTATACTAGTGGACTTAAATGCATCATTGACAGCTATGGATAGATGATCCAAACAGAAAATAAATAATGAAATAGCAGCCCTAATGACACATATGAAATGGACATAATTGACATTTATAGAGCACTTCATCCTAGAACATCAGAATATACATTCTTTTCTAGTGTGCATGAAACCAATATATTGGGACATAAAACTAACCTCAGCAAATTTAAGAACATTGAAATCATACCAAGCATATTGTCTGATCACAAGGCTTTGAAATTGGATATCAACTGCAAAAAGAAAGCAGGAAAAACCACAAATACATGGAGATTAAACAACATACTTTTAAAGAACGACCAGGTCAAAGAAGATATTAGAGGAGAGATTAAAAAATACATAGAAACAAATGACAATGAAAATACATCCTACCAAAATTTTTGGGATGCAGCGAAAGCAGTGTTAAGAGGGAAATTTATATCATTTAGGCCTATATCAAGAAGCAAGAAAAATCCCAAATAAATAACTTCCCGTTACATTAAAGAACTAGAAAAAGAACAAATGAAACCTAAGGTCAACAGAAGAAAGGAAATCATAAAAATCAGAGCAGAACTAAATGAAATAGAAAACAAAAAGACAATAGAAAAAATTAATGTTACAAAGAGCTGGTTGTTTGAAAAGATTAATAAAATTGACAAACCCTTGACTAGACTTACTAAGATTAAAAGAGAAAAGACACTAATAACAAAATCAGATATGAAAGAGGGGAAGTTATGGATGCCACAGGAATACAAAGGATCATCCAAGAATACTATGAAGGACTATATGCCACCAAATTCAATAACCTAGAAGAAATGGACAACTTCTTAGAAACATATAGCCTTCCTAGGCTGAATCACAAAGAACTGGAAAATCTAAACAGACCGATCACCAGTAAGGAAACTTAATCAGTCATCCAAAACCTCCCAAAAAGCGAAAGTCCAGGACCAGATAGCTTCACTCGTGAATTCTACCAAACCTTCAAAGAGGATCCAATGCCAATTCTGCTCAAACTCTTCCAAAAAATTGAGGAAGAGACAGTACTCCCTAACTCTTTTTATGAGGCCAACATTACCTGATACCAAAACCTGGCAGGGGCAAACAACACAAAAAAAGAGAACTACAGACCAATATCTCTGATGAATACAGATGCAAAAATCCTAAACAAAATTCTAGCAAATTGAATGCAACAATGTATTAATGTATTAATCAGATTATTAATCACAAGGTTCATCCCCGGGGCACAAGGATGGTTCAACATACGCAAATCCATCAGTGTGATACATCACATAAACAAAATAAAGGACAAAAATCATATGATTATATCAATTGATGCAGAAAAAGCATGTGACAAGATACAACATCCATTTATGATTAAAACACTTAATAAAGTAGGTATAGAAGGAAAATACCTTTACATAATAAAGGCCATAGATGACACTCAGCTAATCTCATAATTAATGGTGAAAAACTGAAGCCCTTTGCTCTATGTTGAGGAACATGACAGGGCTGTCCTCTATCACCTCTGCTTTTCAACATAGTGTTGGAAGTCCTCGCCAGAGCAATCAGGCAAGAGAAAGAAATAAAAGGCGTCCAAATTGGGAATGAAGATGTTAAATTGTCACTCTTTGCAGATTACATAATGCTGTATGTGGAAAACCCTAAAGACTCCACCAAAAAGCTATTAGAAACAACCAATGAGTACAGTAATGTGGCCAGCTACAAAATCAACGTACATAAGTCCATTGCATTCCTATATACTGACAATGAAATCTCATAAAAAGAAATAAAAAGAAAATAAAATCCTTTTGCAATTGCAGACAAAAGAATAATATACCTAGGATAAACTTAACCAAGGATGTGAACGACCTATATGCTGAAAACTACAAGACATTTTAAAAGAAATTGAAGAAGACGCAAAGAAATGGAAAGACATTCCGTGCTCATGGATTGGTAGAATCAACATAGTTAAAATGGCCATATTACCCAAAGCAATATACAGATTCAATGCAATCCCCATCAAAATCCCAATAGCATATTTTAAAGAAATAGAACAAAAAATTATCAGATTTCCTTGGAACCACAAAAGACCCCGAATAGCCAAAGCAATCTTAAGAAAGAAGAACAATGCTGGAGGTATCACACTCCCTGACTTTAGCTTGCACTACAGGGCTACAATAATCAAAACAGTGTGGTATTGGCAGAACATCAGACACGTAGAACAATGGAATAGAATTGAGAACCCAGAAATAAACCCTCATAAATATGGACAGATAATTTTTGACAAAGAAGCTAAAAACATACAATGGAGGAAACACAGCCTCTTCAATAAATGGTGCTGGGAGAATTGGATAGCCACAGGGAAAAGAATGAAACTGGACTGCTATCTGTCAGCATGTACCAAAATTAATTCAAAATGCATCAAAAACTTAACCATAAGACCTGACACAATAAACTGCATAGAAGAAAACATAGGTACTAAACTTATGGACCTTGGGTTCAAAGAACATTTTATGAATTTGACTCCAAAGGCAATGGAAGTAAAAGCTAAAATAAATGAATGGGACTATATCAAACTTAGAAGCTTCTGCACAGCAAAAGAAACCATCGACAAAATAAAGAGGCCAACAACTGAATGGGAGAAGGTTTTTGCAAACGGTGCCTCCGATAAGGGGCTAATATCCAAAATATACAAGGAACTCATGCAACTCAACAACAAAAAAACAAACAACCCAATTGAAAAATGGGCAGAGGACTTGAAGAGACATTTCTCCAAAGAGGACATACAAATGGCAAATAGACATAGGAAAAAAATACTCAACATCACTAATCATCAGGGAAATGCAAATCAAAACCACAATGACATATCACCTCACCCCAGTCAGAATGGCTATCATCAACAAGACCAATAGTAACAAGTGTTGGAGAGGCTGTGGAGAAAAAGGAACCCTCATACACTGTTGGTGGGAATGCACACTGGTGATGCCGCTTTGGAAGGCAGTGTGGAGGTTCCTCCAAAAATTACAAATAGAATTACCATATAACCTATCAATCCCTCTCCTGGGTATCTACCCAAAAAATCTGAAAACATTTATCCATAAAGACACATGTGCTCCAATGTTCATTGCAGCGTTATTTACGTTGGCCAAGACATGGAAACAACCAAAATGTCCTTTGATAGATGAATGGATAAAGAAGTTGTGGTATATATATACACAATGGAATACTATTCGGTGGTAAGAAAAGATGAAATAGGACCATTTGTGACAACATGGATGGATCTCGAGAATATAATGCTAAGCGAAATAAGTCAGACAGAAAAAACAGAGAACCATATAATTTCACTGATATGTGGTATATGAACCAAAAACAACAAAAGAACAAGACAAACAAATGAGAAATGAAAACTCATAGACACAGACAATAGTTTAGTGGTTACCAGAGGGTAAGGGGGTCAGGGGTGGTGAATGAGTGTAAAAAGGATCAAATATATGGTGATGGAAAGAGAACGGACTTTGGGTGGTGAACACACAATGGGATTTATAGATGATGTAATACAGAATTGTACACCTGAAATCTATGTAACTTTACTAACAATTGTCACCCCAATAAACTTTAATTAAAAAAGATTAAGTTTACTTAATTAATCGCATTTAGCTTAATGATACTTAAAATTCTTTCAATATTTTCCTTTACAAACCTTCTATAACTTTCCCAGTTCCTCATAGTTTATGTCTCTTTTGAAATCGTTATTTTCCCAATCTGATTCATTTAGTCCTAAATGCATTTCACCCTTCTGGGAGGATATGAGCATCACTGGTTAGAAAGTCTCACACTATCAGGTGAATTGGGGCAGATTTGAGTCGTAAAAATAGATGTTGCCTCTTAACATTTCCAAGCTGGAGAGGAATAGGTTCTGATTTAAACAGACGTTGGTTGATTAGATGTCCTTACCATTTGTACAGAAGTTTTACTCCAAGGCAACTTAGCCAAAAACATACAATGTTCTAACAGTTAGCCAGGTGGTGTTAACAGATAAAGTAGCCCCAGTGTTAATAAGAAGGGGAAATGCCTCATAGTCGTTGGAGCAGCCCTATGCTTGCTTCTGTTTTCTTTCTTTTTCTAAATTTTATTTTAGTTTCCACAATCCTTAAGGTGATTTGTCTTTTAACAATAAAAGCAGGTTCCTCTACAGGAGTTTCCCTAGCAAACCTTTAATAATTTTGTTGCTTTGTTTTCAGAAACCAGTAGGTGCATTAATTGGAATAAATCAGAAAATCCAGGATTATATGTTCTAACAGTTAATTCAAATTCTTTTGTGAACTCATCAGGGTCCTAGAAAGGGTTGGGGGAATCTTTAGTAGATTCCTGAGTTCTGCCTGGGTTACATGAAATCCACTGGTGATAGATTAAGGGAGGTGGGAGTGGGAGAAAGCAAAATGGGGAAATCTCTGGGATTGGAGAAAAGTAAATTGGAGAGACAAGTACTTCTTTCACATAGGTGGTACAGGATAGTTAATAGTTCACATAGAGATGTTAATCAGGGACAAGAATCATAATGAAGGGTTCTGTACTTTCCTGCTCTGGTCCAGAAAAAGGGATGACTGACATTCCAAGGATGTCATCTTGGGTGCAAAAAGACAATAGACAAGCCCACTTACAGGCACAGATTAACTTGATAAAGGAAGCGTCAGGTTAAAGATGAGACTTCCCGCCGTGGCCCGCTTAGTTATGAATTTTTTTATGCTCATGCCATTTTATGGTTATTTTCAGTGTCCTGAGCTTGTCAGGTTTAATATGTGGCCCATTTTCCGTCCAACGAGGCATTGAGGAATTTCCCCCAAAACCCCAAAGTCAGAAATTTTCTAGTACTTACTGGAAGTCAATACAATTAAGAAGCTGGAGTTTTTCATATTAAAGAAACTTTCCAAACATTCTTGGCAATTTTATCTTCAGGGAGTATATCTATGCTATTTGTTTTTTTTATTTTGAACTTTAAAATTCATATAATAAATCAGGAAGCTGTTTTTATTTTTCTGCAATGATTGTGGTGACTACTGTAAAACTTACATACTAAAAAGGCCTGGGTAAGCTTTCCCCAAGTGGGAAATAGGGACCTCTGCAAGGTCATTGTCATGGTCTTAGAGGCCTTTTCTTGTAGAAACTTTGCATCACTGTTTTCATGATAATAGCAAATGTTACTGACACCAGACTTGTGAGTTCTCATCACATGACTTGGTTTTTAACATAACTGACCAAGTAGGACAAGCTGTATTCAAACCTGGGATTGTAAAACAGAGCGAAGATAATGTGAGAATCAAATATTAAGACCTTTTGAAAATCTGTAAAACTTTGAAAGTTCTAAGTTATACTAATCTCTTAAATTTGAAGTCAATCTTTTAAATAAAGGAAGATGAGGGAGAAAAATACTAAAGAACTTTTTGTTGCTTTGTCTGCAGGAATTTCCACACCTCTGTATTCCACTAGAGGGTGGTCTGATCACCTCCAAATTATAAAAAAAACAATGTTGGGGAAAACCATTTTGTGCCATAGCACCACATGTGCTTTGCTTCCTGTGGGTGACTCCATAACTTGCTGACCCCATTAGCTTTTCAAATGTCCCTTTCCCTTCCATCCTTCACTCCGCTGGGTTTTTGTTTTGTAATGACAGCTCTCTTACTTTTCTATGTGCTATGTGCATATAGTTGTAAAAGTAGGTCTGTGGGAATTTAATAATGCAGACTCTAACCTAATTCTTAGTTCCAAATGAATATGGCAGTAAAGCAACATAAATAATGTGTGTGTGTGTGGGGGGGGTGTTATCACTAACAGCGTATAATGTTACTTTTCAAAAACACGGATGAAAATTTATGAAATTGTGGGTGGATTGCAGATTGTTCTGAATTTTTAAAGAGGCTAACTTATAGAATTTTTGTGGTTTTAGAATTGTAGTTTTATTGCTTTAAAAAGAAATAAAGTAAATTCCAGTAAGGATGAAGTAAGAGAGCTTGGATTTACCAACCTCACTCCCCCTCCTAACCCTACACATATGTTCACAGCTTAAAATGTAAAATAGGATAGGGAAACAAACAAGGAACACCCATGGTTGTGTTAGCTGAAAGCCTGGAGGTAGTTCCAAGACTGTGCCAATGGGAGGAGAATGCACACGGAGCCTGCCATTCCTTCTAAGTTGAGGGCCTGGAATGAAGGTTCAAATGCAGGAGCAGCTGTAATGTTCAGGGCAGGATACCACAGGAGGGGGCTGCAGAGGGGTCCCCTGAGGCTCCAGCCCAGCACAGATCTGTGTGTGCACAAAAGGAAATAACTTAAGGACAGAGAAAGAACAGTGAGGGAAGTGAAGGTAGCAAAATCGTCCACATTCGCACAGAGCTGGGGGCAGCTGTGGTTCCACTGTAGTGACAAGGGCACTGTGAGGATACACGCCTTAGTAGTGTGGCTAAATTACTTGTAGATAAGAGACCTAACAAAACTTTAAAGGAAGTTCTAAAGTAATCTAACTGATGTCAGGTAACATAATTACAGGCCTGGAAAGTAACCCAGCACTGTTTAAAGGAATACAACAAAATCCAGAAGGCAAAAATGTAACATTCACAGTGTCTGCCACCCAATCACAAACTACCAAGAACACACAAAGCAGGAAGATGTGGTGACTGACAACCAGAAGGACACGAAGAAATATACTGCATTATTCTCATTATATACAGTTCCAGGAAAGGTGAAAATATCATTTCAGAGAATGACCAGTGGTTGCCAAGGCCAGGAATGGGGGAGGGGATCACCTGCAAATGGGCACCAGGGGGTGTGTCGGGGTGATGGAAATGATCCATATCTTGAATGTGGTAGTGGTTGTATGATTACATGGCAAAACTTATGATAATGTACTCTTAGAATTGTAGTTTTATTTTATGTAAATTATACTTTAGTAAAGCTGACTAAAAATATTGAATCAAGTGCAAGCTCCAAAGGAAAGGCAATAATAATTCTTTCTTGTTCTGTTTCTGAAACTCTGTATGTTAGGCTTTTCTACCATGCTCCATTTTAGTCTACCTTTTCTCTATTTTTCTCTATAGTTTTCATCTCTGTTCTGCGGTCCGAGTCCTCTGGCTTCCATAGTATGTGGAACACTATTTTCTCTTGAACTGTGTTGAACCTGCCATCAAACTCATCAATAAAATGGTAAATTTCAGTTATTTATTGTTATGTGTAGGAGTTCCATTTATAAAGTAACACTGAATATTTTAAGTGTGTTTCTTGTTGGTATGCAATTGGTTTTTGTTTTAATCCAATCTTATGTGGTTGTACTTACAGATGGCATTTCCTATTCATTTCCCATGCTTCTCTCTGCTTTTGTTTCTCATAAACAAAATTGGCACTAATATCAAATCACTCTTGATAAAAGAATGGAACCTGAAAACAATATATTTTCATCATGCAGCACCCTGTCTTTACTGATATTATAATATATGTAATATTTATAAATATATACTTATACATGTGTTACATTTAAATTTTATTCACGTCTTTCAAAAACCTATGAAAAACTTTTTAATTATATTTATTATTTTATTCCAACCCACATAAAAATTTTCATACTCTCCAGTTCTTCCCATAAAGTTGTTTCCATATGCTATAATTTCCTTTCATCTGAAAAGCTTCCTTTAGTATTTCTTATAATACAGATCGGCTGGTAAGAATCTCTTAGCTCTTGTTTATCTGAAAATATTTTTGTTAAAATTTTATTCATGAAGCATACTCTCATGGGATATGAAAATCTTGGTTGTGCATTATTTTTAATACTTTAATTTTGTCATTTTAATGTCTTCTGGCCTCTATAGTTACTGTTACGATGTCAGTAATTGTTTTCCTGTATGTAATATGTCATTTTTTGGGGGCTTATTTCAAGGTTTTGGCATTATTTTTAGACTTTTAGCAGTTTGACTATAAAGATCTTAGAAGTAATTTTTGTTGTTTATATTGTGATTGGGGTATCTTGTACTTTTTAGATCTATAATTTTTGTAACATATTTGGAAAGTTCTTTGCTAGCATTTCTTCAAATACTTTTAAAAAAAAAATTATTGAGGAATATTGGGGAACAGTGTGTTTTTCCAGGACCCGTAAGCTCCATGTCAAATCATTGTTTTCAATCTAGTTGTGGAAGGCCCAGTTCACTGGCCAATGTGGGAATCGAACTGGTGAACTTGGTGTCATGAGCACTGCACTCTAACCACTTAGCCAACCATCCACCCATTTGAATACTTTGTTCTTCTTCTGTCTCTTTTTCCACTTCTTTTTTTGAATTAAAGTTTATTGGGGTGACAATTGTTAGTAAAGTTACATAGATGATGTAATACAGAATTGTACACCTGAAATCTATGTAACTTTTCAACTTCTTCTAAAACCCTAATTAACTTATTTCATACAATTAACAGTCTCTGAGGCTCTATTCACATTTCTAATTTTTAAAAAAATTCGGCACACTGAGCAATTTCTATCTTAAAGAACACTGAGCCTCTCTCTTGCCACCCCAGTCTGCCATTGATCTCATCTAGTGAATTTTCATTTGCGGGTAAATTTTTCAGCTCTGGAAATTTTTTTTTTAAATAGATTTTACTTTTCTGTTTAGACTTGCTGTCCTTTCATTCATGATATATATTCCTTTTGTATTTGTCTTTAAATTTTGAAGGCATACACATGTGTATTGCTTAATAGCTGCTTTGAAGTCTGTTTCTGGGCCACTTGGGATCTCTCTTGACTGCTTCTGCCTTTCTCTGTAAGTGCAGGTAATACACCTGGTGTCTTGTTTTGTGTTATAATGTACGTCTTATAATCTTGGGCATTGTAGACAATACATTGTCACAACTCTGTATTCTGTTGTGTTCTGATGACTGTTTTAGTTATCACAGGTTTGGGCTCAAATTTCAAACTCTTGTCTCCCTCTCCCTATTCCCAGTGTGCAGCTGTTGACACCTCTGACCTGTTTAGATGCCTCTTGACTGCTGTTTTTGTAACCACTCCCCTGGAGGGTCTTCCTTAGGCCCGTGTTTATTTCATGGTCAGCAATGGATTTGGGTAAAACTTGTACTCATCTCTGGGGGTCACCCTCTCTGCGGTTTTCTTGTTAATTTCCAGCTGCACTGCAGTCTTTTGCTCTGCACTTGGACATACCAAGCCTGGAAACTTCAGATGTCTGCTATCTGGGCTGTGTACAGTGCTGGATGCACTCAGAGAGGAGCAAACTCACAGCCATCACCAGGCAAGCTCTGTTTTCAAGGGCAGGTCCCTCTGTGCTCACCGCCTGATTCGCCACTGGTATCTTCCCTGTGCGTCACTGATTTTTGACAGTTAGGAATTTAAGCACATGTTAAGACCAACTCAGAATTTGGTCTTAACAATTTCTGCAGCTCTCTTGCTGTTAGAATTTCTTCTACCAGATATCCAGTTGCTTTTACAGTCCTGAACTTTGGTCTCCACCCTGACCAGCGGAGGCTGATTTTTCACTGCTATTTCTTATTTCAGTCACTGTGGAGGTTGCAGAGCACCCTGGGACAAGACAGCTACAAATGTATAGCCTTACATATATCATCCCTCTTCATCATTATTATCTACATGAACATGTCACTGCACTGCTATTACTGGAAGTTTTTCTGTTTTATCAATGAGTCTCTTAGCAATCACGTTCTATTTGGCTTTTATTCCTCTTAGCCTGCACTACTTAAGAATTGATGCATTTTAAGAATTAATGAAAAGAGATAGTGACTCAGAGTCTCAGGTTCTGTCTGTCCTTCTCTTCTCCTTCTTGAGAGGCCTGAACTCCCATTTCCTCCCCTATGTCCCACACAGCTGCCCAAATACCTTCTCAGCCCTTCTTCCTTGTGCCATCTACTTTATCCTCAGGTTCTTAGCCTTTGACCATAAAACTAATGAATTTGCAAATGCTCCAAGGGAAAAAGTAGCACAGTGTGCCAGGTTCAACCACCAAATGTCCCTTCTCCCTCAGATACTGACCCCTTCGGTGTTTACACTTTCTTTTCTTTTCTTTTTTTCTGTGAGAGGACTGTTCCATCGAAAGTGAATTCTTAATGCATTGCTGTGAACTAGCTTCTTGGATCCCATATATTTTTCTTCTGCCCACTTATATTTTCTACATGAAGAAAGGATGGCAATTTTATTTGATCTCTTCTTTCTGTTCCTTATACCACTTTAAGTGTACAGTGCACAAGACTGTCAACAGTACATGCCCATGTAAGCACACCACACTCAACATGGGGAAAACTGCCCCAGTCCACAAACATCCCTTCATGCCTCTTTGCAGTCCGTTTCAGCCGCCCTTGCCCTGGGACACTAATGACATGCTGTAGATCAGTGTTTTTCGGGAAATGCCTATAAATGAATTCATAAGCATGCAGTCCTTGGTGTCTGTCTTCTTTCACTTAGCATCATGACTTTAAGGTTCACCCATGTTGGGTTACATAGCGTCAGTTCCTTCATGATCTCTGAGCATGATTTGTGGTTTTCAGTAATAGGTCTCATATGCAGTCTATTCAATTAATCCTTAAATATTTAATATATTATGGCAACATTTCATTTTTAATGCTAGTATTAAAATGCTTCAGAAGAAAGGGCTAGTGGATGGTTACATGCTAACTCACTTACCTGAGATGTTTGCTTCAGGAGATAATGAATGACTAGTCATGGCTTTGACAACAAAAGACTTTAACATTAAGCATTCCATTATTAAGCTTGCAGAATCAAAAGAATGTTTACTGAGAAATTATGGCTAGAGTTAATAATGAAATTATTGTGGATTTTCTTCTGACTTTAGTATAATTGCAACAAAGATACAGTTTTTATAAGTCATCTGAACTCCATAAATATTTTTTAAAGTATTTTTGCTTATTTCTCAGAAAGTTTGTCACCTTTTAACATTGATCAGAATAACGAGTCCCAGGCATATATGTTACTAATGGTAGACCTTTCCTTTTTTTTCTACTAACTGAGGCGAGGACAGATTGTGAGAGCTGGTAAGTGGTCAACATTATGCTTAACTGTTAGGACAAGCTGGTAGAGCTGTCTCTCATAATTTGTTCAAACATCTGGCTACCACTATTAAGTAGGTTAGGGAAGAACATATGGCTCTCATTTAAAACATTGCAAATATCATCATGATGGGGACTGAAATTTTAAGAAAGAGCAATACTGTTTTGATTATAATCTCAGAGACAAAAAAAAAAAAAAAATGCATGCCAAGCTAAGCATTCCAGTGTCTTATTTATAGAAATTTCTACTCTGTATTGTGTAGTTCTTTTGATTTTTATTTAAAGAACAAGCAATTCCAAAAGGTAACTGTTGCCTTTTTCTGTTTTCCCCCAAATTAAATTAAACCAAAAATTAAAAAGAAAAGAAAAAAAAAGATGTATATTAAAAACAATTATAAACTTACGGGCCTTTACTTTTAATAACGTCTTTCATTTGGAATTTCAAAGTTACATTTTTGTGGCATAATCCTATTGATTAAGAATAAACGTGTACATGTTTTCCAATCAGACTGTAATTAAATAGCAGCCTTCTATCTCTGTAGAACAGATTAAAGGGTTCTAGTAAGTGCTATTAGATTAATCCAGCTGCTTAAAATGTGTGTTGTATTTGAGCATTTGCTAAAAAAGTCTGAGGATACAGGAGCCAGCTGGCGTAAGGTTGGTGGGTGGGAGTCTCTCAGCAGATTAGGACTATGGCTGTGATATTTTTATAAATTCCACTTTCAAAATGCCAAACAAGGAAAATCCCTACCTTACCCACCCTACAATTTCGCCATGCAATGATATCTTCAAATTTTTTCTGTTTAAAATATCTTTTCTGATTCACATTACTTGAGTCCCTCAAACAAGTCATTTACTTATATATTTTTTAAAATAAAACCTTTCCTTCCCCTTTTCACCCAGGTCCCCTCTTGCAACCATCAATTTCTTCTCTGTATCTATTAGCCTGTAAATACAAACTGGCAGTTACATAATAGTCATGGGATGTAAGTAAAGTACAACACAGAGAATATAGTCTGCATAAATTACATAGATGCCTAACCACTAGGCTGTACACCTGAAACCAATGTAAAATAATATTGAATGTCAACTGTAACTGAAAATAAAGAAATAGTTAAAAAAATAAAATCTTAAGAGAAAAGAAATAGATATTAAAGCTGTGTTTTACTGGTTAAGGAGCCTCAGATTGTAATTTTGTCATACATTCTATCTTTAAAAAAGGAAAATTAATTTAAAAGTAACACAACAAAGATATTAATGTCAAAAAGTTAATCATGCATTGTGTTAACTTCATAATAATCTTTTTAAATGAGACCAAAGAATTAAAAATCACTTTTTTTTTTCATTTTCTGCATCATTGAAGTGGGTTACATTCCATTTGCTCTATAAGGATAAGAACCCAAGTTTCTAATCATCAGGAAAATCTTGTATTGCTATTATACATCCGTTCATGTGCACATGTTTCTCTCTCTCTCTTTCTCTCTCAGTTCAGCAGGTGTCGATATGCAGCCTGCCACACTAATGAGTCTCGTGTCACACTCTGATTTTTCCCCACCTGGTGCTTCCTACAGTAATATGTCTGACTGGCCGTTTGAGTTATCTGAGAAGCTGTCAAAAGGCTGGGAAGAGTTGGGAAGATTTCAAAAACCTGGCTGGGCTTGCCTCCTCAAGAGTAATACTGTGTGACACTTTTATCCTCTAGCCCAAACCTCAGATGTTTGATTTTTCCCCCACTGCTGAAATGGGGGCAACAAGAAGCCTAGGGAGAGTTAGGATACTTTGAAAATATAAAAATCACAGAATGTTTCAACTTTCACTGAATAGAGGACATGTATATTTTCAAAGTACAGGGTGATAGATGGGGCCTGGTTTTACTATAAACAACATAGAAAAGAAATCTCATTTAATGGCACATGGTTTTTAGTAGTTCATGTATATGAATATTTAGTTTTATCTATTTGTATTTGTTTTTATTTATTTATATTACTTGAATAAGTAATGTAGTTTCATGGTCTAAAAGTCAGAAAGCACAAAATGTATAAAGGAAAAGGTCCTCCTCTAGCTGTTCTCATGTTCACCCATGAGTACCCCAGACCTCCCACTGCCACAGTTAAACCTTGTCATAAATTACTTGTGTATCCTCCCTAGCGTTGCCAGGTTTAGCAAATAAAAACACAGCACTCCTGATGGAGTTTACATTTCAGACAAACAATGCATACTTTTTTGGTATAATGCCTGGGATATACATACAGATTAAAAAAATATTTATCTCACATTCAGATTTAACTGAGTGTCCTCTATTTGATCTGCCACACCTAATTTTATTTCTGTGAAATATGCTATTAGAATTTTGAAAGGTATTGCATTAATCAATGTATCACTTTGGCAAGAATGGACAATTTAACAATATTAATTATTTTAGTTTTCAGCGCACATACCATGAGACTTACATAAAACTTAATCTTGTCAGTTTTAAGGTGATAACAACTTAGCTTTGTTTGCATATAATAGCTCAACACTTTTATCCACTTCCATTTTGTTTTTGATGTCACAATTTACATCTTTTTTTTATATTGTGCATCCATTAAAAAATTACTGTAGCATCATTATGTTTAATTCTTTGTATTTTAATCTTCAGAGTTAGTAGTGATTTATACACTACCGTTACAATGTTATTCTAAATTTGACTGTATATCTGCCTTACCAGTGAGTTTTATATTTTCATATGATTTCATTTTCTTAGTTGGCACCCTTTCTTCTCAGCCTGAAGGACTCCCTTTAGTGTTTCTTGTAAGACAGGTTTGGTGGTGAAGAGCTTGTGTCTGTCTGGAGTGTATTCACAAGTCCATCAACCCTGAAGGGCAGTTTTGCAGGGTAAAACACTTTGGGTGCCGATTTTTCTTTCAGCACATTGAGTGTAACACTCCACTACTTCCCACTCTCAAGGTCTCTGCTGAGAAATCTGCTTATGGCCTAATGGACATTCCCCAAGTGTGAATGGCTCCTTTTCTCATGCTGCTCTCAAGATTTCCTCTCTGCCTTTGATCTTGGACAGTTTTATTGTAATGTGTCTTCCCTTGATGGGGATCTTTGAGCTTCATATCCCTAGTTTTTGGGATTTTTTCAGCCTTTATTTGTTTAAATAAGTTTTCTGTCCTGTTCTCTCTCTTTTCCTTCTGGGATTTCCCTAATTTGAATATTGTTTCTTTTGATAGTTTCCCTTAAGTCCCATAGGTTTTCTTCACTCCTTTTCATGTCTTTTCTTTTCCTCTTCTAACTGGACACCTTCAAATGACCCTTTAAGTGTGGTGATTGTTTCTCTGCTTGATTGAGCCTGCTGTTAAAGTTCTCAATTTCATTTTTCAGTTTATTCACTGTATTCTTCAGCTCCAAAAATTCTATTTATTTCTTTTTCACTTTCTAACACTTTGCTGAACTTCTCTCTTTGTTCCTGTTTTCTTGATTTTATTAAATTGTTTCTCTGTTTTCTTGTAGTTCATCACTGAGATTCTTTAGAACAATTGTTTTTTTAACTCTTTATCAAGCAATTCATGAATCTCCATTTCTTTGGGGTCAGTTACTGGAAGTTTACTATGTTCCTTAGTGGTGTCATTTTTCCCTTATTTTTTACGATCCTTGTGCCCTTGCTTAGGTATCTGTGCATTTGAAGAAATAGTCACCTCTTCCAGACTGGGCTGACTTTGGTAAGAAACATCCTTACATGCAGGTGGGGGCATAACAGGTCTGGTTGTATGGAACACAGGTGTGGGGACATGTGGCAGCTGTATCATGGTGGGGTCCATGACATTGACAGCTGCATGGTCCTGGGTGATGAGAGCCAGGGAGGATCCACTTTGTCTGTAAGGCTTGTTGGTGCCTCAGCTATGCCTCTAGGTCTTGTGGTGAGGGACTGGGTCAGGTGGCCATGGCCAGAGCCAGTGGTGTGCACGTGCTTGACTGTGAGGGTCAACTGCAAATGCCCGTGTGGTGGCTGCAGTCATGTCTGCAGTGGTGAGAGCTAGACAAGCAGCAGGGGCCATAGCCAGCTGGGCACTGGCCATAGCCAGCTGTGCTGTGGCCACAGCTGACGCTGTGCACTGCACATGTGTCTGCAGGCACCTGAGCTGCTGGGGTCTACTACACAGCTATAGAGTGCAGTGAAATACTTAAAATGTTGAGACAAAATCACCAACCTAGAATTCTGTGCCCTGAAAATTTATTCCACAAAAGTGAAAGAGAAACAAACTTTCTCAAATAAACAAACCATAAAAGAATGTGTTGCCAGTAGATCTGAGTTGCAAGAAATGTTACAAGAATATAGTTCAGAACGCGTATCTGGGGGTAACCATTATAATTAGAACTATGTGTACTAACTTTATAATATCTTCTAATTATAATATATAATACCTTTCCATATTATCTTCTAGAATTACATATATGATATCTTTAATGCATGAATAAAGTTCATACTTTATTTTCTGAACTATAATCAATTGTAAAATTATCTTTTTTCTTATTCCTGCTCTCTTCTTCCTTTCCTCTATCACCCTATTTCAGACAACAATATTATGTCTTTTAGTGTCTTTCCTTGTCTTCTCTGACTTGAATTTTCAGCATTATGTCATTTGGAATCTTTGTCTCTAAACTGTCAGAGATGAAACAGTCAGCACACTTTACCTCTCAATACCTCTCCCTCTCCTAATTTTTGTTTGTTGTTCATTTTCTACATTCTCAATATAACATTTGCATTCTTTTCCTTAATCACTGTATTTCTGTTCGTTCTATAGATACATATACGTGTTGCTCACCTTTAGTCCTCCTGTTGTGGGGCAGATTCCCTCATTATTATCTTTGCAGAGGATTCACCTTCAGCTTCACTATCGAGGACTCATAGGAACAATATTACTTGAGTTGTTTGTATTCAGACCAGTTGGTTTGCTGCTTTTATGCTTTAAGAATACTTGAAAAGCAGCCTGTGTTATTTTGTTTTCCCTGAGGTGCCCTTGTACACATTAGAAGAAGGGCTTCTTCCCAGCAATGCAGTCCTGTGAATACAACTGTAGCAAGAAAAATGAGACAATGTCACACACATACTAGACAGACACTGCATTTTGTGCTGCTGCCAGTTCTGTCTTCTTTTCTGAGATTATTTTTCAACTTTTTCTTAAAACTGTTCAACTTTCCAATGATGTATTATCATTTTATATAACACTGCATTATATTTGTTTATGTTTCATTTAGGAATTTCTTTCAAAAATGATTTCCTATTTCTTCTAGCTTAATTCCACTCTAGCAAAGACACACTGTATAATTTCAATGGTTTGAAATTTGGTGAGACTTGCCTTATGGCCCAGAAAATGGTCAATTTCAGTAAATATCTCAAGTACATTTGAAAAATTGAGCTCAGTGTCCTAGATGTGTTGGTTAGGTCAAATTTGTTATGCATACTATTTAAATATTCTATGTATGATTTTTTTGGTCTGTTTCATCAGCAATTAAAAGTTGAGTGTTAAATACTCTCACTTTGATTGTGGACTTGCCTATTTCTTTCTTTAGTTCTTAAAGTTTTTACTTTCCATATTTTAAGTTTATTTTATTAGCTACACATGAATTCAGAATTACATCTATCTAATAGGCTGGCCATTTTATCATTATGAAATACCTATTAATATTTATTGATTAATTGTATTCCTTTATTAAATTAATTAAGTGAATCAAATATTTATGAGTCTGCTTTTTATTTCATTTTTCTCCTCTGTATGGGCTTATTAGTATTACACTATACATTTCAACATAAACCCTAGACTGATGAGTGCTACTCTAATAACTGATGAGTGCTACTCTAATAACCACTTCTTCATCAAAAGATGCTTTAATTCCACTAATCCCCTTCTACTTTTAGTATTATCAATGCCGTGTACTGTAATTCTGCATATATTTTCAAGCACATGATGTTATTATTATTATCATATCAAGAAGCAGTCATTTATTTTACCTATAAATTCACTATTCCACTGTTCATTCTTTTATCATTTTCCTATTGCTTGAAAAACTCCCTGATTATTTTTTTCATTGCAGGATGGCTGCCAATAAACTCTCCCAGCTCCTATGTATCTGAAGGTCTTTATTTTCAAGGGATTGCTTTTGATAAATACCGTGTTCTGGATTGACAATTACATTCCTTCCACATGTGAAAGTTGTCATTTCATTTTCTTCACGCTTAGATAATTTCTGTTGAGAATTCAGCTCTCAGGACCACTGGTGCTCCTTTCAAGGTGCTATGTCTATTTTCCCTTGAGTGGTTTCAAAATTTTCCTTTTTGTCTTTTAGCAGTTTTACTCTGCTGGCAATGTGCAGAGGTGTTTTGTTCTCGCTTTTTCCTTTTTAATTTAATGTATGGTCCATAGTTAGTTTTTCTTTAATCTTTGACTTGCGTCTTCTGTCAGATTTGCCAACTCTCAGTTCTTATGTTCTCCAACCCTGCATCTGTCCCATGGCTTCTCTCCTCTATCCGGAACTACAATTATACACATTTCAGGTCTTTCACAATGTCTTTTCTCTATTTTTCATACTGCTTTTCTTTTGTATTTTAAAGTATCTTTCCGGAGATTTCATTGTTAGTATATAGGAATGCAATGGACTTTTGTGCATTGATTTTGTAGCCGGCAACTTTACTGTATTCGTTGATTGTTTCTAATAGCTTTTTGGTGGAGTCTTTAGGGTTTTCTATATATAGCATCATGTCATCTGCAAAGAGTGATAATTTAACTTCTTCATTCCCAATTTGGATGCCTTTTATTTCTTTCTCTTGCCTGATTGCTCTGGCAAGGACTTCCAACACTATGTTGAAAAGCAGAGGTGATAGGGGACATCCCAAAAAATCTGAAAACATTTAGAGATAAAGACACGTGTGCTCCAATGTTCATTGCAGCTTTGTTTACGGTGGCCAAGACATGGAAACAACCAAAATGTCCTTCAATAGATGAATGGATAAAGAAGTTGTGGTATATATACACAATGGAATACTATTCGGCAGTAAGAAAAGATGATATAGGAACATTTGTGACAACATGGACGAAACAAGTCAGACAGAAAAAGCAGAGAACCATGTGATTTCACTGATATGTGGTATATAAACCAAAAACAACAAAAGAACAAGTCAAACAAATGAGAAACAGAAACTCATAGACACAGACAATAGTTTAGTGGTTGCCAGAGGGTAACGGGGGTGGGGGGTGGGAGATGAGGGTAAGGGGGATCGAATATATGGTGATGGAAGGAGAACTGACTCTGGGTGATGAACACACAATGGGATTTATAGATGATGTAATACAGAATTGTACACCTGAAATCTATGTAATTTTACTAACAATTGTCACCCCAATAAATTTAATAAAAAAAATAAAAATAAATAAATAAATAAATAAATAAATAAATAAATAAAGTATCTTTCCGTATGTTTAAAAAGGATATTTTCTACAGATCTATCCTGCAGTTTACCAGTCCACTCTCTTGTGCCTGACCAGGTGAATAATAACCTATTGCTAATTTTCTGTTTCTCCTAGGAAATAGTATTTTGGGGCTCTTACCTGAAAGCTCATGGTGTTTGCATGGCCCGTTCTCTTAGTCCTTTCCTGTATTTCAATGTTTGTATTCCCAGACTAATGCTTAATTACCTGCTTCAATTTGTCTAGAATGTCACTGTAGTTTTGCTTGTCTTTGTAACCTCTCACCCCTACTATTTACCCTCACCCTGACCCACCTCCAGCATCAGGAAAAGCCTACATGAGTACTGATAGGCTCACCTCTTTGTGATGACCTTTTCTTCAGGCTCTTCTCCTCTCAAATCCGGGCTGGCCTTGTGCCTCTAACTTTCAACAATTGTGTCTCCGTGTGTGTGAAATTGCTGTAGTTATCTACCAGTGCTTTCGTGTCCTTAAAAATTGGCACATACTGAGATGAGGGAAGTTGTGAAAAACCTGGGCCTCACATCAGCACCATTCTCCTTCTCTGAGCATCTTGGTCACTCAAGCTGTAGGTGCTTTGGCTGTTCGCTGCTCTTGCTGAAAGCTCTTGTTGCTGTTGTTTTAGTATAATCAACATTTTATAGTTCCAGGAAGCTGACAGATTTTGATAAAATCTACTCCATTGTAGCCAGAGGCAAAGATGCATACATACCAGTTCTATTGCTCCCACCTAGATTCCAGTCCATGCCATCTCTCATCTGGACCTCTGCTTCTGCCTGAATACGAGTCCCTGTCATCTCTCACTGGGACCTCTGCTCCCAACTGGATGAGAGTCCATGTCATCTCTCAGCTGGACCACTATTCCAGCCTGGATGGAAGTCCATGTTATCTTTCACCTGGACTACTGCTAAGACCTGGATGGAAATCCCTTTGACTTCTCACATAGACTTCTGCTTCCGACTGGATATGAGTCCCTGTCATCTGTCACCTGGACCATTGTGTCCACTTAGATGTGAGTCACTGTCATCTCTCACGAGGACCACAGCTCCAACTTAAATGTCAGTCCCTGTCTCCCTCACCTGGACCACAGCTCCTGCTAGGATGCAAGTGCCTGTTATTTCTCACATGGACCACTGTTTCTCTCTGGATTGAAGACCCTGTCATCTCTCACCTCGACCACTGCTCCAGCCTGGATGCAAGTCCCTGTCATCTTTCTACCGGAACACAACTCCCATCTGGATGGGACTCCCTGTCATCTCTCACCTGATAGACCGCTCTAGCTTGTAAACGAGTCCCTGTCATCAGTTACATGGACCACTGCTCTCGGCTAAATGTGAGGCCGTGTTATATCTAATCTGGACCTCTGCTCATGCCTGGATGTGAGTCCTTTTGTTCTCTCACCTGGACCACTCCTCCCGCCTGGATGGGAATCCCTGTCATTTCTCACGTGGTCCACAGCTGCTGCCTGGATGAGAGTCCCTGTCTTCTATCATCTGGACCTCTGTTTCCGCCTAGATGCGAGTCTCTGTCACCTTTCTCCTAGACCACTCCTCCTACCTGGATGGGACTCCTTGTCATCTCTCACCTGGTAGACTGCTCCAGCTTGGAAATGAGTCCATCATTTGTCAACAGGACCTCTGCTCCTGCCTGAATGCAAGTCACTCTCATCTCTCACGTGGACCTCTGCAAATGTCTGGATGCAATGCCCTGCCATCTCTCACCTGTTCCTCTACTGATGCCTAGATGGGAGTCCCTGATATCTCTCACATTGACCTCTGCTCCAACATGAATGTAAGTCCCTGTCATCTTTCTGCTGGACCGCTGCTCTGGCCTCAGTGGGAGTCCCAGTCATATCTCATCTTAACTATGCTCATACCAGGAAGAAAGTTCATTTCATCTCTCAACTGGACCACTGATTCCAACTGGATGTGAGTCTATGTAATCTCTCCCCTGGAACACTGCTCCCACTTAGATGGGTGTCCCTATCATCTCTCTTCCAGACCTCTACTCCTGCCTTCATGACAGTCCAGTCATCTCTCATCTCGACCACTATTCCTGCCTGAATGCTACTCCCTATCATCTCTCATCTGTACCACTGTTCGCACGTGGATGTGAGTTTCTGTCACCTGGATCTCTGCTACCGTCTAGAGGTGAGTTCCTGTCATATTTCACTGGACCTCTACTCCCGCCTGGGTGGGAATCACTATCATCTCTCACCTGGACCTTGGCTCTCGCCTGGATGGAAGTCCCTGTCAATATTCTCCAGCATCACTGCTTCCATCTGGAAGAGAGTCCCTGTGATCTCTCTCCTGGACCACCACTGCTCCCGCCCAGATTGGATTCCCTGTCATCACTCACCTTGTCCACTGCTCCCGCCTCAATGCGGGTTCCTGTCATCTCTCACCTGGACCACTTCTCCTACCTGTATTCAAATCCCTGTCATCTCTCACCTGGACCTCTTCTTCCAGCTGGATGTGAGTCCCTCTCATCTCTCACCTGGACCTCTTCTTAGGTCTGGATGTGAATCCGTATCATCTTTGACCTGACCTCAGCTCCCGCCTTGGTAAGAAACCCTGTCATCTCTCACTTGGACCTCTGCTCCCATATGGATGTGAGACTCTGTTATCTTTCTCTGGAACCACATTTCCCACCTGGATGGGAGTCCCCTGTCACTTCCCACCTGGACCACTGCTTCTGCCTGTAGGTGAACCCCTCTCATCTCTCACCTGGACTTCCACTCCCACCTGGATGGGAATACCTGTCATCTATCACCCGGATCTCTGCTCCCTGATGGATGCGAGTTCCTGTCATCCTTCACCTGGACCACTGCTTCCGACTGGATATGAATCATTTTCATCTCTCACATGTTCCTCTCTTCCCGTGTGGGAGTGAGTCCCTGTCATATGTCAACTGGACCACTGCTCCACCTGAATGGTAATCCCTGTCATCTCTCACCTGGACCTGTGCTCCCACCTGGATTCAAATCCCATTCATCTCTCACCTGCATCTGTGCTCCAGCCAGGATCAGAGTTCTTGTCATTTCTTACCTGGACCACTGCTCCCACCTAGATGGGAGTCCCTGTCATTTCACATGGACCCCTGCTCCCGCCTGGATCGAGTCATGGTCATCTCTCATTGAGACCTCTGCTCATGGCTGGATGCAAGTTTGTGTCATCTCTCACCTGGACAATTTCTCCCACCTGAATGGGAATCCCTGTCATCTCTCAATTGGTCCACAGCTGCCACATGGATGCAAGTCCCAGTCATCTTTCTTCTGGAGCACTGCTCCCACCTGGATGGGAGTCACTGTCATAGCCCTGCTACCTTAACCCTGCTACTGCCAGTCCCTTTCATCTCTCATTTGGACCACTCCCTCGCCTGGATAGGAGTCCATGTAATCTCTCACCTGGACTACTGCTTTGCCAGATGGGAGACTCTGTCATCTATTACCTGGTACACTACTCCAGCCTCGATGAGAATCCCTGTCCTATGTCATGTGGAGCACTTCTCCCATCTGGATGGGAGTCCCTGTCATTTCTCACCTGGACCATTACACCTGCCTGGATGAGAGTCCCTGTGATCTCATTTTTGGATCATTGCTCCCACCTAGATTGTTTTCCCTGTCATTGCTCACCAGGACTACTGTTCCCACCATGGTGCAAGCTCCTCTCATATCTTACCTGGCCCCCTGCTTCCACCTGGTCTCAAATCCATGTCATCTCCACCAGGACCCCTTCTCCAGCCTGATTGCAAGTCCATTTTGTCTCTGACCTGGACAACAACTCCCACCTCTGTGAGAAACCCTGTCATCTCATCTGCACCTCTGCTTCCATATGGGTGTGAGTCCATGTCATCTTTCTCTGGGACCACAGCTCTGGCCTGCATGGGAGTCCTTGTCGTCTCTCACCTTAACCCTGCTTCCGCCAGCACGCAAATCCATTTCATCTCTCACCTGGACCACTTGTCTCTTCTAGATGGGAGTCCTTGTCATCTGTCACATGGTTCCCTGTTCCTGCCTAAATCAAGTCACTGTCATCTCTCACAAGGACCTCTGCTCACACCATGATGTAAGTCCATGTCATTTCTCATGTGGACAACTGCTCCTGCCTGGATGGGAGTCTCTGTCATCTCTCATTTCCACCTCTGCTTCAACATTGATGCAAGTCCCTGTCATCTTTCTCCTGGACCACTGCTCCCACCTGGATGCAAATCCCTGATATTTCTCACCTGGACCACTCTCCCGCTTGGATAATAGTCCCTGTCATCTCTGACTTGGAGCACTGCCCCCACCTGGGTGCAAGTCAATGTCATCTCTCACCTGGACTACTTCTCTCACATTGATGTGAGTTCATGTCATGTCTCATGTGGACTGTTGCTAATGCCTGGATGGGATTCCTCTCTCACCTGGTTCTTTGCTTCTGCCTGGATGCAGTCCCTTTCATCTCTCATGTGGACCTCTGCTTTGGCCTGGATGCGAGTCCATGTCATCCCTTACCTGGACCACTGCTCCGACCTCGATGTGAATCAGTGTTATCTTTCACCTGGACCACTGCTCGCACCTTGGTGGGAGACATCCCTGTCATCCCTCACCAGGACCTTGGCTCTTGCCTGTATGGGAGTCCTTATCATCTCTCTTGTGGACCTCTGCACCCTCCTGGATGGGAATTCCTCTCATCTCTTACTTGGACCACTGCTCCAACATGGATGAAAATCCATGATATCTTTCTCCTGGAGCACTGCTCCTGCCTGGATGGGAGACCCTATCATCTCACCTGGTACAGTACCCCAACCTCGATTGGAGTTCCTATCATTTGTCACATGGAACACAGATCCTGCCCAGATGCAAGTCTCTGTCATGTCTCACCTGGACCTCTGCTACTGCCTGGAGGGGAGTCCCTGTCATCTCTCCCCTGGAACATTTTTCCTGCCTGAATGGATTCCCTGTACTCTGTCACCTGCACCTCTGCTTTCACCTGAATTGGAGTCCCTGTTATCTCTCACCTGAACTAATATTCCCACCTGGATGTGAAGCCCTGTAATCTCTCACCTGGACCATTGCTCCCGACTGGATGTGAGGTCCTTTCATCTCTCTCTTGGACCACTTCTCCCACCTGAATTTGAGTCCTGACATCTCTCACCTGGACCACTGCTCCAGTCTCCATGCAAGTTCTTGTCATCTCTCACCTGGATCCCTGCTGTTGCCTGTATGTGAGACCCTTTCATATCTCAGCTGGACCACTGCTTCTGCCTGGATAGAATTCTATGTCATCTCTTACCTGGTACACTGCTCCAGTCTAGATGCATGTCCCTGTCATCTTTCACATGGACCTCTGCTCCTGCCTAGATGTGAGTCACTGTCATCTCTCACCTGACCTCTGCAAACACCTGGATGAAAGTCCCTGTCATCTTCCACCTGAACAACTGCTCCTACCTGGATGAGAGTCCCTGCCATCTCTCACTTTGACCTCTGCTCCAACTTGGATGCAAGTCCCTGTCATCTCTCACCTGGACCACTGCTCCCGCCTGTAGGTGTGTCCCTGTCATATCTCTCCGTAATCTATGCTTCCACCTGGATGTAAGTCCCTCTCATCTCTCACCTGGACCTCTGCTCCAGCCTGGATGGGAATCCCTGTAATCTCCTACCTAGACCACGGCAGTCAGCTCTAAATCATCACCCTGCTTGTACCTTTGCCCTTATATTCTCAACAAAGCAGCCACAGTGACAGCTAAAAAAAAGAGAATTCTTCAGGGTTTGAGAAGGAAAACAAGTCTAAAAGAGCCTCCATGACACCGCCAGGGTCTCGCTGTCCCCTGGCCACCCTGCACTTCCCCTTAACCACTGGGCTTCTGGCTCTTCCTGGAACACCAGATACCCTCCCACTTCATCTTTGCTGAGCTGACAAAAAAAATTCCAGGAATTTTTTGCTGACAGCAAAAAATTCCTGGAATGCGCTTCCCACACAATCTCACAACTAATTTGTGCATCTCTTCTAAGACTTTGCTTAAAGTTATCTTTTCAAAACATTGAAGCCAATCCTTTACTAAAATGGAATCTTCCTCAGCCTGGTGCTTTGATCCTACCCTCCGCCCACCAATTCGACTTTCTTCTTGTGCTTCATCCATAATATTTATCATTTTAAAGCATAACATGAAATTTGCTATTCATCATATTTAATGTTTTCCTCTTTATCTAAACCCTGTCCTGTCCCCAGCTGGGAAGTTAAGCCTAGGATGACTAGAATCTGTGTCTGTTTTCTTTATTGATAAATAGTCACGCACCCCATCATGACCTTTTGGTCAATGACTGGATGCGTATAGGACAGTGGTCCCATAAGATTATAATGGAGTTGGAATATTTCTGTAATCCAGTGACATGGTAGCCATGAAAACGTGGTAACACAATGTATTCCTCATGCATTTGTGGTGACGCTGCCGCTGGTCTGTGAAAGCACAGCTGGGCTGACTGCAGCAGTGGGCTGTACCATTCAGGTCTGTATAAGTTCACTCTGTAAGGTTCGCACAGTGACAAAATCATCCAACAGCACATTCTTAGGACGTATCCCCATTGCTAAGCTGTGTGTGACTGAATGCTTGGAATTTTAGTAGAAATGTTCAAAGGATCAGATGGATGTGAACACAGAAATATGTTGGTAGAGAAGGGCAATAAAAATTTCTAGTAATTAGGGAACTTCATTCATTCATTACTTATTTATTGAGTATCAACCATGGACCAGGTTACTAAAATAATAATAAACAAAACAGGCAGTTGGAGCTCAAAAGCCTTTCTTTAAAAGAAATATATACATAATATGTGTACATGTCACATCATCACATTGTACACTTGAAATATCTTCCAATTTTACTTGTCAATTTTACCTCAAAACAACTGGGAAAAAAGAGTTATTAACTTCTGTCCTAGTATTCTTGGTATGGTTGCAAATGATCCCTCATGGCTTAAGAATTCCTTCATTTTCCACTGAAGAAAAAGTAGGATTGTATTACTGAGTCACAGCTATGAACACCTTCCCCAGAACTGGACTTTGATTAGCCATGCACCATGGCCCCAGGAAAGCTGGCGCACAAGTTAATTGTCAAGGAGCATTTAAATATTAACGAACAGCATAGCACACATCAAAGGAAAGCATCACACTCAAGCAAAGAGTGAACTGATTGTTATTTTTACTTCCAGGTTATTTACAATACACAGATTATAATGCTTCATGCTACTCTAGTTCAGATACCACCAACACTATTGACAACATATTCTGTTTTTAGCTTCTGTAGAAGTTTATTCTTTGTTTCTTATCACTTTAAGAAAAATGGCTACAATTACTATATTTGTGGATTCAGAGTGGGTGCTTTAGGTACTCGCATACTGTCTGTGACCTAATGTCATAGTTATTTCTGTTTTGTGTATTTGTCCAAGGTCATAGAACTATCTATACAGTTTGTGATTTAAACATATGATATCATCATGTATATCATATACATTTATCCGTCTATATTTATACCTGTCTAATTACTTACATTATATGTCTAGATATATTACCCACTTATCTAAGAGCATCTCATCCATGTTCCTCTATCACTCTTCATCTAAATATTTAACCAGTCTTGAAAATAACTACTGAGCTGCAATCATAGATATCTGAAGACAAAGTAGAAAAGTAATCTGACCTAATTAATGTATTTATTATCTCCTCTATTTAACAAGTAAAGTTATGGAAGACTGTTTGCAAAGTTTGTTTGATCATATATTAACATTTTTTTCATTATTTTCAATTTTTCAAAACTTTTCAAAAGTTGCATCTACTTCCATTTCTGCTGGGTTGGAGAGTTCCCACATTACAGTTTAGGAACACGTTCTGTTAGGACATATCTAAGGCTTTCGATTCCTCAAAGCTAATGTGCTTCTCTTCACACAACACCAACTTTGTAACCCTGATACCTGTAGACTTTATATCTGTCCACCAAAAAGACATAAGAGGGAGAGAACTGGGATTGTGACAATATTTTCTTTTTCCCTGCAAAACCCTCTCCAAGGAGGACATAGCTGAATGACACAGCAAGAAATTTTAAGTAGTTATGTAATACTTGTCCCTGATGTTTATTCCCTTGAACATAACCCAGAAGGCCAAAGTTAAACCTGTACATCTCCCCTGGTAAACAGTTTCTGAAATGTTTTCAAAATAACTGATCATCATATTTGTCTAATTAGAAACATCCCTTAGTTATTTTCTAAGTGAGGCAGTTGTCCCAGCATCAAGACAACTGCAGAGTGGTCAGTGGATGCACTGACAGCAGGAAGAGGCTGAAGTCGACAAAATACTCAGGGAATGGGGTCCTCACACAGCTATGGCATTAAGTATATTGTGTGCTTAATCTTAGTGACAGCTGTAATCATCAAAAGTTAGCAGAGAGATAGACAACAAACATGCCCACCTCCATGACCAAAATGATGGACAGTTTCTCTGTGTGATCCATGGACAAAACCACCTCATGTTCTTTTATGATTATGTGAAAAATGCAGTTTTCTATTACTTATTCCAATCATTGAACCAGATTCTTTGTGGGTCCTAGGAATCTTCATTTTAGTAAGCCCACCAGGTGAATCGTAATGTACACTAAAGTTTGAAAACAACAACTGACAGAGATTAAAAAACAAGCACGAAGACCTCTAACATCTGTTGATGGTGAGTGGTGTTGACTCATTCTTCCTCTGTTCGATCTTAAATTGAACTTTTGTAAATAGAGTTGCTTGTGTTTATACTACATCTTGTAGTTTTTGCATGGTGTTCTGGGAATCTGTCTGTTGGGAAACCCTTGGATGCACTGTGGATGTATTTTGGAAGAAAACACTTGGCTATGTTTATCCCAGTGAAATTAGAAAGAGCTGGAGATTGAGATGGCAGGGAGTAAAAAATAATTAACATTAACATTTATATTTAAGACTAAAACATAGGATAGAAAACGAGAAACATTTTGGTGATGTTTAATATGCAGTTGAAGGTAATAGGAGTGTTTCCAAAATATTTATGCAGTTGGAATGCCATGACTGCTAGGTAGTATCACCACCATCATCACATCACCACCAGTATCTGTGTTGTGCACTGCGCTTTACTAGGCTCCTTTGCACGCATTATCTCATTATACTCTCAAAACAATCTGAGTTGTTTCTGGACAGATCTTTCCTCTCCTAATATGACTTCCCTTGTCCTCTTCAGTGTTCCAATTCCAGTGAGTGTCATATTTATCCACCCAACAGGCTATGCCAATAGTGTTGGAGTTACCCGTGGCTACTCTCTCTCATGCCCCTTCCCCTACAGCCCCTCCAGGATGCGCATATCTGATGGGTTAAATTAATTGCCTGAGGAAGCCATTTACATACTCCTAAAGATATCTGATAGATGAATACAAGAAGCCCAATGCAGTACCTCATGTGTTTACAGACCTGCTAGCGCCTTGACGATCAAGTTCAAACACCTGATATTTGCTCACCGAAAACAACAAATAAATGACAAAACGCAATCTCTTTCGTTGACCAGAAAAAGACCAGAAAAAGGTATCAAATGAATTAGTAATGACATCATGTTGCTGCTCCAGCCAGGGTGGCTGTCAGAATGCTCGCTCCCACTGGCCGTCACAAGCACTGTCCGGTGGTCCATGTTCCCTGAGTCTTCCAGGCGCTCCCACTGGGTAGAAGTCCCTCAGTAAGCATCCCACCCACTGACCTCCACTGCCATCAACTCATGTGTATTTTATTCCGTGAAAATCAATGGTGTTAATGAGATTTATTATCTATTATTGTTATGAGTTGAATGCTTGTTTCCCACCAGATTCATAGGTTAAAGATCTAATCCCCAATGTGATAGTATTTGGAGGTGAGGCTGTTGGGAAGTGATTGAGTTTAGAGGTCATGAGGGTGGGGTCCTCATGGTGATGTCAATACCAACATAAGGGAGGCACCTGTCTCATACGTGACATGAAGAGGCTTCAGCACAGGAAGAAGATGTTGTGTGAGCACACCAAGATGGCAGCTGCCTAAAACACAACAGAAGAGGCCTCAGAAAGAAACCTATCCCTCCAGCACCTTGAACCTGGGCTTTCCAGCCCCCAGAGCGCTGAGAAAATTAACTTCTGTGGGTTAAGCCACCCAGCCTAGGATATATTGTTATGGCAATCTGTGCTGACTATGACAATTAGCTACCTGAAATTGACAGGATCTTCTAATCAATTAGGGTGCATGGGAGATAACAGGTGGATGGGAGTGAAGTAAAGAGAGATTCTGTCGAACTCAGCCTGAACAACTGAATATATTCTGTTACTTACTAAGGAAAAGGAAACAGGAGAGCAGGTCTGGGGAGGAAGATCAAGAATTGGTATCGGATGTTATTAAATTTGAAACATCTAAGTGGAGACATTAAGTTGAAAGTTGGATATTTGAGAGTGGATCTCAGGTTCAGGGTGAAAGCTAGAGAAATAAAACTGAGTTCCATCAGTGAATATACAAAATTTAAAGGAAAGTGTGGTCAGTTTTGTCAAATGTTGCTGAAAAGATGAGTAAGGAAGATATACATTGACTGTTGGATTTGACATAGTAAGGTCTTGCTGGCTTCCATAGTTCCAGAGGGTGGTAGTGGATAGGAAACCTTAGGTTCAAAAAAACATAGACTCACACAGAGTATGTAATTATGTAACATTCCCACCCATAAGCCACTCTCATTGGAGACACCCACAGCGCCATTTCCTGTGGCCTGGTGTCCATAGTGTTGAACCTCCTAGGCGTGATAGTAGGCAAAAGGAAAAACAAATCAAAAACAGACTATTTGATTTAAGGACAAAACTATAGCAGTTTTTCCCCCTCATATTGGCAAAATTTATTATAGTTAGTTCCTGGCTCATTTGGTCATTAACATGCACATCTTTGCTACTATTTTTCCGCCTGTTTTTATTCATTGATAATTTTTAAATTATTTATTTTTCAGTTACAGTTGCCATTCAATATTATCTTATATTAGTTTCAGGTGTACAGCACAGTGGTTAGACATTTATGTAATTTTTGCAGAGATCCCCCTGATAAGTCTAGTACCCACCTGGCACTATACATAGTTGTTACAATATTATTGACTATATTCCATATGCTTTACATCCCCCTATTTTGTAACTACCAAATTGTACTTTTTAATCCTTTTCCCTTTCTCACTCTGCCCCCCAACCATCCTCCCATCTGGCAACCATCAGTTTGTTCTCTGCTATCTATGAGTTTGTTTTTGTTATGTTTGTTCTGTCTTCTAATATATTATTTCTTTAAAGCCCAACATGTATTTACAATGTCTTTTATTTACACTTTATTAAGCAATATCAGTTCTACAGTTTTCTTTCCATGTTGGCAAATAGAATTATCTTTTATTCAGTAGAATATCACAATATAATTTTATGTGTCAGCATGAGAGGAATAATTTCTTACTCATTTTCTGGATTGTTGTTTTTAAAGATTTTTATTAAAATGTAGGGGGATCAAATATATGGTGATGGAAGGAGAACTGACTCTGGGTGGTGAACTCACAATGGGATTTAGAGATGATGTAATACAGAATTGTACACCTGAAATCTATGCAATTTTACTAACAATTGTCACCCCAATAAATTTACAAAATAAATTAAAAAAAGAAAAATGTAATTAATGTACAATATTATATTAGTTTCAGGTGTATACTATAGTTATTCAACATTTACATACCTAAAGAAGTGATCACCATGATAAGTCCAGCAACTATCTGACACTGTCCCATGCTATCACAATTACATTGACAATATTCCCTATGCTGTATATTACATCCCCATGACTTGCTTGTTTTATACCTGGAAACTTGAACATCTTCTAAATAGCATTTTTAAAAATATTGATTTACACGGATACTTTGAAGAATTTAATGTCAAAAATTAAAAGGAAATCCCATTAAAAATGGAGGGCCGAAAAAGACCTGTTTTGTTTTTTTTTGTTTTTGTTTTTTTTTTTAATCAGATGTATTTGCAGTATGTTTTTAAAGATATTTACCCACTCATTGATGATTAGCAGGACCATGAAAAAAAGAAAGTCAATTATTTTCTGCTATCCAGAATCAAGTAAAAAACTCATCGCCATTTCCCTCAATTCAGAAAACTACGAATGAGTGGTTTAGGATTAACAAATAATGATGGGAGAGGTGTGCTTTCATGTATCTATGTATTAATAGCCAATTTTTGAAAAGTGATTGCAATAGAAATTAGTTACAAGAAGGACAAATAGAGCCTTACTGGTTTCAAAAAAAACAAAAACGAAAAACACTGGTCAAGGGGACACTTTCAGTCTGATTCAAATTCAAGGTATGTACAGGTACTGGGGCATTGTGGTCAGGAGGCAGAAGGGTTTCCTCTCCATCTTAATAGTAAAGTAAAACTCCTAAATTCAGAGTTGCTGAGAGACATTCAAAGTGCCCTGCAGTCCACTGTTTGTGCCCCTGACAGCAGGTGTGCTGCTCAGGTGGTTGATGGCCCATCCCCAGACCTGTGGCCATCGCGTAATCTGTGACAGTCTGGGTCAAGAGGCACCCTGGCCTCTAGCCTGGGTGTCAGCCTTAAGACAGTCCATCGGGTGGGCTCTGCTCATATGTCCTGGGATAGCAGGACCAGCAACAGCAAGTGACACGTTATTCCAAAGGGACAAGCTGACTTCAGGACAAGACTGTCCAGAAGTTGGTCCAAGGTCTGTCACAGCCAGTGGATAGTAGTGGGTGGGCAGACACTCAGACCAGACTCCTCCATTCAAATATCAGCTTTAGCACTTCCTGCAGAAGGATGTTGGTGACCAATCTGTCTATACCCTGGTCACCATATCTGTGAATGAGGAAGAAGGAAGCTGTGGGAACAGAACCCCAGAAAGTAGTTTCCAGGCTCTCGGCCTCACGTGGAAAGGTGCTGGCTCAGGTAGTAAATGGCCATCAACCGTGATTGGCTGGCCATCAGCTGTGGCTAGTTGGCCGTCAGCTGTAACCAGTGAGCCATTGGCCACTAATATAATTGCTGTGGCTAGGCTAGCAGAGAAATGGGGGCTAGCAAGAAGATGGTGGCTGAGCCTGCAAGCGGCGCAGTGAGGGTTGAGAATTGTGTGGCTCCTGTTTCCTGTTTCTCCAACCCAGCCACCAGCAAGACCACAGTGGTATGACTCCCCTACCTATGGCTCCGTGGCTGTTCCTTTTTGGCCTCACCATGTCCTGCGTTCTTATGTGGGGAGCAGGAACAGAGACCCCGCTGGATGCCCCGCACAACAGATGCGTTCTTCGAGCTGTGTTTGGAGGATGTACCAGACTGGAACCAGCGACATTCTTGGATCAGTGCAGGCACATTCCATGTGTTTGCAGTCACACTGCAATGAATTATGCAGGGTGAAGAGCCCATTATGGCCCCTGTAATTCAACAATGGTGGAAGGACCTGCAGCCCAAAGCCCCAGTACGAGGCCTGGAGTTGCAGTGGGAGGAAGGGAATGACAAGAGATGAAGACTGTCAACAACCCAGGGCGGAGGGCAGGCCAGGGCTGCGTGTTCTAACACTTGGGGGGACGATGCGTTTCCACTGGCAACGTGTGTCTGCAAGTCACCAGGTGGGTATTCAGCGGGACACCTGAGGCCCTGTTTTGCCCCATTACATCTGGAAACCAGGCCGCACCTCAGAGCTGGGAACAAAGGTGGAAAGACCCAGGCTGGTTATTACTAGAACAGTTTTGCACCTTTAAAAGAAATAACTTCAAAGTTTGTTTATTCAGAAGCAAATATTTTATGCTCAAAATGGTAATCCATTTTTTCAAAAAGTATAATAATGAGTACTAGGCAGACTTAAAGCTCTTATTTTTATCTGTGGCTCAGACTATAAAAGTGAAAATAATTTAATTGTGTTTTGCTTTTTTCTGAAAGGGATGAGAGTCTAAAGTCCTTTTAGTTCATCTTATTTTTTTTCTTTTAAAATACATAGTACAATTTAGTGTTAGTCTTCACTTTCAGTACCTCAGATCCCTAGGTAAAAAGACCACAGACCTGGGCTGGTGTCTACTGGCTACAGGTGGCCACTGAATGCTTGCATTGTGACTGGTGAGGCTAAGCAACTGTAATTTTAATTTACTAATTTTCACTTAAATAAGGAAACCAATACTCTACTATCTTATTGAAAACTTTACGTACATTTGGAACAACTTGAGCACATGAATCTATTTTTTCAAATGTAAATTTTATGAAACCTAAATACAGATCAAGTATGTCCAATGAAAATGTAGCATTCAAATTGAGATGTTATTTAAGTATAAAATACACAACAGATTACAAAAACTCAGTATGAATAACAAAATGTATGTTATCTCATTAAAATATTTTATATTGATTCTATACTGAAATCACATTTTGGATATGTAGAATCAAATAAAATGTAATATTAAAATCACTTTCACCTGTTTCTTTTAACTTCCTTTTTAATGTGGATACTAGAAAATTAAAACTTATGTTCCTTGTGTTCCATTTGTATTGGACAATGCCCTAGTCTCCAGGAAAGAACACATTCCTCAGAGGATAAAAAATTGTAAATCTAAATCAAGGTTTATATTTTAATATTCAACCTTTGCTTGAAAAACAATTTGATGTGCATATCTCAGGAACAAATTCACACTGTGATTTGTACAGTGGATATAATTGGTTCACCCATATATTTTGAGAATTTACAGATCTTACCTCATTTACATGAGTCTCATAAGAAACTATGGTGGTCAACTTGCTTTGCTTTATTACTGTATCAGTACATAGCATATTTATGACTAAGATATAATTTAGTACTACAGAGGTTTGATAACTAATTTTCTTGGATCATTTGAAAAATAACAAGTGTTAGGTAGTTTCTGTTGTGAAGGAGAGTCCTACTTTACAAAGTCTTTTTATAAAATCATAGACTTAATTATAGTACCATTTACATACATATATAAATGATATGCTATGTGTAACTTACATTTTACTTAACATGTTAAAATTCTTTCGTAACTAAATGCCAAAGTCACTTCAAAAAAATTACATCATGTTAGGCATTTAGTTTCCCTAGTTTCTATTTTTAGTGTACATATACCACATTGAATAATGTATGATCAACCCGAATTTCTTATATAAATAGGCATTTGTTCCTTTTAGAACTAACTACTAACTGCTGAGTAGGAATTCAGCTATTCATTACTAAGTGCATGTCTGAAATTTTATTTATACTGAATATATGGAAAATAATTAAGTAGTACATTATTTCTTCTTGCATTATTTATTTTAGTTTTATTATGGGAGTATTTAAACATGTCATAAAGCAGTTCAATATAGTGAATTCTAACATAGCCATTACCAAGATACATCACCTGTCAGTATTTTTCTCTTTTTCCATCTCTGTCCCTAAACATTGTTCCAAAGTATCATAAAGCATACTGTTATAATACCTCAGAAAATATTCCCTAATATGGACTCCACATGCAAGAATCATTTTCAAGTCGGCTTGTTTGAATCAGGATACAAACAAGATGTACATTTTTATGCCTTTGGAGACTCTCTCCACAGTTGCCACGCCCCACACCTCACCCAGAGGCACAGACCACACCTCTGCACGGACCTCGGCTCATTGGTGTGTTAGCTGTGCGTCAGCTGGATCTGCTTCTCTCAGCAGTTGGACTTTTACATAAACACTAATCCATAATGTTTTGTAGAATAAGCATTTAGCTTCGAAATTGGGTAAAATAAAATTTCTATTACTTAGCAAATAAAGACTAGAGAATGCGAGATGAGACATGGAAAGTAAAGGAGTAAAGAATGAGTTTACTTGAGGATTTAAAAATTTTTGTGTGTATGTATGTATGCATTTATTTATTTAGCTACAAAGGGGAAATGCCAAATGGAGTTTTAACTGGGAGACTAAACAGGTGCAAACGAACTTAAAACAACGTGCCAAGGGGGACGAACTGATAAGAGCCAGGATCTGAAGGTGTGGAGAGGGCCACACCAGCAAGCTGATCACACTGTCTCTCCCGACGTGATCCCTTTACCCACCAGAGAACACCCCCACCACACAGGGCAGATGCTCACGCCTCTGTGCTGATCCAGGAAGAGTGTGCAATGATGAAGGTCTTCTTGTGACCTACGTACATCTTGGTCGAAATGCCTAGGTTGAGACTGGCCCCAGAATCCTTATTACCAGCCTCTTATGCAGTGATTCAGCCTGAGGACGAGAGAGCATCTACTCAAACACTGTTGGCCTGTCTCCTTGACCTTGTTGTAGCTTGAGCTGCCCATGGAACCAAAAGTGCCATGAGTGCAGAGGCCCTGCTAGCTCTAGTTGTTGAGTTCCTCTATAGAGTACACGTTCTCTTCTGTTGAGCCGAGTAGTATGTGTGTCGGTGTAAACTGTGCACATGTCTAGTACCATGCTGCTTGAACAGTAGGATGCTGATGTTTGCTGAGCCTAGGTAACTCCAAGATACTGGAAGTTTAAAAATAACTTCCTTCTCTCTCCCACAAAGTTATACAAAATAGAGGTGTTTCCCCAAAAATAAGAGATGTGAAAGATTCTGTTGCAGTCACAAGGGTAAATTGCTAATGGTTTGAAGGAACTGAAAAATGGAATCCACTCACTCTTTTCCTGGGAATTCATGGAACACCCATAGAATTTATTGAGCCTTCAACAGACCCTCTTTCAAAATTTATTCTGGAAAATTGTGTAAGCTGCAAAAGGCCCCATCAAAGCAAGGTGGGCCAGTGATTTTTCTCATGAAGGGTACAATTTCTCAGGAAAGCCTCCCTATCTCTCTCTCTTCACACCTCACTCAAAATTTCTATTTCCTTCTAAATTCAGGAGTCCAGTTTTACATTTCAGGTCTTAAAAAATGTTATCATGGTTTTGCTTTCCACCCCCATTTTCTGTTCTTTTTAGTTGTAAAGAAATCATAAATTGAAGAACTTGCCACATTTCACATGTCGTATCTCCTTATAATCCATAGAAAGAGGGTCAGTGCAGAAGGAGCCTGGATGTCCCTCCCTGGGAAGTTTGCTAATCCCAATTAATCCGCATCTGATGAGAGATGGCTGTCTGCTCCGCCAAAGGAAACCTGCTAAACCTAAACTAGGATCAAAGGTTTTAAGAATCTGAGCTACAATGAAAGACAATGACAGAATTGTTAAACATGACTACATTTCATCATAAAAGATTAGTTATTTACTGTAGAATTAAAGGGCTAAAACGAAATTAAAATCCATCAACCATTTTCATTTAACCCAGGCAAAAATCAAACTGTCATAGTGACATAGAAAAACTTGGCCCTTTCTTCAGACTTTTTTTGTCTTTGGATTGTAATTATTGGTGATAATTGCATTCTTGCTGCAGACAGATTAGGAAAAAAGTAATAATTGTTTTTCACACGGAGCCACTATTACTGGATGATTTGCAGGAGTTCAAAATTATCAAATAGGGATAATATTTACATAATAAGACATATACTTAAAACAGTAAGAAACTTGAGCTGTCTGATTTTCACACATACATATACCATTTCATGCATAAACTGGTAAACAGAACATATTTTCTCAAAAATCTACAGCTAATGATTCATATTATGAACTATAAAGAGTAAAATGTATGTCATTAGAAATTAAACAGGTTCCTCAAGCTATAGTATTAAATTTAACCATTGAAAATACTTTAAATAAAATAGAGTTTGCCCAAAAAAAGATTGTTACAGTCTTCACGTCTTACATAATAGGTATTCCAGAATATGCTGATGTGCATTGTCTTTGGAAATCACTTAGATTTAGGCATAATTTACCTACAATATAATATAGCCATTTCGAACATACAATTTAGTCAGTTTTGACAGATGTGTATACACATGTAACTACCATGCCAATCAAGACATAGAACATTTCCACCACTGCCAAAAGATTTCTTGTATCTCCAACAGTCAGACAATAGCGACTCTACTTTTTGTCACCATAAGTTAAATGTTTTTCCTAGCCTTTCATATATACATGGAGTCATATAGCACATGTGACACTCTTTTCTTTCTGGCCTTGTTTGCTCAGCATGTTTTTGATAACCATGATTACATGTATCAGTAGTTTATTCCTTTTGCTTGAGGAGCAGTATTCCATTGCACAAATGTGCCGTAACTTGTCCATCTGTTCTCTAGCTGATGGACATCTATTATTCATAGAGTCTCTGTGGACATTCCTATAGAAGTCTTTTTGGATATGTATTATAATTTCTCTTGGGCAAATATCTGTGTGCAGAATTGTTGTGTCATATGGTAAGTGTATATTTAACTTTATAGTACTTCCAAGATGCAATGTGAAGCCCTGTCCCTTTGCGTCCCCACCAGTAGTGTGTGGGGATAGTTTCAGCTGTTCCACACCCTCACCAGCACTTGGGATCCCAGTCTTTTGTATTTTAACTATTCCACTTGAGGTGTGGTGACACTACACTGTGATTGTAATTTGCAATTCCCTGTGATAAATATGTTTTTACTATGTACATTGGACATTTGCCTGTCGTTTTCCAAAAGGTCTGTCCAAGCTTTCTTGCCATCTTATTATTAATGTAGGTAATTTTTTTTTATTAATTTATTTATTTTTAATTAGTTTCAGGTGCACAAGACAAAGCAAAACTTAGACGTTTCACTTATATGCGGAATCTAAAGAAAAGAATAAGTGAATGAACTAATCAGAGACAGTTTTGGAATCATGGAGGAAAAACAGAGGGTTGCTAGAGGGGCGGGGGGGTGGGGATAAGGGGAAGGTGAGAGGTTTTGAAAAATAGTCGGTAACCACAAGATGGTCATGGGGGTTTAATGTAGGTAATATTTATTTATTCTACATAAAAGTCCTTTGTCAAATATTTGAATTGAGTTTGTTTTCTCCCTGCCATTGGCTTTTCATTTTCTTAACTGTTACTTTTGAGGAGAAAAAGTTTATCATTTTGATGGAATCTATACATCTGGTTTGCGCCTTTTGTGCTCTAAGAAAATTTTGCCAATATCATTCATATTTTCTTCTGTCTTATTTGCTAGAATTTTTGTAGTTTTATCTTTTATATTTAAACATGTGATATTTTCTAGCTTATTTTAATGTATGCTGTGATTTAAGGATTAAGGTTTATTTTTTTTCCTTTGTGGATATCCAGTTGAAAGGGCTATACTTTACTCTATTGAATTACATTGACAAAGTCTGTCATAAGTAAATCGATCGACCATATATGCATTGATCCATTCCTGGACTCTTTTCTGCTCCTATTTGCTTATCCTTACATAAATACCATTATGGCATGATACTGTAGCTATATAACACATCTTGGAATCAGGTAGGTTAAGTACTGTAATTTTCTTACTTTTTTTTTCAAGATGATTTTGGCTATCCTCTATTCTTTTAATTTTTGTAAACTCTTTATAATTAGTTTGTAAATTTCTGTTATTTAAAAAAGCTTGCTGAGATTTGTATTGGGATAGCATAGAATCCAAAGTTCAATGGTTCTCAAAGAGTGGTCCCTGGCAAGCAGCACAGAACTTGCTAAAAATATAAATTCTTAATCCCCACCACTTATCTACTGAATCTGAAAATCTGGAGGTGGAGACTTTTCTTTGCACTATTGTTGTCATACACTTTATTTCCACAAATAAACCACTGTCAAGTCCAATTTAACTTAGTTTTAATTCTTTTCTTAAAACACACTTTTTCTCAGTCATTGCTAGAATATTAACTATAGTGGCATAATATAATTTAAAATTTAATTAATTGAAATTAGATAATATTCCATTTCCTCTCAGTATAGTCCAATAGCTGATTTTGGTGGAAGATTTAATTATTTAAATTTATTTCAATGAATAATGTTAATGAAAAAGAAATAATTTCTATGTGTGTAGCAGCTCTGATTATATATAGAATGATGCAAAATTACATTTATTATAAAACATTTTAAACTTTCTTTTTCATTTCAAACACACTTGGGAGTAAGGTATAAAAAGGGAGTTGTTGCAAAGATGGTGACAGTGACTCCTATACATCAGGCAAATGAGAAAATGTCCACATCAAATTGGGCAGGAAAGGCTGAGACATACTCTCACCGTAAACCACACCCCCAGCACAGTGCCATACAATCTACAGAGTACCCCCAATTCCCAGTTTTTCCTTGGGGAGTGAAGGGCTTGGACCCTGCATCTACCAAACCAATTCTTAATACTTCCACCTGAGCAATGGGCCCCAAAAAACTATTAAATATGAAAGCCAACAGGATTTGTGGAAATGAGACCTGCAAGTCCATAGCTAACAAAGACATAATATGGGTGCAAACTTACTCAACTCAACTCCCAGGTTCAGTGCAGGGGGGAACAGGCAAAAATTACCCATCTTCTGGTCTTTCCCTGAATAGTGTCTATTTTCGTACTTTAAAAGCTGCTACCTGAGGATCAGGGTTCTAAATTAACACTCATCTAAAAGCTGACTGCAACCTTCCCAGAGATCAGGGAAGCCACAGACACTGTTCACCCTCTCCTTTTAGCCTATTCTGAGTTATCTGTATCTCTCTGTAATGAGTTATACATGTTTGGTATCCCAGTTTTGGGGGCTGCTGCCTGAGGGACAGGTCCCTGGATCATCTGGCTCTGACAGTGAAGGTCCCATAGGATTGTAACAAGCAAGTAGTTCTTAATGGACTCAGGAAACACACCTCTATCACCTGGCACCAACACAGTGGGAACAGGCAAAGATGCTCACATTCCAGTTCTTCCCAATGAGAGCCCTAACTACATACTTTCCCAGTTGCCATGTGAGGGTGCAGCTTCCAACTAGCCTGCAACTAGCTGCTGAGTGTGATCCCTTTAGGACACCAAAGGATCTTGGCACTCTTTCAATTACTGAGAGCCAGGAAAAACAAAAGAGGCAGCGTGGACAATCATAGAGGTTTGACAGGCAACCAGGGCATGGGCTGGGCTAATGGATAAGGTTATTTCCTACATATGAACACTCTGTCAAGACATGGAGAGGTGGCCATTTTATCTAATTGTGGAAATCAACACAGAGAGTCAAGAAAAGTGAAAAAACAAGGGAATACGTTCCTATGAAAAAGAACAAGATAAAACTCGAGAACAGAGCTTAATGAAATTAAGATAAGTGATTTACCCAATAGAGAGTGCAAAATAACAGTTATAAAAATGATAGCTGAGGTCAGGAGAGCAATGTCCAAAGAGTCAGAATTTCAACAAACAGATAGAACATATAAAAACGTTCCAAAAAGAAATTACAGAACTGAAGACTACAGTAACTGAAATGAAAATTCAATGGTGTGGGGGGAGTTAACGACAGGCTAGATCAAGAAGAAAGCACCAGCTAATTTAAAACCAGAGAAGTGGAATTCATCCAATCAGAGCAGCAAAAAGAAAAAAGATTGAAAAAGAGTGAAGATAGCTTAAGGGACTTATGGGACATCATAAAACAAACAAATATTCATATTATAGGAGTCCTAGAAAGAGAAGAGAAAAAGAAAAAGGAGCAGAAAGCTTATTCTAACAAGTGATGGCTGAAAACTTCCCTAACCTGGGAAAGAAACAGACATCCAGATCCAGGAAGCAAAAAAAACAACAAATAATATTAATACAAAAAGACCTACACTGAGACACATTGTAAATCAATTATCAAAATGTTTAGTGTTAAGCATTTCAAGCAAACTGCTACTCTTGCAGGTCAGCTATAACTCTTGTTTTCACAAAATCTAAATTCAGCTAAAATTAGCTTAAGCACAAGGGAAACTTACCCATTCATCCCATCAATTTATTCAGCAAACACTGACTATGAGCTGGTACTGTGTTAGGTCCTAGGGATAGAACAGTGGACCACTAAGAAAATAAACAAATACATATGTAGCATAATACCAAGAAGAGATAGATAAATTTTATGAAGAAAAATAGCAGGGTAAGCAGATATAAATGGTTTGGGGTGGTCAGAGAGGGATTCTCATATACTGAAAAGAAGCTGATGTGTTTCAAAGACATGAAGGACAAGAATGCAGCCAAGCCTCAAAAATAAACTGGACCCTGCATCTCAACACAGTTAACATCATACACATTTCACATTTTGCAATTTTAGCCACCAAGAATATCACCCTGATGTTATTATCTGACCTCACGATTATATATTGTGATATGGGCCAACTCTAGATTGAAACCTGAAACCACTGTGCCCTCCAGATCTAGTGCCTGAATTCTGTTTGCTTGTCTAAGATGAGGTAGGCCAGTTTCTGAACTCCATTCACCACCCTAGGAAGAACTCCTACAACCAGTTTGACTGTTTTCCCTCTTATTAATGTTAATTTTAGCCCATATTTTTCAAGTGCTTCGCACATATCATGCTATTCCAAGCGCTTCGCACGAATAATCTCACTTAACACTTCTATGTGCTGTGTGTGAAATATGTCAGCTCTTTAGAACTTTGTTCACGTGTGGTTGAGTTTTGTTGTAGATGGCACAGCAGCTTTCAGTTTGACTTAAAATAATGACTTATATTTTTTCCAACTGAAATTCAAAAAATTGATATGGAGTTCACCGGTCTTGGATGCAAAGTTATATAGCATAGTTCTCACAAGCACAGATGCTGGAGCTGCGTCAAATTCCATTTCACAAGCTGCTGGCTCTGCAGTTTGTGCAAGTCGCGGTCACTCTCAGTCCCTCACTCCTCATTGTGAGGGTGGCAGAGTGTCTGCCGTGTGTGCAGGGAGACGGGTGAGCACAGTGCATAGCATATTTCCTGGATGATAGCAAAGGCTATAAAGTTGCATGAATCACACCAGAAGAATCCTCTCTGTCAGTGCTGACCTGCGTCAAGCTCTAGTGAGCAGTGCCCTGGCCACTACCCATCGGCGGAACACAGATACTATATTCAAAATCATAACTGGATGAGTTATAATTCTGCCACCTGCCCAACAGAGATGTTAGATATTTAAAGTTAAAACAAAAAAACTAATTATTCCACCTGCTGTGTAGGTTAGGTGCAAGGACTCTCACACGAAGCCCAAATTGCTCCAGGCTATTAACAATTTTCTTGTGGTTGCTATAAGTGGACATTGGCTAATAAAATGTCCTCATTCTCAAGTTTGCCATTTTTTCCCCACTGACATCAAAGTTAAGGACAGCCAGATTTACAAAGGGTTTTATAATAGGATGAAAAAGGAAGCGCAGTGATGTGAGGGCTTCAGAGCTCCGTGGAGACGTAGGGCTGGGTGGTGGTAAAACATGTTCTATGAGCTGGGCAGAAATAGCATGCTGCTGTCAGGGAGATGGTGGAAGCAAACAGACTTGAGAAATAAAAGTCTACAAAGTTTTGGTATTTCGTACCACAGACTCACAGGATAAAACGGGCAGCCTCAATTTGGTGCCTTGGGTGCAGGGCACCTGCCTCAAGCACCTCCCAGACATGCCACATCAGCACTGCTGCCACCAACCAGGTCTTCTTACACACGTTCCTCACAGGGCACAGTTCCCTGGTTTTGCTTTTTGATATCAAGTACATCTCAAGGACAAGTCAAGTTAGAAATTTGGATTTAATTGATTTTAGTTTTTTGTTTTTTTTTCTAATATGGGCTATATAATTTATGTAGCTTTTTCTACATAAAGCTACAAATCTCCCTGTAAAGATTGTGTTAGCTGCATCCCGTAAATTAAGATATGCTATGTTTTCATTTTCAATTGATTTGGAATCTTTCTAAGTTTCTCTATGCTCTCTTCTTTGAACAGTAAGTTACTTAGAAATGTATTCTTTAATTTTCAAATATTTAGATTTTAAAGATATTGTACATCTATAGATTTCTTATTTAATCCTCACTGTAGTAAGATAATGTACTGTGTATGGTTCCAATCTTTCATAAGTAATGAGAACTTTTTTCTGTCCCTGCATATGGTTGATCTCAGTAAATACTTTTTGGTACCTGAAGTGAATGTCTGTCCTGCAGTTATTGGACATGCTGTCCTGAAAATAACCATGAAATCAATTTGGCATAAAGTGCTGTCCAAATTCCTTCTTGTTCTTACTGATTATTTTTTCTCCGATTGTTTAGCAATGAATTTCTTATTTTAAAATGAGTACCCATCTGACATTATACATAGTTATTATATTATTCACTATATTCCCTATGCTGTACTTACATTCACATGAACATTTTTGTAACTGAAAGTTTGCACTTCTTAATCTCTTCCAGTTTTATATGGTATTGGGGGTGTGGGATATTAGACTTATCAGGGGATCACCTCATAAGTTATATAAATGTCAAATCACTACGTTGCACACCTGAAACTAACATAATACTGTATGTCAACCGTAATTGAAAAACAAGCAAATGAAATTAAAGAAAACAGTAAGTATCAACCTATCTGGCTTATTACTATTAAATTAGCCTAATTTAACTTAAACAAAGCATGATGTGGACTTGATACTTTGCCTGTGTTTGGTTTCATTGCAATCTGTGATATTCTGTTGCCTCTTTGCATTTGTTATTTTCAGTAAGTATTTGAAAGAGGGAACCAGAAAGTGCATTTTGTGTTAATTTCTAGTGTAAACTTATTTTCAAACAAATAAAATTCACTTTGTAATAAATAAAAAAAATAATATGTAAATTATGTATAATGCTTTTTATGTATCATGAGTAATAACTAATCACAATACATACCAGAGTAGAAAACTGCTACCTTCACCTTTTTGCCAAATACATTCAAAATGCTGCAGAGACTTTTGCTTTTCACTTTTTTCATGTAAAAGGAATAGTTCTCAATCAAAGAACTAAATATAAGATCTAAAACAATAAACTGCATAGAAGAAAACATAGGTACTAAACTTATAGACCTTGAGTTCAAAGAGCATTTTATGAATTTGACTCCAAAGGCAATGGAAGTAAAAGCTAAAATAAATGAATGGGACTATATGAAACTAAAACTCCATGCTTTTTAGTTTGCACAGCAAAAGAAACCATTGACAAAATAAAGAGGCAACAAACTGAATGGGAGAATAGTCTCCGATAAATGGCTGATACCCAAAATATACAAGGAACTCATACAACTCAACAACAACAACAAAAAACAAACAATCCAATTAAAAATTGGGCAGAGGACTTGAATAGACATTTCTCCAAAGAAGATATACAAACGGGCAACAGACATATGAAAAAATGTTCAACATCACTAATCATCAGAGAAATGTAAATAAAAACCACAATGAGATATCATCTCACTCCAGTCAGAATGGCTATCATCAACAAGACAAATAGTAACAAGTGCTGGAGAGGCTGTGGAGAAAAAGGAACCCTCATACACTGTTGGTGGGAATGCAGACTGGTGCAGCCGTTATGGAAGGCAGTGTGGAGGTTCCTCGAAAAATTAAGAATAGAATTACCATATGACCCAGCAATCCCTCTCCTGGGTATCCACCACAAAAAGTCTGAAAACATTTATCCATAAAGATATATGTGCTCCAATGTTTTATTTTGTTTGTTTGTTTGTTTGTTTTTAAGATTTTATTGGGGAAGGGGAATAGGACCTTATTGGGGAACAGTGTGTACTTCCGGGACTTTTCCAAGTCAAGTTGTTGTCCTTTCAATCTTAGTTGTGGAGGGTGCAGCTCAGCTCCAGGTCCAGTTGCCATTGTTAGTTGCAGGGGGCGCAGCCCACCATCCCTTGCAAGAGTCGAACTGACAACCTTGTGGTTGAGAGCCCACGCTCCAACCAACTGAGCCATCTGGCCACCTGGGAGCTGAGCCACAGCTCATTGACCTCATTCTAGTTGTGGAGGGCACAGTTCGCTGGCCTATGTGGGAATCGAACTGGCAGCCCTGTTGCCCAGAGCTTGGGCTCTAACCAACTGAGAAACCCATCTGCCCCATGCTCCCATGTTCATTGCAGCTTTATTTACAGTGGCCAAGCACTGAAAACAACCAAATTGTCCTTCAGTAGATGATTGGATAAAGAAGTTTTGGTATATACACACAATGAAATACTATTCTGCTATAAGGAAAGATGAAATAGTACCATTTGTGACAACATGGATGGATCTTGAGATTATTATGCTGAGCGAAATAAGTCAGACAGAAAAAATTGAGAACCGTATGATTTCACTGATATGTGGAATGTAAAACTGAAAACAACAAAAGAACAAGACAAACAAATGAAAAAACAAAAACTCATAGACACAGACAACAGTTTAGTGGTTACCAGAGGGTAAGGTGGGAGGGAAGTGGTAGATGAGGGTAAAGGGGATCAAATATATGGTGATGGAAGGAGAACTGACTCTGGGTGGTGAACACACAATGTGATATATAGATGATGTGTTACAGAATTGTACACCTGAAATCTATGTAACTTTATTAACAATTGTCACCCCAATAAACTTTAATTTAACAAAAAAGGAACAGTTCTCTGGACAAAATACTTTCTGAATGAATGCTGCTATGGACTGAATAGACATAGCCCCATAAAAGCCATGTGTTGAAGCATTCATCCCCAGTGAGGCTGTATTTGGAGTAAGGAAGGAATTATGTTAAATGAGGTCATACAATGGGGCCTGACCTGTATGTATTAGTATCCCTCTAAGAAGAGACAGCAGAGAGACCCCCGGCGCCCTTTGCACCCAGGAGAGGCCTGGTGAACATACAGGAAGAAGGTGCCAACTGCACCCAAGAGGAAATCCTCACCAGACACCATCCTGATCGGCACTTGGATCCTGGACTTCTGGCCTCCAGAACTGAGAGAATAACTGTTTAATGTTTCAGACACCCATCTGTGGCATTTTGTTATGGCAACTCAAACAGACAAATACAAGTGATTATCAAACTTGTTCTCAGCTCATCCCTGTGTTATAAGGAGAACACAGCAGAGAATAGGTATGTGAATAAAGTTACAAAAGTCTTCCCATGCAATAGAACAGTATGAAGTACATTTTTTTTGGAAATTTGCCAGCTACCAGAGTAAATGGTTTCAAGTAGTGACAAGGTTTTCTGCACAGACTTAGTGTTGGTCAGTGTTCAGTCACAAAGAGAGAGCAAATGCCAGCATTTCAACAGAGGGCATTTAACATGGAGAGCCAGCTGTAAAGCCATTGGAAAAGCCAATGGGACAACAAGGGCAGTAAGAAGCCCCCACTCATCCCAGGGCTGAAGGAGCCATGGAAGAAGGGAGCCAGGGCCAGCTGGTGGTAGTGGGACTATGGAGGAGATGCACTGTTCAGGAACAAAGGACCCATCCCTCCCTCCCAGCCTCCTGTTATACTAGTGCCTTCCATGTCACAAACCAGGTGGACACAAAGGCAAAGGAGCATAGAAAAAAGCTTTTGCCAATTAAGACTGCTGAATACAGAGCAGAACAAAGAAAAGATGGAGGTGGATGTGAGAGCAGACGGGAGAATGACTGACAGTCAGCATCACTCTTACTCAATGGCTATACAACGTCACATGGCTCAGGCAGCATGTCACACTGAACATATCCCCTGGGAATGTGCTGAAGTCTGAGGAAGCCACTAAGATAATATGTCTTGTTTGGGTTTAGAGATAGACGTTTGGATTCAGAAACTATTGTGACACCAAATTAAATATGAGAAATTGCCCAGAGGCTGAGTCAGATATATTTGTCATCAATTCAGCCTGATTTACAGAATGAAGGGCTTAGGACAACAATGAAAGCTAACAGTCGTTAAGCATTTTAATGTTATAAATTATTTTAATATTAAAATAAACATACTTGTAAAATGCACATGACTTTTAATGACAGACCGTGAAACCAAGACTACATTGCCTTCTCACTGCAGTCTGAACCGTCCACGTCTAGCCCTGGGCAAGAGATGTTAACTGTAGTACTTGGCCTCAGTGAACTCACTAACTTATAGTGGGGTGGAGGGGTAATAGAGACATTTTAAAACCATGCATATTAAAAAATGTTGCAAAATAAATTTTGAGCTATTCCCAACACTTGCATTTATCAGTTCCCTATTAGAGACCCCAGTATGTGAGACAGTCCATTTGCCAAGTCAGCAAACATTTCTGGCCACCTAGTTTGCCAGGCCTGGTCATATGCAGGGCACGATCTTTGCATTAAAGAAAACAACACACTTCTTTGCAGGCCTGTCTCCTCCATTAGCCTAAGTGACTGACTCATCTTTAAATTCTCAGCATTTACTTCTGCATCTACTCAGTACATATTAGCACATAAGTACTAAGGACTCAGTGCAGGAATGTCACCTTCAACTTGCTCATCTAGATGCATTGTCACCAAGTACCACCGATGGTTGCACTTTTTGTCCATCTGGCTCTGTTTGCCACAGCTATGACACCTCGCTCCATCCCGTGAATAATGTGAATAATTGTGTTCTTCAGCCCTGACCCCTAAGCCAGAGGTCCATGGATTAACTTACATTGTAAATGAAAAAAAAAAAAAATCAACCACTGTCACCAACACAAACAAACATGCATACAAGCAAGATCACATTTTTACAAAGTCCTGCAAGGCTGTCTGAACATTGTGACATGTGTGGAGTCACCCAGCTGCCTTACTGCACACCAGGACGCTTAGGCAGAGCCTTGCACACTTGTGTTGGTGGGTGTGAGCTTATGGAGGAGGCATCTCTACTCACGTCCAGTCGTCATCGCGTGCCACAGCACACCCGTCTGCATAGAGCAGAACGTGCTCTTCCGCTCGGATGCCTGAGTGCAGACACAGCAAGTTTGCACAGGTCTGCACTTCTCAGAGGTCTGCCGTCTGGGATTGCATGCAGACCTCTGTCTCAACAGAAAGGAAAGCACACCATGGTATCCAGGACAGGGCAAGTGGGGTGGCAGGGAGGCTCAGAGGACTGGCTGCAGCACCCCAGAGGGCCAGCGCCAGTTTGGTCCTGCTTTGTTTTTTTTTAGAAATCATGGGCCGCTTACCCATCTTTTCAGCTTTTAAAGAGTGAGATGGGGTAGAGCACAATTCAGGGCTGTGAGGATCTGAGCCTGGGTGCTTCCCGCCCACTTTGAGCCATCTGACAGAGGTCTCTAGATGCCAGTGAGCCTGCCCTGGCTGCTCTCTACCTAGTGGTTCCCAGATGGTAACGTGGGTCCTGTTCCCACAGAAAATGAGGCATTCAAAAGGGCGACCTGTCCTTCGGCCACCGCAACCTTTCTGAATCAGCCTCCAGCCTCTGGGAAGCCCCCACAAGCATGGCTCCCTTCTTTGTGGATCATTATGAAAAGCCACACACACAAGGAAAACTAGACACAAATTAGAAAATTCCTTTTGGTTTCTTTGAATGAAGTCTAATAGTTAGGCAACCCAAAGAAGACATGTTTATCTTAATTAACAGTAGAAATAAAATGGGTTTTTTGAACACTTGAGAAAAGATGCTTTCATTTATGTAACAAAAATTGTGTCTATAATAAAACTCTTAATAGGAATGAGGGGGGAAAGTGATTAATACACACACATGTGTTTGTACATATCCAAGCATTCACGGACATGTGCATAGATATTTGTGCTTTAACCTTTTTTTTTTCTTTTTTTTCTCCAGTTAAAGCCACTAGTTATTGCCTGGTGGTGTTTACACCCGCCCAGAGAATGTCAGGTGGCACGCCACACACTGTTGGAGAGGCTACCTGCAATTTGAGAGAGAAGAGCAAACACAGTGCTTGAACTCCAGTGTTCTCCACATAGACTGGGCAGGTGTAAACGCACTGGGATAAATCACCATCCACCTTGCATTGTTATTGTGGGATCGGGCAAAAATGTTTGGCAGGCATTTCAAAGTAAATGCTTTAGTCCAATGACGGCAGCTAAAGGGGAAAATGCCAAGACTAAAGCAAGTGCATACTTTACTACGAAAGACTGTTTTTCTAATGGAATATTTAATAAAATTAATTGCAGTCATACTGTAATTTAATTATAACCGTGGTAACTTTCTTTAGGAAACTAAAGAGGAAAGGTCAATTTCAACATGAAATAATTTTCATTATGACATTAACTTTAAAAATAACAAATGTAAACATGTAAAAAATCTGCAAATAGAACAAGAGGAGGCTGTCAGTTCGGTTCAGTCACAATAAATACCCAGTTCTACTTTGGAATCCCTCCCTGGAAATATAAATTGATTTTCCTCACAGCAAGAATGTGGCATGAGTTTGAATACAGAAAAAACAGATTTATTATTATTGTTATTATTATTGAAGCATGTTGCCTTACCAGAGCTTAGGTGGATCCAAATTTCCATTATAAGTTGCTGTTTTCATAAGGACTTCATAACTTGGACATGACAATTGCCTTTAACCTTTACCTTGGTAAATACCATCTCAGCCTGGGGCAAGCTTTTCCCTCCTTTTAATAACACCAAAGGCAAAAATCAGGTGAGACTGCTGCTTTTTTCCCCTTCAGCTTTAAAGTAAAAGTTAGAAAGATATATATCAATGTCAAATAAAGATCAATTTGAGTTATTTTTTTAAGTTTTTAACTGTAAAGAGCTACTAATTGAACAATATCTTTGAATTCTAGAGAAAATCAAAAATTAAATTCCCCAAATGATTAGTTTGTATGTGACATAATTTATCTTCATCACAATTTTGATTTTTATTTAGCTCTATATGATAATAATTCCACATAAAATACCTTGCCTGTTTGTACCATCTCTTTTGAGAATGCAAAATAAAAATATATTAAGACTGCCTTAAGTGTCAAAATAATTCCTTAGTTTGAATACTCCAGTGGGACTACTTAATACTACTTTATCGTCTCAAAATAGAAAATTGTTTCAGATTTGAACCAAAATTACTTTTTCCAATTCCATATTCTCATATTTAAAATAAATTCATGTTTTAACTCCAAGGAAACCAAATTGTTTTGAATGTGTTTTGTTTGAATATGATTTTTACCACTGTGTAACATCCTCCAAGGCAAGCCGAGCCCCGAGGGTCAGGGCTGGTGCTGGGTTGGACCTGCATCCCGACAGCAGAACTAAAGTGGGAGCGTCTGGCTCACACTCCAGCTCTTCACCTGGACTTAAGTTTCTATGGTCTGTTTGCGTTGACTCCTCCTGACACTCTCCCAGGGCCTGACTCCCTCTGTGACTGATTTTGAATGTGATTCTATAGCTGGACCCCAGCATTTGGGCGTCAGCCATAATTCATTTTCTTGCTCCAAGTAAGGAAACTAACATGCCAGGCAAGAGGCTCGCCAAACTTCCTGTCAGAGCCAGGCACAGAAAGAAACCCTGATTTTATGCCCTGGCAATAATCTTTCGTTAGCAGGCTTATTGTATCTTGTTTTGTTTTTCAGTCTTCTGTGGGTCATGAACCCATTAGGGAATCATAAGAGAGCTAGGAACTCCTTTCCAAAGAAAGTGCATACTTGAAGAAAATTATCCGCAAAGTTTTAGGGGACCCATGGAAATTCTGAAGGCCATCAATAAACTATTAAATCCACTTGCCCCACCCAGAAACTATCCTATAAATGACCCAACTATTACACTATTCACAGATGATTATTCATATCTTCTCTTTTCTAACTTCAGACTCGCATTATGATGCTCAGCTGAGACCGTATTTCACTGAGAAAGCAGAAATAACAGAAGAGATCTTACACAAGCTCCCACCACTGCGCACATATACCCACCTACAAGCATCCACGTCTGTCCATTCGGGCTGCTCTCTTGTTACTATGCATGAATTCTCTCGGCTCCCAGAAAACCTGAACCCTCCAACACCTGAACAGTTCAGGACCTTTCTCACTCACACCATGGACACTGCTTCCGCCATCTGCTAACTTCCCCCCTGCGTTCTCCATTTCTCCCTCTCTATTGGACCCTTCCCATCAGCATATTAACAGGTTGCTATTTATTCCACTAAAAAAGAAATCAAAACAAGCAAATAAAGCTCTCAACCCCACCCCCTCATTCTAACTCACCCTCCCACCTCCAGTGATTGGTGTATTTCTATCTTTGCTTAGCTGGAAAATTGGAACATGATGTCTCTACTCCTTTCCAGTTGCTTGTTTCTTCCCATTTTCTCTCGAACCAGCCACGCTCCCTCTGCCCCCAACCAATCTACCAGAGATGTCCTTGTCTAGGTCACCAGCGGCCTCCACATTACTGAGTACACAGGCAACTGCTCAGGCTTTGCCTTGATGGACCAAACAGTAGTCCTGGTGTGGTAGATGCCTCCCCCTTGACTGTCCCCTTCTAATACCCAGCTCTCAAGAACACATCCTCCTGCTTTCCCTTGTGCTGCTCATTCTCCTTCAGTTGTCTCCATCGTTGTCTCCCAGACTGCTTGGTAATAGAGCAGTTCAGAGTGTAAAGCTCTGCCCTCTCCTTTAGGATCTGCACTCACACTGTTAATGATTTCTTAAAATCTTACAGCTTGAAATTCTGTGCTTATGATTTGAAAATTTAAAACCACAGTCTAAATCTTCCATTTGTACTGACTTTGCTAGTGTTCATCAGTATCTGACATGCTATAAATTTTATCTTTTATCTTGGGTTTTTCCCTCTCACTGGACTGTGAACACCAGAGGAGTCGGGGTTCTTATTCCATCATATTCACTGCTGCATCTCCAGCACGTAGATAAGAGCTGAAATGCAAAGAAACAACAGATATTAATCTAGCAAGTTAATGATTACGACAATAATTTCTAATTTTTAAATTAAGAGCAATTACTGAATTTCTACTCTGTGGCAGGCAGTGGGGTGACACGGCTTGCTAATTTTACAATATCCATCACTTCATACCTGGAGATAATTCTCATGATTTCAATTTTACAGATGAATCGCCTGAAGAAAATCTAGAGCAGGGTCAGCAAACTGCTGTCCTGGGACCAAATCTGGCTCACTGCCTGTTTATGACTCTGGAACTAAAAATACTTACATTTTCAAATGGATAAAAAAGAAAAGCAAAAGAAGACTATTTGATGACATACGAAACTCAATTCAAATCCTGCTGTCTGGATAAAGTTTTATTTGCACACAGCGTTCACATTGTTTGTGTCTGGTGTTGGCTGACTGTGGCCCCAAAACCTAGACTGCCTGCAGTCTTAGGGCCCTTTCCAGCGCAGCGTGGCAGCCGCTCTAGAACGCATGCGCAGCGAACACCTGTGGCAGGCACACGACTGGGCCCAAACTCTGTCTGTTCCCGTATGTTCCGCAGCTTTCGAGGTCATCCCTAAGCTGTAAAAGAATTGAAACAGTATCTTCAAATAACAGGCGCGCCATCCTCCGAAGGTCACTTGTGCCCTGCAGAGCAGGGCCAGGGGGCGCGGGCGACAGTGGGAGCAGGTGAGGTCATAAGGCCAGGCAGAGGTGACAGGAACACCACTCACTCCGCTCTCTGCGCAGAGCCACGCCCGTGAGCCCTGCCCCCCCCCCCCCCCCCACACACACACACATGTCTGCGCATCTGCGTGTCAGGCCTCGGCAGTGTGTTCTGGCTGCTCCGCAGTGTGTCCTTCTCGGGGCTCACCTCGCGCAAGTTGATTCACAGTGATTGCTTCTATTTATTGTTTTTCATTAGCATGGGGAAGATACTTTGGAGAATTTTTCTTCACACTTGCTTTGTGAAGCTATGTACTACGAAATTGATAAAGAGAAAAAATAAAGTTCAACAAATGTTGCTGGAAAAATTAGTTATCCATATGGAAAAAATGAAAATGGATTTCCTACCTCTAACTATACACAAAATTAACTCCAGATGGATTAAGAACTTAAACGTCAAACTTATAGAATAAAATATGGAGGAACAGCTTTACTACCTCAGGGTAGGGAAATAGTTTTACAAAAAATGACACAAAAAATGCCAAACATAACGAAAAAATTAAACATTTCATTATAGTAATTTTTAAGAAATATCTGTTTACAAAAAAAAAAAAAAACCAAAAAAACTTAAGGCAGAGACAAGCTATAAACCAGAGGTAAATAGTTGCAACACCTAAAGCTGACAAAGGATTAGTACCAGGAATATGCAAAAAACAACCACAAAAACACTTTTTCAAAGGAATAAGAAAAAATTTCACCAGAGAAAATTCAACAAAACACAAGAACAGACATTTACAGAAGAGAAAACACTTAAGGGTAACAAACATGAAAAGACACTCAAAGTTACTAATTAAAGAAATGCAAATCAGGTGCCTGGATGGCTCAGTTGGTTAGAGCACCAGCTCTCAACAACAGGATTGCTGGTTCAATTCCCGCACGGCATGGAGGGTTGCGCCCCCTGCAACTAAAGATTGAAAACAGAGACTCAACTTGGAGCTGAGCTGCGCCCTCCACAACTAGATTGAAGGACAACTACTTGGAGCTGATGGGCCGTGGAGAAACACACTGTTCCCCAATAAAAAAAAAGAAAAAGAAAAAAAAAAAGAAAGAAAATTTAAAAAAAGCAAACCAAGGTGAAATAAAAATGCCCTCTTAACCTCTTTAGTCTGTGAAGATTAAGAAGTCTGTTGCAAAGGATATGAACCAATGGAGGTTGTCATGCCACTGGTGGGTGTGCAAATTTACAACCACATGGAAAATATTTCAGCATTACTTTGTGAAACTGAAGATGTACATACTGAATGACCAGCAATTCCACACCCAGGAGTTTACCCAAAAGCACTGAATGTTCATAGATACCCCTGTCTTAATTGCCAAAAAGTGTAAAGAATCCAAGTACCTATTCATGAAAATGATAAATAAATGAAGGTACAAACACAATGGAATATTACACAGCACTGAAAATGAAAGACTAAGAGCTCATACAACAACATAGAATAATCCTTAAAATCACGGTCTTAGCTCAAGCTGCTATAACCACATACTACAGATGGAGGACTGAAAGAGCAGATATGTATTTCTCCCAGTTCTGGAGGCTGAAGGTCCAAGGCCAAGGTGCCCGTAGATTTGGTTCCTGGAAAGGCCCCAACCTGGCTTTGCAGCCAGCTGGCTTCTCGCTGTATCCTCACATGGCCTTTTTCCAGGATGTTGCTGGAGGGAGAGGAGGCTCTGACCTCTGTCTTCTTATGAAGGCACTAATCTCATGGGGCCCCATCCTCATGGCCTAGTCTAAACCCAGTCACCTCCCAAGGACTCCAGTTCCTGATACCACCAAAGTTGGGGGTGAGGGCTTCAACAAGTGAGTTTGAGGGGACACAGCATTCAGCCCATAAAAGACACATCCGTGAAAAATCAAATATGAGAGAGAGCATGTAGCATAATACCCTGAAGCATGTAAATGCAAATGATATGTTATTTAGGCTGATGTGAAATGGGATGGAAAGAGCACATAGAGGATATCCAAGGCCCTTGATTGGGTGGTGGTACACAGGAATTCAGTCTGTCATGAAATGAGTAAGTGAATGAAAACAGGTGCGTGGAGGAGGGCTATGCATGGATTCTGAGTGATGGTGTGATAGGGTGTCATTAACTACATTATAATTGATTCAACACTTGAGAGCCAAAGAAACAGAGAGAATGGGCAGGATTTGATGAAGTTCAGGGGATCAACACCAGGCAATGGAGACTAAGTGTGAGGAGGAGCTCCCCAAGGATCCCAGTTGGCTGGTGTGAGATCTAGCAGGCATGCAAGGGCATGAGGACACTTGTGTAAGCATCTACATTGCCGGAGAACCACTGAGAAGAGGTACATGCTTTCATGAATCTTTCTTTCCAGAGGAGGAAGGCAGTCATGGAACAAACAAATAATAAGATAATTATAAAAATACATTTGTCAATCAAATTAAGGTATAGTTCAAACTCTACTGAAACAGTGATGGGGCAGATGATAGTGATGGATTAGCACTTCTCCCTTATCTTCTCCCAAATTTCATTTCAGAAGACCTAAAAATCACAAGCTTTCTGTCATCTCTCTATCATAGCTATTCACCAGGCAGTCTCATTCTAAGAAAATATTTGTCCCGAAGTTCGAACCTCCTAACTCAATTTTCAAGTCAGTTCAAGTCAGCACAGCTTTTTGCACCTGCATTGCAAACTCCTAGGAACGGGAATTCATAACAAAAACACAGTAACCTTAGGACTTTCTGGTTCATTACCCTTGGGTTGATCCATAAAAAGTTTAAAGTGGAGACAAAAGCAGGAGATGAGCTAATATACTGAGCCCTCTTGGCGCACTGAAAAATGACTCGTCTAGTGCAAGGAAGCCATACATCCACTTCTCAGTGTACACACTTAATACGACTCATTCCACTTCTTCTCCTAAAATAGGCTGATGTGCATTATGTGAGGGTGAGTTTCCGCCCCTCGTCCCCCATCTACACCACCCACAACTGAATACAGCAAAGTTGAATAAACAGGTCGTTTGCTCTAGGGAGAGGCAATTACAAGTGACAATCTGGATAAGAGACCACCAACAAAGCCTGTGTAAGAGAATAACACTTTTCCTGGATACCAGGTAGACAGTTCACTTCCGACACAGGGTGTATGGAGACATTAAAAGCAGGTTGCTTTTACATAAGGTGACCATGCAAATGTTTGTCTCACCTGGAATGCCTATGAGCACGAGATGGGGCACTAACAGCAATTAAGCTGAGGCAAGTGACCTTAACCTGAGCTGGGCCAGCTAACCAATACTTATGTCATCCTAACCAAAACAAAGGAGCCCCTTGCATCAGTTTCTTCGTCCCTGCTTTTACTTGGCGTATCCCCCCTAAGAAGGTAAGTAACCAACAATGGAAATGTGACTTAGGGTTTAATGGCAATTTGCTGCTTTGTTTGGATGCAGCACTTGACTATCATTCTAATATGAGATTATCTTGAAGATGACTTTTTTAGAAAAGGCACTTCTGCATAATTAAAAATGTGCAAATAAGCACATATTATGATTTTTAATATTGGAAAGAAATATACCCGAGTGTCAATAGTGTTTTGCTCTCGAATATGGGGTTATAGGTCATTTTTAATTTCTTTTTGTGAATTTATTTCAATTTATCTAAAATATGTTATAATTATATATTATATTTAAAGTGTTTTATGTCATTCTCACGTTTTGTTTACAAATGTTTTCATAAATCAAATTATGGCTGGTGATGACATATCCAGGTTGTTGTGATGTCTTCAAGACGTTGAGGCTTTGGTATTCAGCTATGATAGGACCCTTCCCTCTCAATTTCCGAAAATCATGAATTGCTCTGTTATGGGGAAACCCTGGTTCAGAACCAGGTGAGATTAGAGCCAAAGGACTGGAGACTGTAAGCATTTATTATGAAAACTTGTAAAACTGGTACAGGTGTTTATTTCCTCTGGCATCAATAAAAAAGCAGTATGTTGACATGAAAAAGACTGGGCCCCTTGAATAGCATTTCCCTTAAGATTCATTAACTGAATGTCCTCTCATGACTTTACCAACAGGTTACATACACTGTGTGTCGTGAAAAATGTCTGACAGAGTAGCTTTCTTAGCAAGTTCATCAAATGGCTGAGGAACTGCTGTGAAGCATGTTGACACATGGTCATATTCCTCAGTTGTCTCATGACAACACATTCTGTTTCCTTCAGGAGAATGGGACCTCTTTAAGGGCACATGCATTGTATCTTCTTCAAGGACCTTTCCCCCCTTTATTTCATCAAAGCCCTAACCACAGTAAGACCCATTCTAAAGCCCTCCCAAGAGCCTTAGTTTTTGTTTTCTTCTAAAACATTTATTATATTACATTTCAACCAATTTATTACGATGCTTTTTTGGTAAAATGTAACTTTAATCACTGTGGAATATTTTAAAGTATGGAGAAAAATTAAACAAAAGAAAATCATCTGTAAACCACAGTTGACATTTTGTGAGATCTTTCTAGTCCTTATTTGAAGGCCATATACACACACAGACTATCTACTTTTTGGTATCTACCTGTCTGTTCATCTATCATCTGAAAACAAGGTGTTTTCTTTAGGTTTCCCTCCAAAAATTTGGATTTATATTGTACCTGATATTTTGTAGCTTGCCTTTAAATTTAATATCATCTGAATAATATATGATGTCATTATTCTATAACTTATTTTTAATTTTCTGGTTATGATCATTACATCATTATTTTTAAGTATGCATAGTAGTCCATCCTAGGGAAATACATGACTAAAACGTGCTCTATTATTGAACACTCAGACCGTCCACGTGCACACTGCTACTCTAGCATGCTTCAGGGACTCATGCCTCCAGTGCTGATTCTGGGCTTGGAGATACAGCATGAGAATTTTCTTGTTGCCGTAACAGATTATCACAATTTAGAGGCTTAAAAGAATACAAATATATCACTTTATAGTTCTCAAGGTCAGAAGTCCAAACTGTATTTACAGGAGTAAAATCGAGATGTGGGCAGGTTCTAGGGTCACCCGTTGTCTGTACCATCCAGCTTCTGGAGGTTTTTTGTGTCGGTTGCTCATGGCTACATCGCTCCAACATCTGCTTTGGTTGTCATGTCCGCTTTGACCCTCCCTCTCCCTGCCTTATAAGGACTACTGTGATTACATTGGGCCCACCCAGATGATCCAGAAGTTTATCACCATCCCAATCCTTAACCTAATCACCTTTGGAAATGTCTTCTGCCATGGAAGGTAATATTGACAGGTGTTGGGGTTAAGATGTAGATGTTGGGGGGTGGGGTACTGTTATGTCTACCGCAGATTGCTTTGGTCAATGAGATATCAGCAAATGCAGTGGAGACTAAGACTGGATAAGCATTCAAACACTGGGCCTTGTCCTCTGGGAATTATGCTGCCACCATGTGCAAAATCTATGTTATCCTGACAGAGACACCACTGGATGGGGCACACAGTGCCCAGGGCCTTGGCACACAGCCCGTCCTATGAGGGAGGCTGTCTTGGGTTATACAATCCTAACTATATTGTCAGATACGGACACGAGTGACCCCAGGAGAGATCAGCAGGAATACCCGGCTCACGTTGGAGAGTCTTGAATAAATAAGTCATGATAGTTTGGAGACACTTGGTTTGGGGTTGTTATGCTGCAGTATGGAATTTGCTGTTTTAAACAAAATTGTGATGACCAATAAAGTATGTGTGAATTAGATGAAAGCACTCTTCGTGAATAGACAGACCCAAAAGGAGAATCTCCAGTGATACGATTTCAAGCAGAATAATTTTCTGCTATTAATACGGCCCTTTGAGTAACTTTCAAGCCCAGTCAGGTTGGTAGCAATACACTCTGGTGGAAAAAAGAAATACCTTGATCTTGGCACAGCTGAACAAGCTACTTAACATCTGTAAGCCTTCATTTTGTCTGTATTTCATCAGTAAAATTGGGATGAAAAATAGATAGAGACTCCATTGCTCCTCTCCTCTGGGACTCTTGTTGTCCAGTAAAGCTGTCTGTAGTCAATGTGCTTTACAAGCTGCAGGTGCGGTAACCGTGGCAGCTCCTCCTCGGTCCTCACTAGGTGTTTGGATGCAGCAGGAGGATGGGTGTGTCAGGGAGTACAGATGAGTCCCTTAATCTTCCCTTTTTGGCTTTGTCCTCCATAAAATTTCTTGGTTTTTCTACTTCTGAGAGTTGCATCGAGCACTGAGTGAGATGGCATATGTCAGACACTAGGAAAGTGGCACTGGGTGGGTTTCTGCTCCTGTCCTGTTCTTCAAGCCCCACCCCAACCACAGCTGACCATTCCCACCAGCTGTGCTTAATGTGTGCATTTTGCTGCCTTTATGAAAAGGGGGAAGACTAGTAGGCATACTCATTACTTAATATTTGACATGTGCATGCTAAGTGGTTTACGTTTCTCGTATTATTTGACTTTGAAAGAAAGGAGACTGGTTGAGGGCCACAGACAATGGGCAGCAAAGTATCTTGAAATGGAAGGGGAGCCATAATGAGGAAATGTGCAGGACTTAGCCAGCCAGAAATTCTGGACATTAGTAAAAAGCAAGTTACTCAATATTGCAAACATCGACACAATCAAACATGTCTATGATGATAGATGAGCTAAATAAGCTAAGCAAAACTCTCATTGCCCAGGATAGGGATGGCTAGGAACTCATACACAGATTCAAGTCATGTGAATAATTGAAGATTTTCATTCATGTGCAATGAATGCATTCAACAGCTGCAACAGAAGAGGTGGCTTCTCCAGCCCACCTCCCATAGGACCTTGTCCTGAATAACCCAGTTCTTAGTCATCTTTCTTGCATGGTGGACTCCAGATCTGATGTAGTCTCCTTTCCAAGCAATTTGACAATAACTTTTATTTTAGTACTTAATTGTGCTCACTGTGGTTAATTATTCACAACTGTGATTCTTAGCTCACTTAGATTAGGAAAAAGTCCATATCTTCCATTTTCTTATAATTTTGATGAGCCGCCTCCAAACTTTTGGACCCACAGTTCAGGAAAATTTAAAAAAAAAAATTCTAGAAGTTAATTAATTGGTATCTCAATAATCGTAGGGCCATGTTTCACAGTCACTTTGAAGACAGGCTCTGTGATTTCTTGGTGGTAAGTCAGACTGTTGAGGCGTTTCTGAGGAGCCTGTCACCCTACCAAGAAGTCACTCCTATGCGAAGCTGAAGAACTAGCAGTTGCCACTTAACTCAGACACAGATACTCTTCAAAGTTCTTGTGTAGCTCTCATCTAAAAAATATGAATTTACTCATTGAGAATATAGTTTAAAAATTCATGGGAGAATCCCGACATGTAAACATAAAATCTGGTAGAATACTGTTTTTGTGGTCATTGTCATAATAATAGTCTCTATGTGGGAGTATTTTAGTGGATTGCAAGGCATTCTTCAAGCACAGTATAAAATTAACGCAAATGAGGAGAAAAGTCTTTCTTGCAGAGTTATATTCTATATGTAGATGTATTCCTCCTCTGACAATTTGAAAACGAGGAAAGCTTTATGCATCAGGTTTTTGTTTTGTTTTAAATATCATGTAAGCCTTGGGCAACTTGCATTAGAATCGGCTGGGACACACTGTAAAAATCAGACTCCTGACTCAGGACCAGATTTTCAGACTCAGATCTATGGAAGTGGCAAAGATTCTGTATTTTAAACATGCTTCCCAGGGCATCTGATGGACCCTCATGCTTGAAAATCACAGTTTTATTTTTACTCATAACTTGATTTTCTAGGAACCTATGAGCACTTCATCCTCTCCCTTCCTATCTGGTCCATAGTCAATTTTAGTCCATCATTAAAGCTTGTCTCCTATGTTGTTTCTTTCTTTCTTTCTTTCTTTCTTTCTTTCTTTCTTTCTTTCTTTCTTTCTTTCTTTCTTTCTTTCCTTCTTTCCTTCTTTCTTTCTTTTTCTTTTTAACGCACGAGGTTCTGCTCAGACTGCATCTAGTACAGAAGCTCTGAGATGTGGCTGGCACCAGAACCATCCTGAGATGTAATGTGTCATACCCTGGCCGAACCCACACCCACAGCCACACGTTGAGGACCGAGGCCCAGCATCCATTGGCTTCAAAAACTGAGCTCAACAGTTGGAGTGTAGAAACACCACCTTAAGAAGGAGCCAGGACCTCTGTTTGAGAGACTGTCCCCATCTTCTAGTCACCAGTATCACCTGGGTGGCAGGGGCCCTCTGATCCTGTGGTTGGCATACCTGTTGGGCCTGGGTGTCCCAGGGGTGCCAGCAGTAAAGCACACATGCCTGGCCTCCATGTGCCCCCCTGACATGCACCCACCTTTTCTGTGGGCAGATCAGTGTCTTCTAAGCCCTCCCCTGCACTGCTAAACTGATGGCCACTCTTCCTGGAGCCTCTTGTGGCGAGTCTACAAGTAGTGTTTCTGCTCAGCCTTCCAGAGCAACTAAAAATGTTCCAGCTCTCAGGAGATAATTGTTTCTGAGAATTTTCACAGAAGAGTCCAGATTTACCACAAAGCATCCCAGTGCCAGCATTATTTCTCTACAGAGCTTGGGAACAGGGCAGAGGCACAGAAACATCCCTTGGCCTAAAGGGATCTTTTGTATTCCAAATTGTCCTCCTGGTGGAGCAGGGCAAACCCCATCCCTTCTTCCTGACACCATCCAAATGCCACTATCAGAGGCACTTGGCACAGTCTCCATATTTCTAGCAGATGACCCTCCTCAGTATGCCAGGAGGACATCTGTAAACCCAGCTTTAGGAGCAGACATACAAATCCGATAGCATTCTTTGGTAAATATGCAAATTAAATGTCAGCATTAAACTCAGGGTTCAGTAGTGAGGCTGCAGTGGAAGCAGTTCCATACGCAGACAAGCCCTATGGAGAGGTGGCCTGGGTCTGCATGTATGTCCCCACCACACTGGCAAGTCAAACGCCACCACTCTCTGCTGAGACTTTTGGAGCTGGTGAATGATTTTGCTAAAGGTTTTAGAGAGAACAAAAGGCATGGCCCCTGTTCAGGGACCTCTTGTATTTGAATGTTTGCTGGCTTAGGTCAGTCTGTAAACTACAGAGCTCTTTTAAAATGCAGTCATAACTACAAAGGTGCACTCTGGAATCCTTGTATGGTTTGGCATTCAGTGATTAAAACTGACATTCGTTGGGCTGAACTGGAGTTTCAGAATTGATAGAGCTCGACTAATCCCAGCAATAAAAATGGCCACGAATGCTGTGACAGGTTTCGAAACAAGAAAAATCATTGAGCTCATTCTGAGCTCACCAGAAAAGATGAAGAGACTGTCAGGTTAAGAAATTATTGGCTCCATTTGCATTGCTGTGGGTGGTGAACGCCTTTAACCCACTCGTACTCACTCAGTCGTCTCTTTCATGTCTTGTAATAATAATTTCCGAAGTCATAAACAAAGAAAATAAGACATCATCCCAGATAAAAAGGCACAGGATTTAATACAAAACATTGGCCATGGCACAACCTGGCCTCAAAGAACAAAGGCGGTTAGAATTCATCTTACTTTCCAGTGTTAGAATGCTTTACATTAAATATAGATTTTTCTCCTGATTATATTGTTACACATTCCACTGCCCCCATGCCATCAGCCTCGAGGACGTTACTATTTATGTAATTCCAGAATCTGATTCTGGGTAAATGCATCTGATCTCAATGAATGGCAAAGGATAAAAAAAAAATTATCAGTAGATTTCAGGGGAGAGAAAAAGACCATTTTAATTCTCTTGCAAGACGATTGATTAGTAACAGATGTTGCTTTTCTGATTGAATTATTTTTGATTTACTTTTTAAATAAAAATATAGATCTGTCAAAGTACTTTAAGTCATCTAGAGATAGAGGTTATTTAAACAAGATTCTTTTATTTCTCTTTCTATGGAGAGCCTCCACCTTCAAATGCTCCAGGTTACATGAGGGCGTAATTCAGAGTGACATGTGTTTGAATGTACAGTGGTGCCAGCTTCATTTTGGGGGGTCCTAGTCTAAAGAAGAAAGAGTTGGGTCCATTCTGGTGTCAAAAGCCTTTGCACAGCAGGGTGAATGATGCAGAGAAATTGTGTAAAGTTGTCTTAGACAGGCGAGGCATCTCCTTCCTAGACGTACGAATTCAGGAGTCCAACTAGCGGGGCTTCAGAGAGCAAGTACCCTCCTCCCACAAACAAGAAACTTCTGAGAAAAGTCTCCTTACATTTAGTCCATCCCCAGCTTTTCTAATGCTTTCCTCTATTGGAATGGGAGAGCTAACCTCAAAGGAGGGAGGAGGTGAGTCCAATATGAAATAAAAAGCAACATTCCCATGATCATGTTTTATGAATTTCTACATGGACATGGATTTCATCTCCAAAAGGATTAACAAACAGACTTCTTCTCATTTTCAGAATTTAGGTCATCCGTTCCTCATGTACTAAAAATTTCCAACATGGAAGAGAGGTGAGCAGAGGAAGAAAACCTAGAAGAAGGGCATCAAGTTCCAAGGAAGACATCTGAGAGTAATAAAACAAAGCAAGAAGAACTAAAAATGTTATTTTTCTGCGTCTCTATTGGAAAGTGGTAACCCATTGGACAGACAAAGATAGGAAAGTGGTAACCCGTTGGACAGATGGGGCTCTCACAGTAAGTAGTAAAAAATGAACAGTAAGTAGTAAAAATAGAAAAATGAGGACATATTAGATAAAACCTGGATCTTTGGCTTCCCTTAAGAAACAAAATTTGACATCTTGGCCCTGGGATGATTTTCCCACCTGGCACAATTAGTGAGGGCCCAGGAGGCCCCAAGATCAGGTAGGAATAGGCTTCTACCTCCTTGCCCGTCCTGCTCCCTAGCTTGTCCCTGACACTCAGCTCCCCTTTGTAGCCCATTTCCCTAATCCTTCTAGACTGTGTTGTTTTCATGAAGGCAAATTAAATCCACCTGTTTGAAGGGACTATTCTCTCCTCCCCTTTGAGGTAATACCTCCATTGAATTTATTCAAAACTAAGCTACTTTGGCTTTAAACTCTGAATTTCTGATTCAGAACCCAGACACATTATTTAGGTGTTTTTTTTCGTAAAATTTGAGTTTTCTTAACAACATTCTTGCTATTGACAATATACTCTTGACAATATAATACGGTCTCTTGCAGTCATTGTATTCAAAATTTTAGCTACTCCATTTAGAAAGCAAGGGACATAATCCATGAAAGTATAATAAAATTTAAGAAAAAGTGAACTCTTACAATTTATTACTGTATGAATTCCTATAATGTATCAGTGTGAGCAGCGCAAGAAAAGTTGATTTGGGGGAAAGAAAAAGAATGGATAAACACGTGTAGAGTTCCTGATTTCTGAGCTACATTTTCCATTAAGAAAAAGATAAGTTGGCTCCAAGATCATACACATAAACATTTCTGATGAAACTGATTAAATGCACCAAGAGAAACCCAGCACTGGAACTGGAGAAGGGAGGCGACTAAACCCGTCTGCCCAGGAACACCTGCTGAGATGTGTCCAATAATTCTCTCTAAAATCATTAGACCACACTTTTCCTGCTTCAAAGCAACAGTTTAGCTGAAATGAAATAATCACACATTGCTCAAAGGCCGCATTAGGTGGGAAAACAGAAAGTACCATATGTAGGATGTATTAGTCGACACCAATTGCCTGAGCTGGTGCACGAGCGAGGCAGGGAAACAGGAATTTTCAGACTGCCTCCGACAAGCACAAAGCTGTCATTATAATCAGAACATGCAATGGAGGGCAATTTTCTTGGCGTCATGGAAAATGTAGCGAGGTGGATGGCACACAAATTCTAACATGGATCAGGAAGGGCTGATCACATTCTCATCTCCAGGTCAGATCAAACACTGCAGAGAGCCAAAGACTTACCCTGTGCAGAAAAATGTAAGGTGAGCTGCCAACTTGGACAGGCTTCCATGGACCCGTGGAGGCCTGGCATTCATTCTCTGCTGACTATAATCAGACTCCTGCTGCATTCCAGGCACTTGTGTTTCTCCCCAGTCTCATGGATCCAAGTCTGGCCTGAGACAACTGGACGCTGGCTTTTAGTGCAGCACGCCTAGTGCAGACCGACAGGCTGGAAAAGGTCCATATGGCCACTCTGTGTCATCAGTAGCGCTGACAAGTGTGACCCTCTCCCCTTCTCAGACACATTCATATAATATACTCTCAAGGTATTCATTGATTTGGGTTCTTTCCTGAAGCAAAGATAAAGTTGGTTTGAATGTCTGGGGTTTAAGAACATTAAAATGGTCACTACTATAGGTTGAATAGCAACAAGTAGACAGTGTGTCTACAGAGGGGGACTCAGAGCTGACATGTGGGGATCTTGCAGTTTACTGCAAAGGACAAAACTCTGCAAGTGTGAGCCTTAGCCAGATGGTGTGATCGTGTGACTACAGTCCATTATTCTTATAAATAGAGAGAGTTCAGAAGGAAAAGGACAGGGGCATTGAGGGGAGGGACATGGATCGTGAACATCAACGGGTGCTCAGGGACCCATTGCCAAGACACGGTCAGGTCAAACTCAAGTGCACAGAAACCAGGCTGGGACTGTGGAGACATCAGAGATGACAGGAGAATTGTCAATTTTGAAAATTGCCTCAAAACAGGGTTCCTTAAAGGTACTCTCTGAATGGCACAGTGCCAGGGTTTGACGGCTGGCGGTGAGATTAGTAGTGGATGACAGACACACGGGCTTCAACGCCTGTGTTTTTGAGGGAAGAAATCATAAAAGAGAAATAGTGGGATGGTGCAATACTTAGAACCCAACACTATAGAATTACTGTTAAAAGGACTTTTTAAGGACAGACTCCTATATCCCAGAGTGAGTGAAAAACTGTCCCAAAGACAGGTGGTAAATGACCATGCCTATGGTCCACTGCTGGGTTAAAGATCTCTCATGAATTTATGATGTATTTATGACCAACTGTGAATAAAAAAAAAATATTCTACAATTTAAAATTACTTAGAACAAAAGATGCTACAGTGAAAAGAGACCCAATTTCAATCAAATGGTGTGATTAGAGCCCTGGCTAGGCCTTGACTTGTGTGTGTGGCATTTTGCACCTGCTACTTAAGTCCCTGACCTTGTTTCCTCTGAGTCCAGCAGTCACATCCACCTCACAAGACTGTTGAGAGGGTCACATGAGGGAAGCCCGTGAGAAAACAAGTAATCGCAAAGGTGCTAAGCAAATGGAAAGTATTACTGCAATAATTTATCATTAAGTCACAATTCAGTAAAACAATCACCATTCTTTTATTTTTTTTTTATTTATTTATTTTTTGCCACCACTTCTGCTTAAGTGAGGAGCCAGATGATGACACTTGTGGCTAAGCACAAAAGGCAGAAGGAGTGAGTTCCCGGTGGCCCTTGTTCCCTGGTTAATTCAAGTCCTCTGTTTCCTTTAGGTACAGGTGGCTCTGTTGTGACTCTAGGCCATTGTCTTTAGCAAAAAGAATTGGAGAGGATGGAGTAACCAGGGCTGAGTTAACATAAAGCATTTAAAGGAGAGCACAAGAGAAAAGTCAAGGCAGAAGTTACTAGAACTGAGTGTGGAGAATCTGAATTGCACGTCTTCTTCTCTGAGGGGGCACACCTCTGGTTTACTGTAAAATCTGTGATTTCCAGCATACTCCTGTAGAAGTCCTGGGTTAAAAAATAAAGTGTTAGCTATCCCTAAACATTATATGTTACATTGTATCAGCTTATTTCCCCAATTTAAAGATTAAATTCCAGTTTACCTTAATTGCCCATTTGCTTCTAACATGAAGACAGTTTTATTTAGCAATTTAACTCTGGCACAATTCGTGCCTGGCATAATTGCCAGGTCATCCAAAATCAGTTGAAGACTTTGGCTGGAATCCACATCATAGAAGTATTTTATGTAGTATAACATTAAAAGAATATCCTATGATTAAATAGTAATCTGATTTCTTTATAAGTTCTCTATGAAATTTTGGTCTTGATTTTTAATTCTCTATTCCCCATTCACATACGAAAATAAAAAATTATAATTTTGTCAATATGTGTGATTTCCTACGGAATAATTGATCTATGTTCTTATAAATTAATACTATTTGATGGTATTATCGCTAAGTTTCATATTTTAGTACTTAAGTACTATTTTAAATTAAATGCCTTCAGCTGTGGTTATGTGGTTTTGTGTTTTGTTATCTTGACTGAAGTAATTTTTGATGCTTATCATAATTCTCTTCCAACTAAGATGATTCTTGAAGCCTCTTAAGAATTATACTGATAACAGTGAGCAAGGAGAAGGAACTTTCTTGAGGAACTCATCCACTGCCATGATTTCCACCGTACTTGTTTCTAAAATTGCATTCACACTTTCTTGTACTTTTCCTGTTAAAACTAACATGTTTGGTTTACTCATTTACTGGTCATATTTTAGCGACACCACTTCCAAACCTGAAACTTGGAGTGACAAGTCACAGAAGAAACGAAGGCCACTGTTGAAATAAATAAGGCACACATGGGTGTCAGAGATTTCACGCTGAATACGGAGGCACTGTCATCCACAGAGCAAGGTGCCCTGTCACACAGACCCTGAGCGCCAGCTGCTTCAGGTGGCTTTCCTGAGAAAATCGCTATTGTTACGTGTTGATGGTTTTGGGGTCGGTGGGGGCTCAACCAATTTCCCTCTCTTCCTCTTTCTTTCAGATGAATTTATATAATCAAAAAATTTAAAAACCACAACCATGAAACCCAGTCCACTGAGATAAATTAGGCCCATTCTTTCCACATTATTTTGTGCAGTAAACATATTGATCACAGTTCCCATTATGTGTAGTCATGGGGTCTGTTCCTGCATCACACAATCACACACACACACACACACACACACACACACACACACACAAGTTCACCTTTGAAGTTCAGCTTATTGATACAGCAGCCTGTGGTTTCACTGAAGTTATTCTATTTTAATATTTTAAGTAAAATCATCATCATCATCATCATCATCATCATCATCATCACAGCTATTGAGCACTTACATAATATCAGGTCTGTATTGATAAAAGTGAACTGACATCTTGGGATGCTTAACCTTGGAGCTGGGAGGACTGTGGGTGGAGCTGGGCACCCTGTTGACTCTCTAGCTCTGACTTCCTGTTGAACTTTGTGGTAACTTCAGGGGGAAGGATGCTAATAAACAGAATAGCCATTTTGGAACTGGACCATTATTTTCCTTCCTCACATGGGAGCCGATTGGAGCCCTGGGTTGGGGGTGTGCATTCCCACACTGAGGTGATGGTTTTTGTTTCTTTTTCCTTTGTTTCCCCAAATGAACCATTTTTCTTGTGGATTTATCTGGAGAGTTATTTTTGCCAGTCGACAGTGCTAAGGATTATTAAACCCTCATTTTACTCATCTTACGCTAGAGGATTTGTTAAATCCTCTAACAAAATGAGGCACACTCAAGTGTTACTCAGAGCTTATAGAGCAGAAACAAACTGCCACTTGCCAGTGGTTACCTGCTTCAGGGACATTCAGAACCTGACCTCAGGTGTGACTGTGCCCAAAGCCAGGTGTCTTAACCACAGTGCCATTCAGATTGATTATTAATTGTATATGAGGCCGCATCTACAAGGAAATGAAGTTATTTCAGAACATACTCAAATGCTGCTGGTTGCCCACTCAGCACTTCTTGACTTTACAGATGCCTATGATCACACCTGCATGCTGCTGCAGCAGCTGTGCTGGGTGCAGCATGAGTGTGTCCCTTCCCTACTCTCACTTCCCCTCCTTCCCTACCCCTCCCTCCCCTCTTGTCTTCCTCCTTCCTTCTTCCCTCTGTCCTCCTCCCCTCCCAGTCCCTCCTGTTCCTCCCTCAGCGTGTTCTGTAAGTGTGCTCCAATATGGTACCCGCCATGGGTGGGTGCTGAGCACTTAAATGAGGAGCTGAGTGTGTAATGTTATTTCATTTATTTTAATGTAAATTGTGACATTAGCTGCTGGCTACTGGACTGGACAGCACAGCATTAAAACATAAACATATGCCTGCTGAAATCACAGGCAGCTTTACTCTCCACACCTGCACCACCCAACTTTGCATGCGTTTCTCCTTGCTGCTTCTCTGCAGGCCCCTCTCTGGGTGGTTAGCTTGCAGGCTGCAGCAAGACCAGCAGGGCTCAGCACCCCCTCCCAGTTCTCCAGCCCAGAGACCAGGTCATGAAACCCCCAGTGGAGCCCGGGCAGTGGAGGCTTGCTGGGTAAGAAGAGTGACCTACAGGAGGACCCAACCAAGGCTGTGCAGTGACCTCGTGACTTCCGATGTCACCGTGAAATGGAGTCAGGCTTGATGTCTAAAGAGTCTATCGTATCTGGCAACACACTAAAGGATAAAAGTCTCTAGACTAAAGAAAAGCATGGTCAGGATCTGAGGAACAAACTGAATGGTTCATCTCTAGTTACATCAACGCGCCCCTTAGAGAAGCAGGAAATGCAGGTGTGACCTTGTTCTGTGTCCCTGTTGTCCTGAGCAGTGATGCTCTGAGGCAGAAGGTAAGGATGTGAAACAGAGCTGGTGGACAAAGAGTGACAGGTAAGCACTGTCAGGGCTGACTTGGCTCCCAGTTTTCTTCACTCACAGGATGAGTCCAGATTTGGCTCAATGGGAATCACCGTAGATTCTTAGCACTCAGCCCCACCTCCTATATCCCTGTCCCTCCTCATTCCATCTGCTTTCTCTCTCTCTCTCTTTCTCTCTCTCTCTCCAACACACATGCACACAGACACACATGCACAGACACACACACACACAGACACACACTGACACACAGAGATACACACAGACACAGACACATATGCACTCAAACACACACAGACATACACACATACAGACACATACACACATACATACACACGGACAGACACACACATACATACAGACACAGACACATACAGACACATATATACACATATACATAGACACACTGAGGCACATATACACTCACATACATATATATACACAGACACCCACAAACACACACACAGACACACAATTCACACTCACACAGAGACACACACAGGCACACATATACACACACACAGACACACACAAGCACACAAACCACACACACATGGATACACACTCATAGACACACAGACGTACAACTCACACACACACAGAGACACACACACGGACACACTCACACAAACATGAGGGCTTGGGGTCATAGCTGGGCTCGAGCCTTAAAGCACACGCCCTCGATCACCCTCACTGTGGACCATCCTGGATGACAGCAGCACATGCAAGTTAGCTTAATCCTGCTCTTTCCAAATTCTGATGCCTCAGCCCTGACCTGTGGCCCAGGAATAAAGGAGGCTATTGGGGAGGGCATGGCCTGATTTTAAAGAAAAGGGCACCTCACAGTTGTGATGCCTAGGACATGCTGGCGCATTGCTTGTAAGGCCCACGGCAGATTCACCCTCTGCCCTGCTTCGGGCTCTGCATCCAGAGATCTGCGAGCAGCTGCCGCGGCCTCCCTTCCTACAGCACAAAGTGCATTCTCCGTGTGAGCCCCACACAGACAATTCCAGGCTTAGTGTGAAACCGATGGAAACCGAGGAAGGAGAGGGAAGTGGCTGATAGGGTAGAGGCCTTGCTGCACTGAGAGCTCAGGGCCTCACAGGTGTGCAGCGTGCAGAATGGTGGCCATGGGGACAAAGGAGGCACATGGGTTTGGATAACACTTCCCCCAGAACAATGCCCTGGCCATCCCTGCTGCTGGAGAGGGCTGTCATCTCTGCTCACTGCCATTAGGGCCCCACAACTGCCCTGAGCCGTCGCAGCAGGCGCCTGCCCAGCAGCACTGGTGCTTCGTGTGGTGCTGACACCTCTGGCCAGGAAATAAGGGACCAGAGCCTGCAAATCCATCTCTGTCCTCGGAAGTTTAGCTGCTTTTGCCCCTTCACCTTCTCTGCATTAATCTCTGTTCCCCACTGTCACAGTAGGTGGACATTAGCAGTGACAACGGGCTGATGGTTTGGGGATGGAACGTCCCAGCTAAGTTAGGTTGTCCTGACACTGTTATTGTCACTGGAGTCAGCCCATTATGTGTCCAAAAGAGAAATGAGAAAAGGAAGAACAAAAGGGCATCTTAAAATAAATCAAGAAGATATCAAAGCTTTTGATTTTGTCTTTGTTTCTCATCCACCTCCTATGTCTTTTCAAGGAATCTGTTTGAAACAACACACATGAGCAAACATGCAGCTAACTGCGTCTTAGTGCTGAGAGCTGGGTTTTTTGAGTAAAAAAAAATGAATCAAGACCATCTCCTTTCTGACTCTGAGACAAGGAGAAGTGGTGTCCCTTGGGGACGGCCACATGGTTGGACACCATCGCTCTGACCTCTAAAGGACGTGGTCCCCCCAGGACCCACAGCCCGTGTCGGCCAGCGAGGGTGGGACTACAAATAAAAAATATTTAAAACACAATGAAAAGAAGTAGAAAGAGGAAAACCATTAAACACAGAGCCATCTGTGCCTCCGCTTATTTTCTAATACCTCACATACCACACATAGCTCAGTGCAACTGCGTTTCAGGGCACAAGGAGAAAAATAACAAAACTCAGTGTTTTATTAAGCAGATTATCCACATTGACATGAAAAAGTGGATACTGTTTTACTTTTTTTCTTTTTTTTTAAGGATAAAAACAAGTGTAAGTTTTGTTTGTGTTTTTAAGTTCCTAGGCCTTTTTCTCTGTCCAGAGGATGCTCATGGGCTGTGGACGGGGAAGCCTCCGTCGCTTTGCAGGGACCCTGCAGCATTGTCACATCACAGTCGAGACCACAAAAGGAAAAAGAGGTCAAAGATGCTGAATTGCTAGGGGACCTTTTTAAAAGAATCATTTTACAGCACATTTAAATCATAGTGCTGACAAGAAGTTTTAAATATGTGCCAGGTATCTTTTTGTTCTCTTTAAAAATAATTCCTGACTCTGTAAATGCTTCATTTGTGAGTATATTTTTAGTAATTTTAAAATTTTAGGCCTGTTTTTTCCTCCATTATCGCAGGGTTTGGAAATAAGAAATTCAGTGCATCCATATAGGTGGAACAGAGACAGACTATTGTTTCCTTATATAAACTCCTGTTATCAACACTTTTAGCAGAATATGATTACAGAGGCACTGGGTACGTTTTGTAATTATGAGTTTATTTCATGGGATGTGAGGTTTTGTGGAATTTTCACAAAACATTTTCACACTCTTACCCTTAATTAAAGTTAATTTTTCTAGGAAAGTTTATGCAGAAGCACGTGGTTCTATGTAAGTAGACGCTTGTGTTGTGCAAACAATCATGACCTTCATTCAAAAGCAATCCTTGACCTTCTTCTACAATTACCAGGCAAATAAAATAAAATAAACATTGCCAATACACTAGGAAATGTGTGTTTATCTGGAAGCCAGTGGAACTAAGAGGTCATATGTTTCAAGTTTAGTTCTACAGTTTTAGGAGCCCTGGTCTCAAGTTGTCCAGCATCACTCCTTAGAAGCCCGTAGGCACTACGGTGAACATAACGCCTGTCTGTTTACACACGAACCTTCCCAAAATGATGTGCAGAGAAGCATACTGAGTGTCCTCGGATGGGTTTCTTCCTCCTTACTCAAGGGGCTCACAATGTGACCCAAGTCTGTGTCAAATAATCTCTTTCAAGGAAGATACTGTTGATGACCACATGCTCACACACTTACTGACTGTGTTATTGGTATCTTCCTTCCTGGGTTCAAAGGCAGTAGCTGTCATCACTACTGGCTTCATGCTTCTGTGTCACATGCTGTTTGAAACCTAGGCTCCACGTGAGCCATGTCTCTGGCTACTAGGAGATCATTAACACACTGATTCTTCAAATGCCACACTCATACTACCTTGCAGTTCTAAGTTGTGGATTCTGTGTCATAATGATGTTTTCTTCTTTCTTTCTAGGAATAGTTTTCATGACTAAACTTATTAAAACAAATTAATAGAAAGCTAACAGGCCACCACTTCCCACTCTTAAGCTGGAGAAAACATTTCTTCATAGATATTTGCGTCCTCATCCACAGGCTCAAGCCTCCAGAATCAATAGCTGCTTGAGAAGAACCTGTCTCATATGAAAAGAACACGAGCCATTGATGTTGTTCAGCAGGCCAGTGTCCTCTGCAAAATAGTTTCTTTTCACATCCTGTTCTGAGGAATTATGCAAATATCATATTTGAACGTTTAGCAATAGAATTACCATATGATGCAGCAATCTCTCTCCTGGGTATCTACCCAAAAAATCTGAAAACATTTATCCATAAAGCTATATGTACTCTGATGTTTATTGCAGCTTTATTTGTGGTGGCCAAGACATGGAAACAACCAAAGTGTCCTTCGATAGATGAATGGATAAAGAAGATGTGGTATATACACAACGGAATACTATTCTGCCATAAGAAAAGATGAAATAGTACCATTGCAACAACATGGATGGATCTTGAGATTATTATGCTGAGTGCAGTAAGTCAGACAGAAAAAGTAGAAAACCATAACATCACTCATATGTGGGATATAAAATTGAAAGCAACAAAAGAACAAGACAAACAAACTAACAAACAAAAACTCACAGACACAGACAATAGTTTAGTGGTTACCAGAGGGTAAGGGAGGGGGAGATGGTAGAAGAGGATAAAGGATTCAAATATGCAGTAATGGAAGGAGAACTGACTCTGGGTGGTGAGCACATAATGGTGATGTATAGATGATGTATTATAGAATTGTACACTCGAAACTTAAGTAGTTTTACTAACCATTTTCACTCCAATAAATTTAATTTTTAAAAAAATGCTTAGTGTCTCTTAAGTGACAAGAAGTTTCACTCCCTTCCTTCAACTGCTGTATGCCAGCTGCCCAGGGTTAACTTAAACCACCTATGTATTCTGACCATAACAAAGTAAAGAGGAATAATGACTTCTGCTTCTCAGAATATCAGCTTTTTATTTAATATGCTTCCCCAAAAGAGTGGTGATAATCTGACTTGTGTTCCACTTTGATGTCACTATCTTTATCAAGATGAAGGCCATCGCCACAGGTGAAAGAAATGAACCAGCACCACCAGGTCTATTGGCAGGGCAGCAAGTGGCAGAGATTCTGCAAGAAGCCACGTCATCAGTTATGGCAGGACGCTGGGCTTTTGCTAACTTTAGAATCCCTGTAAGTGTATTGAGGTTCGAGTACCATTAACTCTTGGCAAAATTCTCCTTCCTAATTCAAAGAACAAAGGATTACTAAAGCTCATAAAAAGGCTTCTCAGATTTCAAATAGCTTTTAAAAACATTTAATGAGTTAAGAGTAATTGAATCAGAAACATATGGATTAAATTTTCCTTGAAATTCACAAGGGTTTAATACTAAGGGAGAAGCCATTGAGCAGAACTCCCAAAGACAAGCCAATTCCAATTTTTTAAGACTAACTAGTAATGCTCTGTAACCTTTCATCTTCACCCACTTTTCTTTGTTTAAAGAGTTTTGTGGTTTGGGTGGCATTGTTTTGATTATAATTTGTACCAATAGACAATACATCTGTCAATGGAAGAATTCATCTGCTGTTTATATCTTCATGGACTTGACCTACTCACTTACCTGTATATCACTTAGCTGAGAAATAACCTCATCCATCTAGAACTGTGTTTTCCCACCCGTTTAGCCAATGTGAACCTTTTTGCAAAGCCAACCACAGGGATGTTCACCATGTAGCTGGGTGAGGGGCAGGCAGAAACCTGGGGTCTGGTTCCTGTCTGTGCTGCTCTTTGGCACTTGTGTGGGATCATGCACACTGGTGACAAATCTGTGCCCTTGCAGGTAGCCAAGAATGGGGACGTACACAACACTAAAGGGACAGGCGTTCCCAGGGAGCCAGAATGGACATTGTAGAATCCATGAAACTGCTGGAAAATATCTTGATCAGGACCTTCATATTCTTACTTTGCAAATAATTCTAGCAGGCTTTGATAGTCTTCATATCTAAAGGATGAGATTGACAGTGACAAATTTGGAGACCTATAATGATAGGAAAGATAGATGGGATGCAAAGAGGAAAATACAAACTCTAGACAATTTTTGAAAGGTTCAGGAAACCTGTCCTTTTGGCTTGGGAGGAATAGCATAACATGGCCTACTCTCTAAACGGACTTTCAGAGTCTCAGCACAGAGAATGCACTGTGATAACTGGCCAGCAAAATTAAAGCCTCAGTTGTAATGCACACTTTACCTTCAGAAATACTCTAGAGCTGATGGGCATTTCGGTTGTTTCTATGTCGTGGCTATTGTGTATAGTGCTGCAATAAACATAGGGGTGCATAAATATTTTTGAATTAGAGTTTTGGATTTCTCTGGATAGATACCTAGGTAGACGACTGGATTAAGAAACTGTGGTACATTTATACAATGGAGTATTATGCAGACATAAAGAAGAATGAAATCTTACCATTTGCAACAACATTGATGGACCTAGAGAACATTATGTTAAGTGAAATAAGCCAGACAGAGAAAGACAAATACCATATGATCTCACTTATATGTGGAATCTAAAGAAAAGAATAAATGAATGAACTAATCAGAAACAGTCTCAGAGACATAGAGGAAAAACTGAGGGTTGCGAGATGGCTGGGCTGGGGGTAAGGGGGAAGGTGAGGGGATTAGAAAGCACAGTCGGTAACCACAGGATTGCCACAGGGATATGAAAGTCAGTTTGGGGAATGTAATCAATACTATTGTAAAGACTTTGTCGGCTATCCAATGGACACTTGTTTTACTAGGGAGACCACTTCAGGGATGATGTAGATGCCTGATCACTGCACTGTACACATGAAGCTGAACAATAATGAATGTCAACTACAATTTTATATATATATGGTTACAAGAAGTGGAGTACAGCATTAGGAATAGGGACAGTGGAAATGTAATGGGATGTCAGAGGGGTAGTAGATGGGGGGAGGGAGTTATCACTGTGTGAGGGATATAAATGATAAATGTTTAACTATTACATTGTTTTGTACACCTGAAACTAATAAAAAAAAAGAAAAAAGAAATACTCTAGAGCTGGAGAGTTGGTGTTGCTGGTGCCGTGGTATCATCTATATTCAAGGTGTACAGAATGTAGCAAGAACTCTGCTGGATTCAAAGGAATCCTAAATATGCAACGATACTATCCGTGCTGTTGCTGTTGGTCCCCCCACCACTCCTGACGTTCTGTGCAAATTTCTTCTCGAGCTTAGTTCCTACAAAATAGCCAGGAGGCCAAACCCCAGGAGTAACAGGACCTGGGTGTCTGCAGTATGACCAGGTTTTAAGAGCCAGTTGCTGAGGGTGGTGTTCATGCCAGACCTGGGTGACCCATAGACAGAACACAGAGGCCAGCTACATCTGTGTTTTCAGACGCAGTGGGCTCTCTTTGGAAATGTGGCAGCAATGTGTTGGGCGTAGTCCTAGCTGGAGGCAGATGTAAGAGTCGGAGTAACATAGAAAATGTGGCTCCAGAAAGAAATACCAAATTCCCTCAGGGGAAAAATAGGTTGCATTATCTTGGTGCACAGTCAAATCTAGGTGGAGCCTCCACAGAGCTGTGGAAATTACTAACAGCAACATTTTGGACTTTGACAGATTGAACCTCAGAACATAAAAATACAGCCCATGCCTTCCTTTGTGACTCCATGAGATAGGATTCCTGTTGGCAAAAATCAAAACAAAACAACAACAACAACAAAACACTAAAACAATAGTTGGGATTTCTTTATTTAAAGATGTGTGGAAATGAGCTTCCCAGAGCTTAGATGGAGAATTGCCAATGAGTATCACCAAGGAAAGCCTTCCACATTAGAGACCAGTTTCAAGGCATGGAACGTTCTGAAAGTAATTCACTCAGGGTTTGACCTTTTACAACCACTGAAAATTGACCCCAAACAAAATCTCAAAACCCAGCTGGGGGAAAAAATTGGAAAAAACAAATATAAGGGCACAAATGTAAAAATAATGCAAAGGGGATACATTACTTGTCCAAAAGTCATCTTATAGCAGAAATAGTTATTTCTATGGATTTGAAGGTTTTTCCAAAATAACTGTTGCAAATTTAATGTCACTATCTCATTCCCTTAATACCTCAACACCTGTCAAAAAACCCTGCTAGCACCCACCTGAGTTCAACAAAGACCTCCCTCTCCTGGAAGCACAGCTGAGACCTGATCTGGTTTGAACATCTGTGAGGACAGTGCTGCCAGGTGTCTGAGCGCTGGCACCCTCAGGCATGTCATGACTGCCTGGGTGCCCTGAAGTCCCCTGGCCTGTGGGGGAGCACCTTCTGGGGCTTGAAGAAGGAGACTCTCCACCTTTCAGAGAGCGTGGGGTAAAAAACATGTTTTGTTTTTTTCCTCTACATTGTACCTTCAGTTTGGCAATAGTAGGAGAAAAACTGTGATTTTGATGTTTAAAAAAAGGTTGATTTGTGACTCATGCAATATAAAAGAAGGAATGCTTAAGAAAATGGTTTTGAAGACATGATGTACTGATATGTTTAACTACCGTGGGTAAATTGAGCAGGAGGTCTTGTGGCATTAAAGGAGAATTTTATTTCTTTTTCCCTGGTTTTCAATTTTAACAAGATCCAGAGCAAAACACCACATACTCATAGTAGGTTTACATGTGAGCTGCTGGCAGTTCTTTCTCCCATGGTCTTGTATTGTTAATAATTAGGGTTTTCTTTTGTTTTGTTTCTTTTATTTTTTAACATCCAACACACTACATCTTTGGGAACAAAATGCCATACTTCAAGAAAATTTTCAAATGAAAAAATACATGTACTTTTTAAAAATAGTGTCCAGCTAAATCTCTGCATAACAGAAAAATTCATGCTGTGATATTATGGAAGTTTCAATAATTTTTTTATGCAGAAACAAGAGAATGGTATGCTAAGTAAAGCACTTGGGTAAAAGTCAGAATGAGAGCTAGAGCAAGGAGGGAGGCTGTCTCTCCTGTGACGAGCAGAGATGGAACAGACCGAAGACAGCTATTTTCTGACTGTTGGAAATAGTCTAGCCTCTGGGTACAAACCCATCCGGTATACACTGGGGCTCCGTTTGCACACTGTTTGCAGGCTCTACCCACACTGGAAAATCATTTAGCCTTACTGGAGGCAGAGCCAGAGTGCGTGTGTGCATTTGTACTAAAGAAATGTGTGCTCATATTTAAACATAAGATAATACCAAGTGCTTAAAACTGAGAGTAAGGGTGCCCTCATCCCCTCCTGCATACCCGCCGGCTCTGAACCTGAAGGGGCACAGTTGTTGGTCCTTGTTGGCAGTTTCTTCTAGCGCTCACCTCTACATCTCTAAAATTACAGGTTTTTTATCCCTCATTCTCATGACTCAATTTTACCCATTACCTATTTGCTTGGTATGAGGGCAGACAAAGGTTTAACTCACCTAAACTCCCAATAAAATGCTAGTTGTATTTTAATTCCTCCGTTGGTCACCCTTGTGACTTCAGATCACACTTCCTTGCCTTTTTCTCTTGATCGTCCTCAGGTTCTCTGCGATGAGTCTCAGCAACCACTCACACTTCTGGCAACTGAATGGTGGCCCATGCTACACCTCTGGTGATTGGTGATGAGCACGTCAACAGTGAGTCCCAGGTGGTCCCTCCAGGCTCCCGCTTTCTGAATCACAGAGTCCCTGAATACATGCACATTAGACTCTCATGTGCAGAGCTACCTCCCATCAGTATGCTTGTGAGAGGAATGAATTGACTTGTCAGATGACAAGCAGCAGCCTCACCTCACAGCCATGTCTCCATCTGGACAACCAGGTACCTCGCTGAGCACCTGGGTGTCCCACCCACAAGGAAGAGATGCCAAGAACAGTTAGAAACCTCACACCTTCCCCTTCTCTGGAGTCACGTAGTCACCTTAGAGTATCTTTCTTTTTTTGTTATTATTAGTTTCAGATGTACAAAACAATGTAATAGTTAGACATTGCCACCCTTCACAAAGTGATAACCCCCCACCCCTAATCTACTACCCCTCTGACATCACATACAGCTGTTACAATTCCACTGACTCTATTCCCTACACTGTACTCCAAGAGTATCTTTATAGAATTCTTCACTTCAGAAAATTCCTACTTATATTCTGGGGAAAAAATATTAAAAAGATGTCTGTCCACCAGTTTTCTGCGGAGTTTGACTCATTTTAACTAATCACAAGTCACATTCCTCTTCCCATGGCAGCTTTATTGGAAAACAGTATTATGCACTTTCATCCTCATGGTCTCTAGCTCTTTAACCATGAATCACTTGGAAATAATTCATTCTGCCTTAATTATCCTTGTCACTGTCCTCTGAACATATCGATGTGTCCATATCCTCATCAACGTGTGTGTTATAAAGTATTGTCTAGACAAAATGCTGCCGTTAATGAGTTGTGTGGCCTTGGGCATGTCACTTAAGCTCTTTGGGCCATATATACACATAGTTTTTTAATGTCCAAAAGCAACACATAAATTTGGAGAACTCTAGAATCTTAAACAAATCCCACAGCTGAAAATCCCACGTCTTTCCAAATGCACAAACCCTTTCCCAGTGGCCCTGGGATGTCTCATTTAGTGCCTGAGCTGACGTAGTAATAAGGAACTGAAAAAATTCTTCAACTGTGGTCTGCGCTGACTGGAGAGCACTCCTCATCATGACATTGTTATTCTATTTGCAAACCTGAGTTCACATTATACGTGTATGTATTTTGGCTCATTTTATACTTGTGGTCACAGGATCTCATGCGAGTCACGCACACACTCAGAGCCTTTCTACCACACTGTGAACTTAATTTTCTCCCAATACAACTGCTTGAGTTTTGTTTTCTAAATTGTGTTTCTTTTATTGTTGTTTTCCTGGTCAAACAAGTAATTCCGATTCTTTGTGAGAAAAAAATCTGAAAGGTACAAATATGAAGTTAAAATGAACGGTATTCCCGACCCAGAATGCACCACTCTTACACTCTGTTGAGTATCACTTCAAATTTGTCTCCTCTGTGTGAGTGTGTCTGTCTGTGTGTCTGTGTGTCTGTGTGTCTGCCAAAGCACATGGGTTCACACGCACACCCCTCCTATCCCTCCCCCCAAGATTATGACACATTTGGTTGCAGGTAGGAGAAAAGCCCACTTAAGCCAACTGACCTAAAAGAGGAAGGGGACTGTGAGTCTTTCTGGGTCTAAGTCCCGAGGTGAGGAGGCTCAGAGCTGAGGTGCAGCAATGTCATGCAGGGCCAGCCTGTGTTGTCTCTCCACTCTGGCTTCCATGGTGTCAGCTTCACCAAGGGTGTCCCCATCTCTTAGGATGTCAGGATGGGTCCCAAGCACTAATGGGGACAGATCTGTGCATATCCATAACCAAGCAGTGAGACTCAGAGCCATTTCTGGGATTTCTCTGAGGACGGCAAAAAATTATCATTACTACAAGTTTCCAGGAAACATGTTCTCTCCTCTGACTGGCCTGAAAGACCTCCTTGTCCACTCCAATCACTCAGCTGGGTGTCGGGGTCACACTGATCCGTTTGCTAAGGGCCAGAGGTGGACTTAGCTTCTCCCAGACTCATAGGCTTGAGTGAAGAAAGGATAAATATCTGCACAAAATTTACCAAAGGAAGTAAAATGTGTGTGTGTGTGTGTGTGTGTGTGTGTGTGTGGACACACATATATATACCTTTTATTTAGATAGGTATATAGGTGAATGAATGGATAGATGCTTAGATCAGTAGAAGATGTATAGAATTGATAAATCTTAGTAGATGATAGATAGATAGATAGATAGATAGATAGATAGATAGATAGATAGATAGATAGATAGATAGATAGATAGATAGATAGATAGATAGATAGATAGATAGATAATAGACAGATGACAGATAGATAGATGATAGATGGAAGATAGGTGATAGATCAATGACAAATAGGATCAAATTAAACATGTTTTATAATCTGTTGTTCAGAAACCATATCCCACAAACATTGACATGTCAATTCTCAGGTTCTTATATCACTTTAAATGGATAAATAATATCCCAATATGATCATGACTAATGATTTTAATTGGCCCCTTATTATTGAACAACTAGGATTCCTCAGTTCGTTCTGGTGTATGGATGATGCTGACGTGACATATCTGTGCATTAGGGTGCAGCCACTGCTCATCTCCTTTGATGAATTTCTGTAACCGATCTCTGAGTGGCTGCGCCTATTGCTCGTCCCCATTCTCCAGCCCATGCACGTCCATGCAGTCAGAAGGAAGTGCTAAATGAAATGATGGCTTTTTAAAGCAACCCTATTCCTTTTGGAATGTTGTTCACAGTTTTTTATAAAAATAAATATCCAGTTATTGCTTTCCATGTTTAGAAGGAATGTCATCATCATCCCCACCATTGTTTTCTACAGCATTTTAGTAATTCTTAATACTCAGTGGTTGTCATATATTTATGTAGTCTTTGTCAATCAGTTAGAAAGGCACATTAGTGACACTGGTTAGTGGAACATGGGACAGACAGGTGGGTGGGTGGGGATTCAGGGGAGGAGGCCCTAACCTCAAATGCCCCCACATGCTGAAAGACAGAAGTAATACTGACAGAGTGCCTAGGTAGGTGTTCTCAAAGCTATACACGTGACTCATTTATTCCTCCCGACAGCCCTGTGGAGTAGCTACCGTGTTTCCCCGAAAATAAGACCTAGCTGGACCATCAGCTCTAATGTGTCTTTTGGAGCAAAAATTAATATAAGACCTGGTCTATTAATTTTGCTCCAAAAAACGCATTAGAGCTGATGGTCCAGCTAGGTCTTATTTTCGGGGAAACAAGGTACTATCACCATCTTATTTTACAGACTGGAAAAGCAGAGGCTTGGAAAATTTAAGTCACGTAACTCAGATCACACAAGAATTCAGTCAAGTCAAGTCAGTCGGGCTCCAGACACCCTGTTTGAACCACCACATGCCACCTCTTACCAATGCGTGGATCCACATACCCTGCAGAACCCCAGGCTCCCTCTCACATTGCAAGGGTGGGGTCAAGGTAAAAGGATGTTACTGAAACTTCTTCAGCTCTACCATCATGGCTTCTTCATTGTTTTACTCTCAGAAAGATTCTCACTGCACGTTATAAAAATCCCCAGAGGGTGAATTTGTCAGGTCGAATTATTTACGCCTAATGGAGGACCATGATGACAAGAGCAATTCTAGGATGTGGTGCATTCAGTAGATGGCCTGTGCATGGCATGACACTGGAATCTTTCACACTACAGTGATAGAATATTCTCAATAATATATTTCCATGTGAGGAAAAGGACAATTATCTGAGAGCAGATGGTCTACCAAGTAAGTTGTCTATACTGAGCCAGCATGTCTCACATGGGGGACGAAGCTCCTGACCGCTATGAAGAACCCACCATTTCCCAAGGATCATCCCCAGAGGAAATCTCACTTTGATAAAGATTCCCACCTGCGTATGAGGTCTGACAATGAAGTTCGTGAACTCATTCTAGAACAAGTGCTACATCCCTCATTGCTGAATAGCACTGTGGTCACCTTTGAAATACTCCCCTTGGGAAGCTATGCACCGACACCAGCACCTATCCACTCTTCAAAGCAATTTTGGAACTCTTTATCTGGAATGGCCATCAGAGCTGCTGTCGTATTACCCTTGATGTCCTGAATGTCATGGAAATATCTTCCTTTCAATATTTCCTTTATCTTCAGGTAAAGAAAGAAGTCATTGGGGGCCAGATCAGGTGAGTAGGGAGGGTGTTCCAATACAGTTATTTGTTTACTGGCTAAAAACTCCCTCACAGACAGTGCCGTGTGAGCTGGTGCATTGTCCTGATGCAAGAGCTCCTTCGGGACCATTTTTGCACACACCTTTCTCATGCCAAGATTTTCATTTAAGATTTTTCTGTTTCTCTATCAGTGTTTATTTGGTCTGCTATGCTTCTCACAGTCAGCCGACGATTTTGATGCAGAATTCAACGAATGTTTGCAATGTTTTCATCAGTTCTGCTCCTTACTGGCCGCCCTGTCCTCTCTTCACCAGTGACACATTCTCTCCCCTCAGAAAACGTTTAATCCATTTTTACTCTGCTGTTTTCTTCATGGCATTAACTCCATAAACTTGGACTAACATGTCCCTGATTTCACTTCCACTCTTGCCAGGTTTAACAAGAAATTTAATGTTTGTTCGTTGCTCTAATTCAAGCTCAGACATTCTCATGACGGCACACAAAATCACACAACAATAATGAACATCACTCAACAAGACACCGCCACATGTTGACATGAACACAGCTGTGAGACACTGATATACCAAGGTTATGAAACCTTACCGAGCTGTTTACACAGTGCTGCCAATGTAAGCAAACAGTGGCGAGTTCACGAATTAAATTGTCAGACCTCGAATTCCATCTGCCTCTTCTTATGTGGGCCCTACTTCAGCTCCACTAGTGACAGGAAGCGCCAGACCTTCTAACAGGTGACATGACATATGACAATCATCCCAGTAGCTTGGCTCAGTTGAGATTCCTAACCTCTTGATGGCACATTTGTCATTACTCGGTTAAATTTTTTTTTAAATTTAATTTTATTAAATTTATTGGGGTGACAATTGTTAGTAAAATTACATAGATTTCAGGTGTACAATTCTGTAATACATCATCTATAAATCCCATTGTGTGTTCATCACCCAGAGTCAGTTCTCCTTCCATCACCATATATTCGATCCCCCTTACCCTCATCTCCCACGCCCCATCCCCCGCCCCCGTTACCCTCTGGCAACCACTAAACTATTGTCTGTGTCTATGAGTTTCTGTTTCTCATTTGTTTGTCTTGTTTTTTTTGTTGTTGTTTTTGGTTTATATACCACATATCAGTGAAATCACATGGTTCTCTGCTTTTTCTGTCTGACTTGTTTCGCTCAGCATTACTCTCTCAAGATCCATCCATGTTGTCACAAATGTTCCTATATCATCTTTTCTTACTGCCAAATAGTATTCCATTGTGTATATATACCACAGCTTCTTTATCCATTCATCTATCGAAGGACATTTTGGTTGTTTCCATGTCTTGGCCACCGTAAACAAAGCTGCAATGAACATTGGAGCACACGTGTCTTTATCTCTAAATGTTTTCAGATTTTTTGGGTAGATACCCAGAAGAGGGATTGCTGGGTCATATGGCAATTCTATTCGTAATTCTTTGAGAAACCTCCACACTGCCTTCCATAACGGCTGCACCAGTCTGCATTCCCACCAACAGTGTATGAGGGTTCCTTTTTCTCCACAGCCTCTCCAACACTTGTTATTGTTTGTCTTGTTGATGATAGCCATTCTGACTGGGGTGAGGTGATATCTCATTGTGGTTTTGATTTGCATTTCTCTGATGATTAGTGATGTTGAGCACTTTTTCATATGTCTATTTGCCATTTGTATGTCCTCTTTGGAGAAATGTCTCTTCAAGTCCTCTGCCCATTTTTCAATTGGGTTGTTTGTTTTTTTGTTGTTGAGTTGCATGAGTTCCTTGTATATTCTGGATACTAGCCCCTTATCGGAGGCACTGTTTGCAAAAATCTTCTCCCATTCAGTTGGTGGCCTCTTTATTTTGTCAATGGTTTCTTTTGCTGTGCAGAAGCTTTTAAGTTTCATATAGTCCCATTCGTTTATTTTAGCTTTTACTTCCATTGCCTTTGGAGTCAAGTTCATAAAATGCTCTTTGAACCCAAGGTCCATAAGTTTAGTACCTATGTTTTCTTCTATGCAGTTTATTGTGTCAGGTCTTATGCTTAAGTCTTTGATCCATTTTGAATTAACTTTGGTACATGGTGACAAATAGCAGTCCAGTTTCATTCTTTTGCACGTGGCTATCCAATTCTCCCAGCACCATTTATTGAAGAGGCTGTCTTTGCTCCATTGTATGTTTTAGCTTCTTTGTCAAAAATTATCTGTCCATATTTATGTGGTTTTATTTCTGGGTTCTCAATTCTATTCCATTGGTCTATGTGTCTGTTTTTCTGCCAATACCATGCTGTTTTGATGATTGTAGCCCTGTAGTACAAGCCAAAGTCAGGAAGTGTGATACCTCCATTATTGTTCTTTTTTCTTCAGATTGCTTTGGCTATTCAGGGTCTTTTGTGGTTCCAAACAAATCTGATGATTTTTTCGTTCTATTTCTTTAAAAATTGACATTGGGATTTTGAAGGGGATTGCATTAAATCTGTATATTGCTTTGGGTAATATGGCCATTTTAACTATGCTGATTCTTCCAATCCATGAGCACGGAATGTCTTTCCATTTCTTTGTGTCTTCTTCAATGTCTTTTAAAAATGTCTTGTAGTTTTCAGCATGTAGGTCTTTCACATCCTTGGTTAAGTTTATTCCTAGGTTATTTTATTCTTTTTGCTGCAATTTCAAAAGGAATTGTCTTTTTTATTTTTTTTTCTGAGATTTCATTGTTAGTATATAGGAATGCACTGGACTTTTGCGCGTTGATTTTGTAGCCAGCCACTTTACTGTATTCGTTGATTGTTTCTAATAGCTTTTTGGTGGAGTCTTTAGGGTTTTCTATATATAGCATCATGTCGTCTGCAAAGAGTGATAATTTAACTTCTTCATTCCCAATTTGGATGCCTTTTATTTCTTTCTCTTGCCTGATTGCTCTGGCAAGGACTTCCAACACTATGTTGAAAAGCAGAGGTGATAGGGGACATCCCTGTCGTGTTCCTGAACGTAGAGCAAAGGGCTTCAGTTTTTCTCCATTAATTATGAGATTAGCAGAGGGCTTGTCATATATGGCCTTTATTATGTTAAGGTATTTTCCTTCTATACCCATTTTATTAAGTGTTTTAATCATAAATGGATGTTGTATCTTGTCAAATGCTTTTTCTGCATCAATTGATATAATCATATGATTTTTGTCCTTTATTTTGTTTATGTGATGTATCACATTGATGGATTTGCGGATGTTCAACCATCCTTGTGCCCTGGAGAGAACCCCACTTGGTCGTGATGAATAATCTTTTTAATGCATTGTTGTATTCGATTTGCTAGAATTTTATTTAGGATTTTTGCATCGGTATTCATTAGAGATATTGGTCTGTAGTTTTCTTTTTTTTGTGCTGTCCTTACCAGGTTTTGGTATCAGGGTAATGTTGGCCTCATAAAATGAGTTAGGGAGTACTGTCTCTTCTTCAATTTTTTGGAAGAGTTTGTGCAGAATTGGTATTAGATCCTCTTTGAAGGTTTGGTAGAATTCACTAGTGAAGCCATCTGGTCCCGGACTTTTGCTTTTGGGAAGGTTTTGGATGACTGATTCAATTTCGTTACTGGTGATCGGTCTGTTTAGATTTTCCAGTTCTTCATGGTTCAGCCTTGGAAGGCTATATGTTTCTAAGAACTTGTCCATTTCTTCTAGGTTGTTGAATTTGGTGGCATATAGTCCTTCATAGTATTCTTGGATGATCCTTTGTATTTCTGTGGTGTCCGTGATAACTTCCCCTTTTACGTTTCTGATTTTGTTAATCAGTGTCTTCTCTCTTTTATCTTAGTAAGTCTAGCCAAGGGTTTGTCAATTTTGTTAATCTTTTCAAAAACCAGCTCTTTGTCATATTAATTTTTTCTATTGTCTTTTGTTCTCTATTTCATTTAGTTCTGCTCTAATTTTTGTTATTTCCTTTCTTCTGCTGACCTTGGGTTTTACTTGTTCTTCTTTTTCTAGTTCTTTAAGGTGTAACATGAGGTTATTTATTTGGGAGTTTTCTTGTTTCTTGAGATAGGCCTGTAATGAGATAAATTTCCCTCTTAAAACTGCTTTCGCTGCATCCCAAAAATTTTGGTAGGATGTATTTTCATTGTCATTTGTTTCAATGTATCTTTTGATCTCTCCTCTAATTTCTTCTTTGACCCAGTCCTTCTTTAAAAGTATGTTGTTTAGTCTCCATGTATTTGTGTTTTTCCGCTTTCTTTTTACAGTTGATATCCAATTTCAAAGCCTTGTGATCAGAGAATATGCATGGTATGATTTCAATCTTCTTAAATTTGTTGAGACTGATTTTATGTCCCAATATATGGTCTATCCTTGAGAATGTTCCATGTACACTAGAAAAGAATGTGTAGTCTGATGTTTTAGGATGAAGTGCTCTATAAATGTCAATTATGTCCATTTCATCTAATGTGTCATTTAGGGCTACTATTTCGTTATTTATTTTCTGTTTGGATGATCTATCCATAGCTGTCAATGATGTATTTAAGTCCCCTAGTATAATTGTGTTTTGGTCAATTTCTCCCTTTAGTTCTGTTAGTAGTTGCTTGGTGTATTTCGGTGCTGCCTGATTGGAGGCATAAATATTGATGACTGTTATGTCTTCTTGTTGTATAGTCCCACTTTACCATTATGAAATGTTCATCTTTGTCTCTTGTTATCTTTTTCACCTTGAAATCTGTTTCATCTGATATCATTATGGCTACACCTGATTTTCTCTGGGTACCATTTGCTTGGAGTGTCAATTTCCACCCTTTCACTTTGAGTCTATGCTTGTCCTTGTAGCTGAGATGTGTCTCTTGGAGACAGCATATGGTTGGGTTTAGTTTTTTGATCCAATCTGCTACTCTGTGCCTTTTTATTGGTGAGTTCAGTCCATTTACATTTAGAGTAATTATTGATATGTGAGGATTTCCTGTCATTCTATCCTTAGTTTTCTGGTAAGGTTGTGTCTCCATTGTTTCTTTGCCTTTTTGTTGTTGTCTATTATTTCTGTGTGGTGGTATTCTATGATGTTTCCTCTGTTTCTTTTTTATTTCAGTATGTATTTCAATTCTGGATTTATTTTGAGTGGTTACCCTTAAGTTTATGTAAAAGAAAGTTTGATATTTAGAGTATTCCATTTTCTTCAGCACGCTTACTTTCTCCATTCCCATATTCCGTTCAGGCCTTTACTCTCCCCTTTTTGAGTTTTGTTTGCCACAAATTGTCCCTGTTGATGGTGGTCGAATAGCCTCCTTTAGTATTTCTTGTAGTGCAGGTCGTGTATTAGAAAATTCCCTCAGCTTCTGTATGTCTGGAAAGGTGCTGTTTCCTCCTTCATATCTAAAGGATATCTTTGCTGGATATATTATTCTTGGCTCATGGTTTCTCTCTTTCAATAGTTTGAATATTTGGTTCCACTCCCTCCTGGCTTGTAGAGTTTCTGCTGAAAAATCTGATGATAATCTAATGGGCTTTCCTTTGTAAGTTACCGTCTTCTTTTCCCTGGCTGCCTTGAGGATTCTTTCTTTGTCGTTGATTTTAGACATCTTCAATACAATGTGCCTTGGAGAAGGTCTGTTGGAATTGAGGTAACTAGGTGTTCTATTTGCTTCTTGGATTCGAGGGTCCAGTTCTGTCCACAAATTTGGGAAGTTCTCATCGACAATTTGTTTGAATATATTCTCTGTTCCCTTCTCTCTTTCTTCTCCTTCTGGTGTGCCCATTATTCTTATATTGCTCTTTCTGATGGAGTCAGAAAGTTCTTGTAGAGTTCTTTCATTTCTTTTAAGTCTCAAGTCTCTTTCTTCTTCAATTTGTGTCATTTTCAGGTTTCTATCTTCGATGTCACTGATTCTTTGCTCCATCTGGTCAACTCTACTACCTAAGCTGGTTATTTCATTCTTAATTTCTTCTATTGAGTTCTTAATCTCCAGAAATTCTATTTGGTTCTTTTTTAAGATTTCAATCTCTTTCGTAAAATGTTCATGCTGTTCTTTGATTGAGTTTCTGAGTTCCTTTAACTGCCTATCTGTGTTTTCTTGTATCTCGTTGGCGTTTTTCAGAACTGCAATCTTGAATTCTCTGTCATTTAAGTCACATATTTCTGTATCTTTAAGTGCCTTCTCTGGAGATTTTTCACTTTCTTTCTGAGCTATCTTGTTGCCTTGGTTATTCATGGCGATTACTGGTTTACTATTTCTCTTCCTAGACATCTACAGGAGTGACTTCTGCAACAGGTTGATAGAAAGCGGTCTTTCTTTTGTTTGCCAGTACTTGTTGGTAGAATGTTTTATTATTTCTCCAACTGCAACTTATTTTTCTTCTCCCACACAGTAGTGCTATGTTTTCTCTGCACTATTCCAACTTCTCACACAATGGGGGGATTCCCTGGGAGACGGGCCTCTCCTCTGTTAATAGTTCATCTAGGTCACAGGTCGCAGTGTCCCGGTGGGCATGCGGAGAGCTTTTGATGTTCCAAAGCTCTTCCAGCTCCTGATTCAGAGCCCGTATGTTTCAGCAGTTCTGTTTACTCCTGCAAGGATCCGCCCAGATAGGTGGGGTCAGGGGCGGGGTGAGTTGTGAGAGGTGGCCCAGAGCAATGGCCACGACCACCACCACAGCCGGTCCTGCTTCCACAGCTCCCTCCCCTCTGCCAGAACTAGTTGGGCTGTGAATTTGTGGTTGCAGTCCACAGTTCTCAAAACAGCAAATTTTCTGTTGTTTTGATCTGACACTGCTACTGTTTCGCTTCTAGCACCGGGCAGGTGGGGGCGGGGCGAGCTCTGGGAGGGGTAGGGAGGGGGCGGCCAGTCTCAGTGCCTAAGGCTCCGTTCTCTGCTCAGCAGTGCGGGCTTAAACCACCGTTTTCAGCCTTTTTCCCTCAGTCTTTTCTCCGAGGTCTCTGCCGTGAGCGTTGGGTTCAGCCGTGTTATATGCTGTCCCCTCAGCCCTGTGGAGCCCAGGCGGAGCCCTAGCAGTCCGAGTTCTTCCCTCTCCCGCAGCTGCGGTAGTTCCGGGAAGCAGTGAGCTCGGCGCACTGAGCTGGGTCTGCGTCCTGCGCCCGCGCGACTCCGTCCCCGCACTTCTCCCTTCCCTCCACCCTCCACTCGCGTGAATCTCCCACCTGTAGGTGATTTCAGTCGGTAGTGGGCCTCTTCGTGTTGCCTGTCTGCTGTGCAGGGAGTCCTTTGTGGAGTTTTTGTTGTTCGATTCTTTGTAAATTCCAGGGGAGCTTTACAGAGGCTCACCTCACTCCGCCATTTTTCCGGAAGTCCTACTCGGTTAAATTTTTTTTTTTTTTTATTGTTTTTATTAAATTTATTGGGGTGACAATTGTTAGTAAAATTACATAGATTTCAGGTGTACAATTCTGTATTACATCATCTATATATCCCATTGTGTGTTCATCCCCCAGAGTCAGTTCTCCTTCCATCACCATATATTCGATCCCCCTTACCCTCATCTCCCACCCCCACCCCCGCCCCCGTTACCCTCTGGCAACCACTAAACTATTGTCTGTGTCTATGAGTTTCTGTTTCTCATTTGTTTGTCTTGTTCTTTTGTTGTTTTTGGTTTATATACCACATATCAGTGAAATCACATGGTTCTCTGCTTTTGCTGTCTGACTTGTTTTGCTCAGCATTACTCTCTCAAGATCCATCCATGTTGTCACAAATGTTCCTATATCATCTTTTCTTACCGCCGAATAGTATTCCATTGTGTATATATACCACAACTTCTTTATCCATTCATCTATCGAAGGACATTTTGGTTGTTTCCATGTCTTGGCCACCGTAAACAAAGCGGCAGTGAACATTTTTTAAAGTAAATTATTAGTTTCCTCTTTAAGGTTCATGTGTGACCACACGTGACCCTAGATTGATACAGATTCTTGTTAAATTTAATAATTTAATTTAATGAAAATAGATTTATTCATCCTTAAAGACCAATTAAAGTGATTAAAAATTATTTTCCACTTATTGAAAAAAGAAAAAAAAAGCAACCCTAATAAGTGAAGTATGGAAATCCAATCAAAGGGAATAAAGAAGGGGTATGTTTAAAAATACACTTAGGAAGCAGCATAAATGAAAGAATGAATATTTATTTCATCTGTTTAATGGAATAAAGTTTTAAATATCGGTGACAACCTCAGTGATGGCATGGGATTTATTTGGGGTAACTTACCATAGCTTTTGATAATCTGCATGTTATTTTCTTTGCAACTTTCTTATCTCCGCTTAATATTTCAGTAAACCTGGAAATATCTGCAATTAAACTCACTCACACACACTAATGCACACACACGCACTCACACATGTGCAGGCACACCCACATACATCCACCCATACGCACACATGCAAAGGCACACGCATGCACTCATCCACGCACACACACACTGTCCCACTCTCAAGGGTTTGGATTCATTCCATCCATGGCAGCTCTCCACCCCCAGGAGTGACATTCAAAATACTTAACAATTGGTCCTGGCATGTGGCAGCAACAGTGGCTCATGGCTCATGACTCACATGGCTGAGTACTGTGTCACACTGCCTTATGAGGCATTGTGGGGATAAGACAAGCACCTCGTCACACAGACACGTCCCATCACTGCAGAAGAACTGTGATATCAGGCAGTCTGCCCCTTGAGTGTGGCTTGATTGTCTGCGCTGTCACCAGTAAGGTGACTCACATCCACAGTGATAATAAAGTGCAGCATTATTTGCAGGAGTCGGAGATGGCGCTGCAGGTGGTCCTGCCCCAACCCTCTTCACTGGCCACCAAACAATTGTCTGTAGAGAACAGACACCTGCACGGGAGCCAGGCTTGATGTGGTGAGTTTGCCAGATGAGAACTGCACTTCATGTCACAGGGAGCACTGAGGCACGGCTGGTACAGAGTCGCAGGCATGCTGGTGCAAGCAGAGGGAGCAAAAGATTGGAAAACACGTCCATGGCTGACACCCTGCACCAGAGGATGCCAGGTGCCTCCACAAGGCAGGAGGAAGTCGCCATTCACCCAGCGGTTTCCTGACCTTGGCTGATCTTCAGGTGGCTGGCGGGCAGAAACCCTGACTCAGAGGTTCCACTTCAGGGTGCAACCTCTGGTCGCCGCAGTTCCTATAGGAATGGACTTAAGACTTGACAGCTGAAACCTGAAATTATCTAAATGTTCATTGTCTCTTACTTTTGCTGTATTTTTATGTTTTCAAAAAGATGTCGTCACTGTGTACATAAAAAGCAAAGGATGATTTAAAAATAAGTCTCACTCAAAAAGAAATCATCCGTTATTTTGAGAGAATATATATTTAATTCTAGATGGAAGATAATTGCAGGGTAATCAGGACGGCCACCAGGCGTTCTGGCTGTGACTGCTTGTTCCTTCCCAGGACTCACCCACAGAATGCCCACTGCCCTCCCCTATGACAGAGGCACCCTCCACACAAAAGTCTTCCCTTGCCTCTCAAGGGTTAAAGAAGAGACAGAGGGTATGGAGCTCAGGATCCCTCCATTCTCCTCACCTAAAGAGCCATACCCAGTTGGAGGCAGGAGCGGAGAGTCAGCTGGAAGGGAACTATAAGTCTGTATATCATTTTAAATACACATTTCATTTCACACTAGTAATAGATTTGCAAAACAGTTGCAAAAATACAGTGTCCCCGTAGAGCCTACAGTTCCCCTTGTTGACATCTTATATTATTATGCTACATTTGTCATGATCGATTAGCCAAAATTGATTCATTGTTATTAAATACAGTTCATACCTTATTGCATATTTTCTCACTTTCTTGTTGTTCCAGAATTCTACCCAGGAAACCACATTGAATTTCATCATCACATCTCCTTAGGCTCCGCTGGGCTGTGACAGTTCTCACATTTGCTTTGCTTTCAATGGCTTTGACAGTTTGTTTTTTTTTTTTTAATTAAATTTATTGGGGTGACAATTGTTAGTAAAATTACATAGATTTCAGGTGTACAATTCTGTATTACATCATCTATAAATTCCATTGTATGTTCATCACCCAGAGTCAGTTCTTCCATCACCATATATTCGATCCCCCTTACCCTCACCTTCCCCCCACCCCCCTTACACTCTGGCAACCACTAAACTATTGTCCGTGTCTATGAGTTTCTGTTTCTCATTTGTTTGTCTTGTTCTTTTGTTGTTTTTGGTTTATATACCACATATCAGTGAAATCACATGGTTCTCTGCCTGACTTGTTTCGCTCAGCATTACTCTCTCAAGATCCATCCATGTTGTCACAAATGTTCCTATATCATCTTTTCTCACTGCCGAATAGTATTCCATTGTGTATATATACCACAACTTCTTTATCCATTCATCTATCGAAGGACATTTTGGTTGTTTCCATGTCTTGGCCACCGTAAACAAAGCTGCAATGAACATTGGAGCACACGTGTCTTTATCTCTAAATGTTTTCAGATTTTTTGGGTAGATACCCAGGAGAGGGATTGCTGGGTCATACGGCAATTCTATTCGTAATTCTTTGAGGAACCTCCACAATGCCTTCCATAATGGCTGCACCAGTCTGCATTCCCACCAACAGTGTATGAGGGTTCCTTTTTCTCCACAGCCTCTCCAACATTTGTTACTATTTGTCTTGTTGATGATAGCCATTCTGACTGGGGTGAGGTGATATCTCATTGTGGTTTTTATTTGCATTTCTCTGATGATTAGTGATGTTGAGCATTTTTCATATGTCTATTTGCCATTTGTATGTCCTCTTTGGAGAAATGTCTCTTCAAGTCCTCTGCCCATTTTTCAATTGGGTTGTTTGTTTTTTTGTTGTTGAGTTGCATGAGTTCCTTGTATATTCTGGATACTAGCCCCTTATCGGAGGCGCTGTTTGCAAAAATCTTCTCCCATTCAGTTGGTGGCCTCTTTATTTTGTCAATGGTTTCTTTTGCTGTGCAGAAGCTTTTAAGTTTCATATAGTCCCATTCGTTTATTTTAGCTTTTACTTCCATTGCCTTTGGAGTCAAGTTCATAAAATGCTCTTTGAACCCAAGGTCCATAAGTTTAGTACCTATGTTTTCTTCTATGCAGTTTATTGTGTCAGGTCTTATGCTTAAGTCTTTGATCCATTTTGAATTAACTTTGGTACATGGTGACAAATAGCAGTCCAGTTTCATTCTTTTGCACGTGGCTATCCAATTCTCCCAGCACCATTTATTGAAGAGGCTGTCTTTGCTCCATTGTATGTTTTAGCTTCTTTGTCAAAAATTATCTGTCCATATTTATGTGGTTTTATTTCTGGGTTCTCAATTCTATTCCATTGGTCTATGTGTCTGTTTTTCTGCCAATACCATGCTGTTTTGATGATTGTAGCCCTGTAGTACAAGCCAAAGTCAGGAAGTGTGATACCTCCATTATTGTTCTTTTTCCTTAAGATTGCTTTGGCTATTCGGGGTCTTTTGTGGTTCCAAACAAATCTGATGATTTTTGTTCTATTTCTTTAAAATATGCCATTGGGATTTTGATGGGGATTGCATTGAATCTGTATATTGCTTTGGGTAATATGGCCATTTTAACTATGTTGATTCTTCCAATCCATGAGCACGGAATGTCTTTCCATTTCTTTGTGTCTTCTTCAATTTCTTTCAAAAATGTCTTATAGTTTTCAGCATATAGGTCTTTCACATCCTTGGTTAAGTTTATGCCTAGGTATTTTATTCTTTTTGCTGCAATTGCAAAAGGAATTGTTTTTTGTATTTCTTTTCCTGAGATTTCATTGTTAGTATATAGGAATACAATGGAATTTTGTACATTGATTTTGTAGCCAGCAACTTTACTGTATCGTTGATTGTTTCTAATAGCTTTTTGGTGGCGTCTTTAGGGTTTTCTATATATAGCATCATGTCATCTGCAAAGAGTGATAATTTAACTTCTTCATTCCCAATTTGGATGCCTTTTATTTCTTTCTCTTGCCTGATTGCTCTGGCAAGGACTTCCAACACTATGTTGAAAAGCAGAGGTGATAGGGGACATCCCTGTCGTGTTCCTGAACGTAGAGCAAAGGGCTTCAGTTTTCTCCATTAATTATGAGATTAGCAGAGGGCTTGTCATATATGGCCTTTATTATGTTAAGGTATTTTCCTTCTATACCCATTTTATTAAGTGTTTTAATCATAAATGGATGTTGTATCTTGTCAAATGCTTTTTCTGCATCAATTGATATAATCATATGATTTTTGTCCTTTATTTTGTTTATGTGATGTATCACATTGATGGATTTGCGGATGTTGAACCATCCTTGTGCCCTGGGGATGAACCCCACTTGGTCGTGATGAATAATCTTTTTAATGCATTGTTGTATTCGATTTGCTAGAATTTTATTTAGGATTTTTGCATCGGTATTCATTAGAGATATTGGTCTGTAGTTTTCTTTTTTTGTGCTGTCCTTACCAGGTTTTGGTATCAGGGTAATGTTGGCCTCATAAAATGAGTTAGGGAGTACTGTCTCTTCTTCAATTTTTTGGAAGAGTTTGTGCAGAATTGGTATTAGATCCTCTTTGAAGGTTTGGTAGAATTCACTAGTGAAGCCATCTGGTCCCGGACTTTTGCTTTTGGGAAGGTTTTGGATGACTGATTCAATTTCGTTACTGGTGATCGGTCTGTTTAGATTTTCCAGTTCTTCATGGTTCAGCCTTGGAAGGCTATATGTTTCTAAGAACTTGTCCATTTCTTCTAGGTTGTTGAATTTGGTGGCATATAGTCCTTCATAGTATTCTTGGATGATCCTTTGTATTTCTGTGGTGTCCGTGATAACTTCCCCTTTTACGTTTCTGATTTTGTTAATCAGTGTCTTCTCTCTTTTAACTTAGTAAGTCTAGCCAAGGGTTTGTCAATTTTGTTAATCTTTTCAAAGAACCAGCTCTTTGTCACATTAATTTTTTCTATTGTCTTTTTGTTCTCTATTTCATTTAGTTCTGCTCTAATTTTTATTATTTCCTTTCTTCTGCTGACCTTGGGTTTTACTTGTTCTTCTTTTTCTAGTTCTTTAAGGTGTAACATGAGGTTATTTATTTGGGAGTTTTCTTGTTTCTTGAGATAGGCCTGTAATGAGATAAATTTCCTCTTAAAACTGCTTTCGCTGCATCCCAAAAATTTTGGTAGGATGTATTTTCATTGTCATTTGTTTCTATGTATCTTTTGATCTCTCCTCTAATTTCTTCTTTGACCCAGTCCTTCTTTAAAAGTATGTTGTTTAATCTCCATGTATTTGTGTTTTTCCCACTTTCTTTTTACAGTTGATATCCAATTTCAAAGCCTTGTGATCAGAGAATATGCATGGTATGATTTCAATCTTCTTAAATTTGTTGAGACTGATTTTATGTCCCAATATATGGTCTATCCTTGAGAATGTTCCATGTACACTAGAAAAGAATGTATAGTCTGATGTTTTAGGATGAAGTGCTCTATAAATGTCAATTATGTCCATTTCATCTAATGTGTCATTTAGGGCTACTATTTCGTTATTTATTTTCTGTTTGGATGATCTATCCATAGCTGTCAATGATGTATTTAAGTCCCCTAGTATAATTGTGTTTTGGTCAATTTCTCCCTTTAGTTCTGTTAGTAGTTGCTTGGTGTATTTCGGTGCTCCCTGATTGGGGGCATAAATATTGATGACTGTTATGTCTTCTTGTTGTACAGTCCCCATCACCATTATGAAATGTCCATCTTTGTCTCTTGTTATCTTTTTCACCTTGAAGTCTGTTTCATCTGATATCATTATGGCTACACCTGATTTTCTCTGGGTACCATTTGCTTGGAGTGTCAATTTCCACCCTTTCACTTTGAGTCTATGCTTGTCCTTGTAGCTGAGATGTGTCTCTTGGAGACAGCATAAGGTTGGGTTTAGTTTTTTGATCCAATCTGCTACTCTGTGCCTTTTTATTGGTGAGTTCAGTCCATTTACATTTAGGGTGATTATTGATATGTGAGGATTTCCTGTCATTCTATCTTTAGTTTTCTGGTAAGGCTGTGTCTCCATTGTTTCTTTGCCTTTTTGTTGTTGTCTATTATTTCTGTGTGGTGGTATTCTATGATGTTGCTCTCTGTTTCTTCTTTTATTTCAGTATATATTTCAATTCTGGATTTATTTTGAGTGGTTACCCTTAAGTTTATGTAAAAGAAAGTTTGATATTTAGAGTATTCCATTATCTTCAGCACGCTTACTTTCTCCATTCCCATATTCCGTTCAGGCCTTTACTCTCCCCTTTTTGAGTTTTGGTTGCCACAAATTGTCCCTGTTGATGGTGGTCGAATAGCCTCCTTTAGTATTTCTTGTAGTGCAGGTCGTGTATTAGAAAATTCCCTCAGCTTCTGTATGTCTGGAAAGGTCTTTATTCCTCCTTCATATCTAAAGGATATCTTTGCTGGATGTATTATTCTTGGCTCATGATTTCTCTCTTTTTAATAGTTTGAATATTTGGTTCCACTCCCTCCTGGCTTGTAGAGTTTCTGCTGAAAAATCTGATGATAATCTAATGGGCTTTCCTTTGTAAGTTACCGTCTTCTTTTCCCTGGCTGCCTTGAGGATTCTTTCTTTGTCGTTGATTTTAGACAGCTTCAATACAATGTGCCTTGGAGAAGGTCTGTTGGGATTGAGGTAACTAGGTGTTCTATTTGCTTCTTGGATTCGAGGGTCCAGTTCTGTCCACAAATTTGGGAAGTTCTCATCGACAATTTGTTTGAATATATTCTCTGTTCCCTTCTCTCTTTCTTCTCCTTCTGGTATGCCCATTATTCTTACATTGCTCTTTCTGATGGAGTCAGAAAGTTCTTGTAGAGTTCTTTCATTTCTTTTAAGTCTCAAGTCTCTTTCTTCTTCTCTCTGTGTCATTTCCAGGTTTCTATCTTCGATGTCACTGACTCTTTCCTCCATCTGGTCAACTCTACTACCTAAGCTGGTTATTTCATTCTTAATTTCTTCTATTGAGTTCTTAATCTCCAGAAATTCTATTTGGTTCTTTTTTAAGATTTCAATCTCTTTCGTAAAATGCTCATGCTGTTCTTTGATTGAGTTTCTGAGTTCCTTTAACTGCCTATCTGTGTTTTCTTGTATCTCGTTGAGTTTTCTCAGAACTGCAATCTTGAATTCTCTGTCATTTAAGTCACATATTTCTGTATCTTTAAGTGCCTTCTCTGGAGATTTTTCACTTTCTTTCTGAGTTATCTTGTTGCCTTGGTTATTCATGGCGATTACTGGTTTACTATTTCTCTTCCTAGACATCTACAGGAGTGGCTTCTGCAACAGGCTGATAGAAAGCGGTCTTTCTTTTGTTTGCCAGTACTTGTTGGTAGAATGTTTTATTATTTCTCCAACTGCAACTTATTTTCCTTCTCCCACACAGTAGTGCTATGTTTTCTCTGCACTATTCCAACTTCTCACACAATGGGGGGATTCCCTGGGAGACGGGCTTATCCTCTGTTAATAGTTCGTCTAAGTCACAGGGCGCAGTGTCCCGGTGGGTATGCGGAGAGCTTTTGATGTTCCAAAGCTCTTCCAGCTGCTGATTCAGAGCCCGTAGGTTTCAGCAGTTCTGTTTACTCCTGCAGGGATCTGCCCAGATAGGTGGGGTCAGAAGCGGGGTGAGTTGTGAGAGGTGGCCCAGAGCAATGGCGGCAACCACCACCACAGCCGGTCCTGCTTCCACAGCTCTCTCCCCTTTGCTGGAACTAGTTGGGCTGTGAAATTGTGTTTGCAGTCCACAGTTCTCAAAACAGCAAATTTTCTGTTGTTTTGATCTGACACTGCTACTGTTTCGCTTTTAACACCGGGCAGGTGGGGGCGGGGCGAGCTCTGGGAGGGGAGGGAGGGGGCGGCTAGTCTCAGTGCCTAAGGCTCCGTTCTCTGCTCGGCAGTGCGGGCTTAAACCACCGTTTTCAGCCTTTTTCCCTCAGTCTTTTCTCCGAGGTCTCTGCCGTGAGCGTTGGGTTCAGCCGTGTTATATGCTGTCCCCTCAGCCCTGTGGAGCCCAGGCGGAGCCCTAGCAGTCCGAGTTCTTCCCTCTCCCGCAGCTGCGGTAGTTCCGGGAAGCAGCGAGCTCGGCGCACTGAGCTAGGTCTGCGTCCTCCGCCCACGCGTCTCTGTCTCCGCGCACTTCTCCCTCTCCTCCTCCCTCCACTTGCGCAAATCTCCCACCTGTAGGTGATTTCAGTCGGTAGTGGGCCTCTTCGTGTTGCCTGTGTGCTGTGCAGGGAGTCCTTTGTGGAGTTTTTGTTGTTCGATTCGTTGTAAATTCCAGGGGAGCTTTACAGAGGCTCACCTCACGCCGCCATTTTTCCGGAAGTCCCGGCTTTGACAGTTTGAATAGGACTGGTCAGAGCTTTGGAGGATGCCTCTCATTTTGTGTTTGTTTGATGGTTTCCTCATGATGAGAGCAAAGTTATGGCTTCTGAGAGGAAGTCCACAGAGGTGACGTGCTCTTTTCTTCACATCATAGCAAGGATGCATGGCAGCAGCATAACTTGCCCCCACTGATGTGGACTTGAACACCTGGCTGAGGTGGTGTTCATGGGTTTCTCTACTGTACATACTTCCCTGGCCTCTTCCTCATGTCATTCTAGACAATGACGCCAGTGTGCATGGCCCACACTTAGCAGGCAGGTATTTGCATAGATTATAGGAAATGACTGCACTGATTTATTTATTCTCTTCCACTTACTTGCTTATCAGTTCATCATGAATCTACATCAGTATGGACACATGAGAATTTGTCCTAAAGTGTGAGTCATGGTCCAACACCTTAGATTTTGGTTGCTCACACTGCGCAGTCTAGTGACTGGAGGTCTCTGTGACACCTGTGTGCCTTGCATGGCAACCCATCACTCCCTTCCTCACTGGCACTGCTCGGTGCCCATCCCATCCCACCACTTCCTGCCGAGCCCTGGAACCAGCCGTTTCTGCAAAGGGCGCAGGTTCTCATCACTGGAGAATGTATTAGGGGCCTGGCTCTGGGCACCAGGTGTGCTCATTGCAACTGGTATCTCTGCTCCTCGGTCTCTCAGCTGACAGCAGGAGATGCAGACTCAGGAACATACATGCTCACAGTGGCTTGTTTATACCTTGTCCATTGCATGTACTTAATAGCTACCAAATGCCCTCAACCTCAGAGGGACTGGCACGAGCTGGGTGCAAGCACAGGGGCCAGTAGTCTAGTAACTGTAAAATGCTTTTACTAACAAGAACCTGGCTTTGCGAGGCAGTGTGCCGAGCATCCATGAATCGGTCCCCAGTGGCTTCTTGAATCAAAACATTTAAGATGAAGACTGCTCTCCTGACATGTCCACAAGAAGGATGTATATTATGAACCTTTTGTCCCAACTTTACACTGGCTTGGCTGGGAACGTTCATGGCCCCCTGTGCAAGTGGTGGCTGTATTCCACTGAGGCTTCTTAAATTTGCTATATCAAACATGGAAAGCAGACCTCAGGCACATGTCCTGTGCTCTGTAAAGCTGGATCTGGCACATTGTAAGTAATCAAGACACATTAGATGAATAAATAAATGAGCGAGTGAATAAATAAACCACTGAATTGTTATATGTAAGTAGTGACATGTCATTAATAGAGGACCCTGGCAAATGGTCCTTAGTCATGTATTTATAACTTATAAATACACCCAGAAACGTATTCACTACCATTTTGAGAGGCTGGGCAGGGACCAAATGGTCTTCCAGCCTCAGAGCTCTTAGGGGCATGTGAAAAACAGATGGGCAGGCGTGTCACACGTGTGTCATTGGGGTCAGAGCAGTGCCACACTCTGAGCTCTCCCATTGCCACTCACTCAGAGCCTGGGAGACAAAGAAGGGGGCAAGTGGCCTCTGTCCTCCCTGCGTCTTCCTCCAGAGACCAATGGCAGCACAGTCACCCTTTTTGTTGTTGAAAATCCTTAGGCCAAATTGAAAATATTAATTCCCATTTCTCATTTTGAGAACCAAAGTGGTTTGCAAGGAGATTTCACTTTAAGATGAAGTCTTTACTGTTTTTCCAACGTTTGAAATGATCAGAAGTGATGGAATAGGTCAATGCAGTCAGTCTTTCTTTGTATCCCAGGAACTGTTTATGGTGACTTCTTCACCAGGGTCTTGTTTTTTCTGCCAAAAAACATTGTATTTGTAGGAATATTGTGCAAGTTTGATTATTTCCTATCATGTTCTGGGTTGGCATATAAATTACTCTTAAAATGTAAATATTAATGAGGCCTTAAAATAATCTTTCTCTTAAAATAAACAAGCACAACAAAACCAGGATACTGGAGTTGTCTTGCTGTGAGGCCGAGTGGAACGGGGTGTGATTTGCACATGTATGTGACCAGTCCTAAGTTTCTGTGAAACCCCACGCTCTCACGTCTGATGATCGGTAGCCACCTGGCACTGCTCGAGAGGAAAGCTTTTCTCCCTGAGACATGGAACTACCCAGAAATGTGGAAAGTATTTGAAAGACTGTCTTTTCATTATATTTCTAGAAAACACGGCTCTAAATGCCAAATGCTATTTTGTGCATGAAAGAGCCTGATGTATTTGTAGGATCTCTTCTTTGACTTTTAATACTTTAGATAACATTAGATACCAGTTTATTTTAAAGGATGTAACTCAGGAACAGCCAGATGGAAGAGTTGTGTAGAGCAAGGTGTGTGGAAAGGGCACCACTCTCCCCAAATCTCCATGTGTCACCAACCCGGAAGCTCTCCTTCACGAGGGCCTTGACATGAGGTTCTGACCTGAAGAAGCTGGGCACGCTGTAGAAAGCTCTGTGGTATTCCCCAGGTCACAGTATGGTCCTATCCTGGCCAGCATGGCCTCTCCACTTTCCAGTCACAGGGAGGTGGGTGTGGGTTGGAGGGGACAGGCAGGTGCCCAGGGTCCTGCAGGCCACTTTATGGCTGGTGCCTTGAGACCTTTCTGGGTCTACAGGGTAGCACTGCTTTATTTCTGTCACCAGAAGTCAGATGTGGGGCTTTGGAGAAACGCCAGTTGTGTACGCTCTTGTGTGTTTGTTCAAGGGTGCAGTTGTGCCACCTGTGTGCCCTGGCATGCTCTGGACAACTGGTATCTAAAAGTGGCCTCTTTGGCTCCTCTCTCGCTGGAGAGTGAGGCTATGGGGTTGGTTCTGCTCTGGCCTTCCTCCTTTCCTTCCTTCCTTCTTTCCTTCTCAGTCTGAAGCCCTCCTGGATGGCTTGAAGCTGTGAGTAGTTTGTGTCTGCAGTGCCCTGCCTGAAAATAGTCATCTTTGTTGTGACTAGAAACTTAGATCTTCTCTCCAGCAGTGCCCTTATGTGATTGCCTGAGGGACCTGTAAGTTATTTTTGAATCTGGGTTATTCCTATTTCTGAGGTGAGAAACTAGAGCTGCATAATGGCTCAACCCACTCTTTGTATTAGAAAATCTATAACTGAGAAAGTAAACTGCCTTTCTGTAAAGTCTGCTTCCCCCCCCCCCCCTCAGAAATATTGATGGTCAGAACCCAACATTGGGCGTTTCCTCCTAGAATTATATTACACTGCCGGGAGGCGTACCAGCTCATCACCATGGTATCTGCTGCCCTCAGGGGAATCTTTCTTAGGATTCTTTTTCTGCAGCGCAAAAACCCACACCACCTCAAATTCCTCTAGTAAGTCACTCAGTGAGTGGCCCACAAAAGATGAAAGGATGCTTCATGGTGGTAAAGATATTGCCTGGAGGACTTGAAATTAGTGACTTGAAATTATCATTAGTAACAGGTATGATATGAAGGTGCTGAGTTGGTTTTCTCAATAACTAGAGCTTGATAAATCAGGTTATTCAAACTGCACAGTAATTTAATTTGGTGGCATCTGAAGTTTATACTATGAGGAGACAGCAAGACAGGAGAGTCTTGAGAGAAGTGACTGAAGAGGCAAAAAAGAGAACCCTGGACTGTGTCACCTTCACCCATGTAGTTAGCACATGATGCAAAATTATATATTTCTTGTTCTTTAAGGTAAAAGATTTAGTTTAAATTCAAATAGTTTTATAGTCTTTCTTGAAATGACTTGTTTTAAAATTATAAAGATGAATAAAAATTAACTGGACAAGGACATAATTTAAAGAGATTAAGCTAAGAATAATGGTGCTGAAATTTCCATACTTACAAAATTGTCATCTCATTAATAATTATAGATGAGTGCTTAATTAAAAGCAATGTTGCCCTAATAAGCAAATGCAAAACTACTTTAATACATAGATTTTACTATTGGAGTACAATAGCCATCTATAAAGACAAAGTAGAGGTTTTTGCAAAAAACGTACATCCTGTATATGAAAGATTAGACTACACGAAGTGGTTCTCTGGTGAGAGGAGGAACCATCAAGCTAGAAGTAACATGTTGTTAGAGCTTTATTAAAAATACTTGCATACTTAGCACATATCAATAAATTTTCCCTCAACCCATGTATCGGTCTTATTATATTGCCTATATACTAAGTGTATGGAGCAAATTTGGCAAAATTAAAGTACAAATATAATCAATTCTGTTTGGTTTTGGTCTGGCATTGTTCACATGCATATAATTTATTCAGATTTGCCTACAGGTAGCAAAACATTAAGCCACCATGTAATGAAAAACTCACTTTAGCCTGGCATCTAGCTATCCAATAATTTTTGCTGGGCTTATGAATTAAGAATAGGGAAAACAGGTATGATATGCTTTCATCTTATCTTTGAAGTTCCTCCTTAAAAGACATGAGAAGTTAAACTATTTTTTAAATACAATTTTTATTTTAGAATAGTTTTAGTTCACAAAAAAAGTTGCAGGCAAGGAGGAAAAATGGCGGCGTGAGGTGAGCCTCTGTAACGCTCCCCTGGAACTTACAATGAATCGAACAGCAAAAGTTCCACAAAGGACTCCCTGCACAGCAGACAGGCAACACGAAGAGGCCCACTACCAACTGAAATCACCTACAGGTGGGAGATTCGCGCGAGTGGGGGGAGGAGGAAAGGGAGAAGTGCGTGGAGATGGAGCCGCGCGGGCGCAGGACGCAGACCCAGCTCAGTGCGCCGAGCTCGCTGCTTCCCGGAACTACCGCAGCTGCGGGAGAGGGAAGAACTCGGACTGCTAGGGCTCCGCCTGGGCTCCACAGGGCTGAGGGGACAGCATATAACACGGCTGAACCCAACGCTCACGGCAGAGACCTCGGAGAAAAGACTGAGGGAAAAAGGCTGAAAACGGTGGTTTAAGCCCGCACTGCTGAGCAGAGAACGGAGCCTTAGGCACTGAGACTGGCCGCCCCCTCCCTACCCCTCCCAGAGCTCGCCCCGCCCCCACCTGCCCGGTGCTAGAAGCGAAACAGTAGCAGTGTCAGATCAAAACAACAGAAAATTTGCTGTTTTGAGAACTGTGGACTGCAACCACAAATTCACAGCCCAACTAGTTCTGGCAGAGGGGAGGGAGCTGTGGAAGCAGGACCGGCTGTGGTGGTGGTCGTGGCCATTGCTCTGGGCCACCTCTCACAACTCACCCCGCCCCTGACCCCACCTATCTGGGTGGATCCTTGCAGGAGTAAACAGAACTGCTGAAACATACGAGCTCTGAATCAGGAGCTGGAAGAGCTTTGGAACATCAAAAGCTCTCCGCATGCCCACCGGGACACTGCGCCCTGTGACCTAGACGAACTAACAGAGGAGAGGCCCGTTTCCCAGGGAATCCCCCCATTGTGTGAGAAGTTGGAATAGTGCAGAAAAAATATAGCACTACTGTGTGGGAGAAGAAAAATAAGTTGCAGTTGGAGAAATAATAAAACATTCTACCAACAAGTACTGGCAAACAAAAGAAAGACCTCTTCCTATCAAGCTGTTGCAGAAGTCACTCCTGTAGATGTCTAGGAAGAGAAATAGTAAACCAGTAATTGCCATGAATAACCAAGGCAACAAGATAGCTCAGAAAGAAAGTGAAAAATCTCCAGAGAAGGCACTTAAAGATACAGAAATATGTGACTTAATTGACAGATAATTCAAGATTGCAGTTCTGAAAAAACTCAACGAGATACAAGAAAACACAGATAGGCAGTTAAATGAACTCAGAAACTCAATCAAAGAACAGCATGAGCATTTTACGAAAGAGATTGAAATCTTAAAAAAGAACCAAACAGAATTTCTGGAGATTAAGAACTCAATAGAAGAAATTAAGAACGAAATAACCAGCTTAGGTAGTAGAGTTGACCAGGTGGAGGAAAGAATCAGTGACATCGAAGATAGAAACCTGGAAATGACACAGATGGAAGAAGAAAGAGACTTGAGACTTAAAAGAAATGAAAGAACTCTACAAGAACTTACTGACTCCATCAGAAAGAGCAATATAAGAATAATGGGCATACCAGAAAGAGAAGAAAGAGAGAAGGGAACAGAGAATATATTCAAACAAATTGTCGATGAGAACTTCCCAAATTTGTGGACAGAACTGGACCCTCGAATCCAAGAAGCAAATAGAACACCTAGTTACCTCAATCCCAACAGGCCTTCTCCAAAGCACATTGTATTGAAGCTGTCTAAAATCAACGACAAAGAAAGAATCCTCAAGGCAGCCAGGGAAAAGAAGACGGTAACTTACAAAGGAAAGCCCATTAGATTATCATCAGATTTTTCAGCAGAAACTCTACAAGCCAGGAGGGAGTGGAACCAAATATTCAAACTATTGAAAGAGAGAACTCATAAGCCAAGAATAATATACCCAGCAAAGATATTCTTTAGATATGAAGGAGGAATAAAGACCTTTCCAGACATACAGAAGCTGAGGGAATTTTCTAATGCACAACCTGCACTACAAGAAATACTAAAGGAGGCTATTCGACCACCATCAACAAGGACAATTTGTGGCAACCAAAACTCAAAAAGGGGGAGAGTAAAGGCCTGAACCGGCATTTGGGAATGGAGAAAGTAAGCGTGCTGAAGATAATGGAATACTCTAAATATCAAAATTTCTTTTACATAAACTTAAGGGTAACCACTCAAAATAAATCCAGAAATGAAATATATACTGAAATAAAGAAGAAACAGAGGGAAACATCATAGAATACCACCACACAGAAATAATAGACAACAACAAAAAGGCAAAGAAACAATGGAGACACTGCCTTACCAGAAAACTAAAGATAGAATGACAGGAAATCCTCACATATCAATAATCACCCTAAATGTAAATGGACTGAACTCACCAATAAAAAGGCACAGAGTAGCAGATTGGATCAAAAAACTAAACCCAACCATATGCTGTCTCCAAGAGACACATCTCAGCTACAAGGACAAGCATAGACTCAAAGTGAAAGGGTGGAAATTGACACTCCAAGCAAATGGTACCCAGAGAAAATCAGGTGTAGCCATAATGATATCAGATGAAACAGACTTCAAGGTGAAAAAGATAACAAGAGACAAAGATGGACATTTCATAATGGTGAAGGGGACTGTACAACAAGAAGACATAATAGTCATCAATATTTATGCCCCCAATCAGGGAGCACCGAAATACACCAAGCAACGACTAACAGAACTAAAGGGAGAAATTGACCAAAACACAATTATACTAGGGGACTTAAATACATCATTGACAGCTATGGATAGATCATCCAAACAGAAAATAAACAATGAAACAGCAGCCCTAAATGACACATTAGATGAAATGGACATAATTGACATTTATAGAGCACTTCATCCTAAAACGTCACACTATACATTCTTTTCTAGTGCACATGGAACATTCTCAAGGATAGACCATATATTGGGACATAAAATCAGTCTCAACAAATTTAGAAGATTGAAATCATACCATACATATTCTCTGATCACAAGGCTTTGAAATTGGATATCAACTGTAAAAAGTAGCGGGGAAAAAACACAAATACATGGAGATTAAACAACATACTTTTAAAGAAGGACTGGGTCAAAGAAGAAGTTAGAGGAGAGATCAAAAGATACATAGAAACAAATGACAATGAAAATACATACTACCAAAATTTTTGGGATGCAGCGAAAGCAGTTTTAAGAGGGAAATTTATCTCATTACAGGCCTATCTCAAGAAACAAGAAAACTCCCAAATAAATAACCTCATGTTACACCTTAAAGAACTAGAAAAAGAAGAACAAGTAAAACCCAAGGTCAGCAGAAGAAAGGAAATAACAAAAATTAGAGCAGAACTAAATGAAATAGAGAACAAAAAGACAATAGAAAAAATTAATGTGACAAAGAGCTGGTTCTTTGAAAAGATTAACAAAATTGACAAACCCTTGGCTAGACTTACTAAGATAAAAAGAAGACACTGATTAACAAAATCAGAAACGTAAAAGGGGAAGTTATCACGGACACCACAGAAATACAAAGGATCATCCAAGAATACTATGAAGGACTATATGCCACCAAATTCAACAACCTAGAAGAAATGGACAAGTTCTTAGAAACATATAGCCTTCCAAGGCTGAACCATGAAGAACTGGAAAATCTAAACAGACCAATCACCAGTAACGAAATTGAATCAGTCATCCAAAACCTTCCCAAAAGCAAAAGTCCGGGACCAGATGGCTTCACTAGTGAATTCTACCAAACCTTCAAAGAGGATCTAATACCAATTCTGCACAAACTCTTCCAAAAATTGAAGAAGAGACAGTACTCTAACTCATTTTATGAGGCCAACATTACCCTGATACCAAAACCTGGTAAGGACAGCACAAAAAAAGAAAACTACAGACCAATATCTCTGATGAATACCGATGCAAAAATCCTAAATAAAATTCTAGCAAATCGAATACAACAATGCATTAAAAAGATTATTCATCACGACCAAGTGGGGTTCATCCCCAGGGCACAAGGATGGTTCAACATACGAATCCATCAATGTGATACATCACATAAACAAAATAAAGGACAAAAATCATATGATTATATCAATTGATGCAGAAAAGCATTTGACAAGATACAACATCCATTTATGATTAAAACACTTAATAAAATGGGTATAGAAGGAAAATACCTTAACATAATAAAGGCCATATATGACAAGCCCTCTGCTAATCTCATAATTAATGGAGAAAACTGAAGCCCTTTGCTCTACGTTCAGGAACACGACAGGGATGTCCCCTATCACCTCTGCTTTTCAACATAGTGTTGGAAGTCCTTGCCAGAGCAATCAGGCAAGAGAAAGAAATAAAAGGCATCCAAATTGGGAATGAAGAAGTTAAATTATCACTCTTTGCAGATGACATGATGCTATATATAGAAAACCCTAAAGACTCCACCAAAAAGCTATTAGAAACAATCAACGAATACAGTAAAGTTGCTGGCTACAAAATCAACGCACAAAAGTCCATTGCCTTCCTATATACTAACAATGAAATCTCAGAAAAAGAAATACAAAAACAATTCCTTTTGCAATTGCAGCAAAAAGAATAAAATACCTAGGAATAAACTTAACCAAGGATGTGAAAGACCTATATGCTGAAAACTATAAGACATTTTTGAAAGAAATTGAAGAAGACACAAAGAAATGGAAAGACATTCCGTGCTCATGGATTGGAAGAATCAACATAGTTAAAATGGCCATATTACCCAAAGCAATATACAGATTCAATGCAATCCCCATCAAAATCCCAATGGCATATTTTAAAGAAATAGAACAAAAAATCATCAGATTTGTTTGGAACCACAAAAGACCCCGAATAGCCAAAGCAATCTTAAGGAAAAAGAACAATAATGGAGGTATCACACTTCCTGACTTTGGCTTGTACTGCAGGGCTACAATAATCAAAACAGCATGGTATTGGCAGAAAAACAGACACATAGACCAATGGAATAGAATTGAGAACCCAGAAATAAAACCACATAAATATGGACAGATAATTTTTGACAAAGAAGCTAAAAACATACAATGGAGCAAAGACAGCCTCTTCAATAAATGGTGCTGGGAGAATTGGATAGCCACGTGCAAAAGAATGAAACTGGACTGCTATTTGTCACCATGTACCAAAGTTAATTCAAAATGGATCAAAGACTTAAGCATAAGACCTGACACAATAAACTGCATAGAAGAAAACATAGGTACTAAACTTATGGACCTTGGGTTCAAAGAGCATTTTATGAACTTGACTCCAAAGGCAATGGAAGTAAAAGCTAAAATAAACGAATGGGACTATATGAAACTTAAAAGCTTCTGCACAGCAAAAGAAACCATCGACAAAATAAAGAGGCCACCAACTGAATGGGAGAACATTTTTGCAAACAGTGCCTCTGATAAGGGGCTAATATGCAGAATATACAAGGAACTCATGCAACTCAACAACAAAAAAACAAACAACCCAATTGAAAAATGGGCAGAGGACTTGAAGAGACATTTCTCCAAAGAGGACATACAAATGGCAAATAGACATATGAAAAAATGCTCAACATCACTAATCATCAGAGAAATGCAAATCAAAACCACAATGAGATATCACCTCACCCCAAAATGGCTATCATCAACAAGACAAATAGTAACAAATGTTGGAGAGGCTTTGGAGAAAAAGGAACCCTCATACACTGTTGGTGGGAATGCAGACTGGTGCAGCCATTATGGAAGGCAGTGTGGAGGTTCCTCAAAAAATTACGAATAGAATTGCCATACCCAAAAAATCTGAATACTTTTAGAGATAAAGACACGTGTGCTCCAATGTTCATTGCAGCTTTGTTTACAGTGGCCAAGACATGGAAACAACCAAAATGTCCTTCGATAGATGAATGGATAAAGAAGTTGTGGTATATATACACAATGGAATACTATTCTGCGGTAAGAAAAGATGATATAGGAACTTTTGTGACAACATGGATGGATCTTGAGAGAGTAATGCTGAGCGAAATAAGTCAGATAGAAAAAGCAGAGAACCATGTGATTTCACTGATATGTGGTATATAAACCAAAAACAACAAAAGAACAAGACAAACAAATGAGAAACAGAACCTCATAGACACAGACAATAGTTTAGTGGTTGCCAGAGAGTAAGGGGGGTTGGGTTTGGGAGATGAGGGTAAGGGGGATCAAATATATGGTGATGGAAGGAGAACTGACTCTGGGTGATGAACACACAATGGGATTTATAGATGATGTAATACAGAATTGTACACCTGAAATCTATGTAATTTTACTAACAATTGTCACCCCAATAAATTTAATGAAATAAAATTTAAAAAGAAAAAAGAAAATAGAAGTGAAAATCACTAGTAGAATAGCTACAGCAATGTTAAAAAAAGGTAATGGATTTCACCCAGAAGAGCAGCTTGGCGAGTCAGTCCGTGTCATTCACCATGTTATCAGAAAACAAGGGGGAAAATCACAGGACAATCTCACCATCAGCACATTTGATAAATTTCAACAGATACACTTCATAAAGGCTTTTAGCAAACTAGGATTAGAAGCTAATTTATTTGATTCAATAAAGAGTATCTTAAATTTAAAAAAAAACCAAACACATAAACTTGCATGAAATGGTGAAGAATTTCAAACAGTGAGAAAAACTTTCTTCCTGGAAATGAGAACAAGAAAAAGATTTTACTGTCACCACTTCTATTCATTATGTTACAGGAGAGATATTATAATAAGGACAATTGTATGAAGATTTAAAAGGAAGAAGAAAAGACATATTATTCAGAGTTAAGATGGTTGTATATACAGAAAATCCTCCCAAAATCTATAGATAAAATATTAAAATGAGTGAATTTGACAAAATCAGTGTATGAAAGGTCAATTACAAAAATCAATGGTATTTTTCATATATTAGGATCAAACAAATGGAAAATGAAAATTTAAAAATATTGTTTACCATAATATAAAAACAAATATTAGGGATAAGTCTAACAAAAATGTGCAGGAACTCTTCACTGAAATGAGAACACATTACTAAGTGCACTTTTAAAATATCTAAATATGTCTGGAAGGATATACCATTGCTTACGAATTAGAAGGCTCATTACTGTAAAGGTATTATCCTCAAACAGGTATATAAATTTAATGCAAAATTCACAAATTAATATAAGGTCTGCCAAGACATGCAGAGGCTAAGGATAGTTGGGGCAGTTTTGAGGAAGAAAAAAAAAAAGCTGAGGGATTTATGTGGGGAAAAGAGAGAGAGAGAGAGAGAGAGAGAGAGAGAGAGAGAGAGAAATCGAGAGATGGAGGGAGGAGGGGAGGGGGAGATAGAGGAAGAGAGACAGAGACACTGAGGCAGGGAGAGAGGGAGCAAGGGAGGGAGGAGGGAGGAGGGAGAGGGAGGGACCGTATGAATGCCTTGAGCACTGGTTGGGGTTCAGTTACCAACTGGTGCCATGCTGGTACCGGCCTGACGGGAGGGGGTGGTTACAGTCTCTTGGATCTTGGAAGACTGATGGCTTGTACCAAGTATGAGCATGTGTGCCGTATGACCCAGGAGCTCTAGTCCCACAATATGTTCTAGACAATGAGGAATGGAAAGACATCCAGATACTCTCTGAGTAGTGTTTAATAACTCATAGTGGTTCTGTGCACACAATTCGTAGACCCAGAAAATGCAGTGCTGTCAAATGGGATGAAATGATACAGCACAAGCAAGAACACACTATGGCTGCAGCAGAAACATGTTTGGAGGTCAGATCCATAGATCATAATAGTCTATCCTGTACAAACTTGTTTCTGCAAAGGTATGAAGCAGGTGAATTAGCAAGTGGTGTTATAAACCATTACGTGGTTACTTCTGGGTAGCAAGGGGGTGGGGCACAGGGAGGACTGGCCTGTCCATGATATCTCCTCTATTTCTAAATCTGGGAGTTGGTACCTAAAAACATTATTTTCCTAAACCTTTATCAAGCCCTACACCTCCTCAATAAAATTTTGCTAAAAAATTTAAAGAGAGAAAGGGAATTGAGAAATGTGTCCCAAAGTGAAACAGACTGTTTTAAATTGAAATATGGTGAGAAACATACTAGGTGTGATTTAAAAAAAGTGATTGTTTAAATTAAAAAAATATATATTATAGTAAAAGACACATTGTCACTAATCCCCCTCAAAATACCCCCCCACACACCCACACACTTCAAACATTCTTATCCCATTGTTCCTGCCACTTTCTGAAGCAGTTCTGGAAGTCATCTTTTGTGAGTGTCATAAGTTGCACAGTTGTGGCTGCCTCAATGTCCTGAATCAATTTAAAGTGTTTACCTTTCATGGTCATTTTGACTTTGGGGAAAAGCCAGAAGTCACGTGGTGCCAGATCCAGTGAATAAGGTGGATGAGGAGACACCATAATGTTTTTATTTGACAGAAATTGTCATACCAGAAATGATGTGTGACATGGAGCCTTTCTGTTGTAATCACAAACTACGGTGAATGCTGCTGCCAAGTGACATCCAATGGAAAGGCAGGGATCTTCAATAAGGGAAGCAATGTGTCTAATCTTAGGACAAGTGTGTGACAAGTTTCAACTTGTTTGGTGCAGTCAGTCATGTGTGAGCTACAGTTGAGAGGAGGTGTGTTTTAAAGTGTGCCGTAAATCATCCTCCATCATGACAATGCTCAGTGTCACACATGGCTTCTGGTATATGGCAATTTCTGTCAAATAAAAACATTCCGGTGTGTCCTCATCCATTGTATTCACCAGACCTGGCACCATGCTAATTCTCTGGCTCTTCCCCTAAGTCAAAATGATTCAGGACATCGAGGCAGCCACGACAGCGCAACTAAAGACACTCACAAAAGAGGACTTCCAGAACTGCTTCAGAAAGTTGCAAGAATGATGGGATAAGTGTGTTCAAAGCGAGAGGGAGCATTTTGAAGGGATTAATAGCGATGTGCTTTTTACTGTAATTTTTTTTTTCTATTTAAACATTCACCGTATTGTTTGATCAAACCTCGTAAGCATGGAATGTGGCTACAGTTAGAAGCACCTTCCTCTGGGGCAAATCTGTCCCCTTTCAGATGTGATAAATGTTTCAGCGGCAGACGCTGACTATAATCATCTTTGCAGGCTCAAAGCCAAACCCAGACACACCTCAGTAGGACTTTGCCAAATTTCTTAATTTAAAAAGGCAGCCTTCATTTTAAAGGCTAATTTCAGTTGTCCTGTGAAGTCTTTGTTACATCAGCCTGTCTTATCCAACTTTCCCAATGTTTACTAATCCTTGAAAATAATTGAAAGCAATGTTACAGAAACATGAAATGCATTTTCATGGGTTTCCATGTATAATAAGTGTCTTCAGAATTATATTTGATCCCAAGTTGATTTCCTGCTTAAGTTTTTTTAGCTTCTCTTATTCCCTTATTTTAACTTTGCTAAGTCTCATATATTGCTCCCAAAGAGACTTTTAAGAAAGAATTGTCAAACTAATAACATAAGTGAGATTGTACCATTTTCTATCAATTGTCAACTAAAAAGTATATCGTTATGCTTATGCTGAGAGTCTACTTTCATTTCTGGATGGATTCTCTAAAGCAGGCCAGTAGTTTTTATGACATTTAAATTATTTTTATTATATAAGTAATATATGAATATATTCTTTGTGTCTATCCATTTAATATAGAAATACACACACATACACACATACACACACATCCCCAACCCTATCCTGTCCACCACACGTCTTTTTATGAGGTGACTGACACTGTTATGTTATTTCTGAAATGACTTACTTTTGAAAACTTCCAGTATCTTCAAATCCCGGTGTCATTTGACCATACCACTCTCTATTTTTACATGAAAAAAAATGACTCTTCTGTAAAGAGAATGATTCTTCTATTTTAAACTAATTTCTAGTGGAAGTAGTAACAAGTGATGTGCTATGTCTCCATAGGGACAACTTACTAAGCACTTTACAATAGCCATTCCTGTGTGTCAGGAATGTGCCATCTCCAATACAGTCTTCCAGGGAGAGGAAAGTGAATGCCTAAAGTCAATTATTAAGTGGCTGATGTGAATCTGATTCATGAAATCTGACTCCAAACTCCCCATTAGCCCACAGTTACACTAGTGGGGTCCTTACCGTGAACTTGAATGATCCCCATATTTGACTGTAGCATTTAGAGAGAAAGTAAGGAATGTAGGGTGTTCTATGGCACCCACTAGTTACTTGGTACCATCAGCTATCTCAAAATTACAAAAGTACCAGCATATTACCCAGTAAGTTTACCAGGCAGTTGGTTGTGACTTGGAAAAAGTTTTCTGAAGAAGTCGTGAGTTGTATTTTATTAGCATTAAGTAACAAAATAAGCTGCAAGAACCTGTGTATGTCTGGCCTATGGACACGCTCTGTGACAATTAGAGCAGACATTTCTAGTTATCACCAACATTTCCATTCTTATGCACCGCATTTAGCAACACCAGGGAAGTTACAAGCGGTCACATGACTGACTTTGGCTGAGGAAATGTGGCAGAGCAGTATCTCTGAGCTACCTAGCATCTCTTGGGTTCTCTTTACACTCCAAGGCTCATGGTGCAATGTTAGCATCAAGGACAGCAGAGCCCCTCACCCTGGGGGACCACTTGGTGGAGCTGACTTCCACCCCATGCTGAACCCTAGGGGTTGACCCAAAACAAGGCTGTTATTTAAGCCATTCTCATTGGGAGTTGTTTCCACATGCAGAAATTCCTTGGCTGTCCTGACTGCTAAGTTAAAAACAAAACAAACAAGCACACAACAGTAAAAACTTGCTTTAAGTTTGTAATGTTACATCCCATTTACTCACAATTCTATGAGTTAGGTGTTACCTATAATCTTATGAAAGTAGTGGTTAAATCGTGACTACCAGGCATTATTCAAGTCCCTTCGACAGCTCTATGAGGTAGGTGGTGTTATTATTCCCATTTTGCCAAAGAGGAGACGTGCGCTGCATCACACAGCTGACAAGTGGCGGGAGTGGGATTTGAACTGGCGGTCTGTTCACATGACCTGAGACCATGCTGCAGGGGACCCAAGTGTTCTGAAGAGTACACAGCTTGGAGTGAGTGTAGCATGTCTGACAAAATGATCTGACTTCAGACTCCCTGAGGTTTTGAAAAGTAACACAGAAAGTCCCTCAACAGTGCCCGTTGGGGATCACTTAATGTGTTGGAAAATGTCTGTGGATTCCTATGGAATGAATCTAGGTGAACTCCTCTCTCTCTCTCTCTCTCTCTCTCTCTCTCTCTCTCTCTCTCTCTCTCTTTAGTTAGGAATTACTCTTCAAACCTGTGATTTTATTTTTTCTTGTGTTTAACTTTCTTAATTAATAATAGCCCTGTAAATAATAATGTGATGATGCAAAAGGGCAACTTTCAGGAGTTAAAACAACTTTCTTTAATGTACTGCCTGGTTCTAGAAATACCTAGAAAGCTGTGAAATTCTGGCTTAGTGGTATTTCCTTCATATGCAGCAGAAATAAGAAAAAAACTTAAATTATTAGTTTTGTTGTTGTTATCATAAAATTATGCAGCTGAAAGGGATATGAGGTCTGACAATTAAGTTTGCGAACTCATCCTAGACAAAGTGCTACATAACTCATTGCTGAATATCACTATGGTTACCTTTGAAATGTTCCCCTAGGTAAGCTATGCACCAATGACAGTGTCTAGTCCACCCTTCAAAGCAATTTTGGAACTCTTCTTCTGGAATGGCCATAAGAGCTGTTGTCGTATTACCCTTGAAGTCCTTCAGGACATCTAAATGTCTTCCTTTCAATATTTGCTTTATCTTCAGGTAAAGAAAGAAGTCATTGGGGGCCAGGTCAGGTGAGTAGGGTGGGTGTTCCAATACAGTTATTTGTTTACTGGCTAAAAGCTCCCTCACGGACAGTGCTGTGTGGGCTGGTGCATTGTCGTGATACAAGAGTCATGAATTATTGAAAAAAAGTTCAGGTCGTTTTTGTCATGCAGCCTTTTCATCACTTCCAAATAGTAAACTTGTTTCTCATTTGTTTGTCTTGTTCTTTTGTTGTTTTTGGTTTATATACCACATATCAGTGAAATCACATGGTTCTCTGCTTTTTCTGTCTGACTTGTTTCGCTCAGCATTACTCTCTCAAGATCCATCCATGTTGTCACAAATGTTCCTATATCATCTTTTCTTACCGCCAGAGGGTAAGGGGGGCGGGGGGTGGGGGGTGGGAGATGAGGGTAAGGGGGATCGAATATATGGTGATGGAAGGAGAACTGACTCTGGGTGATGAACACACAATGGGATTTATAGATGATGTAATACAGAATTGTACACCTGAAATCTATGTAATTTTACTAACAATTGTCACCCCAATAAATTTAATAAAAAAAAAATAAAATAAAAAATAGTAAACTTGATTAACTGATTGTCCAGTTGGTACAAATTCATGATGAATAACCCTTCTGATATCAAAAAAGTTTAGCAACGTCGTTTTGACTCTTGATTTGGACTGACGGAAATTTTTGGTAGTAAAGAATTGGCTGACTTCCATTGTGCACTTTGACGCTTTGTTTCAGGATCATATTGGTACACCCATGTTTCATCACCAGTGATAATATGGTCCAAAACATCATCTTGCCTCTCCGACAGGTCTTGGCAAACTTCCACTCTTCTTTGCTTTTGTTCGTCGGTGAGCTCCTTTGGGAACATTTTTGCATATACCTTTCTCAGGCCAAGATTTTCAGTTAAGATTTTCCTAACTGTTTCTCTATCAATGTTTACTTGGTCTGTTATGCTTCTCACAGTCACCTGATGATTTTGATGCACAATTCGATGAACTTTTGCAATGTTTTTGTCAGTTCTGCTTGTTACTGACTGCCCTGAACTCTCTTCATCAGTGACGCATTCTCTCCCCTCAGAAAAATGTTTAATCCATTTGTACATTGCCATTTTTTTCATGGCATTATTGCCATAAACTTGGACTAACATGTTCCTGATTTCACTTTTACTCTTGCCAAGTTTAACAAGAAATTTAATGTTTGTTCGCTGCTCTAATTCAAGCACAGACATTCTCGCGATCACACACAAAAACAAGCAACAACAATAATGAACACCACTCAGCAAGAAACTGCCACAGGTCGACATGAACACAGCTGTGAGACACTGATATACCAAGGTTATGAAACCTTACCAAGCTGTTTGCACAGTGTTGCCAATGTAAATGCACGGTGGCAAGTTCACGAACATAATTGTCAGACCTCATATGTCTTTCTTAGTGGATAGTCTAACATCTAAATCAATCTAGATTGTTTTGCAGTCTTTAAAAAAATGTGTAATCAACATAAAAATCAGCTCAGTTCCTTGTTTTTCTTTCCCTACTATCCCTACTATCTCTAACACATTTCTTCACCATTGAGACCTTTTCAGCGGTTTCCACTTCCTGCATTTGCTCAGAAGTTATTCTGTCTGCATGGTGTCCTTTCACAACTTCCTTTCTGTCTGCACAAATCCTCCTGCTCCTCATGTTCAGTGAAAGGCCTAGTTTCCTTAAACTATTCTGTCTCTCTCAGTTTAGCTCACATGATCAACTCTGCCCCACTCTTCCTGAAAGTTAGCACTGCATTATTTATTAAAAAGCTTTCATGATTGCTTTCCTTGCTCAGTTATCTTTCGATGTGTTCACTTCTTAAGGTGCAAGCTTCTTAAAAAATGATGTGTTTTTGTGTATGTTTGAGAACCAGTGCAGGACTGTGAATATAACCAGTGTTGATAACTGGTTTTGGATTCACTGGTGGAGAGTTACCAACTCTACACCATGCTATCTCCTAGTCAAATTTGCTTGCAAGTGATTCTGTATTACACAATCTCCTATCAACATATACTAGCCAAGACAAGATGTCACATTATTGATTTAAGCAAACATTGACCCTTTATTACACATTGATGATAGCACCAGTATTTCTGTTATGTCTTACCTTTCAGGATATAAAAATCCTGAGACTCAGGCTAGCCTTTCTCTTGTTTTTCACCTCCCATATTTCAGAAGTCCTTGTGTGTTGCCTTCCAAATACAAACCCCACCCAACTCTCCAAAGGGGCCACCAGCACTATGTATTGATAATTAGTTCCTTCTTTCCTTTATCATTAGGTGACCTGTATTTGCATTTTGAAATGTATTCTGTAAAAAAAAAAAAACAACACCATAAGATTGCTAAAATTTGATTTATACCCAGTGTATCATCAGTTTTTTAAAGAATGTTCCATGTGAATTAAAAGCATTTATATTTCTGCAATAGTTGGGCAGTCTCACTTTTATGTCTGCTTGTCAAGTGCATCCCTGGTAAGGTTTTGTCTGCAGGTCTATCAGTTACTCAGAGCTGAGTGAGAAGTCTGCACTGTGCCTTTGTCGGTGTCTTCTTGCAGTCCCAGTTTTCTCTGGGAGGAAAACTCCGTTTTGGAACATAGACATGTGCCGTAGGTCACACATCACTTAGAGCAGCTCCTGTGCTGAAGCGCATTACCCCTTTGGAACAAGCCATCACAGGGATGAAGGAAGACTGCAGACGATGTCAGGTCTGCCCAGCAAGCCTGCAAGTCCTGCAGTTTTCCGGGCTTTGTGGATTTCATCACCGTGGACTAGAGAATTTACATCTGCTCTTCAAAGGCACCTTATAATGAGCAATATGAATAACCTTATCTTCCAGCAAGTGAAACTGTTTATCATTGTAAAGCAAATTCTTCATCTCTAGCAATGACTTTCACTTTAAGTGCTATTTGTCTGATGTGAATATCATAATGTATATTATCAATTATCATTGTAGCGGCAAAAGTTTTAATGTATGACATGTGATATTCAGACATGTGAATCTGTAAAACTTTGCTTAGTATTTGGTGGCATACCTTTCTCCATCTTTTTCTATATCCTATAAGTTAAGTATATTTTAGATACATCTCCTAAAGTATATAATTAAAATTAAAAAAATAAACTCTAAAGAAATCTGTGTTGGAGGACTCAGTCCCTTTATATTTAATGTAATTATCATATTTAATGAAACAATTATGCTTAAATATACTGTAATATTTTGTGATTTTTGTGTTTCTTTCCTATTTTATAAACTTTTCTCTCCTTTTTTGACTCATTTTCATTGATTAACCTTTGTATTTCTGTGTTTTTCTCTACTATTTCTGAAGTCATTTATGAGTTGTTATTTCAGAAATTAAAATTTGCAGACTTGATGACATCTAAAATTAATAATTTAATCTCCAACCAGATGATGATACAAGGACTTTAAAACAATGCACATTCATGTGTTGTGCCTCATATGTTACTTTGATAAGGATTACTTTTGTCTTTTCTAAAACATCCCAGTGTGGTCATTACTGCAGCTTTTATAGTCAGTGATCACTCAGCTTCACCCACATTCGAACTCTGTTTATTCATTCCTTCTGCCCTTAACCTTTTTTATTTTAAAAAATTCAATTTGCTGTTTTTCAAACCTGTTAGGTCACTTTGCACAGCTTTCTGTTTCCCTAAAAGTAGTTTCAATCCTTGAGAACTAGCACTTTTAAGGTATAGAAGCATAATTGATTATAATCTAATAGTTTCAACCTTTCAGTCTTTGTTTTTCTATTTCGGTTTTCCTTTTATAATAAAAGTGCCTGTGTTGCCTTGTATTCTGGTGTGGTTTGTTATTGCTGACCATGTTCTGCATGTTGTTCTTGAAAAAGTATTTGTGGAATTTATTTAACACCTGGAATTAAGGTGCACCCTCTTGATAAGCCTTGCTTTTGCTTCTGGAAGGCTTTTAGGGACACTCAGTCCAGGGCACCATAATGCAGTCAGGCCGAGTGGATTTGCACCACCCAGCTGTTGGGCGGGCTCCAGGCACAGCTTCTAGGGGTATCGCTTTTTCTCTGCCCCATCCTCCTCTTGGGCATCCCCTAGGGGTGGGCAGTCAGGGCCAGCTTTACTATCAGACTAAACGGGATGGACAGGTGCTGGCTTTTGATCCATATCCTCATCAGAATGGAAACTTAGATTCAGCTGGGTGAGCAAATACTCTCAGCGTGGCTGTTCTGGCACTCAGCTGGGTCTCTGCTTCCTTGTAGGTTTAGGACTTAACAACTTTCAACAAACTGATCAGCTTCTCAGTATCTAAAGAATCTTTATAAGAAATTGCAGCTACATTTTGTGTATCTCTTTAATTAATTTCAAACCCATCTATTTAACAACAATATGTATTCATTTACTAACAAATGTGTCTGAGCATTTACTGGTATGGGGCAAATATGTTTAAATTCACTAATAAGAAGAACAAAATTCTTGTTAAATTAGGGGGAAACTAATGCAAATGAAATGGCCAGATAATAACTTTCTGGAGTACAAACATGTCTTCAAGGCTTCACGTCATCCATGATCAATCTATATTATCACAGAGCTGTAATCCAAGACTGCCACCCTGGTGAAAATAAGTAGTAAGGGATCCTTTCCCTCGTATTCAAAGATGCCACGCCTCAGCAAGGAACCCTCAGAGCTCTCTAGGACTATGCTGACCCCTGTTGCCATCAGGCCTGTGGGGACAGAGCCCCAGAAAGTAGTTTGCAGGCTCTCGGCCTCACGTGGAAAGGTGCTGGCTTGGGTAGTGGATGGCAGTCAGCTGTGGCTGATTGGCTGTCGGCTGTGGCCGGTTAGCCAATTGGCCGCTAGTATAACTGCTGCGGCTACCAAGGAGAGTCGACGATTGCCGACGATTGCCGACGATTGCCGAGGATTGCCGAGGATTGCCGAGGAGCCGAGGAGAGCCGAGGAGAGCGGAAGAGAGTAGAGGAACAGAGTCGAGGAGAGTGAAGGAGACTCGTCGGTCGGTTAGCGGAAAGGCAGATGGCAGGTCGCACGTCCGGTGGGCCCAGCCTCCAGTGAGACCATAGTGGTATGACTCCCCTACCTATGGCTCCGTGGGTGTTCCTTTTTAGCCTCACCATATCCTGCGTTCTTGTGTGGGGAGCGGGACCAGAGACCCTGCAGGCCGCCCCGCACGGCAAATGGCGCAGCGAGCAGGGTACGGTGCCGGCCAACACCTACCGAAGCATGGTGGAGCGGTTTGTGCATGTGAGAGCCCAGCTTCGGAATGCCCATGAGGAGCGACACCGGGAACGGGAGGCGCGGTCTGCCTAGGAGACTCAAGCCTCCAGCTGGCACACCACCTTCTTGGCCATAGAAGGCGTTGTTCTCCTTTTGTTGATTTGCTGCGGCCTTATGATCCGAAGGTGGTGGATATCGTACAAGGAGGCCTCCACCCACTCAGACACCTGGCACAGTGAGCAAGATTCCAACCAGGTAGGAATGGCGTCTGACTCTGGGCAGGAGGGTGTGTGGCCCCCACACATTGTGTGGTGCCTGGTGGCCACTGTTCTCAGGTGTTGGACCCCCAAGGAGGGGTGGGAGGACATGGACGGCTCTCCAGCCAGTGTGGAGAGGGCCCTGCAGGCTCTGGCTGAGCGGTTGCCAGAGGAGGAGAAGGCTACAGCAGGTCGCGTGGGCTGGATGTTCCACACGGCCTTGAGTCTCAACTCGAAAAATGTGCTTAATGAAATGGCCCAGGTGCCTGACCAGGTGTCCCGGTTGGAAGCGCTGGAAGCACGGGTCCGCCTGTTAGAAGAGGGGCCCCAAGGTGGAGACTCTGAGGCAGAGGCGGAGGAAGCAAGTCGAGACAATGTAGCTCCCAACCCCCAAGCCTGGCCAATCTTGAAGCAAAGGGTAAAACGTGAGCAACCTTTGGGCCCCGGGGGCGTTGCTGCCGGCAACCCAGCTGTGACTGAGTTCACAAGCTACACCCCATACACTCGCACTGAGTTGCAGGAGCTAGGGAGACAGTACAGACAGCGCCCTGGAGAGTCAGTCTCGGCTTGGCTACTGCGTTTATGGGATGAGGGAGCAGACAGCATTCTCTGCTCCCCAGGCGAGATGGAAGAGCTAGCCTTCATGACAGTGCATCCGTCCCTGCGACAAAGGTTACAAAACTGCCATAGATTGGCCAACAACTAGGGCAACCATTCTCTAATGGCGTGGCTCACTGCTGCGGTACGCACCATATGGGAACAGGCTGGCGAGCTGCCAGACACTGTGAGTCAATGGCAGTCATATACGGAACTTATGCAAATAATCCGTGAAATGGGTATGAGACATGCTATTTTTAACCTCAACATGCAGGGCCCAGATGACGAGCTTTTTACTGCCAGCATGAGAGATCTGGTATTGGACACTGCACCTGCGAGTGCTTTTGGATCCTTGGTTGTCATTCTTACACCGTATGTAGGGCGACGGATCCATGAAGTTACAACTGCCATGGCCACCCTAGGGGATGTTGAAAGCCAGAGGCGAAGGAAGTTAAGACAGGAGGTCCGCACAGTTGAGACCTGGAAGCCCACACCTAAGGTAAAGGGGCGAGGTCACGGGCCTCAGAGAGTAACACGCGCACAGATGTGGCGTGATCTCGTGGCAGCAGGGGTCGATAGGAAGAAAATAGACCGACAACCCAATGCACTCCTGCTGGAACTTTGGAAACAGTTGCGTCCGGAACAACAATTCCGGAGAAGCATAAAGGAGGAATCTGGGAAAGCGCGACCCATGTCCCTCTAGGACTTCATGCAGCCGCTTGAGGCTGACCCCTTGCAGCTTGATTAGGGGTGGGGCCAAGGTACCTGGTCAGAGGGGACAAGCAGGGAGCGGAGGCCCCACGTGGAACTGTCCATACATTGGTCCCCTTTGAATGTACAGAGGGTTTTGGCTCTAGTTGACACTGGCGCCGACTGCAGTCTCGTTTATGGGAACCCAGAACTGTTCCCCGGACCAGCAGTCTGCATTGATGGCTACGGGGGAAAAACTGTGACTGTGAAAGCCGTTTCCTTACCACTGGGTATAGGAAGGCTTCCTCCTCGTACCTACAAGGTTTATGTCTCCCCCGTTCCGGAGTATATTCTAGGGGTGGACGTGCTACATGGCCTAAGCTTACAGACGTCGGTAGGAGAGTCCCGTCTCCGGATCCGGGTCGTGAAAGCGGTGACACGTGGGCATGCTCACCACCCTCCTCAAGTGTTGCCAGCGCCCTGGCGCGTGGTTACAGTGCGACAGTGCCACCTGCCAGGAGGACAGGAGGAGATTGGTCGTACAATATTGGAATTGGAGAAGGCACATATTGTGAGGCCAATGCACAGTCCCTTTAACTCCCCAGTATGGCCTGTCAAGAAGCCAGATGGGACCTGGCGAATGACTGTGGACTATAGGGAGTTAAATAAGGTGACACCACCCTTGCACGCTGCAGTGGCTTCAATTCATGATTTAATGGATCGTCTGACTGTCCACCCGGGGACGTATCACTATGTAGTGGACTTGGCCCTGGCAGGTCAAAAGCCCCCACTGTCGGTGGTTGGGCCTGATAGCCCCATGGGGGGCAGGTTTGACTCATGATTTGCAAGTGACACCAGGGGTGGTGGCTGAGTGGCCACCGCAAGTGACTGTAGTATACAGAGGTCCCGATACCGGGATGATTTTGTGAGGAAACTATGTGCTCTCACTATGGCCTATTATGGGGTCCCCTGTTCTGTTACATGTTGAAACTATGCCAGGGACCCCAAGCACTGCCATAAAGGTCTGGTACCACAAACCGGAAAAGGTGCCAGTGGCAGCGACCCTCCTTTCCCAGGACAAAAAGCTAGCATGTATCCTCCCAGTTGGAAGGGATTTGCCATTGTTGGTTCCTATGGCTACCATTTCTTTTTGTCCGTAGGTGTCAGTAGGCTAATACGGCACAGGGACCCTCGCGGAAGACGCTTGTCGCATAGATTGTGAGGCGAGACCCTGTAGAGGTGGAGTGTGGGGACAGAGCCCCAGAAAGTAGTTTACAGGCCCTCAGCCTCATGTGGAAGGCTGCTGGCTCGGGTGGTGGATGGCCGTCGGCTGTGGCTGATTGGCTGTCGGCTGTGGCCAGTTAGCCGATTGGCCGCTATTATAACTGCTGCGGCTATGGAGGAGAGCCAAGGAGAGCAGAAGAAAGTAGAGGAACAGAGTCGAGGAGAGTGGAGGAGAGTCGGCGGTCGGTTGGCGGAAAGGCGAACGGCAGGTCGCGCGTCCGGTGGGCCCAGCCTCCAGTGAGACCATAGTGGTATGACTCCCCTACCTATGGCTCCGTGGGTGTTCCTTTTTGGCCTCACCATATCCTGCATTCTTGTGTGGCGAGCGGGACCAGAGACCCTGCAGGCCGCCCTGCACGACAGGCCCCTTCCATGGCTCCTATTATCTCAGAGCCCCACTTTCTCTGGAGTCAGTAATACCCCTAAAACTCAGGTCTTAGAACACATAGAGCCACCTCACCACTGAGATGAGGCTCAACCCTGTAGCTCCCCGTAGGTTTAGTGAAAATCTGGAATAATGTTAGAAAATCACAATTCAGAGAGGGAAGAAACTGACAATGGATTTCGGGCACAACTGGAACATTTGTGACAACATGGATGGATCTTGAGAGTGTAATGCTGAGCGAAATAAGTCAGACAGAAAAAGCAGAGAACCATGTGATTTCACTGATATGTGGTATATAAACCAAAAACAACAAAAGAACAAGACAAACAAATGAGAAACAGAAACTCATAGACACAGACAATAGTTTAGTGGTTGCCAGAGGGTAAGGGGGGTGGGGGGTGCGCGGTGGGGGCTGGGAGATGAGGGTAAGGGGGATCGAATATATGGTGATGGAAGGAGAACTGACTCTGGGTGATGAACACACAATGGGATTTATAGATGATGTAATACAGAATTGTACACCTGAAATCTATGTAATTTTACTAACAATTGTCACCCCAATAAATTTAATTTAAAAAAAAATCCAATGAAAAGACCATTCCCAGGGACTTCCCCATGGATGACTGCCCTCCTAAGCAGTGGAGGACAGACCACTCTGACCAGAATACCCTCCTCTTATTTCTCCCCAGAGCCTCGTAGCCCCAGCTTCCTCTGCCCTTTCCTGGCCCCACTCTACAAAGATGTAAATAATGTAAAGAAATTATGTCACATCATTATAATTTCTCTAGAACCACAGCCCTACTGACCTTGCATGTAGCCGTTTACAGTATTATGCAGAAAGTTAAAGCCACTCTTTGTCTCAGACTGTAAAAACACAATTATGCTGGTTAAGCCGCCCGTCTGTGGTACTTTCCTATTTCAACGGTAGGAAACTAATACACAGGAGATTTTTGTTTTATTTTTGTGTCCCCATGATGGAAAAAGAGCAGCAAACAAAAAACAAAAGAGACAAGTAGAAAGAAAATAATAAGATGGGGAAGAAATCAGTGAAATAAGTGATTAAATACCAGTAAGTGTTTATTATACCAGCTAAATAGTCGGATTTCTAGCCAGACTGATGAAAAATAGAGGAGAGGATGAAAATCAGAGCAGCCCTCGTGATTTGAAGGCGATGGTATGCTCTGAGCTGGGTAGTGCCGTGTGCTTCGGTCCCCAGATGAGCTGTCCCCCATCAACGGCTCTACTATCGCGATTCTCGACATAGGAATGTTTTCATGTGTGCTTAGTAACAAGACTGTATAAATGTAAACCCCACAGTGTACACATTCATGCAAAAGACTAAATGAAATTGATCTTCAAAAAGCTATTTTCTTGCAGAGTAACTTTAAGAGTAGTGTCCCCAAGTTTCCTACAATGGGCGTGAATTTATTTTAGAATAAGGAAAAATTCACACGATTTATTTTTAAATAAGCACATGTAATGCCCATAAAGAGACAGCAGAAATACAGGAGAGCTGAGCTTCCTGCAGAGGGTTAATGTGAGGTACTGTGGTCAGTAAATGACTTCTCTGAACTGAAATATTCGCACTTTGACGAACCATTATCATTGAAGTAAATATAAGACTTAGGGCATCAGCAGTGGCAGTGGCAGTGGCAGTGGCAGTGTCGAACACAGAGGTAGCAGGGCACTGAGCATTCTGACTTATCTGGAAACTATTTAAACCCAGGAACTCAGTACTGAGGAAAAGCTGATACATTTGCTATTTGAGAACATTTGCTATTTCCAACGGAAAAAGTTCTATTTCTGTGGGGAAAAAAAAGATGTGTTCTAACCAACTCTGTGGAAATTAGCTTTTCTCTACTATTATATGAGTTGAGAAGCTAAATAAAGAATATTGTAATTAAATTGCCCGAAAAAGCCCATTGGCTCAATGGTAAAGGAAGAAATCACACAAAACTTTATTTTGTGTCCAAACACCTGAGAAATGGCTGGTGGTCTTCAGCATCATTCAAATGCATAGTGCTTGGTTTCCCCAACTAGGAATTTATCAGTAAGAAATACATATGATGGTAACTCTACAAAGGTAAGCAACTCGAATAAGAACAAAGGACGCAAGGGGTAAACGAAACACAGTCAAGAAGGAAGGATTTGATCAACTGACATTCAAATACCTTCTACATGTGAGTGACATGTTCTCCAAACATTAAAAATGCTTTCTAAATAAGGTTTTGTCACCACTCCCTATCCATCTGAAGAAACTAAAGTTATGAGATTACGTGGGACCAAACAAAATGAAAAGTTTGGCAAGTCGTGTCACGAGTTAAATCTATAAAGAAAACCAAAGTGGAAAATAGACTGTCTTTTTATTTTCACATTAGTAGGTGTTTAAAACTTTGAGTAATTCAGATGATACCCTTACATGCTTGTACAAATTTAATTTGATTATCTTTTTAGTACAAATCAGTCATCATGAGATATCTTGTCTCCCTCACACACACTCTTCCTTCCTTACCAGGGCTTATATTTTCCCAGAGCACTAATCACTGATGGGTAATACAGTTGTCCTTGGTGGTTGGTTATGACCCCCTGTGGGAACAGAGTCCCAGAGAGCAGTTTCCAGGGTCTCAGCCTCACGTGGAAAGGTGCTGGCTCAGGTAGTAAATGGCCATCAGCTGTGATTAGTTGGCCATCAGCTATTACCGGTTAGCCATTAGCCACTGATATAACTGTCGTGGCTGTGTTGGTTGGTTGGTTGGTTGGTTGGTTGGTTGGTTGGTTGGTGGGTTGGCAGGCAGAGAAGTGGATGGCGGATTGCGGATCATGTGGATCCTACTTCCTGTGTCTCACCCAGCCGCCAGAGAGACTGGGGTGCAGGAAGACCCTTTGTTGGGGTACTGGCAGATGTTTGCTCCCTGTGTCTCCATCCCAGCCACTAGCGAGAAATAGTGGTGTGACTCCCCTATCTATGGCTCCATGAGTGTTCCTTTTTGGCCTCACCATATCGTGCGTTCTTATGTGGGGAGCGGGAGCTGAGACCCTGCATGACAGTCTGTAACTCAGGTGCCTGCAGATCCCCAGAGCAGGAGCCCATTGATTTTCCAAAACCGCCATGAGTTTCCAAAAGGTTTCCACAATTCTCCTAGGAAAATGAGATGGTCACATCTCTGGCCTCCACATTTTCTTTCCCTGGAAGCAGCTCCCTTTCATTTCCATGACTCTTTTGAGACATTTTCTGTTTGTAATTGACTAATTAAGTTAAAGGCCACAGTATAGTCCTGGATGTACTTTCCTTCTAAAAATAGCATTTTGGCCTTTAAGAGTTCCAAAGAACAGCCTCCTGCACCACAAGTGCCAATGGCTTTAGCACCTGACGTGCTCCAGCCACAGGCATGGGGTCCCTTCAGTCTAAATAGCAGAGGAGGTGACAAGCAACATCGCTGATCCCTACCATCTCCTGACCTTCTCATTTCTAGTTAGCAGCATAGGGACCTGCTGCTGAGTTGTGGACCCAGCAACGCACATTTGGCCATAAATAGAAATACTTGGAAAATACTGGTTGCTGGGCTTGACCAGCGGCTACCCTCTGCCTGTAGCAGGAAGTAACGGAACAACACTACCATGAAGCTGTATGTGGACTTGACCTGAGTTGGGCTCAGAGGGAAAGGCCGTCTTTGAAGATTCCCAGAGCTCAGTGCTTCACATCCCGATAGAAATAGCGTGGGAACAGGCCTGCTCCCAGCTGGAGACTCTTAAGCTCAAACTCAGTGATCGTGCTGTGCTGCTATTCACTGATGATGTTTGCTGCACTGGTGAAATGTGGGATAGGACAGCAGCCTGGAGAGTACCTCCTAGTAATGATGCACTGCAGCACAGCGCAGCATAGCTGACGGGGACCCGCAGTGTCCTCCCCAAGGCGAGGGGCTTGGAGATGGCTAAGCCATCTGTTCTGACCGTGGGTGCCCATCGTAACGTGGAAATCCCAGGTCACTGCAGCTGATGCATGGCAGTTCTTGCTTTCTCTTGCTTAAAACCACTGTTTGAATGCCTTGATGGGTGTGACCCTCTTAGATAGTAAGGAAGGCCTTTCTAGTGAGGAGCGATGTGACTGGCTCTTTAGGACAGAGCTGCCAAGAGGCCACAGGAGTTAGCAGCCAGGGCACCCACAGGCTCTCTCTGAGTATGGCTGACATATCATTAAAAACCTTGTTTTGCTCTACTTGACCTATTGGAAAATCAAAGTCTGAACAGAAACTTACTTCTAAATCTTTGATGGTAAGATGAAGCAATGGAAGATTTCTATAAGCAATTCTTGCATATACTTGATTCTATATTTCTCTTCCTTTTTTGACTCTTTACTTAATATCAAAGACAAAATTATGACAACTCCACTGGCACCTCTCCCCTCTTTTACATTTTTCCTACTATCAATCATTCTTATTCAGGACCTCACTATTAATTACTGAAAATCATTGCAATCGCTTAGCTATTGGGCTTTGCCCAATGCAGCCCCTGGCTCTTTCTCTTCCAATTCATGATAAAAACCCCAGATATTAAAAACCTTCTGATAGAGGTACACTGTCTATCAAATTGAGTAGAACAGCTTAGTTTTGTTTTCAAGACTTCAATGTAACAATCCTCTCAGACCTAACTTCTTATATATCCATCATTCTTTTTCTTACATTTCAGTCTTAACTCCACTTTTGGGGAGATATCTGTACTTTCGGGCCAGCTGAGATTCAATCACTGGGTTCTAAAATAAATCACCAAGAGATTTTAAGCAAGAAAATGATGTGGTCATGTAATGTTCTGTCAGGTCTGTGGTCACAGCCGGGAGGGTGACTGAGCCATTTGGCAGCGACTGCACTCATTAAGTTTGAGGGTTTCAACTTGACAGTAGAAGGAGGAATGGAGAAGAAAGAGATGAACTGAGCGAAAGGATTTCTGGAAACAACAAAATGTGATAAAGAAGATTTGAAATAAGAGAAGCAGACAACTTCTATCATTCTGCCTTCTCTTTGAGCTCTTTTTTCAGAATGTTTCTACAACAGGCCTTTCCAATAAAAGCTTAGGCAGGGTAAGTTGTATGTTTTTCAGTTTTAAATAGCATGTGTTATTTCATTTTAAACACCACTCAAATTAACAAGACTTGATTTTTCCACTAATCTTTTACCCCACCCCTTGTAGTCTTTTTACTACAGATAATCTGATTTGTGTCCTCAAAATATTTTTAGTACCTAAGTCAGGAAAAGCAAGGAAACAAATGGCAGATTCAGTTAACTATTACACTAATGATTAATTGTCTTCTGAGAACAGAGGAAAATACATTTTCTGGTGAGTCACCTATGGCAATACTGTGAACACCCTATTGCTTTTCTTTGTTTCTGTCTGAACAGAAACCGAATGGTCTGCAAGAAGACTATACAAGGTACAGCTGTGCTGTAATGCACAGCTCGAGTAGGTGGTATACAGTCAATGCTCAATAAAGGTTTGTTGAACAATTAAGATATTCTTCAAAGTTGAAAATGCCAAAAATATCATTTAAAAAAATCAGGTGTGACTGCTACCTCTTCCACCTCAGAAAGGGTAATGGATAAAGTGATTTCTAGTCTGTTTGGACCATGTCTTTATTCATAAAAATAGTGTGTGTGTGTGTGTGTGTGTGTGTGTGTGTGTGTGGTGTTATTTTTTAATTCCTTGAAAGCTTTAGTAAGTAATAAGTGATACATGAATGTTTACTTATTGGGCGATATAAGGGTTAGGAAAACGTTAGGCTGCGACTTGCTCCCTCGGTGAGTATGGTTCTGATTATCTCTCAGGAATCAGAAAATAAAGAGGCCAGGAATTCTACAGTGAAAATTCTAAGTAGCTGATGAAATGTGTATTACAAATTAAATCCCAGGCCCTTTTCATAGCACTTAATACACTCTCAAGGGTGAAATGTGTTTGTTTTTAGCAAAGTAGATTAGCTTACATCTTGTGATGGGAAACGTCCCTGTAACACAGCCTGTCTTTCGTTCTCATTTCGAGCCATTCATTTGAGTTGTATCTTTTGGCCATAGTTATAGATCTCAACTTTCTTCTCTGTCTGAGTGTTAAATTGTTTTCTGGCTGCTGTCAGGCTGTCTCTTTTGGTTCCCAGTCCCCCTCGTCTTTTTGTAAACTACTCACTTATTTTCAAGGTCAGGTTGAATCCATCTTCAGTTTTCTTTATCACACTATTCCAGACTTAGCTCTGCTTCATGTACCTGACTATTGAATGTGTCCAGTTATTAACTAGGAAGATAAATTATTGGACTATGAATAATTGAGATCAGCTTTGTACAAAACCACATGTTCAGTGAGCAGGACTGGGTCTTTTACAGCTCAGCACAAGTGGAGTAGCCTTGGTTCCAGACAGGTGTCCAGTGACAGCATCCTCCACTCATTGGATGACCCTGAAGACAAGTCAATATGAAGCTGTACTTTGTCCAAACCTCGTCATATGTCCCTTCTAGGCCTTCCTGGACCAGGGGAAAGTTACCATTCCCCAGTCTTCAGGCTGTCCCCATCCACCCTCACAGATGGAACCCCCCACCCCAGGGCCCTCAGGTCAACTTTCATCGTTTCTCATGGGCAAATGTTCTAACAGATGTTTCCTAGCACTTTGCGGTGGCTGGAAGAGTGATATCCTGGCTTACTGGGGTGCTAACATAGTATCTTGAAAGTTATGTCATGTGGATTATAACCCTAATGTTTTTGTAAAAGCAATTTTACCATGGTTTGGAAGAGGATACAGATCTATATGGAATTACTTTGGCAATAGCCTTCCTCCTGCTTCCAAACAAGGGGAGCAACTTCAAAGACTAGAAGACATGCTTCAGCATGATTCCGTCCCCCAAGTGCAAGGTCACCATCACAAAGCAGTGCTGTGCAGCTCATCACAGATGTTTATCACAATGAATTCCAACAAGCAAATTATTATTGTCTCCTGATGAAAAGTATGATGGTTTATCAAGACTACTTTGAATTATAAGCCTGATCTTTAATCTTTAACCAGCTGCCTAACTTCCACATGTGGATATTAATAGCTGAAAAGATGCCTGAGTGATGGGATAAGATTCTACAAGAAATGAAAGAGAATGGGGACATAAATATGGGAGAAGGTGCTGGTATTGAGATGACAGGTGCAGCTATAACTACCTCTGTAGGGGAGGGGCTTGGGCATAGTTCACATCAGGCAGGCCTCAGGTGTTTGGATGGGACACAGTGAAATGACAGGAACGCAAGAGGGTCAATGAGCAGACGTTCAGTTGTCTGCTGTACTGAGTCATGAAGAAGGAAACAAGAGATCCCAAAAGTACTTTGACAGGTTGACAAAAGAGGGTAACTGAAGAGTACAGGAAGTGGAGGCCTCCAAAGGACAGTGAGCAAGTCTACTGAACATCAGGGCATGGCACAGAGGAGAGGAGGTAGTTGTGGACATGGATTCAGAGGGTAGGGGTTGACAGAAAGCAAAGGTAAAGTCCGACAGTCCTGATGGTATCCAGAAACCTCGGCACTGAGGTGTGGGCCAGGTGGGCCATGTGAAAGGTGGATGTGAAAGTTGTCCAGTCTGATGGAACAACATGAGCTGCAGAAGGTAATTGTGATCCAGGTACTCCCATCCCCAGGGACTGTAGTATGGTGACCAAACAAAAAGCAGGATTAAAAGCTGGAAAAGCTGGTGGCATTAACTCAGAGGGAAAGCAGTTTCATGGAAAGACACAAAATCGAGTCTCTGCAAATGGCAGTGAGGCTCAAGGAGTGCCAAACCCTCTCCTGGGCTTTGAGTGCACGGGGGACTTCCACCTGAGAGGGCAGCGTAAAGGGGAAGTTTCAGAGGACAGTCAGGATTTTTTTTAAGAGATGGAGGGAAAGTTCTGTGAAGGGTAGGGTGGGAATTTATCATGAAAGTGGGCTCTCGGGTGAAATATGAAAAACTAGGAAGAGTGGCGAGGAATCAAAGAGCAATGTGAGAGGAAAACGCAGGAGGACTTTGGGGGCAGAGGGAGAACCACAGAGAAAGATGGTCACATGCAATGTGTTCAAAAGATCCCAGTGGCTCCTTGTAGCCTCCACATGGAGAACCAGCCAGAGCAGCAGGAGCGCTCATTAACTAACCTGGAAATCTGATTGCTCGCAGCAGGGCAGATGAACAAGCGAGAAGCCAGGTTACAGGCTAGCATCACCTGTGGGTGAGGTATGGTAACCCTTCATCAAATGCAAAGGGACGACTGAGGCCCACGCATGAAGTGTGCTCAAGTACACTATTATAAAGCATCAGCTAAGTCAAGTTTTCAGTTCATCACTAGTATCTGGACCCACATTCTAGCATGGTGTCAGGAAGTCTGAGAACACAAGGGCAGGACTAAGTCAATAAATTTACATCATTGGTCTTGCAGGCTGAGTCTGAATAAGTCAACTAGGATAATGCAAATGGGTAATAAAATCTTGGTGGAAAAGGAACAAGCAAGGCATTACTTTGCCTTTTCAAATAGTTTGCATGGATACTGTTCATTTTCCCCCACAATTTGCCATTTGGCATAATTTAATGCCTAACTAATTACTGTTGTAATTGGAAAGAATACTTTGGCTTTGCAACTCTTTAGACAGAAAATAATTTAACACTCATGATTTTTGATGACATCTTAAATGTTAAATTGTCAGTCTCGTCTTTTTATTTTATCAGCAAAAATTAACTAAACTTCCACGAATGCTTTATTCACAGCTCAAAAACACTTGCTATATGTGTGTAAAAGCTATTTGAATTATATATATAGTCAAAACACCATACCTCAAACTTCACTCTAGTCATATTCAAATATATTTGCAATCATTTCCTATACAATTCAAGAGCAGCATTTTTGGGGACAGAGCCCCAGAGAGCAGTTTCCAGGCTCTCGGCCTCATGTGGAAAGGTGCTGGCTCGGGTAGTAGATGGCTGTCAGCTGTGGCTAGTTGGCCATCAGCTGTAACTATTGAGCCATTGGCCACTAATATAACTGCCACGGCAATGGAGGAGAGTCGGTCGGTTGGCAGCAAAGCGGACAGCAGGTCGCACGTCGTCGTCGTGTGAACCCAGCCTCCAGTGAGACCGTAGTGGTACGACTCCCCTACCTGTGGCTCCGTGGGTGTTCCTTTTTGGCCTCACCACATCCTGCGTTCTTATGTGGGGAGCGGGAGCAGAGACCCCGCAGGCCGCCCCGCACGACTAATGGCGCAGCGAGCAGGGTGTGGTGTCGGCCGAAACTCTCCGGAATGTACTGGAGCAATTTACACCTATAAAAGCTCAGTTTCATAAGCAGGGTACGGTGCCAGCCAAAACCCACCAAAGCATAGTGGAGTGCTTTGTGCATGTGAGAGCCCAGTTTCGGGAGGCCCATGAGGAGTGACACCGGGAACGGGAGGCGCGGTCTGCCTGGGAGACTCAAGCCTCCAGCTGGCACACCACCTTCTTGGCCATGGATGGCGTTGCCTTCATTTTGGTGATCTGCTGTGGCCTTAGGCTCCAAGGGTGGTGGACATCTTACAAGGAGGCCTCCACCCACTCAGACACCTGGCACGGTGAGCAAGATTCCGACCAGGTAGGAATGGAGTCTGACTCTGGGCAGGAGGACAGTGTGTGGTGTCCAGTGGCCACTGTTCTCAGGTGTTGGACCCCCAAGGAGGGGTGGGAGGACATGGATGGCTCTCCGGCCAGTGTGGAGAGGACCCTGCAGGTTCTGACTGAGTGGTTGCCAGAGGAAAAAGCTACAGCCGGCCGCGTGGGCTGGATGTTCCTCACGGCCTTGAGTCTCAACACGGAAAATGCACTTAATGAAATAGCCCAGGTGCCGGACCAGGTGTCCCGGTGGGAGGTGCTGGAAGCTTGGGTCCACCTGTTAGAAGAGGGGCCCCAAGGTGGAGACTCTGAGGCAGAGGCGGAGGAAGCAAGTGGAGACAATGTAGCTCCCAACTCCCAAGCCCGGCCAATCTTGAAGCAAAGGGTAAAACGTGAGCAACCTTTGGGCCCTGGGGGCATTGCTGCTGGCAACCCAGCTGTGACTGAGTTCACAACCTACACCCCATACACTCGCACTGAGTTGCAGGAGCTGGGGAGGCAGTACAGACAACGCTCTGGAGAGCCAGTCTCGGCTTGGCTACTGCGTTTATGGGATGAGGGAGCAGACAGCATTCTCTGCTCCCCAGGCGAGATGGAAAAGCTAGCCTTCGTGACAGTGCATCCGTCTCTGCGACAAAGGTTACAGAACTGCCATAGGTTGGCCCACGACCAGGGCAACCATTCTCTAATGGCGTGGCTCACAGCTGCGGTAGGCACAGTATGGGGACAGGCTGGCGAGCTGCCAGACACTGTGAGTCAATGGCAGTCATATACGGAACTTACACAAATCATCCGTGAAATGGGTATGAGACCATGCTATTTTCAACCCTAATATGCGGGGGCCAGATGATGAGATTTTTACAGCCAACATGAGAGATCTGGTTTTGGATACTGCACCTGCGAGTGCTTTTGGATCCTTGGTTGCTATTCTTACACCCTATGTGGGGCGACAGATCAATGAAGTTACAACTGCCATGGCCACCCTAGGGGATGTTGAAAGCCAGAGGCGAAGGAAGTTAAGACAGGAGGTCCATGCAGTTGAGACCTGGAAGCCCAAACCAAAGGTAAAGGGGTGAGGTCGCGGGCCTCAGAGAGTAACACGCGCACAGATGTGGCGTGAAAACGTGGCAGCAGGGGTCGATAGGAAGAAAATAGACCGACAACCCAATGCACTCCTGCTGGAACTTTGGAAACAGTTGCGTCCGGAACAACAATTCCGGAGAAGCATAAAGGAGGAGTCTGGCAAAGCGCGACCCATGTCCCTCTAGGACTTCATGCAGCCACTTGAGGCCGACTCCTTGCAGCTTGATTAGGGGTGGGGCCAAGGTACCTGGTCAGAGGGGACAAGCAGGGACCGGAGGCCCCACGTGGAACTGTCCATACATTGGTCCCCTTCGAATGTACAGAGGGTTTGGGCTCTAGTTGACACTGGCGCCAACTGCAGTCTCGTTTATGGGAACCCAGAACTGTTCCCCAGACCAGCAATCTGCATTGATGGCTACGGGGGAAAAACTGTGACTGTGAAAGCCATTTCCTTACCACTGGGTATAGGAAAGCTTCCTCCTCATACCCACAAGGTTTATGTCTCCCCCGTTCTGGAGTATATTCTAGGGGTGGACGTGCTACATGGCCTCAGCTTACAGACGTCGGTAGGAGAGTTCCGTCTCCGGATCCGGGTGGTGAAAGCGGTGACACGCGGGCATGCTCACCACCCTCCTCAAGTGTTGCCAGCGCCCTGGTGCGTGGTTACAGTGCGACAGTACCGCTGCCAGGAGGACAGGAGGAGATTGGTCGTACAATATTGGAATTGGAGAAGGCACATATTGTGAGGCCAACGCACAGTCCCTTTAACTCCCCAGTATGGCCTGTCAAGAAGCCAGATGGGACCTGGCGAATGACTGTGGACTATAGGGAGTTAAATAAGGTGACGCCACCCTTGCACGCTGCATTGCCTTCAATTCACAATTTGATGGATCGTCTGACTGTCCGCCTGGGGACATATCACTATGTAGTGGACTTGGCCAATGCTTTTTTCTCCATTGACATTGCACCCGAGTGTCAAGAGCAGTTTGCTTTTACGTGGGATGGGCGGCAGTGGACTTTTCAAGTCCTTCCACAAGAATACTTGCAAAGCCCCACTATCTGCCACGGGCTCGTGGCCCAGGATTTGGCATGGTGGGATCGCCCATCCTCTGTGGCCTTGTTTCATTATGTCGATGATATTCTGTTAACCTCAGATTCTCTTTCTGATTTAGAGCAAGCAGCTCCCTCTCTTCTCCGCCACGTGAAGTCACGCGGCTGGGTGGTGAATGAGGAAAAGGTCCAAGGCCCTGGCTTATCCGTCAAGTTTTTGGGTGTTGTGTGGTTGATTAAGACAAAGGTTATACCTGAGGCAATTATTGATAAGATACAAACCTTTCCCTGGCTGACCAAGGTCTCCCAACTGCATACGTATTTGGGTCTGTTAGGATATTGGCGGGCGTTTGTACCCCATTTAGCACAAATGACAAGGCCTTTGTACAATATGATAAAAAAGGGGGCCTCATGGGATTGGACTGAGGCTATAGAGCAAGGCTTCATTGCCACGAAATGGGCAGTGCAGCAGGCACAGGCTCTGCAAGTGGTGGACCCCAGCCGCCCATTTGAACTTGATGTTCACGTAACCCAAGAGGGGTACAATTGGGGCCTCTGGCAACGGCAGGAGCGTCTCCGGTTGCCAGTGGGATTTTGGTCCCAATTATGGAAAGGAGCGGAGGTCCGCTACTCTTTAATGGAGAAACAGTTGGCCACTCTGTATGTAGCCCTAGTGGCCACAGAAGCCATCACAGGAACAGCACGGGTGTTGGCTCGAATAAACTATCCTGTCCAGGGGTGGGTCCGTACGTGGACCCAGGGACCCAAAACAGGTTTGGCACAGACCACCACCCTTGCCAAGTGGGGTGCCTACTTGGAGCAACGTAGCACCCTTAGTTCAAGCCCTTTGAGCACAGAGCTACAACAGGTCCTGGGGCCTGTGGAGCTTGTAGCCCAGGCTGAGCCAAGTGCTCTGCCTAGGGGGGAGGACTTGGAGCCCTCGCCCTACAGAGAAGGACAGTCCCCAGTACCTGAGGATGCCTGGTTTACCGATGGTTCTAGCCGAGGGGCTGCAGCTGTTTGAATGGCTATTGGTGTGCAGCCCAAAACAGACACCATTTGGTTTGATACTGGGACGGGCCAGAGTAGCCAGTGGGCTGAATTACGGGCTGTGTGGATGGTAATCAGCCACAAGCCTGGGCTCCTATTTATTTGTACTGACAGGTGGGCAGTGTTCCGGGGCCTAACGTTGTGGCTCTCTACGTGGAAACACCAAAACTGGTTGGTGGGACACCGTCCACTGTGGGGTCAAGCCATGTGGCAGGACCTCTGGGACCTAGGGCAGAGAAAGGAGATGACCTTAATGCATGTCACAGGTCACTCCCCCTTAGTGTCCCCAGGTAATGATGAAGCAGATGCCCTAGCATGGGTCCGATGGTTAGAACGGGCTCCTGCCACTGATGTGGCCCATTGGCTGCATAGGAAATTGCAGCACGCTGGAAGCCGAACCATGTGGGAGGTGAGCAGACGCTGGGGCCTGCCTTTGAAATGGCAGGAGATAGCAGATGCCTGCTATGATTGTGCCGTCTGTGCCCAGGACAGCCCCCAAAGGTGGAGGCTCCCCTGGGAGACACAGCAGATTACGCGAGGGAGGGTGCCCCTCACTCGCTGGCAAGTGGATTACATTGGACCCCTGCCTAAGGCCCGCAATGCGATATACGCATTTACAGCAGTGGACACTGCTACGGGGTTGATGTTTGCTTGGCCGTGTCTGGCTGAGGATTAGTGGCATACAGGGGTCGCCCTTACATGGCTGTGCGCCCTTTATGGGCACCCCCAAGTCATTGAAAGTGACAGGGGTACCCATTTTACGGTGCAAGAAGTGCAGCACTGAGCTGCCAGGATGGACTTTCAATGGTTGTTTCATACCCCGTATAACCCACAAGCAGCTGGCGTGATTGAATGCTACAATGGCCTTTTGAAGCAAGGCCTCAGGGTGTCAAAACACCCTCCCACGATGCGTGACTGGGCCTCGCGTCTATGGGACGTCCTGAGAGTCCTGAATGAGAGACCACGGAAGGGAGGGCCCGCGCCAGTAGAAGCTCTGCTACGTCGAACGGCTGCTCCCATTCAATTACAAGTTACCACCAGTGAGACTCTGTTAAAGCCAGGCTACGGCAGAAAAGGAAACATTTTGCTGCCAGCACCCACATGCTTGAAAGCAGGGGAACGGCAGCAATGGACTTGGCCCTGGCAGGTCAAAAGCCCCCACTGTCGATGGTTGGGCCTGATAGCCCCATGGGGGGCTGGTTTGACTCATGATTTGAAAGTGATGTCAGGGGTGGTGGCTGAGTGGCCACCACAAGTGACTGTAGTATACAAAGGTCCCGATACCAGGATGATTTTGCAGGGAAACTATGTGCTCTCACTATGGCCTATTATGGGATCCCCTGTTCTGTTACATGTTGAAACTATGCAAGGGACCCCAAGCACTGCTATAAAGGTTTGGTACCACAAACCGAGAAAGGTGCCAGTGGCACCAACCCTCCTTTCCCAGGACAAGAAGCTGGCATGTATCCTCCCAGATGGAAGGGATTTGCCATTGTTGGTTCCTAAGACTACTGTTGCTTTTCGTCCGTAGGTGTCAGTAGGCTAATATGGCACAGGGACCCTCGCGGAAGACGCTTGTCACCTAGATTGTGAGGCGAGAACCTGTAGGGGTGGAGTGTGGGGACAGAGCCCCAGAAAGTAGTTTACAGGCTCTCGGCCTCACGTGGAGGGGTGCTGGCTCGGGTAGTAGATGGCCGTCGGCTGTGGCTGATTGGCCGTCAGCTGTGGCTAGTTGGCCGTCAGCGGTAACCATTGAGCCATTGGCCACTAATATAACTGCCGTGGCTACGGAGGAGAATCAAGGAGAGTCGGTCGGTTGGCAGCAAAGCGGACAGCAGGTCACACGTCGTGTGAACCCAGCCTCCAGTGAGACCATAGTGGTATGACTCCCCTTTCTATGGCTCCGTGGGTGTTCCTTTTTGGCCTCACCACATCCTGCATTCTTATGTGGGGAGCAGGAGCTGAGACCCTGCTGGCCGCCCCTCATGACAGCATTACTATCCTGTTACAAGTATCTTTTCAGTGGTGTAGTGTTCATTAGATCACGAGATTTGAGAATGGGAAAGGACTATACCTAGAATTTGGGCTTAAATAGAACACACTTTTATAGGATTAAAATGCAATATGTTGAGGAAGATGAACAAGCAAAAATGGTACCAGTGAATGTGCACTTGGCTGCCATGATCAGAAAAGAGATCTGCTAACATTTTTTCTTTGCTTTCACCACTAAGTCCCTGACAGCAGTATTTGATGCTTTGATTTGTAAACATGACCTCAATTTTAAACTATTCTATAACCCATTCTGCTGATCATAAGCCTACTGGGTAAGTGTTCTTCAAGTTTACCTAGTAATAGGAGAATTTATCTTCAAATTATTGTGGAATTGGGAAATGGGGACTTTTTTTCTATTCTATGCCCCTGTGTGGTATATTACGGGCAACACAAAAGAAATCCAGTGAATTGTATTTTTCCCCAATGTCTTCAGACTATCGTTAAAGTTCTTTATTCTTTGAAACGACAGAGTATAAGCAGAAATTACCAGCTACACAAAATGACCAAATAAAATCTCCCTTTTAAATTTTAAAATTTAAATATCATTAAGTTAACTGGGAAACGTAATGTGAAACTAACCAAAACCAACCAAACCCTACTACCTTTTTCTTCTACCTGGTAAGAAGTAGGGTACATGTCTACAATGAATATTTTCCACTAGAACTCGGGGGAGGGGAGATGGAACATTTTTTAATTTGAAAGTAAGATACATTGGAGAACTTTATGTTAAAATTTGGCCTAAATGTTTCATTGCATGTGAGGGATGAATATGCCTGTAGGAATTACTTCGTTTGATCCAAATCACATTTTGAAATATGGATATAAGGAAAGTGTATTTCTCTACCAAAAGACGGTTGTGATGCACAAATGACAGAGAGCCTGTCAGCTGTGAACTGTCTCCACAAAACTTGACTCAAATTCCTCATTGCACTCAGCCCTCCACTCTCTGACTTCCTCGCCATTCGCCTCACCGCTGCTCGGTGTTCTGTCACCACACTCCTGCCTCCCTGAATTCCTCCCACCCAGGCCTTTCCTTCTGGCTTAACAAACACATCTGTAAGTAATCATTTGTCTTGGAGACTTTATTTTCTGCTGTTCCCCATTTTTCCATACTTGTATTCACAAAAGTGAATTTACATGAATCTCATCATCCTCATGTTTTCTAAGAGTATACGTATTCCCAAAATAGGAAAAGTACATTTCTAAAAATTATGTGTGTTAGGTAGGAACACTTTGAATGAAGTACATTTAAAATGTCTGTAGGGTTGCAGTCACTCCAGTTGTCAGACCTTCTCACCATTATGTGCTCTATACCTCCTGGCTCCCCATCACCCAGCCTGTGTGATGATGTTGAATGTCCTGGAAGTGTACCACCATGCCAAGTGAGCTGCAACTGTAGACACAAGTGCTCTAATCATCCCCCAGGAAAGCAAACCCAGGGCTCTGGCCACTACTTGCATCTGGCAACCTCAGATAGACCATCAGAACAAAATTCATCAGTGCTCTGATTCTGTTTCATCAGTCAATTTCTACTATGTTCTTTACTTGTTGACACTCAACCCAGTCCTCCAGTCCTCATTCAATTCCCAAAAACCTAGTGCACCTTTGGGAACCACCTTACAAAAGCCAATAATTATCATTTACATACATACTCTTATTAAAGCTGTTCTCCATCTCCTCAACTTAACAGAAATCAGTCTTCCTCTGAGGAAATCATTTTCCTGAATTTCTCATACCTTGGTATTCTAGAAAGAAATGGAAAGGAGAGTGTTCTCTTTATTTTCTATGATGTGTCCAACTCTTTTCCCCCTAACTGCTCTATTTGGGGACCTATACAATTTGACTCAAACACCTATTTTCCTTCTCATGAATTTCACCCACCTGTCTCTGAGCTATTTCTTTTCTTCATTAAAGACTTTGATAAATGACTCACAGCCTTGTTCTCTATTCTAAATCCTGCTATTATTCTGAGTGGGTTTGTGGCATCCCCTTCAGAGGTCACACACATTTCTCTTATGAATCACAATGTCTTTTCCTCTTTACCATATTAGTTAAGTAATTTACTAATGAGCTTTCCTTGAATGTAATAAAGATTTATCTAGAATTGGTTAAAGTAGTGTAACAGTTTGGTAAAAAACATAGTTTTGTAGTAAGAGACACCAAAGATTGAATGCTGACTCTACAATGAGTAGTTGTTTTAATTTGGATAAGCTACCTAATCTTTCTTTTTTTTTTTTTTTAATTTTATTTCATTAAATTTATTGGGGTGACAACTGTTAGAAAATTACATAGATTTCAGGTGTACAATTCTGTATTACATCGTCTATAAATCCCATTGTGTGTTCATCACCCAGAGTCAGTTCTCCTTCCATCACCATATATTCGATCCCCCTTACCCTCATCTCCCACCCGCCCAACCCCCACCCCCCTTACCCTCTGGCAACCACTAAACTATTGTCTGTGTCTATGAGTTTCTGTTTCTCATTTGTTTGTCTTGTTCTTTTGTTGTTTTTGGTTTATATACCACATATCAGTGAAATCACATGGTTCTCTGCTTTTTCTGTCTGACTTATTTCGCTCAGCATTACTCTCTCAAGATCCATCCATGTTGTCACAAATGTTCCTATATCATCTTTTCTTACCGCCGAATAGTATTCCATTGTGTATATATACCACAACTTCTTTATCCATTCATCTATCGAAGGACATTTTGGTTGTTTCCATGTCTTGGCCACTGTAAACAAAGCTGCAATGAACATTGGAGCACACGTGTCTTTATCTCTAAATGTTTTCAGATTTTTTGGGTAGATACCCAGGAGAGGGATTGCTGGGTCACATGGCAATTCTATTCGTAATTTTTTGAGGAACCTCCACACTGCCTTCCATAGCAGCTGCACCAATCTGCATTCCCACCAACAGTGTATGAGGGTTCCTTTTTCTCCACAGCCTCTCCAACATTTGTTAACATTTATCTTGTCGATGATAGCCATTCTGACTGGGGTGAGGTGATATCTCATTGTGGTTTTGATTTGCATTTCTCTGATGATTAGTGATGTTGAGCATTTTTTCATATGTCTATTTGCCATTTGTATGTCCTCTTTGGAGAAATGTCTCTTCAAGTCCTCTGCCCATTTTTCAATTGGGTTGTTTGTTTTTTTGTTGTTGAGTTGCATGAGTTCCTTGTATATTCTGGATACTAGCCCCTTATCGGAGGCACTGTTTGCAAAAATCTTCTCCCATTCAGTTGGTGGCCTCTTTATTTTGTCAATGGTTTCTTTTGCTGTGCAGAAGCTTTTAAGTTTCATATAGTCCCATTCGTTTATTTTAGCTTTTACTTCCATTGCCTTTGGAGTCAAGTTCATAAAATGCTCTTTGAACCCAAGGTCCATAAGTTTAGTACCTATGTTTTCTTCTATGCAGTTTATTGTGTCAGGTCTTATGCTTAAGTCTTTGATCCATTTTGAATTAACTTTGGTACATGGTGACAAATAGCAGTCCAGTTTCATTCTTTTGCACGTGGCTATCCAATTCTCCCAGCACCATTTATTGAAGAGGCTGTCTTTGCTCCATTGTATGTTTTTAGCTTCTTTGTCAAAAATTATCTGTCCATATTTATGTGGTTTTATTTCTGGGTTCTCAATTCTATTCCATTGGTCTATGTGTCTGTTTTTCTGCCAATACCATGCTGTTTTGATTATTGTAGCCCTGTAGTACAAGCCAAAGTCAGGAAGTGTGATACCTCCATTATTGTTCTTTTTGCTTAAGATTGCTTTGGCTATCCAGGGTCTTTTGTGGTTCCAAACAAATCTGATGATCTTTTGTTCTATTTCTTTAAAATATGCCATTGGGATTTTGATGGGGATTGCATTGAATCTGTATATTGCTTTGGGTAATATGGCCATTTTAACTATGTTGATTCTTCCAATCCATGAGCACGGAATGTCTTTCCATTTCTTTGTGTCTTCTTCAATTTCTTTCAAAAATGCCTTATAGTTTTCAGCATATAGGTCTTTCACATCCTTGGTTAAGTTTATACCTAGGTATTTTATTCTTTTTGCTGCAATTGCAAAAGGAATAGTTTTTTGGATTTCTTTTTCTGAGATTTCATTGTTAGTATATAGGAAGGCAATGGACTTTTGTGCGTTGATTTTGTAGCCAGCCACGTTACTGTATTCGTTGATTGTTTCTAATAGCTTTTTGGTGGAGTCTTTAGGGTTTTCTATATATAGCAGCATGTCATCTGCAAAGAGTGATAATTTAACTTCTTCATTCCCAATTTGGATGCCTTTTATTTCTTTCTCTTGCCTGATTGCTCTGGCAAGGACTTCCAACACTATGTTGAAAAGCAGAGGTGATAGGGGACATCCCTGTTGTGTTCCTGAACATAGAGCAAAGGGCTTCAGTTTTTCTCCATTAATTATGAGATTAGCAGAGGGCTTGTCATATATGGCCTTTATTATGTTAAGGTATTTTCCTTCTATACCCATTTTATTAAGTGTTTTAATCATAAATGGATGTTGTATCTTGTCAAATGCTTTTCCGCATCAATTGATATAATCATATGATTTTTGTCCTTTATTTTGTTTATGTGATGTATCACATTGATGGATTCGTATGTTGAACCATCCTTGTGCCCTGGGATGAACCCCACTTGGTCGTGATGAATAATCTTTTTAATGCATTGTTGTATTCGATTTGCTAGAATTTTATTTAGGATTTTTGCATCGGTATTCATCAGAGATATTGGTCTGTAGTTTTCTTTTTTGTGCTGTCCTTACCAGGTTTTGGTATCAGGGTAATGTTGGCCTCATAAAATGAGTTAGGGAGTACTGTCTCTTCTTCAATTTTTTGGAAGAGTTTGTGCAGGATTGGTATTAGATCCTCTTTGAAGGTTTGGTAGAATTCACTAGTGAAGCCATCTGGTCCCGGACTTTTGCTTTTGGGAAGGTTTTGGATGACTGATTCAATTTCGTTACTGGTGATCGGTCTGTTTAGATTTTCCAGTTCTTCATGGTTCAGCCTTGGAAGGCTATATGTTTCTAAGAACTTGTCCATTTCTTCTAGGTTGTTGAATTTGGTGGCATATAGTCCTTCATAGTATTCTTGGATGATCCTTTGTATTTCTGTGGTGTCCGTGATAACTTCCCCTTTTACGTTTCTGATTTTGTTAATCAGTGTCTTCTCTCTTTTATCTTAGTAAGTCTAGCCAAGGGTTTGTCAATTTTGTTAATCTTTTCAAAGAACCAGCTCTTTGTCACATTAATTTTTTCTATTGTCTTTTTGTTCTCTATTTCATTTAGTTCTGCTCTAATTTTTGTTATTTCCTTTCTTCTGCTGACCTTGGGTTTTACTTGTTCTTCTTTTTCTAGTTCTTTAAGGTGTAACATGAGGTTATTTATTTGGGAGTTTTCTTGTTTCTTGAGATAGGCCTGTAATGAGATAAATTTCCCTCTTAAAACTGCTTTCGCTGCATCCCAAAAATTTTGGTAGGATGTATTTTCATTGTCATTTGTTTCTATGTATCTTTTGATCTCTCCTCTAATTTCTTCTTTGACCCAGTCCTTCTTTAAAAGTATGTTGTTTAATCTCCATGTATTTGTGTTTTCTCCCGCTTTCTTTTTACAGTTGATATCCAATTTCAAAGCCTTGTGATCAGAGAATATGCATGGTATGATTTCAATCTTCTTAAATTTGTTGAGACTGATTTTATGTCCCAATATATGGTCTATCCTTGAGAATGTTCCATGTACACTAGAAAAGAATGTATAGTCTGATGTTTTAGGATGAAGTGCTCTATAAATGTCAATTATGTCCATTTCATCTAATGTGTCATTTAGGGCTACTATTTCGTTATTTATTTTCTGTTTGGATGATCTATCCATAGCTGTCAATGATGTATTTAAGTCCCCTAGTATAATTGTGTTTTGGTCAATTTCTCCCTTTAGTTCTGTTAGTAGTTGCTTGGTGTATTTCGGTGCTCCCTGATTGGGGGCATAAATATTGATGACTGTTATGTCTTCTTGTTGTACAGTCCCCTTCACCATTATGAAATGTCCATCTTTGTCTCTTGTTATCTTTTTCACCTTGAAGTCTGTTTCATCTGATATCATTATGACTACACCTCATTTTCTCTGGGTACCATTTGCTTGGAGTGTCAATTTCCACCCTTTCACTTTGAGTCTATGCTTGTCCTTGTAGCTCAGATGTGTCTCTTGGAGACAGCATATGGTTGGGTTTAGTTTTTTGATCCAATCTGCTACTCTGTGCCTTTTTATTGGTGAGTTCAGTCCATTTACATTTAGGGTGATTATTGATATGTGAGGATTTCCTGTCATTCTATCTTTAGTTTTCTGGTAAGGCTGTGTCTCCATTGTTTCTTTGCCTTTTTGTTGTTGTCTATTATTTCTGTGTGGTGGTATTCTATGATGTTTCCCTCTGTTTCTTCTTTTATTTCAGTATATATTTCAGTTCTGGATTTATTTTGAGTGGTTACCCTTAAGTTTATGTAAAAGAAAGTTTGATATTTAGAGTATTCCATTATCTTCAGCACGCTTACTTTCTCCATTCCCATATTCCGGTTCAGGCCTTTACTCTCCCCCTTTTTGAGTTTTGGTTGCCACAAATTGTCCCTGTTGATGGTGGTCGAATAGCCTCCTTTAGTATTTCTTGTAGTGCAGGTCGTGTATTAGAAAATTCCCTCAGCTTCTGTATGTCTGGAAAGGTCTTTATTCCTCCTTCATATCTAAAGGATATCTTTGCTGGATATATTATTCTTGGCTCATGATTTCTCTCTTTCAATAGTTTGAATATTTGGTTCCACTCCTCCTGGCTTGTAGAGTTTCTGCTGAAAAATCTGATGATAATCTAATGGGCTTTCCTTTGTAAGTTACCGTCTTCTTTTCCCTGGCTGCCTTGAGGATTCTTTCTTTGTCGTTGATTTTAGACAGCTTCAATACAATGTGCCTTGGAGAAGGCCTGTTGGGATTGAGGTAACTAGGTGTTCTATTTGCTTCTTGGATTCGAGGGTCCAGTTCTGTCCACAAATTTGGGAAGTTCTCATCGACAATTTGTTTGAATATATTCTCTGTTCCTTCTCTCTTTCTTCTCCTTCTGGTATGCCCATTATTCTTATATTGCTCTTTCTGATGGAGTCAGAAAGTTCTTGTAAGTTCTTTCATTTCTTTTAAGTCTCAAGTCTCTTTCTTCTTCTATCTGTGTCATTTCCAGGTTTCTATCTTCGATGTCACTGATTCTTTCCTCCATCTGGTCAACTCTACTACCTAAGCTGGTTATTTCATTCTTAATTTCTTCTATTGAGTTCTTAATCTCCAGAAATTCTATTTGGTTCTTTTTTAAGATTTCAATCTCTTTCATAAAATGCTCATGCTGTTCTTTGATTGAGTTTCTGAGTTCCTTTAACTGCCTATCTGTGTTTTCTTGTATCTCGTTGAGTTTTTTCAGAACTGCAATCTTGAATTCTCTGTCAATTAAGTCACATATTTCTGTATCTTTAAGTGCCTTCTCTGGAGATTTTTCACTTTCTTTCTGAGCTATCTTGTTGCCTTGGTTATTCATGGTGATTACTGGTTTACTATTTCTCTTCCTAGACATCTACAGGAGTGACTTCTGCAACAGGTTGATAGGAAGAGGTCTTTCTTTTGTTTTCCAGTAATTGTTGGTAGTATGTTTTATTATTTCTCCAACTGCAATTTATTTTTCTTCTCCCACACGGTAGTGCTATGTATTCTCTGCACTATTCCTGCTTCTCACACAATGGGGGGATTCTCTGGGAAACGGGCTTCTCCTCTGTTAATAGTTCGTCTAGGTCACTGGTCGCAGTGTCCCAGTGGGTATGCGGAGAGCTTTTGATGTTCCAAAGCTCTTCCAGCTCCTGATTCAGAGCCCGTATGTTTCAGCAGTTCTGTTTACTCCTGCAGGGATCCGCCCAGAAAGGTGGGGTCAGGGGCAGGCTGAGTTGTGAGAGGTGGCCCAGAGCAATGGCCGCAACCACCACCACAGCCGGTCCCGCTTCCACAGCTCCCTCCCCTCTGCCAGAACTAGTTGGGCTGTGAATTTGTGGTTGCGGTCCACAGTTCTCAAAACAGCAAATTTTCTGTTGTTTTGATCTGACACTGCTACTGTTTTGCTTCTAGCACCGGGCAGGTGGGAGCAGGGCGAGCTCTGGGAGGGGAGGGAGGGGGTGGCTAGTCTCAGTGCCTAAGGCTCCGTTCTCTGCTCAGCAGTGAGGGCTTAAACCACTGTTTTCAGCCTTCTTCCCTCAGTCTTTTCTCCGAGGTCTCTGCCGTGAGTGTTGGGTTCAGCCGTGTTATATGCTGTCCCCTCAGCCCTGTGGAGCCCTGGTGGAGCCCTAGCAGTCCGGGTTTTCCCTCTCCCACAGCTGCGGTAGTTCCAGGAAGCAGCGAGCTCGGAGCACTGAGCTGGGTCTGCGTCCTGCGCCCGCACGGCTCCGTCTCCACGCACTTCTCCCTTTCCTCCTCCCTCCACTCGCGCGAATCTCCCACCTGTAGGTGATTTCAGTCGGTAATGGGCCTCTTCCTCTTGCCTGTCTGCTGTGCAGGGAGTCCTTTGTGGAGTTTTTTTGTTCGATTCGTTGTCAATTCCAGGGGAGCTTTACAGAGGCTCACCTCACGCCGCCATTTTTCCGGAAATCCCACCTAATCTTTCTAAACCTTAATGTTCCCTCCTCTACATCACAGAGGATATAACCTACCTAAAATGATGGATAACTGAATGTGATAATACATAAATCTTCTTGACATGTCATTATCTCATTCATTTCTTCAGTAAACAAAGATTTGAGGACGAAGTACATACTGCACTAGATGGGAAAAAACAACAGGCAGCAAACAGAAGGCAGGATTTCCTCTTAAAGAGCTTTTGTCATTGAATAATCCATACATTCTTAATCAAATAGTCATTTTAATGAATGTACAGTAAAAAGTATCATAAGGACTCTAAAGAAAAGGAAAGATGTGCTAAATAGGCAGATGGCAAAGGAAACTGACCTAGACTGCTTATCCAGGAGGGATTTTCTGAAAAGGAGATATTTGAGATAATATCTGATGATGTAATAAGCATTAGCTAGATAAAGAGTTTTTATTTTGTTTTTTCACAGGAAAAAGAGAGACCATTTCAAGTAAAGGAAATAACATGTGCCAAGGAAAAGATCATGCTGGATTATGAGATTTGAAAGCATGACAGTAAGGGATGCTTTTCCCTCTGATAGTAAGGGGAAGAGTAGGTCCACATGAGGCAAAAGAAGTGAGCATATCCCAGAACACTAAGGTACTTCTACACAGTACTAACAATTTTTGTTATTATTCTAAGAGCAATTGGAAGCCATTGAAAGTTTTCAGAAAGTGAAATGTAATGATCATATTTGTATTTTAAAAACTTTCTTCATATAAAAATCAACTGCATCTATATACCTTCACAATGAACAACCCAGGAACAAAAATGAACATAATTCTGTTTACAACAGTATAAAAATAATAAAATGCTTAGAATTAAATTTAATAAAAGAAGTGGAAAACTTATACTCTTCTAACTTCAAAACATTGTTGAAGGAAATTAAACAAGACTTAAATAAAAAGACATTCCATATTCATTGATCAGAAACGTAACACTGTGAAGGTGGCAGTACTCCCCAGACTGATCTACAGATTCAACACAATCCCTATCAAAATCCCAACTGTCTTTTTTGCAGAATTTGAAAACATAATACTAAAGATCACATAGGAATTCAAGGGAAAAGCCAAAGGAAGATTGAAAGTAGAAGGAGGAGGAGGAGGAGGAGAACAACAATGTTGGGACTCATATTTAGGAGTTTTCAAAACTTATTACAAAGCTACAATAATCAAGACAGTAGTCAGGACTAGCATAAAACTAGACATATGGATCAATAGAATAAAATTAAGAATCCAAAAATAAACTCATGAGTGACATCAGTGAAGATTCTGAAATAGTGAATTTTAAGTCTGTCCCTCCACAAAAGCAACAAATAAACTGACAAAAACCTCCAGAATCACCGCAATAAATTTAATTAAAAAAAAAAAAAAAACTGTGGAAATTAGTCAAAAGCTTACAGAAACCAATGACTGGTTTAACCAAGAAAACCAGCCAAATCTTATGAGAGAACTTTGTAGGATTTTAAATTACTGGGGCCCCACCCCCTACTCTTCAGCTCAGCAGGAGCCTTGAAAACAATAGCCCACATCCCCAGTAAGATTATCTACTACCAAAGAGACCATAACACACCTTATATTCAGAGAATTGTGGTTGTTTGTCCCTGAGGGACCAACTCAAAGGGCTTGTCTTTATTTCACCTAACATGGAACTCTCCAAGGGCTGAAGTGGTTAACTAGAGGGCATTTAAACATTTAAAAGCAAATATATTAATGAGTGCCACCTGAGACAAGGGATAGGAGTTGGGTAAAACTATAGACTAACCAAAAATCTTTGCAGAAAAAGATGGAAGACAATCTAATTTTCAGAGTTGCCACATTATAAAATTCAAAGATCCAGTTTTCAACAAAAAATTATATGGCATGCATGCAAAACAACAAGAAAGTATAGCTTATATGCAAGGAAAAAAATTAATAGAAACTCCATGAGGAATTGATTTTAAATCAATTACTCTATTCTCAAACCACGTACAAAGAAGTAAATAAAACAAGATAATAATATCTCACCAAAAAATTACTATCAATAAATACAAATTATAAGGAAATGGAAATGCTGAAGTGGGAAAGTACAATAACTGAAGTGGAGATTTCACTAGAGGGCTTGACAGCAAACCTGAATAGGTGGAAGAAAGAATTAGTGAATTTGATGATGAGCCAGTGAAGACTATTCAATTTGAGGGAATGAAAAAAATCATGAAGATAAACTAACAGCCTCAGAGATCTGTAGAACACCTTCAAGCATACAAATATATACAAAAGGGAGGAGAAAGGGACAAAAAGAATACTTGATGAAATCATGGCTGAAAACTTCCAAAATTTCATAAAAACACATTAATTTACACATCTAAGAAGCTCAACACACTCAATGTAGTATAAAAGAAGAGATTGGCACCACAACACATTAAAATCAAACCACAAAATTCCAAAAATGAAGATTGACTCTTGAAAGCAACAAGAGATGGGGTTCATCAAGTACACAGGATCCTCAAAAATATTAACAGCTGATTTCTCATCAGAAACCATAGCAGTCAGAAGGCAGTGGAATGAGATATTCAAAGTGCTGCATGGGAAAAAAAAGGCAATGAATAATTCTACATCTGCCAATACTGTCTTTCAAAAATGAAGGTAGAATTAAGACATCCCCACATAAACAAATCAGAGACTTTATTGATAGTAGAGTTCAGTTTAATGCTAGTAGATGCTGGAAAAAATACTAGAGTAAGTCCTTTGGTGGAAATGAAAGGACAATACACCGTAGATCTAACCCATATGAAGAAATAAAAAGTACAGCAAAGGTAACTATAGGCACATCTGAGACATTGTGTGTTTGGTCCTGTATCACCACAATAAAGCAAATACAGGTATTACAACAAAGTGAGTCACAAACTTTTTTGTTTCCCAGTGCATATAAACGTTATGTTTAGAATATATTGTAGCCTTTTAAGTATACAATAGCATTGTGTCTAAAAAATGTACATAGCTTAATTAAAAATTACTTTATTTCTAAGACATCTAAGTATCATCTTAGCCTTCAGCAAGTCACAGTCTTTGCAGGTGGATGGTCTGCCTCAATGTTGATGGCTGTTTACTGATCAGGTAGTTGCTGAAGGCTGGGGTACCTGTGGCAATTTCTTAAAATAAGACAACAGTGATGTTTGCCACATCAGCGGACTCTTCCTTTCATGAATGATTTCTCTATAGCATGAGATTCTCTTTGATAGCATATTACTAGCAGTAGAATTTCTTTCAAAATTGGCATTAATCCTTTCAAATTCTGCCACTGCTTTATCAACTAAGTTTATGTAATATTCTAAATCCTTTGTTATCATTTCATCCACCTTCATAGCATCTTCACCAGAAGTAGATTCCATCTCAAGAAACCACTTTCTTGGCTCCAGTAAGAAGCAACTCCTCATCCATTAAAGTTTTATCATGAGATTGCAGCAATTTAGTCACATCTTCAGGCTCCACTTTTAGTTCTAGCTCTTCTGCTATTTCCTCCACATCTGCAGTTACTCCCTCTACTCAAGTCACGAACCCCTCAAAGCCATCCATGAAGGTTGGAATCAACTTATTCCAAACTCTGGTTAATGTTGATTTTTTTGACCTCTTCCCAGGAGTCATGAGTGTTCTTAATGACATCTAACATGGTGAACACTTTCCAGAAGTTTTTCTATTCAGTTTTCCCAGATCCCTCAGAGGAGTCACTGTCTATGGCAGCTATAGCCTTACAGAATGTATTTCTTAAACAATAAGACCTGAAAGTAAAAATGGCTCCTTGATCCATGGGCTATACAATGGATGCTGTGTTCACAGGCATGAAAACAACACCAATCTCATTGTCCATCTCCATCAGAGCTGTTGAGTGACCAGGTGCATTGTCAATGAGCAGTAATATTTTGAAAGGAATTTTTTTTTCTGAGCACTAGTCTCAACACTGGGCCTAAAATATTCAGTAAACAATGTTGTAAGCAGATGTGCTGTCATCCAGGCTTTGGTGTTCCATGCATAGAGCACAGGCAGAGTAGATTTAGCATAATTCTTAAAGGCCCTAGGATTTTCTAAACTGTAAATGATCAGTGATTTCAACTTAAAGTCACCAGCTGCATGAGCCCCTGACAGGAGAGTCAGCCTGTCCTTTGAAGCTGTGAAGCCAAACATTGACTTCTCCTCTCCAGCTATGAAAATCCGAGATGGCATCTTCTTCCAATAAAGGTAGTTTTGTCTACACTGAAAATCTGTTGTTTAGTGTATCCACCCCCATTAATTATTGTACTAGATTTTCTGGATAACTTGCTGCAGCTTCTACCTCAGCACTTGCTGCTTCACCTTCACTTTTATGTTATGGAGACAGCTTCTTTCCTTAAACCTCATGAACCAACCTCTGCCAGCTTCACTTTTCTTCTGCAGCCTCCTCACCTCTCTCAGCTTTCACAGAATTGGAGAGTTAGGGCCTTGCTCTGGATTAGGCTTTGGCTTAAGGGAATGTTATGGCTGGTTTGATTTTGTATCCAGACCACAAAAACTTTCTCCGTATCAGCAATAAGGCCGTCTCGCTTTCTTATCATCCATGTGTTAACTGGAGTAGCACTTTGTATTTCGTTTGTTGTTCCACTGATAGAGAACAGGCAGAGTAGATTTAGCATAATTTTTAAGGGCCCTGGAACTTTCCCTTTGCACTCATTACTTGGTTAACCAGTGCAAAAGGCCTAGCTTTTGGCCTATCTTGGTTTCAACATGCCTTCTTCACTGAGCTTAATGATTTCTAGCTTCTGATTTAAAGTGAGAGATGTGCAGCTCTTTCTTATAAGGTTGTTAATTGGCTTAATTTCAATATTCTTGTGTCTCAGGAAACAGGGAGGCCTAAAGAGAGGGAGAGAGAGGGTGGTGGAGCAGATGGAACACAGACAACATTTATTAAGTTCACCATCTTGTATGGGTGTAGTTTGTGGTCTCTCCTCAACCCAAATTATAATAGTACCATCAAAGATCATTAAACCCAGATCACCATGACAAATATAATTATAATGAAAAACTTGAAATATTGAAAGAGTTATCAAAATGTGACAGTGACACAAAATGAAAAAATTTTGAAAAAATTATGCTGATAGATGTGCTTGTTCCAGGGTTGACATAAAATTTCAATATGTGAAATACACAATATCTATGAAGCACAATAAAGCTAAGCACAAAGCAAGTTCATGTGCCTGTACATGGTAAATATAAAAGTCAGTGTTAATGTGGTTTGTTTTATCACTCTTTTTTCCTCATATAATTTAAAAGACAATTGCATAAAGCAGTAATTATAAATCTAAGTTGATGGGCACACAATGAATAAAAACATAATTTGTGACAATAACAGTCTAAGGGTGATAACAGAGCTATTTAAGAATGAAGTTTCAGTCTACTTCTGAAATTCAATTGGTATTAATTTGAACTACATTAGTATAAACTAAGATGCTATCATTAAGAAAAGAACTAAAAATATATTAAAGAAAATGAGAAGGGAATCAAAATGGCACACTAGAAAAATAGCTGTTTAACATTTAAAATGCCAATGCGAAAGAATTGAGGAATAAATAAGAGATAAAACATATAGAACACAAAGAGCAAAATAGAAGTAAATCGCTCCTTATCAGTAATTACTTTAAATGTAAAAGGATTAAACTCTCCAATTAAAAGGCAGAGATTATCACATAATTTTTTAAAAAAGATTCAACTATTTGCTATCTACAGGATCTCATTTTATAGCCAAAGAGACAGGTAGGCTGATGTAAAAGGATGGAAAGAGGTGTGTAAACAGTAACCAAAAAGAGCTGGAGGGGTTGTATTAATATCAAACAAAATAAAATTTGAAACAAAAATTGTTGTAAGAAATAATGGATATTGTATAATGATAAAAGGAACAATTTAACAACAAGATATAGCAATTACAAATACACATACACCTAACAGCAGAGTCTCTAATAAACGAAACAGAAATCAACATTCACATTTATGGTCAATTTGTTTTTGACAAGGTAGCTGAAACAATTCAAAGGATAAATAATAGTCAGTAACAAACAGTGCTTGGAAAATTAGATAACAACATGCAAAAGAGTAAAGTTGAACCCCTATCTCACATCACATATAAAAATTTACTCAAAAATGAACTAAAGACTTGATAAGAACTAATAGTATAAAAATCTTAGAAGAAAATATGGGAGTAAATTTGTTTGACCTTGGACGAGGCAAAGGTTTCTTAGCTATAATACCGAAAGCACAAATGAAACAGAACAAAATTAATTAGATTCCAACAAAATTTAAAATTGCGTTTCAAAGGTTGTCATCAAGAAGATGTAAATACTTTCTCCAAAATGAGAGATAACATTTAAAAATCATATATATGATCAAAGATTTCTATTTAAAATATAAAAAAGAATTGTTATAATTAAATAATTTAAAAAAAAAAATAACCCAGTTAACAAATGGGCAAAGGATTTGAATAGACATTTCTCCATGGAAGATATGTAAGTGGCCAATAAGCAAGTGAAAAAGCCTGTGATTTTCAATTCAAAACTTCAATGAGCTATTGCTAGTTACTCACTGGGGTGTATATAATTTTTTTAAAAAAAGGTAATAAGAAGTGTTGGTGAGGATGTGAGAAATTGGAGCACTCACACACTGTTGGTGGAAACACAAAGTGGTGCAGTCACTTTGAAAAACAGTTTAGCAGTTCCTCAAAGGTGACCCAACAATTCCACTCTTAGGTATAAACATCCCAAAAATGTAACATATGTCTATGGAAAAATTTTTGTGTTAATATTTATAACATCTTAATTTATATAATTGTTTCATAACTCATTTCCCCTTTAATCTATTTTTTCACATTAAAATTGAAGGAAGCTTAAAAAAAGAGCAGCTTTGTTTAGATATAGTTTGTGTACCATAGAGTTCACCCACTTTTCCACTTGGGAAACAAGATTGCATACTTAGGGCCACAAAAAAGAAAATGTATATATAAAGAAGTAAAGAATACCTACCACTGAGCCCTGAGGAATTCTAACAGTTAATGACCAGAAGTGAATGAGAGTGTAAAGAAAAATGAGGAGTGATCAGAGGAGTGGAAGAGTAGCAGATAATACTGTCACAGAAAATAGGGACATTTCTGAAGATCTGGAGATTGGTCAAGCATTGTATTGCTAAGAAGTCAAGTAAGAAGACTGGAAAATGTCTCACCAGATGTGGTAAGATGGATATCACGAATGTTTGCAGAGCTGTATGGATGGAGCAATAGGACATTAGCCGGCCAGTGATAGGCTCTGGAATGAGTGTGTGTTGGAGGGCAAACAGAGAACACAATAGATGGCTTTCTTAAGAAGATGGGCTGCAATAAAAGCAATGCTTTGTAGGTAATACATATTCAATACCAGAAAATGTCTGAAAGAAACCAGTGGATGTCTTTTCATTTTCTAATGTAATAAAATCTCATCTCTCCATCCCTTGCAGAAACCTGGGTCAGCATGTTCTAGAAATTAAAGCAAAGAAGAAACTGTTTTTCCCACATGGCACACACACCCAGCTGGGAGTGGATCTGAAGCTCAGTGGGTCAGACAAAACTTTCTTCACAGCACCTGGCTGAAGTTTGTCCACTCCAAACCAGTGAAAGGGGCCAAGTGGCAGTTTTTGTTATGTTACAGATGGCCTGGCTGTGAAGGGGGCTTCCTTTGCTCTGTGACTTAGGCAGACAGGGTGTAATGACTCCAGAAAGAAGGTCAATCATGATTTGCTATAGATGCACATTCCCTTACATTTTCATTCACTCATTCAAAACTAGACAGACGGTCTGTGGTGAGCTGGGTCTATATCAGGTGACGCTCAGATAAGACAGCTGTTCTTCAGGAACAACAGGTTTGGCTTTCTTTATTCTTTTCTCTCCTTCCCATTCTTCTTACCCTCAGTAGCAGAGTCTAAAGCCCTCCAAACTCAATCCTTCATTTCCAAGAAGTTCCTAGAAAAATTTTAATAGCTCAAATGTAACCGCACTTACGGGGAATATTTTGTCTTCAAAATAACCAAACCCGGAAACTAAGAGAGATGAAATGCTACACATGGGATTTTAAACATTAAGAGGACTTCTATCTTCATTTAATCATTCAACAAATATAAATAGCCTATTAAGTTTTAGAATGAGACGATAGAAACTTTTAAAAATGAACCCAACACAGACTCTGCCCCAGTGTCTGTGATGTGTGTGTATGAACGAGACACAATCCCAGATCCAGTGTGAATGATGTGTACCTATGAACCAGACACAGGCCATGCCCTAAGGTGGGAGCCGTGTGTTCGTGTGAACCAGACACGACACCGGCCCTGCCCTAAGGTGGGAGCCATGTGTGTGTGAACCAGACACAGGCCCTGCCCTAAGGTGGGAGCTGTGCGTGAACCAGACATAGGCCCTGCCCTAAGGTGGGTGCTGTGTGTGCGTGAACCAGACACAGGCCCTGCCTTAAGGTGGGAGCTGTGTGTATATGAACCGGACACATGTCCTGTTCTAGTGTGGGTGCTGTGTGCGTATCAGCGTACCATGTTGAATTGCACGGCACTTTTACGAAGCTCTTCTAGGACCCAATTAACTTTAGGAAATAAATAATAGAATTTATTCGGAATTTTCTTGTATTTTATTATTTAAAAAACATATACATTTACATTATAGTAAATATTTATGATAAGGAAGAGAAATTGATGAGGAAAAACCTGATCTGATGAAAGGTGGACCATAGACCAGAGGAACTTCGGTTGAGGAGTACAGAGAGAATGGAAGAATGTGGTGGATTGTGACAGGCCTGTGACCCAGGGACCGTAACCCTAAGGGTGAACCCAGTTACGCTGACTCTCCTCATTGTCCTTCAGAAGCTTTGAATGCTGTCTTGGACCTCATTCTTGAACCTTTTAGATTCACCTTAATTTGCAAACTTTCCCATGGGGTGTCCACACACTGGCCAAAGCTCCAACATCACACTGAGCACTGAGCTCTCCACCTAGACCACGGGTGTTAGACTTGAGCCCCCAAACTCAAGGCCTCAGGGCTTGGGCACGAGGCCATGAAGACACTACCAAGGTGTGGAGTGGAGGCACGCTGCCTGCACCTGGAAGCGTCAAACCCAGAGTGATCTGAAATACTTCCCTAGCCTAGGAAAATGTGGCTGCCAGTTTTCTGCCACCAGCCACCAGCATAGAGCTTCATGTCTATAGGTATATGACCAGACAAATGTACTGACCCCTGCACACTCAAGGCTCCCCGGGTCAGTCCTGCCTCCACTTCTTTTCCCTCCCCTTTTTTCCTCCTCCTAGAAAAGGCATTTTGTTTCCAAATGAGTCATTTTCCTCACTTCCCCATAACTCCCAACCCCTAGCGCAGTGGTATAAATGAAATGTTGGATCTAAATGCGATGTGAGTACTGAAAACCCATGAAATTGGGAATGACCAACCACTCATGATTGTCACAAAGTTTTACTCTAAAATGCCCCCAAAATGCAACTTCTCTGACTCAAGGAGGGGAAACTCCTTGAGGAAATAGTTCTGATGATGGCACAGGAGCAATCTCCTACTCTGGCTTTGAAAAGCTTAGCCCTGTGTGTTTCTGCAAAAGCTACATGTCTTTATAGCTCTCATTTATAAACAAAAGGATGCATAAACCCCCCTATAACCAGACAATCAATTATAACTCGTTGACCTTAAGCAAAAACGCCTCAGTACAAAGGCGTGACTGCTGCTCTGTTGGATGTTCCATCACCAAACTGAAGTGCTGTGGCCGTCAGGCATAGTAAGTGCTCAGTCAAAAACTGCAACTCAGCTCGTTGTCCAAGAGACACAGCGTGGCCCCTCTGGCCTCCCCAGACATCTCTCACTCACCTGGGGTGAGAGTTCAACTGAGTCCAAGCACGTCATCTTTACGTGGCCAGGTATTCATGGAAAAGCGAGCAAATATGGAATGACATGAGATGTTCAAATCACAGGGTGCCCTTGGAATAAATATCTGTCAATCATTGGCAGGGATTTTTAGAACAAGCTGCATTTCACATCTCACAGTAACATAATATCAAAGTGCAAAACCAAATACATGCACACTTGCCAACACCTTTCTCAGGCTTTGTGGACACTGACAGCCCAGCAGAGTGGTGAGAACCGTGCTGGTTGGCCAGTTCACACGTGTCATGCTTTCTTTCTTGCCTGAACTGCTCCTGTATAACTTCAGCACTAATGCCATTTATTTTTATTGTTATTATTAAACACAATTTGGCAAAAATTCACAAATTCTGCAATCATTTAGTCTCTGAAATGCTTGGAAAATTCTTGCAGGATGGCAAGAAATAATACTATTTCCCTGCAAAGATTAAAACACTGAAGTGACCCTGGCACTTTCTATTGTGGAGAAAATGGCTGGGGACAATCAATAGGCACACGGTCTTGCCTGGACACAGGAGCATGAGTGGGCAAAGGAGGGAAATGCTGGAGGCCAGGAAACATGGATGACAGGTCTCATTCTTCAGCAAACATGGTCTGAGCAGTCTGTGCACAGGCTCCTGGTCTTATGAGGACACAAAGACATCCAAGACCTAAGGGCTCTTACTGAGGAGGTTACACCAGAAGTAGACAAGTCAAATTGAGACACTGTGGAAATGGGGAAGGAAGAATGGACAGGAATCCAGTTCACCCTAGATCCAATCTCTTTACTTTGTTCCTCCTTCCCCAAACTCAGCAAAATGTCTAAATTAAATTGAATAGCATTGTTCGGTTTTCCCAGTGGCCTGCCGAGGTTGGGTCCTTTCCCCGTGCATGGTTTGGAGTCTCAGTGTCCATTAGCCTCATTAAAGCACCATGTGCTCAAAGGTCTCAGCAGCAGGAGTCACTGATGCAAACGCGCAGTCTAGAAGTGGCCACTGTCTTTGGAGCAGTGAAGAGGCTGCTTTGGGCATTAGTCCTGGTGCTCAGAAGTCACGTGCTGAGTTAGGTGCATTCAAGCCTCAGCTTCTGTAGCCATCACATAAGGCACAGCAGAGGTAAAAGGCGACATCCAACTTTACTTTTTTCAAGTAAAATATTATGAAGACCAACACACATGTAGCCATTCACTCATTCCAACAAATGTTTGCTGGGCACGTCCTCTGCATGGGAAACAGGACCATGTGGCAGAAGAGTTCCCTTGCTTGGAAATTTACATCCAAACAGGTAACAAGTGAGTTAATGTGAAATAGAGAGAGGAGGGGGGTGTCCGTCCGTGACAGGCCTTGAAGTACATTGAGCAACACTTGGGCTTGGCCTCCTGCTCTGAAAATTCTGGATTAGGGCACAAATGCCAGACCACTGCTTTGAAACAAACTAACCAACAAAACGCAAAAACCTCAAAGCAATGACTGTACTAACGTTGGTGGCACAGTAAGTAGCATCCTGAGCCTGTGACAAAGGGAACATGTTCCTAGTATTTACTGTGATTATATACATGCATTCCCTAGAAACATAGACCTGAAGACTGATGGCGGACCCAGCAGCAAGGACGCGTGTCAGGAAGCTGTGATCTTCAGGGGTCCCAGCGACTGGGTGGTATTTCCTTTACAATTCACTCTGGCTTAAGCTTAAAAGCCTGCTGTGTTTTTAAGTGTTCAAGATGATCAGAAAAAGTGTGGGACTTTCGAGGTCCACATCCCAGGCTGCCATGTCATATACCCTCGTCTGGACACAGCGTGTGCCCCATTGTCTCCCTCTGCCCTGCTGGGGACGGTCTGCAGTCTACATGACAGCCGCACCTCTACCTGGAAATGAAGCAAAGCTTCCATCAAAGATCAGAGGGCAGACTGGGTGATGTTGACACTGAACAGGTCTTCTTGCTGCAAACTCCTTGGGAAAGACAAGGAGCTAGGAACGTGGAGAGTGGGGGAGGGACGGGACTCAGGCAAGGAGGAGAGGTGGAAATCGAACCTGTTTAAATTTCAGAAGATCAAAATTATGAAGTGAACCCAGCCCCCACTAGTGTTGCTCACATTCCACTCTGAGACTTAGTAATAGCTAGCATTTTTTGATTTTTATAGACATGATGTAACTTTCACAGTGTTTTACTAATCACCAATGACACAGTTGCCAGAGAGCAAAATTGTAATGTAGTGATGTTATGAGTGGAAAATGTTGCAATTGTGGTGGGGACGAGGGGGAGGGCAGTTCAGATGAAGTTCAAAGCATTGGGGTTGGATTTTCCCGGTGAACCAAATCTAGACTTCTCGGGGTAGGGGGGTTCTATGTCTTAGAACCATATTTAAAAACTCCTCATTTTATTTATTTAAAAGTGTTTAAAAAACACCCATAAAATTTAAAGCTTCTGAAATGGGAATCTTGGGGAAAGAGAATGAAATCCCAGACATTCCAAGAAAAACAACCTTTTTCTCTTTGACAACTCCAGGTTTAGACATTCCTCAGTTTATTACCACAGAGCAGACCAAGCTGCCAAAGGAGCTCTAGTCCTTCTGTGCAGTGTCCTGGCCACAGCAGCCACAGCAAATACACCCCCTGGGGGTGATGGATGTGCCCTCTGCCAGGGAACCCACACACGCAGATGTTTCTCCATGATGGTGACATGCATTTGTGATCTGAGGCTCAAATGGACCTGCTAGGCAGCTGTGATGGATGGATGCAAACTCTGGGAACATTCCTGGTGGGGCTCCAGGAAGGGGACCTGGGGTGTGTAAACCTGAGGCCCTTGGCTGGACTTTTGCTTAATTGTGGCTCTTTTCCCTTCCTTCATCTGAAAACCTTTCAACTTATCATGTATTCACCTTATTTCATCTTCCGCCTCAGCTGACCTAATGACGAGCTGGATCAAAGGCAGATGTCCACTTATCTGTGGTATGAAGGTGAGTTTCCAACTGGTATTTCTTTTAATTAAAAGTTGACCAGTAAGGAAACGAACAGAAAACCACAGACCCTGAAGAAAAATAGTTTATTGAATTATTGTGTGAAAGAACCACACTCATCTAGCAGTTTTTTTTCCTGTCTGTTTCCTCCAGTTTTCCTCAGTTGTACATAGCACTAGGGTCATGAGAATACTTATTATGCTGGAAGTTCTCTGAATTCTTCAGGAAAGGGCCCAATAAATGTGAGAGTCTTGTAGATTAATGGGGTAGGGGACTGACAGCCCAATCCAGTGAACACCTTTTGTACTGGGGATACAATGAGTGATCATTACTCATGGAAATCCTCTGAAAAGAGACAAATTCTGATCTCACTGAGACTGAGGCTTCAGAACCCCTCCTTCCTGCTGTGTGCAGTTGCGATAGCAGCGACGTGGTGTTTGCTGTGATGTGTACTTCGAAATGGAGTTACTTAAAAGCCCCTTAGCCTAGTAATCTTGCCACCAACCAAGCACACTGTGAAGAGTTATAAAAATACACTGTGAACAGTCTGTGAGAACAAACAAAGCAGAATACAAGGAACAGCCTATTTATTCTTCAGGCTTCACACAGCTGACAAGAAAGCTTCAGATGAACTGCAGCAATTTCTAAAACAAATGTGAGTAAAATAAATCAAGATGTGATTCCGAAAGGTAATGAGGCACTTGGAAAACACTAAAGGGAAAATGTAAAGATGTTTTTGATAAAAACATAAATGTCACATTTCAGAAGGAGCTCTTAAATGGAAAATTAGTTTGAATTAACGTGTTAGTTACTTAGAATAAATACTGTTTTCTCAGTTAATTGCACAGAACCTGTTAAAAAGCAGCAGATGAATGCAAATGTCATTATGTTGCTGAAGTGTTACCTATAGAACTCTACCTGCCACTGTTTCTCTGTGACCCAAGATGGTTTTTGTGGAACTGGGCTTTGTCTTTCCTCATCTCTGGTAGCTTCCTACAAATGGCTTATGAGTTTAATTTCTGAGTGGAGGTTTTCCTAGTTTTTTATCTACTGTGTATGTTTCTGGAGAGTTCCAGGGGGAGACAAATGCAGCAATGACCTTGCAGCAAAATGGAAGTGGTGCCACTAAGCCCTAGAATCAAAGTATGCAATGTTGTAATGCAACATCAAAGATCAAAATTAATGTGAAAATCTGTAATGAGCAAAATGTCCACATTTTAAATGAGGACAGGCCCCAGCCTGGGACTGCAGGATGGGGCTCACTGTCCTTGCCGAGTCCAGCCCCACGTGTTAAGGAAACTCTGGCTCCATGCAGACACACTCTCTGGGTTTGTAGCTCAGTGAGTGTTCACGTCCATTGTCCCATCAGGTACGCCCTCCATGAGTCCCCCAGAGGCAATAGGGACTTTTCAAATCACAAACTCTTAGAATCCTAATGACAGGAATCTGTCTTACCTCAGGAGATGTCTCAACTTGGACACATTACTTCAGCTCTCTGAATATGTCTCCTCTTCTTCAGAAATGACGAATTGTAAGGTTTGGCTTCGCATCATTGAGCTAATAGTGTCAAGTTGTCGGGTCACTTCTTTCGGTACTGCTTGGTGCTATCATGGGCCTGAGTGATGCAAAGCTCCTGGAAAGGGGCTACACTTCTAGATTGTTACAACCCAACAAGGGACATAACCATGACTTCAGCAATGACAGTAGTGACCCAGCATCTTCAAACAACTGACAAAGGAGAAGAACATGAGATATAGAGTGAAAATGTCACCTTGCCACATGGACAAGGATAGTCGCACTCAGGAAGAAACCCCTTTTCTTACTTGTGTAACTAGAAGTTGGCATTTAAAGATGCTGCTAAATGTTGACAGGTGTGAGATGAAACAATGTTACTTACACGTTGCTGTGCAATGTTTGCCACAAACTTTTGAAAACAATGTGAAAAGTTCCTTACTTTTTCTCACTCTTGGGAATATAAAAGTGTAATCTGTGACCGAAATCTGAATTTACAACATTTATACCATTCATATCACAAATAATCTAAAATATAAAAGAGCTTTATGTAAAAGGGGGAATGAAAATCGTATGTGCAATGACATAGTAGTTAAGTAAATTACATCTGCTCCTATATGGAATGATATTCTGCATTCATTAAAAAGCTGTGAAAATTTATATGCAACTTTGTTTGACATCAGTACATAAAAATCAATAAACAATATAATCATAATGGTTTTTAAATATGTAAAAGAGGTCTGTTAAGAAATAACATCAAAATATCTCTAGTTGTCTCCTCGGGTTCTGGAAACAGTGATTATTTCTGCTTTTCATGATTATAATAATTAGGGAAAAGTAAGTTTCTAAAAAAAAATGGCAAGAAAGCATAGAAATTTGTAGTCTCATAACTATATCCAAACAGAATAAAAGCAAAATACTTTTATATGAGATTAGTGAAATTTTTAAATAAAACATTATTTTTATTTTCTATTTGTTCCTAAAATGTTGACGAATGAGGTACATGGTGAGACTGACAACTGGTTTACACTAGTCCTCAGATTCGTGTCAAGATCACACAAATGCAACATCAGTGCCACCAGCTCCCTCCAAGGACACCATATGCCTCATAAGCATTAGAGGCTCTTTAGAGCTACCCCATAATAAGCACCAGGCCTTGATGGTCCAAATATAAACTGTTTGGAATTGATGCTCTGTGTTGTTCTATCTCCTTGGATTTGGATCCCATGGCCTCTCATTCACTCAACAGATGTGTGTTGTCATCTGTGGGAAATGATAAGGTGGGAACCAGGTGTGTCAGTAGAAATACACACAGTGATCCAAGGAGCCCCCGGCCTGGCTCCCTGAGGTAATGGCCTCTCCCTCTCCCTCTCTCTGTCCTTCTCCCTCTCCCTCCCTTCCTCTCTCCTTCCCTCCCTTTTTCCCTTCCTCTCTGTCTCCCTCCTTCCCTCTCTCCTCCCCTCACCTCCCTCTCCTTCTCCCTCTCTCTTTCTCCCTCTCTCTCTCCTTTAGGGCTTCCCAGGCATCTCACTAAATTATATTTTTCTAAATCAAGAAAAGCTTTAAAGTGTGGGCACAACATTCTTCCAAACTTTGTAGTTAAGTCCTTGATACGTGGTATTTTTTTAAGACAGCATATTTTAAGTTTATGGCTATGTATAAAGTTAGTTTAAAGATCTGGAATGGATCAAACTTATATATTGATACTTATTTTTAGTAGCTGCTAAATGTAGCCCCACCAACTTAATCCACTTCTAGTCCCATATGCCTTTTTCTGTAGCAGGACATACCGCATGCTGGGTCACATGTTCTGAGGGCTGCATGTTTTTCTTCCACCTTCTCCCTCCCTGATGTTCAGCTGGGTCTCAGCAATTTAGAGACAGTCATCCACTCACTCATCAAGTCCTTTTGGTAACTTCCAGGCAATGTCCTAGGTGGTAGGGACCCACTGGGGACAGTGCTTGTGTTCTTGTGGGGAGGAGACGGGCAACAAGCTAGCAGACAGGGAGTATGCTCCTTAGGGCTATGCAAGGTCTGAAGTAGGGTGACAGGAGGGCATGGCTGGCCAGCTGCCCAAGACTGGAAGAAATCTTGGGGGTGGCAACATTTACAGTGGACCAGGAATGACAAGCAGTGGCCATATGTGTGTACACTGGTGTCAGGAGCACTCAGATAGAGGGGAAAGCTCATGTATAGTCCTTAAGATGAGAAAGAGCTTGGAGAATCTGAGAAACAAAAATGAAGCTATTGTGCCCAGGGCTCGGGGAGGGATGGAAGAAGAAAGTGATATGAGGTGAGTCAGGGGCAGCACACCGCATGTGTGCAACTGGGTGGTGACACACTCAGAGCCACTAGACATTCCTGCTCCAGTGTCAATGAGCTGGCAGAGTTTGGGAAATGCACTTACTCTCTTTGAGACTCACCTTTCTCATCTTGGAAGTAATAATATCTATCTCATGTAATTTTACTGGTTCAGTGATACAAAATAGATGAGTCTTACACAGTCCCTTTCAACCAATTTAAGTTGAATATTATGGTTTTTACGTGAGAGTAACGTATTTCCCAGCAGTCATTAGGTGAGCTCAATAGGATGATGATAGTATAAGAAGAATAACAGGGAAAGTGTGCATTCAATAAAGATGAACTACAGCACTTTGAAAGTTGTAACAAAATGATAAATACAAAGCAAAATGTGGGCCTACTGGACCTGGAACACTAGAAAATGGGGTGAATAAATTTCTTTCCTCCTTTTTAAATATGAGCAGATAACAATAAACAAACAAACAAACAAATAAATAAATAAATAATAAAAAGAACATTTGTAGGAAACAAAACATTCAGTTTTTCAAATTGTCCATCAGCAGAATGACCCATTCCAGAAAGGTCAAGTCCTCTGTGATTATAAACCATATTCGAATGCTGATACCTACATGTCTGAAAACTCTATTTTGTGAACAAATGAGTTCCTACGTGAATTATGAATTAAAGATGCGTTAAATCAGGCAGCTCCCAGACTTAGTTTGCTCTTCTGTACTGGGGAGGGCACGTAGCCATGAACAATTGGGTGTCAGAAAATATTTTTCTCACTTGCCAGGATTTCATGTGTCAGTGAAGAAAACCAAGTCCTCAGTCAGTCAGATGTTCAGTCAAGTCCCCGAACACCCAGAACCAGTAAGTGCCCTAAAGCCATGGGCCCTCATACTGCTGTGGAGACCTCAGACTACATTCCAACTTTTCATCTTTAGCTGAGCTTTTTTACCTGAACCTAAAAGCATTCCTGAGTTATTAGGAGCATTTTAAACCACAAAGTCCATGGCAACTTGGATATTGAGGAGAAGACACAGAAAGCAGCCCCTCCAGCCATTCTGCAGGCTTAGAGAGGAACCTCACTGTGCACAGTAACTTCCAGGAAAATTCTAGAAAAGATGAAGAGTCTAGCCTCACGAGATGTTAAACAGCAGTCATTCCCCCATCTACAGTTTTGCTCTCTTCAGTTTGTTACCCATGGTCAATCTCCATTTGAAAATCCTAAATGGAAAATTCTATAAATAAACAATTCATAAATCTGAAATTGTCCACTGTTCTAAGTAGCATGTGAAATCTCACGTCATTCCACTCCATCCCATCTGGGACATGAATCCTCCTTTTGTCCCATGTCTGCACACAGTATCCGCTACCGAACTGTTAGTCATGCAGTAGCGTCTTGGTTTTCAGATGGACTGCCATGGTATCGCAGTGACCCTTTACCTAAGAATGGCTACAAAGTGCAAGAGTAGTGACACTGGCAATTTGGATGTGCCTAAGAGAAGCCATAGTGTTTCCTATAAGTGAACAAGTGAGTACGTACAGGAAAAAACATAGATATATGGTTCAGTACTATCTGCGGTTTCAGGCATCCACTGGGGTCTCAGAACATATTCCCATGGATAAGAGGATCTACCATATGGAAATGATCTGTGTCACACATCGCTTCTTGTATATGGCAATGTCTGTCAAATAAATCATTACAATGTGTCCTCATCCACCTTATTCACCAGTTCTGGCATTGAGAGACTTCTGGCTCTTCCCCAAAGTCAAAATGATTCAAGACATCGAGGCATCCATGACAGCACAACTAAAGACACTCACGAAAGAGGACTTCCAGAACTGCTTCAGAAAGTGGCAAGAACAATGGGATAAGTGTGTTCAACGCCAGGGGGAATATTTTGGGGGGATTAATGGCAATGTGTCTTTTACTATAATGATTTTTTATTTAATTTAAACATTCACCATACTTTTTTTTTTATCATACCTTGTATATAACAAAGCTATGGAAATTAAAATATTCCCAAACTAGGAACAAGATAGTCTACAACCTAGAACTAAATAGCAAATAATATAAAATTTAATAATGGGGCCATTTTTCACCAGTGAGGAAAATCTGGCTTATTCAATAAATGGTATAGACTTTGTGTCACTCCTACATCAAAATAAATTTCACAAAAATCTTTAAACACTTAAACGTGAACCATAGAAGTGCTAAAATAGAGAAAAAAATTCATAATCTTGGATGGGGAAGATTTTATAAATATGAAACAAATCCAGAAGCCGCTGAAAAATATAAAGTCTAATTTGTTAAAATAAAATAAAAAAACTTTAATGTGGCATTGAACAACATTAATGACATATAAACTATAAAAAGAAAAACTAATGAGATAAGACATGGTTTTATTTCCTTCATAAAATGCTCCTATATATATTTTAAAAAAAAGCAAGGCCAAAGAGAAAAACAAAGAACCTAACAAAAAGATTAGAGAAAAAGATGTACAAAAGGCTCAAAGATATAAAAAGAAACACAAATTAAAACTGTAACAGACTGTTTTTTCAGGTTAGTAAAATTCAAAAAGGTGGTAACACACTGTATTGCCAAAGACCTGGGGGAAATTGAGACTTCCATTCATTGTCAACGGGAAGAGAAAAATACAGTTTCTCTGTCACTTTAGCTACTGAAACTCAAAATGCACGTACTTTTTGACCCACCAATTCTACTTCTAGGAATTTGAGTTTCTGATTTAGTTCCTAATAAATAACATACACCCAAGAGAAACCAGTGCAGCATTTTGTAAATATCAGCAGACTGGAAACAAAGTCATCAATACGGGACTTAAGAAAGAAATAACAGTAGATCCATAAAGAGTGTATTATGCTGTCATTAGAAGGGAGTGGCACCTGGTCTAGAATAACCTTGAAAATCTGGAAGGGAGCAAAAGGAAGGTGCAGACCATCTACAACAAACAAGAAAGTGCCCCCCAGTGTGTGGACTGTGCATCGGGCGGTCCTGAATGCGCAAACAAGCACCTGAAGTGGTGGATGGGAGGACAATTCCCGCTACTCCACTTTGTACCCTTGGTGCTTTGCGCAAAGTGCATTTGTTACTTGGCCCCTAAATTAATCCCATTTTAAAACAGCCCTACAAAACGTATCGAAAGCTTTGTTGTTGTTTTTTAATATATTGGGGTGACAATTGTTAGTAAAATTACATAGATTTCAGGTGTACAATTCTGTATTACATCATCTATAAATCCCATTGTGTGTTCACCACCCAAAGTCACTTCTCCTTCCATTACAATATATTTGATCCCCCTTACCCTCATCCCCCACCCTCCAACCCCCTTAACCACTGGTAACCACTAAACTATTGTCTGTGTCTATGAGTTTTTGTTTCCCATTTGTTTGTCTTGTTCTTCTGTTGTTTTTGGTTTATATACCACATATCAGTGAAATCACACAGTTCTCTGCTTTTTCTGTCTGACTTATTTTGCTTAGCAATACACTCTCAAGATCCATCCATGTTGCCACAAATGTTCCCATATCATCTTTTCTTACCGCCGAATAGTATTCCATTGTGTATATATACCACAACTTCTTTATCCATTCATCTATCGAAGGACATTTTGGTTGTTTCCATGTCTTGGCCACCGTAAACAAACCTGCAATGAACATTGCAGCACACGTGTCTGTATGTATAAATGTTTTCAGATTTTTTGGGTAGATACCCAGGAGAGGGATTGCTGGATCATATGGCAATTCTATTCGTAATTCTTTGAGGAACCTCCACACTGCCTTCCATAATGGCTGCACCAGTCTGCATTCCCACCAACAGTGTATGAGGGTTCCATTTTCTCCACACCCTCTTCAACACTTGTTACCATTTGTCTTGTTGATGATAGCTATTCTGACAAGGGTGAGGTGATATCTCATTGTGGTTTTGATTTGCATTTCTCTGATGATTAGTGATGTTGAGCATTTTTTCATATGTCTATTTGCCATTTGTATGTCCTCTTTGGAGAAATGTCTCTTCAAGTCCTCTGCCCATTTTTCAATTGGGTTGTTTGTTTTTTTGTTGTTGAGTTGCATGAGTTCCTTGTATATTCTGGATATTAGCCCCTTATCGGAGGCACTGTTTGCAAAAATCTTCTCCCATTCAGTTGGTGGCCTCTTTATTTTGTCAATGGTTTCTTTTGCTGTGCAGAAGCTTTTAAGTTTCATATAGTCCCATTCGTTTATTTTAGCTTTTACTTCCATTGCCTTTGGAGTCAAATTCATAAAATGCTCTTTGAACCCAAGGTCCATAAGTTTAGTACCTATGTTTTGTTCTATGCAGTGTATTGTGTCAGGTCTTATGCCTAAGTCTTTGATCCATTAAGAATTAATTTTGGTACATGGTGACAAATAGCAGTCCAGTTTCATTCTTTTGCCGTGGTTATCCACTTCTCCCAGCACCATTTATTGAAGAGGCTGTCTTTGCTCCATTGTATGTTTTTAGCTTCTTTGTCAAAAATTATCAATCCATATTTATGTGCTTTTATTTCTGGTTTCTCAATTCTATTCCATTGGTCTATGTGTCTGTTTTTCTGCCAATACCATGCTGTTTTGATTATTGTAGCCCTGTAGTACAAGCCAAAGTCAGGAAGTGTGATACCTCCATTATTGTTCTTTTTTCTTAAGATTGCTTTGGCTATTCGGGGTCTTTTGTGGTTCCAAACAAATCTGATGATTTTTTGTTCTATTTCTTTAAAATATGCCATTGGGATTTTGATGGGGATTGCATTGAATCTGTATACTGCTTTGGGTAATACGGCCATTTTAACTATGTTGATTCTTCCAATCCATGAGCACGGAATGTCTTTCCATTTCTTTGTGTCTTCTTCAATTTCTTTCAAAAATATCTTATCGTTTTCAGCATATAGGTCTTTCACGTCCTTGGTTACGTTTATTCCTAGGTATTTTATTCTTTTTGCTGCAATTGCAAAAGGAATTGTTTTTTGTATTTCTTTTTCTGAGATTTCATTGTTAGTATATAGGAAAGCAATGGACTTTTCTACGTTGATTTTGTAGCCAGCCACTTTACTGTATTCATTGATTGTTTCTAATAGCTTTTTGGTGGAGTCTTTAGGGTTTTCTATATATAGCATCATGTCATCTGCAAAGAGTGATAATTTAACTTCTTCATTCCCAATTTGGATGCCTTTTATTTCTTTCTCTTGCCTGATTGCTCTGGCAATGACTTTCAACACTATGTTGAAAAGCAGAGGTGATAGGGGACATCCCTGTCGTGTTCCTGAACGTAGAGTAAAGGGCTTCAGTTTTTCACCATTAATTATGAGATTAGCAGAGGGCTTGTCATATATGGCCTTTATTATGTTAAGGTATTTTCCTTCTATACCTATTGTATTTAAGTGTTTTAATCATAAATGGATGTTGTGTCTTGTCAAATGGTTTTTCTGCATCCATTGATATAATCGTATGATTTTTATCCTTTATTTTGTTTATGTGATGTATCACTTTGATGGATTTGCGTATGTTGAACCATCCTGTGCCCCGGGGATGAACCCCACTTGGTCGTGATGAATAATCTTTTTAATGCATTGTTGTATTCGATTTGCTAGAATTTTATTTAGGATTTTGGCATTTGTATTCATCAGAGATATTGGTCTGTAGTTGTCTTTTTTTGTGCTGTCCTTACCAGGTTTTGGTATCAGGGTTACGCTGGCCTCATAAAATGAGTGAGAGAGTACTGTCTCTTCTTCAATTTTTTGGAAGAGTTTGAGCAGGATTTGTATTAGATCCTCTTTGGAGGTTTGGTAGAATTTACTAGTGAGCCAGATGGTCCCGGACTTTTGCTTTTGGGAAGGTTTTGGATGACTGATTCAATTTTGTTACTGGTGATCGGTCTGTTTAGATTATCCAGTTCTTCATGGTTCAGCCTTGGAAGGCTATATGTTTCTAAGAACTTGTCCATTTCTTCTAGGTTGTTGAATTTGGTGGCATATAGTCCTTCATAGTATTCTTGGATGATCCTTTGTATTTCTGTGGTGTCCGTGATAACTTCCCCTTTTTCATTTCTGATTTTGTTAATTAGTGTCTTCTCTCTTTTTTTCTTAGTGAGTCTAGCCAAGGGTTTGTCAATTTTGTTAATCTTTTCAAAGAACCAGCTCTTTGTCACATTAATTTTTTCTATTGTCTTTTTGTGCTCTATTTCATTTAGTTCTGCTCTAATTTTTGTTATTTCCTTTCTTCTGCTGACCTTGGGTTTTACTTGTTATTCTTTTTCTAGTTCTTTAAGGTGTAACATGAGGTTATTTATTTGGGAGTTTTCTTGTTTCTTGAGATAGGCCTGTAATGAGATAAATTTCCCTCTTAAAACTGCTTTCGCTGCATCCCAAAAATTTTGGTAGGATGTATTTTCATTGTCATTTGTTTCTATGTATCTTTTGATCTCTCCTCTAATTTCTTCTTTGACCCAGTCCTTCTTTAAAAGTATGTTGTTTAATCTCCATGTATTTGTGTTTTTCCCACTTTCTTTTTACAGTTGATATCCAATTTCAAAGCCTTGTGATCAGAGAATATGCATGGTATGATTTCAATCTTCTTAAATTTGTTGAGACTGATTTTATGTCCCAATATATGGTCTATCCTTGAGAATGTTCCATGTACACTAGAAAAGAATGTGTAGTCTGATGTTTTAGGATGAAGTGCTCTATAAATGTCAATTATGTCCATTTCATCTAATGTGTCATTTAGGGCTACTATTTCGTTATTTATTTTCTGTTTGGATGATCTATCCATAGCTGTCAATGATGTATTTAAGTCCCCTAGTATAATTGTGTTTTGGTCAATTTCTCCCTTTAGTTCTGTTAGTAGTTGCTTGGTATATTTTGGTGCTCCCTGATTGGGGCATAAATATTGATGACTGTTATGTCTTCTTGTTGTACAGTCCCCTTCACCTTTATGAAATGTCCATCTTTGTCTCTTGTTATCTTTTTCACCTTAAAATCTGTTTCATCTGATATCATTATGGCTACACCTGATTTTCTCTGGGTACCATTTGCTTGGAATGTCAATTTCCACCCTTTCACTTTGAGTGAGCTTGTCCTTGTAGCTGAGATGTGTCTCTTGGAGACAGCACATGGTTGGATTTGGTTTTTTGTTCCAATCTGCTACTCTGTGCCTTTTTTTGGTGAGCTCAGTCCATTTACATTTAGGGTGATTATTGGTATGTGAGGATTTCCTGTCATTCTATCTTTAGTTTTCTGGTAAGGCTGTGTCTCCATTGTTTGTTTGTCTTTTTGTTGTTGTCTATTATTTCTGTGTGGTGGTATTCTATGATGTTTCCCTCTGTTTCTTCTTTTATTTCAGTATATATTTCAGTTCTGGAGATTTTTTGAGTGGTTACCCTTAAGTTTATGTAAAAGAAACTGTGGTATTCAGAGTATTAAATTTTCTTCAGCACGCTTACTTTCTCCATTCCCATATTCCGGTTCAGGCCTTACTCTCCCCCTTTTTATGTTTTCGTTGCCACAAATTTTCCCTGTTAATAGTGGTCGAATAGCCTCCTTTAGTATTTCTTGTAGTGCAGGTCGTGTATTAGAAAATTTCCTCAGCTTCTGTATGTCTGGAAAAGTCTTTATTCCTCCTTCATATCTAAAGGATATCGTTGCTGGATATATTATTCTTGGCTCATGATTTCTCTCTTTCAATAGTTTGAATATTTGGTTCCACTCCCTCATGGCTTGTAGAGTTTCTGCTGAAAAATCTGATGAGAATCTAATGGGCTTTCCTTTGTAAGTTACCGTCTTCTTTTCCCTGGCTGCCTTGAGGATTCTTTCTTTGTCGTTGATTTTAGACAGCTTCAATACAATGTGCCTTGGAGAAGGCCTGTTGGGATTGAGGTAACTAGGTGTTCTGTTTGCTTCTTGGATTCGAGGGTCCAGTTCTGTCCACAAATTTGGGAAGTTCTCATCCACAATTTGTTTGAATATATTCTCTGTTCCCTTCTCTTTTTCTTCTCCTTCTGGTATGCCCATTATTCTTATATTGCTCTTTCTGATGGAGTCAGAAAGTTCTTGTGCGTTTTTTCATTTCTTTTAAGTCTCAAGTCTCTTTCTTCTTCCATCTGTGTCATTTCCAGGTTTCTATCTTCGATGTCACTGATTCTTTCCTCCATCTGGTCAACTCTACTACCTAAGCTGGTTATTTCATTCTTAATTTCTTCTATTGAGTTCTTAATCTCCAGAAATTCTATTTGGTTCTTTTTTAAAATTTCAATCTCTTTCATAAAATGCTCATGCTGTTCTTTGATTGAGTTTCTGAGTTCATTTAACTGCCTATCTGTGTTTTCTTGTATCTCGTTGAGTTTTTTCAGAACTGCAATCTTGAATTCTCTGTCATTTAAGTCACATATTTCTGTATCTTTAAATGCCTTTTCTGGAGACTTTTCACTTTCTTTCAGAGCTATCTTGTTGTCTTGGTTATTCATGGCAATTACTGTTTCACTATTTCTCTTCCTAGACATCTACAGAAGTGGCTTCTGCAACAGGTTGATAGGAAGAGGTCTTTCTTTTGTTTTCCAGTACTTGTTGGTAGAATGTTTTATTTTTTCTCCGTCTACGTCTACAGCCTATTTTTCCTTTCCCACACGGTAGTGCTATGTTTTCTCTGCACTATTCCAGCTTCTCACACAATGAGGGGATTCCCTGAGAGATGGGCTTCTCCTCTGTTTATAGTTCATCTAGGTCACAGGGCGCAGTGTCCCGGTGGGTATGCAGAGAGCTTTTGATGTTCCAAAGCTCTTCCAACTCCAGATTCAGGGCCCGGAGATTTCAGCAGTTCTGTTTACTCCTGAAGTGATCTGCCCAGATAGGTGGGGTCAGGGGCGGGGTGAGTTGTGAGAGGTGGTCCAGAGCAATGGCGGCAACCACCACCACAGCTGGTTCTCCTTCCACGGCTCCCTCCTCTTTGCCGGAACTAGTTGGGCTGCGAATTTGTGTCTGTGGTCCAGAGTTCTCAGAACAGCAAATATTCTGTTCTTTTGTTCTGACACTGTTACTGTTCCGCTTCTAGCACTGGGCAGGTGGGGGTGGGGCGAGCTCTGGGAGGGTAGGGAGGGGGCGGCCAGTCTCACTGCCTAAGGCTTCTGTTCTCTGCTCGGCAGTGAGGGCTTAAACTACCGTTTTCAGCCTCCTTCCCTCAGTCTTTTCTCCGAGGTCTCTGCCGTGAGCGTTGGGTTCAGCCGTGTTATATGCTGCCCCCTCAGCCCTGTGGAACCCTGGCGGAGCCCTAGCAGTCCGAGTTCTTCCCTCTCCCGCAGCTGCGGTAGTTTCGGGAAGCAGCGAGCTAGGAGCACTGAGCTAGGTCTGCGTCCTGTGCCAGCGCGGCTCTGTCTCCACACTTCTCCCTTCCCTCCTCCTCCCCTGCTCGTGCGATTCTCCCACCTGTAGGTGATTTCAGTCGGTAGTGGGCTTCTTCGTCTTGCCTGTCTGCTGTGCAGGGAGTCCTTTGTGAAGTTTTTGTTGTTCGATTCGTTTTAAATTCCAGGGGAGCTTTACAGAGATTCATCTCACGCTGACATTTTCCCCCTCTCTCCGAAAGCTTTTCAAGAACACTATCCTCTAAATGCCACTCTTGGTGCCTACCCTGGTGATGGGGAGAAGTGTCCCCTGCGTGCCTGCATGTGGATACCAGCTTCATTCCAGGAGTTCTGCTGTGCCCACCTGCAGGGTTCTTCCACGCCCCTGCGGCCAGAGTGCCAGAGCACACACACAGGTCCTCACTTGAGCCAAAGCTGTTCGGCGACACTTCTTGTACACTGACTCTTTCGTTCCAGGGAGCGCTTCCACAATAGCGATGTCCCTGTAAGAATGGTCACCAGGTGTGTCTCAGGGACAAGACCGTGAGCCGTAAGCCATCGGCATTGCTCCTATAAATATGATTTACTTTGTGGACATAATAGTAGTGCCTGCTGGTGGGAATTTAGATTATTGTTTTGGCAATGTCCCTTGCAGCCCCACCTCCCTCCATGGGTTGAGTGCTTAACTTTGATTTTGGCTCCATCTTTCCTTCTGTCCTGTTTTGAAAATCTAGTGAATCCAGTGTCATCTGTATTACTCCCAATTCAAAGATCAAAAAAACCTAGAAACAGCATTTTGGACTCTGCTTTAACATGTCCCTGTGTACAGGCTCCCACCCCCAAAGTGACTCTGCCAGAATACCAGAGGTTGAGGGACCTCTGCCAGCCAGCTCTTCCATTTGCTGGAGCCCGTGTGTGTCTCAGAATCTGCTGGGATCACAGGCCTCCTCTCCCAGGGGACAGGTCACCAGCTTCCATCTCGCCTGAAGACAGATGGAAGGAACTGGCTAGAAAACCTGGCACCCAGTGTTGATAAGGTTACGTGTTACCAAGGTCAAGGATGGAAACTCTTCGCCAACTGGATGTCAAAGACTGTCATTCTGTCACCAGCAACAGCCTCCCATGCTCTCCCTATCACTGCTGAAGCCCAGTTACACAGGGAGCTGGCACCACTGACTTCCTAGATGGTGCATCAGTGCCCTTACTTGAAAGTTTCAAGAGAAATACTGTTCCATTCTGGAAACATCTGCATTTGCATCTATGTTCAGTAATAATAGAGCCACTCTTATGTTTTCCGCTGGATGGGACCTGGAATGCAATATTGTATATTTTCCAGTGAATTTTCTCTCCTATGTCTGATAGGTACCACCGAATACAACGAGCAGCATGCTGTATTAATTCTTCTCTTTTGTGTGTTTTCCCTATAGCAATTACTCAGCACCA